>NW_027103595.1:177758-909797 GCF_902728285.1 Clytia hemisphaerica | reverse complement strand
TTCACATATTGCAGACGAAATCAGAAAGACCAACATCCTGAGTATCTGATCATGGTTTAAGACTAAATAAGTTGCTGGATTGTGAATCTTTTTGATACGAATTATAGCTCCTTAGTAGTTAAGCTTTTATAAGAACGATTTATAAGAATAATTAGGCACAAAAAAGCCTCAAAATGGGAACAATTGAAAAACAATGATCAGCCTGGATTAGCTTTAATTCTTAAAAGTAATTTATGGTCAAATAAGTAAAAAAAAGGAAACTAAACTTGAAATATGGTTTTAAACCTATACTATAGTTTTTCTCTGGAAATAAAAAGAGGAAAAGAACTATTATACATACCACATTGGTTGGACCTTCACTTATTATATACGTACAATAGTATACTAAGTTAACAAAAGAAAAATATTTTCAAGGCTAACGAAAATGTTTTTAATGATAATTGCATTTAACACTTTTTTCGCTGCCATGAAGATACTCAGTGGTTTTGATGGAGAAAAAGATGAAACTGGAAATTTTTGATGACTTCTTAACGTCATAGTATTTGTAGTGTCTATCAAAGATAGCTTTCCTCACCCATGTTAAAGTCCAAGCATCCTGGCTTCCTACAATGAAGTTTTCATGGCTAGGCGTTCAGGCGTGAATACTCTTACGTAATCACCGCCTTGTATGATGCTTAGCCATTATTACTTTGGGAGTTTATTTTCGCTTTAAAACGCACATAAATTCAGTGTAGCATGATGGAAAAAGTTGATCTCGTTTTTCATATTTTGAAAAAAAATCGAGGCTCACTTCCCCTATGGCTAGAATGTTAAGGTAGTCCATCAAATCATTATTCGCAGCCAACTTTCTTTATAGTTGGACGAGATACCATTGAAGAGAATCCTTGTTGTTAGATGTTTTGAGTTTGATGCTTTTTTGCATCTCCGACTCATTCCTACTAACAACGATGATATTTTGCTTTAGTTCTGGACCCTGTTTTTGGATCTTATAGCTCAAAATGATTGATAAAGTTTATCGTGATATTCGATTCAGTTCTGGTATTTCGGTCAATGAATAGTGGTGAGATCGATGTTTTTTGCACTTGATTTCAACAATGAGCTTACCACGAAAATACTTTGCTATATTAGCCGACGGAATTCAATGGAACTGAGTTTTAATTTCGAAACCCGTGATGAATGAATGAACGTGAAATTCTCATTGCTGGCTATAACGAGACAAATACTTTCAAAATGTATATGCTTGCGTAGACAGCAATGATGATTTCATGTTCCCATTGTTAATTCATGGGACATAATGTTATGGAAATAGAAATTACGCTAAAAGACTCAACTGGGCACTACTTCAGCATGTAAGTGAGAGTCAAATGCTGAATTATTATTTAAGAATGATTTGCTCGGTTTCAAGATCAGGGAAAGCTCGATCTGTCAATTATACCTTGCTGGTATTGAGGAAAAAATTAGAAAGACCCACACTCTGAATATCTGATCAATTGAAGAGCAATGCTGAGCCTGGATTAGCTTTAATTCAAGCAAATAATTGGTCAAATGGGGCACTAAACCTAAAATATGGTAATAAACCTATACCTTAGTTTTGCCCTCGTGAAATAAAAAGAGGAAAAACAATATTGTACAGGCCGCTTTGGTTAGACCTTCACTTATTATACATACAATAGTATAGCAAGTTAACAGGAGAAAAATGTTTTCAAGGCTGACAAAAAATGTTTTCACTGCTATAATTGTACTTGGGAAATTTTTTTGCTGCCATGAAGATACTCAGTTGTTTTGATAGTGGGAGCGATGAACAATTTTTTATTATTGTTATTATTATAAAGGAACCGTATTCTTTATAGTGAAATAATATAAAAAAAGGTGCTGATGACATCTTCACTTCATAATTGTAATGTCTAGCCACGATGGCTTTCCTTGCCCATGCTAACAAGAGGTTTCAATGTAAAGAACGAATAAAGAATTTCTCGTGGTTAAGTGTCTTGGGTCGATGCTTTTTTTTGCATTCAGACGTTTCTCACTTGACCACTTGAACTTCTAAACACTAAAAAATGCTATTTAATTGGACAGAAACAGGTTTTCGACTTTACTTCACTTGCTATAATTGTTTTTGGGAACTGTTTTGGTTGCCATGAAGATACTCAGTTATTTTAATGGTAAAAACAATGAAAATATAAATTTTTGATGACATATTTGCTTCATAATATATCAAATGTCTAGCCAGGATGACTTTCCTCACCCAAGCTAACAAGAGGTTTCAATGTAAAGAACGAATAAAGAATTTCTTGTGGTTAAGTGTCTTGGGTGGATGCTTTTGTGCATTCAGACGCTTCTCACTTGACCAATTAAAACTTCTAAACACCACAAAATGCTATTTAATTGAAAAGAAACAGGTTTTCGATTTTACTTCACTTTATACGTATAATAGTACAGTAAGTCAACAAATGAAAAAATATTTTCAAGTCTGACAAAAAATGTTTTCAATGCTATAATGTATTTGAGGATTTTCTTGTTTGTCTTGAAGATACTCAGTGGTTTTGATAGTGGGAATTATGAAATTATGAAAATGGAAAGTTCTTCCGTCACTTTATAAGTATATCTGTATATCACAAAGTTATCCTAAGATTCCCTGCATTGCCAAATAATAATACCAAAAAAATGTATTTTGCACTTATCAGATTATCAATGATGAGAATATCATATTAATGGAGCAGTTGCCAAAAATTGGATGGTCATAGAAGGGGTCGCAGAAAAATGGATACGTTAAAAATATTTTTTGAGCGATCCTGTCTGTGGCAAATCTTTGTCGAAGTGATATTATGGTGAATGAAGGATCATTTTTTAACAGTGATATATAAGCATTTCCCCGGTAAAATTTAATAGTCTATAGATTTGTGTAATAAACTATCGAATATTATCTGGCACTGTCAGTAACATAAATAAACGATAATACATAGGGAAAAAGTTAGGAGCGGACATATGACAGTCCTTGCATCGACGATTTTAACTTATCAGATTATAACTGCTAAAACTGGTCGTTATAGACGTGTTTGCATAAAAATGTATGCTTTCAAAGTATGGTTGTTACGTAAAGCTGTCTGTGACGGCTAGTGGTTCAAACCATATGGGGCTGGGATTGACGGTTCATTCAAGTGATGATATAAAGCGGTAATATCAATGGTTTAAAGCTTTGTATAACCATAATTAGATATAAGGTAAGATGATTTTCACTTGTCAGATTATAACTGATAAAAATATCATGGAAAAGGAGCAAAACTGGTTGTTATAGACGTGATTGCATAAAAATGTATGCTTTCAAAGTATCATTGATAGCAATGATGCCTGTGACGGCTAGTGGTTCAAACCATATGGGGCGGGATTGACGGTTCATTCAAGTGATGATATAAAGCGGTAATATCAATGGTTTAAAGCTTTGTATAACCATAATTGAATATAAGGTAGGACGATTTTCACTTATCAGATTATAACTGCTAGAAATGTCATGGAGATGGAGTAGTTTCCAAAAACTGGTTGGTTATAGACAAACAGAAATAGAACAGAATTTAAAACGATCTGCATGTCAAATATCTTTGTATGTTTTATAGCATCTAAAGTTATTACAACTGTCGATCTTTATGGAATAGGACTAAGTTTTCTTGATGGTCGAAAACAACGTAAGAGAAATGAAGATGAAGCATCATTTAAATAATGATATGAAGTGTACTTTTAACTTATCAGATTACAACTGATGTCATTATCATGAAAAAGGAGCTGTTGCCAAAAATTGGTTGGTCGTAGACTGGGTCGCAAAGATGGATACGTTTTTAAAAGTATCTTTTTGAGCGATACTGTCTGTGGCAACTTTTTGTTGAAGTGATATGGTGAAGGAAGCATCATTTAAACAATGATATGAAGTGTACTTTTAACTTATCAGATTACAACTGATGTGATTATCATGAAAAGAATCATTTGCCGAAAATTGATTGATCGTAGACTGGGTCGCAAGATGGAAACGCTTTTGAAAGTATCTTTTTGAGCGATACTGTCTGTGACAAATCTTTGTTGAAGTGATATGGTGAAGGAAGCATCATTTAAACAATGATATACAGTGAACTTTTCACTTATCAGATTACAACTGATGTGATTATCATGAAAAGGAGCAGTTGCCAAAAATTGGTTGGTCGTAGACTGGGACGCAAAAATGGATACGTTTTTAAAAATATATTTTTGAGCGAAACTGTCTATGGCAATTTTCTGTTGAAGTGATATGGTGAAGGAAGGATCATTTTTAAAACAATGATATAAAGCGTACTTTTCGCTTATCAGATTACATTTGATGAGAATTTCATATTAATGGAGAAGTTGGCAAAAAATGGTTGGTCGTAGACTGGGATGCAAAAGTAGATACGTTTTTAAAGGTATCTTTTTGAGCGAAACTGTCTATGGCAATTTTCTGTTGAAGTGATATGGTGAAGGAAGGATCATTTAAACAATGATATAAAGCGTACTTTTCGCTTATCAGATTACATTTGATGAGAATTTCATATTAATGGAGAAGTTGGCAAAAAATGGTTGGTCGTAGACTGGGATGCAAAAGTAGATACGTTTTTAAAAGTATCTTTTTGAGCGATACTGTCTATGGCAATCTTTGTTGAAGTGATATGGTGAAGGAAGGATCATTTAAACAATGATATAAAACGTACTTTTCACTTATCAGATTACAACTGATGTGATTATCATGAAAAGGAGCAGTTGCCAAAAATTGGTTGGTCGTAGACTGGGTCGCAAGATGGAAACGTTTTTAAAAGTATCTTTTTGAGCGATACTGTCTGTGGCAACTCTTTGTTGAAGTGACAATGGTAAGTCGCGGGCTTACTTACTATGAATGGGGAACACTTATGTAAAACTAAAACCTTTTAAGTCACCTCGTCCTGGTTAGATGTTTGACACCGGCCTGATATGAAACATCATGCCTGGTATGAAACGGGAACACTTATGTAAAACTAAAACATTCTAAGTCACCTCATCCTGGTTAGATGTTTGACACCGGCCTGATATGAAACATCATGCTTGGTATGAAACGAGAACACTTATGTAAAACTAAAACCTTTTAGGTCACCTCATCCTGGTTAGATATTTGAAAATGGATGCTTTAATTGTATTCCATTTCATGAACTAACCACGATGGAACTTAGTTACAACAAAGGTAATTTTTGGTTGGATGCCATTCTAGCAATGGGAGATGCTGGTTAGAAAACGAAAATACACTGTCAGAAGATGAACCAAAGACAAAATGAAGAACTCGTTGCTGGATTTGTAGAAATATTATTCAATTTAGTGAATAGTTTCTTCTTTATTCTAGCAATGAGAGATGCCAGTTGGAAAACAAAACAACACTCCCGAAGAAGACGAATCGAAGAAAAAATGAAAAACTCGTTGCTGAATTTGTAGAAATATTATTCAATCTAGTGAATTTATTTTTCTAGCAATGAGAGATGTCGGTTAGAAAACAAAACAACACTCCCGAAGAAGATGAATCGAAGACAAAATAAAGAACTCGTTGCTGGATTTGTAGAAATATTATTCATTCTGATGAATAGTTTCTTCTTTAATTCTAGCAATGAGAGTTGCTGTAAAGGCAGTGAAAAAAGTCTGTTGGTTAAGTGTCATGAGCTAAATGCTTTTAGCATGGGCGTGGGAGGGCGTGGGAGGGTGAGAAAGTTCTCCTTTCTTTGGTTCGAAAAATACTGTGTAAGCAAATGGTAGGAGAAGCGTTAAATGATGTCCTTTAATGTAAAGAAACGACTAAAGGAATTTCCGTGGTCAAGCGTCTTGAGGTCGATGCTTTTAGCATGGGCGTGGGAGGGCGTGGGAGGGTGAGAAAGTTCTCCTTTCTTCGGTTCGAAAAATGCTGTGGTGGCAAAATGGTAGGAGAAGCGTTAAACGATGTCCTTTAGATATAAAGAAACGACTAAAGAAATTTCCGTGGTCAAGTGTCTTGAGGTCGATGCTTTTTTTGCATTTAGATCCTTCTCACTTGACCACTGGAATACTCTTGTTAGTTTGAGATAACGATTGATTGAAGTTCATATGTTTCAGAATCCCTGGTATTTAAAATTTTGAATGTTTTGGATAAGAAATTCTTGTGGTTACGTATAACAACAACAAACAACAAGCCGTTGTTTCACTAACCACGATGGTACATTTTACCTTGTTTAATGTACGTATTATATGAAAACTGTGATGGCATTACAAACATGTGAAGGAATTTATCTAAAGTTTTGAGTAAAGGAATTCTCGTGATTACGTGTAACGAGTTTTCTGCTTTATATAGTGCTGTAGTTTCGCTAACCGCGATGATACATTTTACTTTGTTTGAAATAGCGGTTGGATTTATAATTTTGTATCAGAACTTGTATTGAATGTGAAGGAATTATGGTGGTTGAGGATTCTAATCACAATGATGCTTTCATTGCATTTGTGATTTTTTTTGCTAACCACAATGAAACTTTCCTAGATATGTTTCAGCATAGAGGTATAAAGAAAGACAGGAGATGAATTTGTCGGTAATTGGTCGTTAAAGTCTTTTGATTTCTTTTATGTAATAAAATCAAAAGAAATTCTAGGCTCGCCCGATGAAATACGACTTTTTAGTAGAACTCAAGTTTGCTCTGAACATTCTTACTATCAGCATCGAAGATTTCTAGCCTTCTAATATACGAGGATAAAATAAAATTTAGCCCCACAAAACAAGTTTGCGTTCAATTTTGTCATCCATTAAATTTTGTTATGAAAAGATATTTTCTCCACCCAGAAAATAAAAAGTTCTGTATAAGCACACACAATTTCAGACCCAATTTGTAGACAAAAAGTCGCTGGAGAATTTTGGAGGAAAGTATTAAGCAATAGAGTTCACCTTGAAGAAAATGTTGATCGAAAAATCTTGTCATTTGATGAAGGATTGCAAAGTTTACAGGCCTTATTTTAATCCAAATATTTTCTTACATCTATGTCAGAAACAACGAATCTCGTCTCATCTTATTTCCAACACTTAAGTTAGCCAATAAGATTTCACCTATCAACAAAAGAGCTCATTAAAAATGCACGATATATGAGATTATGAGCATGCATACCTCGTAATTTTTTTAATCGTAGGGCGAGCATGGTTACAATAGCATACTTCTCCTGTTTCTTTATACCTCCATGGTTTCAGTCATAATTCAAAACACTTAATCCTCCTGAATCCTCAAAACATACATGAAATAAAAGCATTATCGTGGTTAGATGAAATTGAGTTTGATGCTTTTTGTATCACATTGCTTTACGTATAACCACAAAGATATTACACCAAGTAAATCGAGACCAATTTATACGAATTTATCCATCAATAACTGTTGAATCTAAAATATTGTATCAGAACTTGTATTGAATGTGAAGGAATTATGGTGGTTGAGTATTCTAATCACGATGATGCTTTCATTGTATTCGTGATTTTCTTTACTTACCACAATGAAACTTTCCTATATATGTTTCAGTTATAATTCAAAAAATTTAATCATCGAAACATAAATCAAGATCTCCACTAAGGAGGTCGAAATATTGTTTAAAATGAAAATGTATATCAAGAATGACCATTTGAACTTACATAATAATTCAAACATTCTCATCTGAAGAAGCAAAAGAAATATCGTGGTTAGATGAAATTGAGTTCGATGCTTTTTGTATCCCATTGCTTTACGTCTAACCACGAAGATATTTTACCGAGTCAATCGAGACCAATTTACACAAATTTTGTTCAAAAAGCGATGGCCAAGTGGTCAAAGGCGTCTCAAACCAGAAGTTCGCGCTTCGAATCCCCGCTCCTTCAAATGTTCTGTTCAGATCTTAAATTGTCGAGCCGGCTGACCGTGGACCCCGTGAAAACAATCGAAAGACTGCCTTAAAGTCCTAGATTACTAGGATATCCACGTTAAATATCGACTATCGGTCAATACGCACAGAGTGTACTACGAAACGATAAACGTGAGATACACTCTGGTACAGAGTATTCGAACCCTCGCTCTTTCTAATGTTCAGTTCAGCTCATGCATAGCCGAGTCTGCTGACCATTACCTTCGTGAAACAATCGAAAGACTGCCTTTAAAAGTCCTAGATTACTAGGCTATCCACGTTAAATATCGACTCTATCTATCGATGTGAAACAAATACTAATTAATTATTCTGTTGGTTGAGCGTTTATGGCTTCTTGATGCATTTTGCAATTCATGATATTCATGACGTAATGTTTTCTACAGAAAGACCCTGGTTTTTGCCAGTAGTGGCAAATTTTATACAACTTTTGTCTAGTTTAAATTTGCCACTGCTGGCTAAAACCGGGGTATTTCCGTAGAAAAAATTACGTCATGAATATCATGAATTTACACCCAACCACGACAATGATAATGCTGTAGTTCAATTTTGTGCAAGGTAAAGATCAGAAAAGATTTTCAAATCGTTTTGCCCCAAGAAACATCAATGATAAAATCACCGAAGCTGGACTAGTTTGATACTGTTAACACGAGGCTATTGGTTATATCTAATCGCTATGCTTTTCGTCTCTTTGGAGTCTACTTTAAGGGCAGAAACTTTCGCGGGCAGAAACTTTTTCGCGTTTTTGGCATTTTTTCGCGAAAGTTTCTGCCAGGTAAGAAATTAAACAAGAAATTCGCGAAAGTTAATTTCGCGAAAAATGAAATTTTCCTAAAAATCGCGAAAGTTTTTTCCAAGTTTTAAAAGTCGAGGAGAGTTGATATTATCGAGATTATCGCACTGACTAGGATTCGGAATGGGAGGAAAAAGTGCAAATAGTTTATTTTTGATTTATTAGCATATCACTCTTTCGATTGAAGAAAAAATGAGATTTGAAATAATTTTTTATTCACTTTTCCTAGCCACTCGCGAAAGTTATTGCTACTAAAATTGAACATTCACAAAAAACACGAAAGTTTCTTCCGTAAATTTTATTCAAAAAGTAAAAATCGCGAAATTTAAATCCGCGAAATTTCGCGACTTTTCGGTCTTGCGAAAGTAGTCAAATTTCGTTGCCAAGTACTATTCTTACTTTGACATTTTGACATTGTAATCACTGACAGTTAAAACATGCTTTTCACGACTCTATGGAGTCTAGTCAAACTTTGTTGCCAAGAGTATCGATTGAATAGGTTTTAAGAAAAAATGTGGTTTACATTTGACTTGATACTCCTTTTCCATCGGCCTTGGTATTGGATCAAAGTTATTTACAAAAGCGTGATATTAATCAAAAACTAGTAAAGGATGACTGGCCACTGACCTTTGACCTTTGACGTTGTTCCGAATGCACTTTCGGCTTCAGAGAAACAAAGCAGTAAGGTATGACCAAAGTTTAGGGCTAGAGTCAAACACTTATATAGGATTTCAACTCGCCAAATACTTCATAAGTTGAATGTGTTTTTCATACAAACGCTGGTTTGGAAGTAACAGTTACTGCCAGAAGTAAGAAAAATGTAGAAACACGAAAACAAAGAAAGTACTAGACTCAATCCGTTATCTGAAGTGTGGTTTCGCTTTCCCTTCGGCTTGAAACTCAAAGAAACAAAGTCAGTAAAAACGATAAATTCAAACAAACACACAAAAAAAGCAAACTATTTCTCGACAAACCTTTAGATGATTATCTGATTTTGTTCCGAACGCATTTTCAGCTTCACCGAGCTCAAAATAATCATTGATGAAAACATTGAAAGTTTCGTTCTGTTGCAAAGCCAATTCAAACCTATAAAACAAAAAATTCATTCCGTATATATAGATTGAAATTTTTCTTCAACAATAGTGGTTTCAAAAAAATCCTGAATGTTTGGGTTGGGACACGTCTGACTACTTTTCAGATGTTTAATCTAGATATTTTTTATCTTGGTTCTGCTAAATTTTCATAAGAAAAGCCCATAAATCACATATAGTAGAGCTAAGGCTATACTAATGTGTTTTCCAGGCGGCTTCAACGCAATTTTGTTGCAGGCTTTTGGTGCAGGCACTTTTTTCTAGAATATTTTTATTGCGTTGCAGAAAGAAGGATTGCAGGATGTGTTTCATTTTGCAATTCCTCGCACTTTCAACGGTAGCCACCTGTAAAAAAACATCAGTATAAAATAACCTTAGCTAAAATATTCAGACAATTGATGTCAAGGACTGAGGTAAAAAAAAAGAAAATAAAGACGTATAAATTCTTGAAAAAGAAATCATTTTTTGCGATTCTTTGCCTTTTTTTGGTAAAGAGTTTAAAGTTTTTTTCTTCACTTCTCTCGAGATCAAAGGCACCGACATGATAGTTCTGTACATTTTTTCGATGAATGGATTTTCTAGCGTTTGGAAGAATTTTTAAACCGTAGTATGGCTAATATGAGATAGGGGTGAGAGATAGGATAAGAGAAAGATTTTGCATGATGGATGGATATCAGCCACGAGTTTCTGTGTTCATCCTGAGATATAAAATTCTTCTTTTCTTCTTGGTCACGTAGACGAAGAAGTTCAGCAAATATGTTGTTGTAGGCACTTTTTTCGTTCCTCAACTTTAACCACTTGCGTCTCGGTACGACAAGTACAAGACCTTTTAAGCTCGACTTTTCTTTTTCGAATATTTCTTCTCAAATTTCCGTTACAAAAGAATTAGCACAATACGTGCGCAGCCTTCCTCCTTTCACTCATGTCGTTTGTTGAGTGAGAAAATGAGTTGAGAAAAAACGATTGAAGATTTGATACAACATAAAAAAATTTCGAAAAGACTTTAAAGAAAATAGTTAATTTCTTTAATGTATTTTTGATTAAAAAATTTCAAAAATTTTAAAGATATTAATGTAGTGTAACCACGGCTTCAATTCTCCTCCCAAATGATGTATGAAACACAACCTAAAGTTTACCTCAGTCCTTGACATCAATTGTCTGAATATTTTAGCTAAGGTTATTTTATACTGATGTTTTTTTACAGGTGGCTACCGTTGAAGATGGAAGATTCAATATTGATCAATAATATAGCTGACGCTCTCTAATCCGATTTTAAAAGGGGAACTTAGTCCGGTGACGTTCTTGGTTGACCCTGACAAGTAGTATTTATAATAGAAACATGTTAAAGCACCAGTTGGAGTAACTGACTAGTCCGCCATTTTGTTTTATATTCTGCTTGACGGGATTCGAATGTTTTTAAATTCGAACGTTCGAAAATCTATGGTAAGATAGAAAACCACATGGCGGACTAGTCGACTACAAAACTTGACACACCTCCAAGGGAAATTTGTGAGCAGAGAGCCTATCTAGTGTGTAAGGGAATAATTTATCTGCAATACATCTTACCATTCTGTTTGTGATTCTTGGTTGAAAAAATCAGCCGTGTTCTATGGAGAAACAATGATTCAAAGGTAAATTTTAATAAACCTATAAACCCTTAAAGGCGCGGTCGATTTTTGAGGAGACTGGTAATGAATTTACTTCATTGTTATATTGCACAAAGCTTTTACTTATTTATCACAATAAAAGTAATAATGGTATTATACACCCCCTTCTCACAGACCATGTAGGATTTTTTAGCCAGCGGAGATAAAAATAACAGACTGAAACTCGATGGTGATTGATATTTCAATATTTTTTAAGGCTGGGGATTTCAATTCTTTTGTTTTCAAGTCAGTGGGGATGGGAAAAATATCATAATATTTTTCAGTGAGGATTGGTTTATTTGATTATTATCAGTGGGAACAAAAATTGGAGGATAATTTCCCACTGGGGACGATATTTTCGCCAATGTGAGAAGGGGATGTTATTATTTACTGGCAATGGAAATCATATATAACATTTTAAAGAGTAAAGAAATTTTAAGATTAATTTTAGGGAAAGAACTCTTGTCTATTGCTCGTTCCGACATCAACTTTTTATTTCTGCCTATCTTCTCTGAGGCTCTTTTCTGACCCCCTGGTGACCTTTCTGACTTATTTACTATGTTTTCTGACTATTTTAAAGTGTTTTAACTGACCTTGAAATATCGACCCGACCGGGATTCGAACCCACCAAATGAAAGAGTTTCTGATCAGAAACCCAGCGCGCTATCCGTTGAGCCACACTCGCACAGCTAATCACAAAATTTGGAAATACTTAATGAATGAATAAAAAGACGGGGGTAATGTTATTATAATATGGGTAAAATTGCCCCTTATTTAACCTGACTGAAATTCGAGCCGTTACTAGCAACCCTGCGGGGCTCAGGGCGCCGAGTATGCACCCGGCACAGTGACAAGCCGTTACTAGCAACCCTGACCTAAACAATCCCAAACAGCAAAACCCCCGGAAAATTTAAAATGTCGGAATGAGCATTAGACAAGAGTCTTTTCCTAATTTTAGGCCGATCCTACAATCAAGGTCATAATATTTGAGAAAAAAGGGAAATCCACCGGGAAGTTTTTGAACCACAATCGATTTGTAAGTGCTCTAAAGTAGGTTGGAAGGGTAGAGTTTTAACTCTGAGTTTTAACATGAGACTTAAGACTTAGGACCTTAGGATCTCAGGATCCAAAAGTTCAAAAATAGTCCAATAAGACTCAGAATATAGCCTGGAAGTCTGTCAACCCCTCCCAAATTGAAAAATTCGATTAAATTAAAAAGATAGCCAAAAATCGACTTTCTCGCCAGAACTTTAAATCTTGAAAAACGTTAAAATAGCCAAAATTCTCAATATATTATGACCTTGATTGTCTTTGGAAATCAAAAATGCCAAATTCTGCTCGGCTGGGGGTCTAATTTCAAACTTAAGTCATATTTCCCGGTTAAAAATATCCCTTTCTTCGGTTTAACAGCCAAAAACTTTTAAAAAATTGAAAATTTTCTCAAATATTGGCATTTTTAGATTTCTGTAAACGGGACCTTATCAAAAAGTGAAATATTTCACCAAAAACTGATTTTGACCTATTGAAAATGCTTCAAAATGGTCGGAAAAGGGTTATTTTTCAAATTTTTGGGGTTTTCTCCTAATTTTAGACCCCCCGCAGAGCAGAAATCGGCATTTTTAATTTTCAAAGACAATCAAGGTCATAATATTTGAGAAAAAAGGGAAATCCACCGGGAAGTTTTTGAACCACAATCGATTTGTAAGTGCTCTAAAGTAGGTTGGAAGGGTAGAGTTTTAACTCTGAGTTTTAACATGAGACTTAAGACTTAGGACCTTAGGATCTCAGGATCCAAAAGTTCAAAAATAGTCCAATAAGACTCAGAATATAGCCTGGAAGTCTGTCAACCCCTCCCAAATTGAAAAATTCGATTAAATTAAAAAGATAGCCAAAAATCGACTTTCTCGCCAGAACTTTAAATCTTGAAAAACGTTAAAATAGCCAAAATTCTCAATATATTATGACCTTGATTGTAGCTAAAGTCCAGCAGAAATCTGTGAAGAAATTGACAAAATCTCGACGTTGTTGCATTGCGATGAGTATTTGCATTTAGTAATTTCATATCTAGATCACAAAGGTTGCATCTTTTAAGGTACCTAACATGCACTTTACGAAAAGAACATTATTTTATAAAAGACTGTTGTTTACTTCATATACGCATTTGATGTTGTTGAATAGTTATTATTTTATACATGATCAAACAACAATGGGCAAAGATTCTCCAAGGAATGTAAAGCCCCTAAATTAACATCAAATTCATTGTGTAGACTGCAGTAGCCTATAACATATATTTATATAGCCCGAAGGGCTCGATGTCGTGCTTTTAGCTCTTCCAAGCAAAAAAATTGAATATCGCAAAAAATATTGTTGCTATTGTTTTCGAAAACCCGCGAAGCTTCGGATTGGTCAATCGCTGAAATTCTATTATAATGTCACGTGACTTAGGCAGGATTTCCTATCTAACCACGGCACACTTTTCAGCAAAAGCTTTACATCTAGCCCTTCGGGCTTTATAAATCTATGGCCTATAAGTTACTACTGAACATACCTGTGTGCCAACGTCCATCTCCTTCTTAACAATAGAATATGCAGAATCTTCAAAGGCAAGACAATCAATAACAATGTCTCTTGAATGTTCATCCTCAATACGATCCTCAAACTGCACTGGACATCCAAAGTCTTTACGAGAACGTGTAATGGTCAGTTTCACCTAAATAAAAAAAGAGGAAAGCTTACATGGGGTAGCCAGTCATTTTTTCATTAAAGCCCGGTATAAGTATATCAAAGATACACAGATACGTTAAAATAAATAACAACTAGTTCGCTGTCATTATCCAGTCAAAAGATCCAATTAATGTAGAGGAAGATGATCGATATATGACGATTTAAAATTTCTCACAAGTATCTCACATTTAGATTGTTGCATTGCAGGCCTGCCAGAAAATGTTTGTACATGGGGGGATATAGTGCCGGGGGGAGGGTAGTGAAAAATCTCCAAATTTGCCTTGTCCGGGGGGTAAAGTGGCTCTGTTTGAGGGTAATTTTGAATGTCCAGGGGGTCAACTGATGGGGGGGATAAACCTGTTTTTTTCTGGAACAGCCCATTCAAGTAGAAACTAAAAATTACAACCTAAATATCTTGACTTTGAAAAGCAAATAGCCAGTCAAATTTAGAGGCTCTACTAAGGACTATGAAAGGATTCTTTTGGTTGAATTTCTTTTTTATCTGGTTATCCCTTTAAGGTTTGATGCAAGTTGAGATAGGACTCACTCGATCATCAGTTTCTACAACTTTTTCATCTTCCACTTCAAATTCACTACCCATGGATATCCATGGCTGTGGTGTGCGCAAACCGATTCGAATGGCTATCTCTGGTTCCTCTTCTCCATTTTCACCAAGGTCTCCACTTTCTTCTGGTGGCTAAAAGTATAAAATAAAAAATACAATGTAACAATTACATATTTTACTCCAATGTAACAATTACATATTTTACTCAATGAATCGCTCAAATTTTCTTCAGTTTCAAAGCATTGCCATTCAGGCAATTTCTGGGGCAATGAATACCAGAGTAAAGAAATAATGTCAATGATTGACTTTTGCAGTGGCTAATAAATTTATCAAACCTTTTACTAAAAGCTAGCCTCTTCAACCATGAACAGCCAAAGAGATTTTTGAAAAATCTGATCGTGTGCCGGTCTGTTCTGGTTAAACGAACTCTGTGTCTCGTTAGTACCAACTTAATGGTACTAAATCATCAAAAAACAGGTGATTTGTAGGAGTTAAGTAGATAAAGTAATGCCAGTTTTAGTGGAAGAATTTTGCTTGCTAAAAGTAAAACACCACGAAGGCAACAAGCAATTTGGGAAAAAATATCTCAGACACTGAAAGGTGCTTAACATTTAAAAAACATACTTTGCACTGCTCTTCCTGCAAAAAAGAGTTTGGTACAGGCTAACTAATATCTACATCAAAAAATTTATGAAACATTGTGTAACTTACATTTAGAATTTTTTGTTTTTCTTCTTCATCGATGATGAGATAAAAATTTTGTCCATACTGGAAAGTTGGATCGTAAACAATCAGCAGCTCATCTGATGGGTATTCCTAAGATTGAAATTAATCCGTCTTATCCATGTGTCTTATAATAGCATCAGCAGGTCTAAATAGATTTCATATGTTTAAGTATGGAGTCCTACTTTCTGCTCAGCATTCAACCCTTTCAAGCCTGGAAACTTGACTTAAAAATGAACACACATTTTCAAGAAAATGAACCGTAAGGATGAAGTTTGTGGACAAATTTTTCTCTGCGTTTTTAAATTAAGAAGTAAAACTCACCTCAACAATCTTCTCTGCAGGATGAAAATCAGAGATGGCAGCACGATCTTTAAAATCTTGTTGAATTTGTTCCTTTGTTATGATTTTATGTTTTCCTCTGTCAAATCGTCATCTGCTTTATATGAGAAAAATTCTTGTGTTTTGGTGGTAAAAAAGATGGGAAAGATGTATGGTGGTGTTCCCGTTTCTTCTGCCATGTTGAAATATGGAATATTTGACTTCTAATTTTAACTATAATATTTTTTTAAATTAATTATCTAAAATATAAATTAATTTATTATCAATATAATAATAAGAGAAAAATAAGTCCGAAAAATTTAATTTGAGCCAAGATAATCAAAGCAACAATATGAAATAAAATGTTATTAAAAGCTATATGTCGTATATCAGCGTATACATCATTCAGGCAAACAAAATTGTTTCTACAAATGTCGAGTTAAAAAGCTTCAAAATCTAAAACAATAAAATGGACCAATTATAGGCAATAAAATCGTGTAAATAAATATAAGTCTCTAGAGGCTTTGAAGTCATTGTTTAAAATAGAGGACAATACTTTTTTAATATAAGATAAAATATTCCATTTCTCAGAGGAGTCAATTATCTTTATATTATTGGTAATAGTATTCATAAAGTACTCCTTTTGTTCTTTCTTGTTTAAGGGTTTCTGATCAAATAAAAGCATTTTATTGATGTTGTTAAAGAATTGACATGAGAGTAGGTGACTGCAAATAGCACTGTCTTTTCTGTAGGAGTGCTCGAGCCATCTTTCTTGTAAGTCCTGGTCAGTTTTGCCAATGTATTCGGCGGAACAACCGGGTCATTGGAAACGGTAAACAACATCGGACTTTGATATCATGGGCGTTTTGTCTTTGTTGCTGGTGAACATGTTGATTTTTGTTGTTGAAAATGATTTGAATACAAGTCTTCTATCCTTTTTAATGTTTCTTCGAAACTTTCTTTCTAAACCTTTAACAAGGTTTTGATCACAATCATCGAGGTAAGGAATTTTCAACCAGACAGTGAATGTATTTATTGTCGGTGGTGGTATCAGATTCGTCATTTTTATCGAGTTTTGAAAGTGTCAGTCAGTTAGTCATAATTTTTCAACTAACAGGATTGTATATTTTCTAACCTCAATAAGATGCTATCTTTTGAAAATCACACAGATTAGAAAGTTAATAGTAAAGAGTGAACTTGTTGCAGGGAAAATCCCGTTCAAAAATGATTTTTGCAGCAGCTCCAATTTATGGATGAGGCATCACTTTAACGGTGACCATAGTTTGGTGCAGTAGTCAAGGTGTGGAATAGCAAGTGACTTTCAAAGGGTTAGCATTACATTAGTGTCCTGTGACTTAAAAGTTTGGAATATCCATGAGCTGATGGCTTTGACTTTGCTGATTTGATTTTGGATGTGTTGACTGTAGCTCATATCCACATCCAAAGTGACTCCAAGGTCTTTGGCTTGTTTTTTGGTTTCAATTTGGTCCTGGGTATCAGAATGATAAACTGAATTTGGTTTCAGCTCTTTATTTTTCCCATAACACTTATGTTCGAATTTCAGTCCATTGAGTTGATATTGATCTCCATTTGTATACTCTATCGAGGTCATTTTGAAGAAGCTTAACATCATCTTGACTGGACACTTCTTTCAGCAGTCTTGTATAGTCCGCAAATGAGGACAGTACTGTATGATAACTATCTTCATCAATATCCTGAATCAAAAAAAAAAAAGAAACAGGAGTACGGAACCTTGGGGCACCCCAGATAAAACATCTCTCTACTTTTGGAAAGCCTTATGTATAGGTTGTTTCTCTCCAGATGGTCTTGCATGATTTTTCTTACGATCTTTCAAAAACTTTGGTGACATGTGATGTAAGAGCAACAGGGCGGTATTATATATTTATGGTATTTTTTTCTTAGGTCGACCTCTGTGTTTTAATTAAGTTTCTAAAAGGGGTGTCTCTTTTACCTCACCGGATAGTAAATATATTTAAAATGTTCAAAAATTCCTATACAGTTCAGTTTTAGGCTTTTTTGATAGAATGATCCAGAAAATCCAGTTGAGTGATCAAATTGATTTCTTGGTTACTTTTTAGAGTGTTTTCTAAGATCACATTTTCATTTATCATCAACTAACCACTTTTTCTACTGGGTGCGCCACAAAAAGGTTTCCCTCTTTGAAACTGATTTTCGATTAGCGATCAACGATTTATAGTTTTTGAGCACTTCAGAAAGTAACTTTTTTATTCAATTGAGCATAACTTTCGATCTAATGAACCGAATTCGATAAATGACCCATCAAAATTTAAGTTTATCTTTATCTTTTTCCAATGGAATAGGAATATGGTTCTTTTAGAATTTTTAGGTTTTAAGAAAATTAGCTGTAAAGAGAGAAACTTTTTCTTGATCATTACAAGAGCAAAAAAACATGGTATTATGTTGATGGGCGATAAGAAGAGTCCCGATAGGGGCCTATTTTGTTTCATCTCTTTTTTTTTCAGCATGATATACTTAAATTTAAACAAAATGTGAAACAGTCCTTAATGGTTGTTGAAAAAAACGTTGGTGGTTAGAAGTTTTATATCATGTAAAGTTATCAAGGTAAAAAGTACTAACATTGCAGGATTTATTATTTCCCAGTTTGAATATTTCGATATTGTCTTTGAATTTTAAAACACCCCCTTCTCACAGACCAACTGGGATCCCTTCCTATTGGAAGATTGGGCAAAATTATGTCCCCAGTGGAAAACTATTCTCTAATTTTTGTCCCCACTGAAAATAATCAGATAAGCATATCCTCACAGCAAAATAGTGTGCCCTTTTTTTCATCCATACCGAATTTTCTGGCTCTAAAACAATGGAATTCAAATCCCCAGCCATAAAATAAATGGGATAATCAATCCCCATCGAGTTTTGGTCCGATATTTTTACCCCACTGGCTGAAAAAATCCCACTGGGTCTGTAAGAAGGGGGTATTTGAAATGGCCGTGTCGAGCTTTTATTAAGGGCACAGGTGTTGTTGTTTTTAAGGGCGTATTACAAAAAGTGATAATTCTTATGCATTCTAATACAATAATGACCGGTTAGTGAGGGCTGTACCGATAAACAATGCGCGGGGTCGAGTAACGACCGAGCTTGCGAGGTTGTTGCGTTGAACGAAATCTTTGAAAGAATATATACACATCTATTTCTATATACAGCAAATCAAATCATCCTTGTCAGATTATACGAAAAAACGGGCCAAAGCTCTTTGGATTAAGCATTTAATTAAAGAAAATGACCCAGTATCTTTGACCCTGTTTGAAATAGTTTCATAAGTCTTTTCGTCGTTGTCATTTCTGGTGAATACAGAGGATCCATCATTGATCGTTTTAAGATGAAAAACTTTCTGGAATAGTATCTACGGTGGTGCTTGGTTGAGATTCAACGTCTAACCATTGCAAATCAAACCATTAAAATCAATTATCTCTTTGCGGAGCAGGAATGTTCAGATGAAAAATTTGATTGGTTGAGATTCAACGTCTAACCATTGCAAATCAAACCATTAAAATCAATTATCTCTTTTCAAAGTAGGAATGTTCGGATGAAAAAAAAAATCGAAAACATCATCCATTATACTCCAATAAGTCTTACGAAGAAACACAACCATTCAAATTTAAAAACTCCATATTTCATAATATGACACGAAGAAGTGAATGGTCTCCGTCAGAACCAAAAACGATCAATAAACCGTCAAAACCAAAATCGATCATTAAATGAAATTTAGAAAGTCACGTTACCTTAATCCATACAATATATCAACAAGTTAAATTATGTATCTTAACAATTTGTGAATATTTACATTTCTTCTTCTCTTTCACTTTGTCTCTTTCTTTACTCCATAGATTCAACCAGCAATCCCATTTCGGTCAAAAGCTTTTTCTCCATCTCAAGATATTCAGCATATTGCTATAAAAAAATTTAATTTAATTGTACCCCTGAGTTCCCCTAAAATTTCGTATAAAATACTATAAACTATATGGCCAATTTTCCATAAATGGAACACGTAACTGATTAAGAAATCGTGAAAACGTTTTAACACCATTTTGTTAGATTATAGACAAAATTTTGAGAGACCACTATGATTGACCGTGAAGGAAGAGACTTTTGAAAGTGAGGTTATCCATGCCTTTAAATGGAAGCTTTTCTGCTACAAGGAATCAATAAAATCAAATTTCCCGAGTTTACTTCTGGTTCTCTTAAGAATCTGTCGGGGTCTGTCTAAACCCTGTTATTTAGAATGTCCTGGTAGCCCATTAAAATTAATAAAATGCCTACACTCAACGAAAAAACCATTTCGATCAAAAGTCTTAATATATTAAGCTACAAAAGCTTTTTTGTCTAATTATGTAAGCAGGGGGTTCGTCAAAACAGGAAACATGTTTGACACTTTTTTATTGTTACTTTGAGTCTATGGATAGTTCGATTTATGGAGAGAAATTTGTAAAAGCGCTTGAATAAAGAAAATAAAACTCACAGCTTTTGATCTAGTATCCCATTCCTCTTCAGTCTCTTGGACGTGTCCCTATGGGAAAATATGATGACAAATTACTGGCAGATTCGAGTTTATACCTAGATTCGCATATTCATTTGTTGAAAATTGAAGGATTTCTTACATCCACCAAGTCACATCTTAGAAATGTTTTTTTTGAAACTCCAAGAGGTCTTTTAAGTGTATTAAACACGTTTTATATAAGAACAAACTATATAAAAACCTAAGACTTAGATGGCTAAAATATTTAGAACAAATTAAAACACTTTTAAAACACAAATTTATTTTGAAATTGTACAAAGACACTCACAAAATGGTGAAAGAACATTTTTAGGCTTAAAACTCAGAAAGTTTTTATAAAAACTTGTATTTCTATCAAAAGCTCTAATGAAAAGGTATTTCAAACTCACTGCTTTTGAATCCACTTTGATGGAGGTTGGGAGCGAGTTTTGACCACGTGTTTTATCCAATAATTCAAGGCGACTTGCTTCTCGGTCCAAATAATGTTCAAATGCATGGAGCTGCATAAAAAAAAGAAGTGTGTGTGTTAGACAGGTCTTTCAATATATACGGCACACAATGTATCGATGTACTTCCCAGTATCATAATACCCCTACATCATAGTACTTTTTTTCTGTATCGCAGTACTCCCCTGTATTCAATTACATCTCTATCGCACTACATCTCTGTATCATATTATATGTCCCTGTATTTCAGTACACCCTCTTGTTAAAGTACAATCTTATATCATAGTACACCCCTGTATCAAATTCAATCTATGTATCAAATTGAAAGTACAACCCTGTAAAGTAAAGTCATGCATCGCAAATCAGCGTCTTTTTCACCTTATTTCTTTATTTTCCTAGGGGTTTTATAAAAAAAATCAAAATTTTAAATTTTTCGCAAGGACTAATTTTCGCGAAAATGGCCAAAATTCGCGAAACTCACGAAAATCAATCCACTTAAGGTACCTCATTGGTCACTAGCTTATGAAGAAACTAAAAGTCTCTGTATTAAAAGCCAAAATAAGAGTACATCAGGCGGAGGGGGGGGGGGGTTCTGATCAAAATAATGCAGCTGATTATACCTCGTTGGTGGTAGCATATCGCAAATTCCAAGGAACTTCCATGACGTGGAGGGTCCCTACTTCATCACCAGCTGCTAGTAATTGTTGCTTGGCTGGAAAGAAAACAGAATTTAACGTCAAACATAATATTTCCCTAAATAGAGATATCTAAATTGGAAACGCATCAGTAGTGAATGAGAGGGGAAGGGGTCCTTGGAGTTTTGCCTATATCCGGTTAAAAAGGTGTCCGTACAAAATGTTTGGCCTCGTACGTTAAATTTGATTTTCAATGGTATATAATACGTTTTGATACATGCGCCATAAACCCGAGTGGACCCTGCCCCACCGGAAAATTAGAAAAATATTTTGCCCCCGTGGAAAAAAATACCCTAAAGTTTTACTGTCACTGGAGAATTGACTTTCCTTTCGTCATAACAGGATTTTTCAACCTGAGAGCAATAGAATTTCTACTTTTTCCCACTTCTTAAAGGTAGATCAAACTCACGTGACATTTGGAATGGAGAAACAGTGATGATTGGAACAGGCGAAACATTTTGTGTTAAAAACGGTTCGTGACTCCTGTACGTGAAAACAAAGAAACAATCAGGAATAATAAATATCTTATTGATGTGATGCTTTTATTCATCAATAGAGCGCTTCACCAACCGAATATATTGATAGAAGAAGCAGTGAAATTATTTTTTAAATACTGACAGTTTCATGTCTTTTATTCGAGCAACCTTTGAAATAAAATCTTAAAACTAGAGTTCTGTTGCTCTCACAAAGAATTGAAATTGAGTCATTGTCTGTCGAAAGTTGACGTCTGCTTATTCCTTGGTGTGATTTAGAAATTCAATGCGAACGAACGAACGAACGAACGAACGAACGAACGAACGAACGAACGAACGAACGAACGAACGAACGAACGAACGAACGAACGAACGAACGAACGAAAACGGAAAAAGGTAAACAATGCGTGAACTTACTTATCTAGCAGATCCCAAACATCAATATTTCCGTCAGCTTTTCCGATGAAAAAGACGGAAGGTCGAGATGGGCTCCACATGCCACTTGTCAATTTACAGTCGTGGGGGTATGATTGTATCAAAGGTCCAAACTGAAAGAAATATTTTACAATACTGAAAGAAATGTTTCACGAAAATGAAAAACAAAATTTACGATACCGAAAGAAATATTTTACGAGACTAAGAGAAACATTTTAAGATACCAAAAGAATCATTTTACGATACCGAAAGAATCTTTTTACGATACAAAAAAATAATATTTTACGATACCGAAAGAAATATTTTACGAAACTGAAAGAAATATTTTACGATACCGAAAGAAGCATTTTACGAAACTGAAAGAAATAATTTACGAAACTGAAAGAAACACAAAGCTTCTAATCTTCTGATTCTATTTTAAAAGGGAGTTTAAGTAGTAGTTTATTAAAAAAACATGACATATTTAATCACTCCATGCTTTCAAAAAGCGATGGGAAAGAAGTGGTGCCCCCAAACTTCAATAGACAGCTAAAGAGATACATATTCAAACATACCGTGACGCCATCTTTCCAGATTGAGAAAGTCCATCCACCAACGGTCAAGAAGATAGTCTTGTTAAAAGGAGATTTCTGTAGAGTGTTGATGGTACTGTCGTGTGCATCGAACGAATGTTCTGGACGATTCGCTGTTGAACAGATGGAAGAATTAAAATAAAATGACGCTAAAGCTACTGTCTGTAGCGTTGCCTTCTTTTAACGTCCGTCAATCTTTTTCAAGCAAAGATTTTAACTGCCAGATTACAATAGAATTAGAATAGACATGGCAAAAAGCCGGCCGTCTAAACTAGAGCTTATACAGGCTTCTATAATTGAAAAAGGTTTAGTAAAGTCTGTCTCAAAATAATTTGCAGCTGAGACAAAAATGGCTGTAACTTTTGAGTAGAATATTATCAAGCAAAAGAAATTGGAAAAAAAGAAAAATGAAAATGAAAAGTGAAGAAGAAAAAAATCAACTTCTGGTTTTACTTACAAACAATTTTTCCAGTGTCGATGTCTTTAGTGGGTTTCCAGTCCAAATAAATCACTTCACCATCCTGAACAAAGCAATAAAGATCTTGATGAAATCAATGAAGGACCAAATAGAAAACTTTCTCAAATTCCCAAAGCATCTGTCTACTGAATTTTTCTTGCATGTCTTGAAGTCCCCAGTCATAGACTTGAAGGTTGTGTTCTAAGTCCGTGGTATAGATAGATAGGTATTTCAGGAAAGGATCCTACTCCTTTCGAAGCAGGACTCCATCTCTCTAGAGAAGGAACTCATAGCGCTTCTCATAGCGTTGCTGATCCTATGTACGCGGCAGAAAAGTATCTTTGTGCTCGGTGATTACACTCGAGCAGAGCAGGAGCGCGTACGCACTCGCAAGCTCACTGGCGGATTTAAGACAATAGAGCGACTACATCGGAAGCATGCAAAGAAGTGCAACGCTCGTTAAAATACAATAGAATTACAATTACAAATCTCTTCCTTTGTTAAGTTCGACATGGTCTAAAACCGCCTATGAAGCTTTCACGAGAATGTAATCACAACAATATCTGGAATATCTAACAACGCTCTTTTATCACAATTTTGGTACCCTATTTTCGTCACACGGTAAGGGTTGACCCGGGCAAAGGTACACATACTTGCCAAAAGAGTCGAAGTGCTACGGTGGGAATCGAACTCGGGTGGTCTGTCGAGAGCCGAGCGCGATGACCTTTCCACTTCGCAAATATATTCATGATATGCACCACTGCAACGACTTCACAAAATTATGCTACTTTTCTGTCTTTGTTCCACCCAATACGTCACTTTTTCTATTGTTTAAGTGATGTATTGGGTGGAAAATTCTAAAAGTTTTCAGAAAACTCTCCAGTGGTCCATATCATGAATAGTTCGTGTTATACACATGAATAAATGAGAATACCTCGGTAGCAACGTAAAATTTGGAATTGATGTTATCCAGTGATTTAGGTTCATCTTTTTTCTTGAAGGATGTGAAATTATTATCCTCTTCTTCGACAGGTTGCGTTAAAGGGATGTCTGAAATAAAAGATAATTATGTTTTTCGTACGGCCAAATAGTACAAGAACCGGGAACCGGGGAAAACCGGGTTTAAACTGGTTCTCAGTATACAATTAAGTTTGGAACTTAGATAGATAGAGTTGGATAACCAAGTAATCTAGGACTTTTAGACAGGTTTTTGATTGTTTTCAAGTGGTCCACGGTCCGCCAAGTCGTAATCATTGCTCCACTTAAAAAGACCCCGAAAGCAATGTAGAGAACTTTGTTTTTCTTTGAAAAACAGTGAAGGTACATTTACTATTAGATGAGCATCAAAACTTCGCGTAATGAAAACTTGAGTAAACAAACCACAGGGATAAGAGACACTAACCTGGCCGTCTAGCGGAACTTTGCACTTCATCGATAATGAATTTGACAGGACTGCATTCGCCTGAGCCACGCAATCGATGGGCTGTCACCTAGAATTGAAAGATTCGTAGATAGATCTGAAGTCACTCGCTACCCGCAGATATTTGTTTCATCTTTTCAAGGACTCGTCAGTACAGCTCAGGTAAATGAGTATAGCGAGCACAGCTTCCTTTTATCTTCTTCAGCAAAAATCAGCTCACTTCTTTTTAATTTGAGTGAGAATTCAACAACTTGAACAGAACCTGCGCTCGCTGTTGTCACCAGAGTGACAAAAAAATAAAAGTTTCAAGCAAAACTGCTTGTGGTGAGCGGATTAGCATGAGCTTACTCCTCACCAAAGTCTAAAAGAACGAATGCTCTGAGCGTAATTTGGCAAAAATCATTTTAACCATAAACTGGTAATATCTTGACAAACCTACATATTTCTCTCTTCTTTCTATTTCTCTCGATTTTATATCCCCCTCTTAAGTCTAAAGGGTCGGAAAAATGTCAAACTTTGCAAGAATATATCCCAGCCTAGAAATCTATCAGCGATAACAAAAATTTTTATCTCACCTTTAAAAGTGGTTTCCATGATAAATCAAGATGTTGGAAAGTCGTTACTCGATTGGAAGACGTGTTTTCGGGCATTGGTGTTCGAGCGACGCCTGATTTAGACGCACGCGTGTCCCAAAACAAAACATGTCTAAATAAAAAGAAGCCCATATACTTTGATGTTTTTACAGCACAATAATTCTTCTTATCATATCAATATGCTTGCATCAAGCTCTGTCACAACTTGTGCGAAAACTATATACAGTTGACACTCTCTAATTCGAAGTTCTTTTATTCGATAATATTGAAAGTCACCGTCAACAAGAAACTCTACTATTTGATACGCTCCCTTATTCGATGAAAATCCGATTCCCCTTGAAAAAATCGAATTCGAAAAACTTACCCGTCAGACGACGCCGTCATGATTTGAGAACAATAACGCAATCGATTTTCTAAAACGACTCCCATACGGCCAATCTGTGAATGTAAGTAAAGCAAGCATATTTATCATGTGGCTGTCTATCCTTTTTTCCTTTTGCGCTAGATCTGGGAGGTTGAATGCTGAGGTGAAGTGTCACATCTACTCTAAGCTCCTAGTAAATTTACCGCCAACACTGCCACACTGACCTTTATATATCTCTGGACCAAGCTACTCAATGCCGGCCAAGCAAAATATTATGATCGGAGTTTTTTTGAAATTGGTACCCGCTTGTACACTAGTGATGTAGCGCCGTTTGTCTGTAGACAAAGTTTCGAACACTACAATGGCTTCTTTGCGGGTACCAACTTTCAAAAAAACTTCGATCAAAGATGGCGGATATAGCTTAGTCCAGGGATATATAAAGGTCAGTGGGGGAATATCATGGTTTGTTCGAATTACAGAGAGATTTGAGTTAAAGGAAGCATATTAAGAGGGTTTGTCCTTGACAGGGACTGGGAATAAGTTCGAATCATAGAAAGATTCGAATAAGAGAAATTCAAATAAGCAAGAGTCTACTGTTCATCAAAACTTTACCTCAATATGGTCAGGAATCCATTGTATGTCAGTGATGGGCATACGATGTGAATTTTCGATACTTGAAACTGCACAATAACGAACTTTTGGTGATAATTCCGTTGTATTTGTATTGTAGAAAGATGGCTGAAAAGTATGAGAAGAAAAAAATTCATCATGAGATCTTATTTCGATGAAATCTGCAGTGGCAAATTGAAATACCTTTTCCAAGCCTTTTGGTTATGGCGAGATTATGTACTGGGTTCACAACGAAAATATGCATTTCATATTAGCAGATTCATGTAAAAAAGTCACGAACATACGTCGAGTAAAGCTCTGATTAGCTTAGATATGCAAAGATTACCTCATGCTCTAGACATTTTGAAAAAAAATATGCTACTGTGTGCAATATTCAACCAATCAGAGGTTAACTCGATGTATTTTCGTAACCTTTTTACATGAATCTGCTAATACGAAATGCGTGTTTGAATCTTCTGTGCCATAGAAAGTACATATGAATAAAATCAATAACATGGATTCTTGAATTTCAAAAATGTTATTACCAAGTTGGACATATTTTGGTTGGGGTTACTTCCTTGTCCGTGTGTTTTATGGTTGACCAATAAATCATTGTAATTTTTTATGTCCCACAACACAATCTGTAGAAATATCAATGAAATGTTAGCAAAAAAAAGCCTTTCCATCCTCCCTACTAGAAGCTTAAGGGCTAACCATAGCTTAAGATTGTTCACTTTTGAAGGTTGTGTGCCTCCTAATTGTGAAAATTTCTAAAAATTGCTAATGCAGCATTTTTGAAGTCAATATTTAGGGAATTTAGTCGACCAAATAAGAAAAATGCATATTTTAGAGATCTTCAAACTCTGTCATATGGTACAATCAGTTTCTGTCAGT
Source organism: Clytia hemisphaerica (assembly GCF_902728285.1). Lineage (NCBI taxonomy): Eukaryota > Metazoa > Cnidaria > Hydrozoa > Leptothecata > Clytiidae > Clytia > Clytia hemisphaerica. The sequence continues at coordinate 882,507 of NW_027103595.1, read as the reverse complement.
AAGGAGCTTAAAAAATTGACTTTGGCTTATTCTCCTTCAATGCTGAATGAAAGTTTTCCGCAGCTTTGCAGCGTCAGATCTAGTTTAAAGTCCCAAGGGACCATAATATTATGAGAAAATAAAGTACTGTTTGAAAATGTTGAAAGAAAAAAGGCACCACCGGACCTTTTGTAAAGATAATGCATGAAAACAATTTTATTTAAAATACAAGGAAAGCAACGCGCTTAACAGACCTGTCCATTGAAGCATCCAGCGCAAACGATGTTTGGATCTGATGGATTGAATTTGAAACACAAAATATCGTCTGGCGCTTCCAGTAGTAACTGAAAACAAAAGGAAAATATATACGTGTCAAGACGACTGAGCTTCATATAAACCCTGGAGGTTTGATTTGGGTTTTCAGAGCAGTGCCCCTACTCGATTAGTCTACTGGACATCCATACTCTCTATTCAAACTTACACCACATAAGCAAAAATTCCATTAGAAGCTACTCAGTAAGAGTATGGTATTCCTTACCAGCTACTACTCGGTGTGTTACACAACTATTGCAGATTATTATAAAGTTTGATTAACATTGTAACACGATTTTATCGTGCAGAACTTAAAGCCCTCAAACGAAACAGTTCAGTCTCAAGATTAATCAACCAATGTATCCAATCTTTCCCAGTGGTCAAAGCATAGTTTTTCGTCTGTGACGAAAAATGGATTTTACAAAGCAAATTAGCACATATTCTTGAAATTTAGGTGAATTATGCAGAATTTTTGAGACAGGAAAGCCTTTTTATATAGTTTGCTGAGACAATAATCTGTCTGAAACGGAAGAGCCTTAATACTTCGCTGAGACGGAAGAACTTTTAACACTGCTTACCAAGGGATGAATGGGGTCAGCGAAACTCCAAATAAGGATTAACGAAGGTGATTGGGAAGCTCGTGTTGTTTTATCGATCCTCTCGTAAAATGACATGTGCTCCGTACAGGACACTGCAATCACACCTGTGAAAATATATAGACAATTTTTTTTTCATGAAATTATGTTATAAAAGTATAAAAGATTTCAACTATAGTACAGTTGAAGCTCTCTAATTCAATTTTCAAGAGGAATTGGATTTCCACCGAATAAGTATAATAATCGAATAACAGTTTTGAAGTCGCCTAGTCCGCCATGTTGTTTTTTAATCAACCTTAAATTTTCCAACGTTCGATTTTCAAATTATTTTTGAATCGCGTTGTTGACGACTAGAATTGAAAACAAAACTTGTCAGCCCAAAAACTAGATACACTTCCTTTTAAGATGAGCCCGATCCAGTCAAGTAGTTAGAGATCATAGTGGATGCCAATGATGTCATTAAAAAGGAAAGCTAACGCTAGTCTGAATCGCAGAACTCTGAAAAACCGCGGGTATATAAGGAGTATATAAGAAGGACGGATCCGCTATGGAATGCCAGTAGCCTAAGTTGACGTACCTTTTATGTGTGGATGCCATTGTATATCATGCACCGTCTTGTTCTTGCTGAATTGTAAATCTGTGAATGATTGATACTCCTATGAAAAAGAAGTGATATTTTAATTTGATTGATTCAATTCGAGATTTTTCTCTTTTCAAAATCAAGCGAGTTCATGTATGACATATTAATTAGCGAGTTTATATATTTGTACTTTTCAGAATAGAACAACCCGCAATTTCGATCTCCACTCCACCGCCCTCAAAGAAACTCGCTAATGTAAAATTCATGGGAGTTTTAAAATATTATAAAACAATTCAGAGGACAAAGAAAACTGAAGACCAATTTGCTATCACAACACTACTTCAGACCAGATGGGACCAAAAATTTGCTGAAAATTCACCCCGAAAGTAATATATGTAATTCCAAATGGAAAGCTAAGAAGATATCTCATAGCTAAGATGATATCTCATCTCCTCTAGAAACCATAATAACATCCATAAAATAATATATAATCTCTGCAGAATTTTTTAAGCTGAACCAAAAGAAATTCGAAATCAGGAAAAAAATTGGCCTACTGCACAGATTAGGAGTAAAAGTGTAGGACCCGTTATTTGTTAGGTAAATTTTGATCCACTATTTCCTCAGAAAATGAAGCTGTTTAAAGTACATTAGACTCTCTCTAATTCGATCTTCAAGGGACTAACAATTTTCTTCGAATTATAGAAAGATTTTTATTACAGGGAGTGTTTTATACGACTTTTAAGGTGAAGGGGCCGTTATTGTTCGAATTACAGAAAGATTCGAATAAGAGGGAGCTGGCCATGTGTCAATTTAAAATTGACGTCACACAAATAGTCATTTTAAATATAATCTGACGTCAAAACTTTCATAAACTTTAAGAAAATCTATCATCCAAAAACAACTTTTCAGTTTAATAATCCTGCTCTCGACAAAAACAGACGGGCACAGCAGCAGTATGGAGAGACTTTTTGGTTCAGTGTGATGTAAGTTTATCATCATTATTTAATGCATTTGAAATATGACTAGGAACAAGGGGTCCAGACCCCGATATTGTTTGTTTAGACCTTGTACAGTGGAAACCTTCCTGAGCGGTTTTATTAGAGAGTCTCGTAGATACGATCACATAGTTCTGTGAAAGTGTGTAATTTTTCAATTTGAGTTTGATATTTTATATATGATTTGAATGCTATGGTATTTAAATGTGTGTTTTATTTTAGGATTACAGTTGACACTCTCTAACTCGATCTAAAAGGGGAATTGTATTTTCATCGAATAAGGGAGCGTCGTTTATGAGAGTTTCTCTTTGACAGTGACTTTAGATTTCATCGAATAAGGGAGCCTATCGAATAGTAGAGAGTCGAATTAGAGAGCGTCAACTGTATTAAATCTTTGTTACAAAATTGATATTGAAATCGACGGAACAGATTTTTTGAGGATTTGAATTTTATTCCTTTGTCATGTATTATTAAGGTCGAAGTTATTTCTCAGAACTTATTTTCGCGGTACTGGTTCACTTTCACCGAAATTGTTTCTTTTTCCTCGAGGATTTCTACAGATTTTTTTGTAAAAATTATATTTCGTGGCTGACACACAAATCCACAATATATCACGTACACCCTAAGGTATGCTAAGTCACTGTAGAAGATATAAACATTTATAACAATGATTTTAGCCATACTGAACAACAATTACTCTATGAATAATGATTCTTTTGAAGATACTGTACAAGAATATTATCTTAAGGGAAGAAATTTTCGCGGTTCACAGCTCAAAATTTGGAAGTTTCGCGGAATTCAATTTCGCGGTTGAAAGGATTTTTGGTTTGAAATATGGCCTATTTTACCCTAAAAAGACCAATTTTGTAAGTGATTTTTTAAATCATGAGAATATTGGTGTTTCGGGGAATAATTTTGCGGCTTTGTCGAAAAATTAAATTCCTCGAAAATTTGTTCCGCGAAACTTTCTTCCCTTAAGGTATCAAAAAATTATGTTAAATTTCAGCGCGGAAATTTAGTCCAGGTTTCAGTGAGATTTCGTCTAATTCTACTGAACTCCTGAGGCAATCGCCAAAAATAAACCCACCCAAAATCAATCGATTGTCAGCAAAAATATTAAACAAAGACCGCCATGGCGAAGACTTTGCCATGCTGATGCTTTATGTATGTACGCCTCGGGCGAATCTTCCCCATGGTGGTTTTCTGATTTTTAATTCCAAAAGATAATGAAAGCGAGAATTGAAAAGACCTTTCTGTAAGTAGTTGTCTTGGATACGAGGGAAAGGTTTGTAAGTTGATTTTAACCGTGATATAGCTTGTTTCCAAATTGAAAAGATTGTCAGCAAAATTATTAAATGAAGTCCGCCATGGCAAATACTTGGCCATGCTGATGCTTTATGAATGTAACATCTTGACCAAATATTCGCCATGGTGGTTTTCTGATTTTACCGTTAAATAATTCCAATGAAAACGAGTTAGTTTTGGACATTACACATTCCGTCTAAAGACTGCAAATCTATGGGTAATCTACAATCGTTTAACAGAGTGACGTCACGTTGTCATTCCACTACGACGACTGCCCCGATTTCACCCTCTGAAGCGGATTTCGATACCCAGCTGGCACACAACGTTGTGTGAAATTCAAAATGACCCAACTTCCAGGCCAGGTTTGTTAATTAATTGCCATTAATCACATTGTTAGTATTTACAACAATACGTATCCACAAAAGCCCTAGTTACATGGTACATGGAATCGAATCTAATTCCAAACGAGGAGAAAGGTATGACGTCAAAATTTACGTGACGTCAAATATAAATATTTTTTTACAAAAGCAATGATTAGAATTCACAACTTTCTTGCAGCCAGTCTTGAGCTAACTTACAGCTTTTAAACTTGCAGAAATAAGAAAAGGATATAGAAATATTTGGTTTGTTGGTCTTGTACTCAAATTTTTCAGGTAGTTTTTTTTATTCTCTTTCAGTAAACATTTTAGTCGTTCAAAATGAACAAAGTTTGCCGAGTAGCATCAATAAAGGGAGTATTGAAGTTTTTCAGGCTTTCGACATTGACAGCTTACTCGGTTCTCTATTGGCATTATTATCTGTTATCAAAATACAGTGAATAATAGAGGTTCGAATTAAAGAAAGTTGATTGTATGAAGGCATGCCAGTGATAATAAAAAAAAACAAGGAGATTAAATGCATTTGGAGTCGGACTTGTCGATTTCTCTTTGTTTTGAACATATTGTTTCAGCTCATCTCCTGTGTTTCTCCATAGGGTTTAGACAACGAAAAAAGTAAGTTTCCAAGGAAGGTCTCGTCGCTCGGATTCACAAAGATCCATGCATTAATTGGACTGGGATTGGAAGGCATAGAGATGATTTCTCTTGTCTTGTCATATTACACGGTGTTTCACTGAAGGGTATAGTTAATGAAAAAGTAACAAGTTCCTAGGGAAGGTCTCTTCGCTGGATTCTCAAAGGCGCCCATGCATTAAATGCAATGAGGAGGTAGAATCATAGCTACGATCTTTCTTTTTGTCTTGAGTTTATTGTGGGATGTTTTACTGAAGGATAGAGTTAATGACAATGTAATAAGTTCCTAAGGAAGGTCTCGTCGCCGGATTCTTAAAGGTCCATACATTGAATGCATCAGGATTTTGAGATTCATTGCTACGAGTTCTTTTTGCTTTGAACATATTGTTCCAGTTATTTCTGCGATGTTTCACTGAAAGGTTTAGACAATGCAAAAAGTAACAAGCTCCCAAGGAAGGTCTCATCGCCGGATTCTCAAAGGCGTCCATACCTTAAACGCATATGCATCTGAGAACGCTTGACGAGGTCTATATATCTTGAATCAACGATGTAAAAATAATAGATAACCAACTACCTCTAGAAGGCACTTCTCCCAAGAGAACAACCATTGTTTTCCTATTGAAATGAGCACTCTATTAAAAAGCTCTGTGTGCAGTGCGTGTTATGCTTTTAGCTAGATTTTGACACACTTTTTGACATCCACTGAATTGATATAAAATTTGAATTGTTATTTACTGCAAATTTTGGAATCTTTAGACAATTCGACTAGGGATCGGCCTGATACCACTTAATCTTCATCTGTATAAATAAATGCTCATAAAATGCTGTTATCTGAAAAATATATGTGTGATTTGAAATGCGATATCTCACGAATGAAAGTGCATGAAGGTTGCCTGATACAAAATAAACAGATGAATGTTTATAGAACAATAATATTTAATTAAAAAATTCCTTCTGTGAGGCTGCCTATAGGAAAATACACTTTTTCTAACCCAAATTTTGGAAAAATATACATCACGTGATCGATTCTGTCCAATAGAAGGTTGCAAATGAAGCAAGTTTTTATTCAATTGCACTTTTTACGATGCATAATGTCATTAATATTTTTACAACCGTAACACGGATGTTTTTTGAGAATCAAGGCAAGTTGGTTATCTATTATTTTTACATCGTTGCTAGCCTGGATATCCAAGCTCAAAATTTAAGAAAAAACAAAATTTACCTCAACATACAAAGTTCTTAAATTATAGAGCTTGGTCTCCCTAGAGAATGAAAGTGAAAACCCATGTTTCCTAGCCAACCCAGGGCAGCAAAACAGAAATTAATAAAAAGCAGTCTTACAAGATCTAAAACTATTTAAAACATCCAAAGATTACACCAAAGTCCATAAAAAAGTTTGCATGCATTATCATGACCAACCATGTTTTCTTGGAAAATGAACTTGCCTCTGTTTTCTTCTTTTTCATGTTTTCGTGTAACAGAAAGCCCTATCTTCACTAGCAAGTGGAGGATTATCCTATTTTTGTTTCAGAATTGCTCCGCACCATGTAGATCGGTCCTTACGGCTTTAGCGAAGTGAGCGCAAGCCAGCGGACTGCATTCTCATATGAGAATGCAAATCGCTCTAGGGAGACCAGGCTGTAAATCAGAACATAAAATATCTAAAACTAGACTGTGAAATAATTTACAGCCTGGATATCCAGGCTACATCGTTGCTTGAATATTTTGTTCCATCTGTATCTTTGCTAGGATACTTTGATGTAGACTTTTCTCTATGGTGTGTAGACCATGCAAAAAGAACAAGTTCCCATGGAAGGTCTCGTCCATGCATTAAATGCAATGGGGAGCTAGAATCAAAGCTTATAATTATTTTTTTCCTGAGCATACTGAAGGGTAGACAATGAAAAAGTAACAAGTTAAACTTAAAGATCCATGCACTAAATGCACCGGGAGTTAAGATCCGTTCCTACAATTTTTCTTTGTCTTGAACATATTGTACGATGTTTCACTGGAGGGTAGAGTCGATATGAATGTTCTTAAGGAAGGTCTCGTCAATGGATTCTTAAACGTCCATGCATTAAATGCACCGGATGTCGATTTCCGTTTACGATTTCTCTTTGTTTTAAACATATTGTTCAAGCTTCTCTACGACTTTTCTCTGTAGGGTGTCGACAATTAGAAAAGTTCCAAATGAAGGTCTCGTCGCTGGATTGCAAAGGTCCATGCATTAAATGCAACGAGGAGCTAGAATCATAGCTACGATTTTTCTTTGTCTTGAGTATATTGTGCGATGTTTCAGCGAAGGGTAGAGTTAATGAAAAAGTAACAAGTTCCTAAGGAAGGTCTCGTCGCCTGATTCTCAAAAACGCATGCATTAAATGTAATTGTGGATTTTGAGAGTCGTCGCTACGAATCCTCTTTGCTTTGAACATATTGTTCCCGTTTTTTTCTGCGATGTTTCACTTAAGGGTTTAAACAATGCAAAAGTAATAAGTTCCCATGGAAGGTCTCGTCGCTGGATTCTCAAAAACCCATGCATTAAATGCAATGGTGAAACTTTAGAACCGTTGCTACGAATTCTCTTTGCTTTGAATATATTGTTGTTCCAGTTTTTTCTGCTATGTTTCACTGAAGGGTTTAGACAATGCAAAAGCAACAAACTTCTAAGGAAGGTCTCCTCGCCGGATTCTCAAAGGCGTTCATGCATTAAGTGCACAGGCATCTGGGAACCTTCGACGAGGTCTCTATAAATGAATTTACTGCTACGAGGTCTTTTTTGCATTAAATGCAACGAGAAGCTAGAATCATAGGTACGATTTTTCTTTGCATCTGTCTTATCCAAAATCAATCTCTCTAAGTCGAGCTCATCTTTTGAATGGAAACTACTCACGACTCATGAGAGAATTCTTTGAGTGTGTAAGTCAAATAGTAAAAAATAAGTTCAAAGTTTTCAAACAGATTCCAATAGCATTATTAAAGCATGAGTCGAGTTTTCTTGGCTGAAATTTGAAGAAACGGTTTCTTTTCATGGAAAGTATTTCTCTAAAAGTTCAGCCGCGAAGGCTCAATGATGTAACGGGCAGAAATGAGTTTTTTTGGTTAGCGTGAAAGAGGCGTATTCATTTCATTGGAAAGCTTTTCTTAAAGTTAAACCACGAGGACTTGATGATGTAATGACTTAAAAAAGCTTAACACAATTAGGAATGTCCCTAAAAAAAAGTAAAAAACGAGTTCTCATGGCTAACACGAAAGAGGCGTAATCTTTTTCTGAAGAGCCTCATCGTTACGCATAAAGATCTCAAGAAAACTCGAAATCTTTAATTATGTCCAGGAAGAGATTCTAAAAGATATGGAAGTCAAAGTTGAGTTTTCTTGACTAGAATTTGAAGAAACGGTTTGTTTTTATGGAAAGTAGTTCTCTAAGTTCAGCCACGAGGGCTAAATGACTTTAAGCTTAGGAATGTCTTTAAAAAAGTAAAAAACTTTTTTATTTTCGATCTTTTTGACTGTTCTTATAAAGCTTAAGGGAAATTATTTGTTTTATTTCTATCCGTAACTTTCACAACTTTTTTCTTGGACACTGGATATCTGGAGTGAAATAAAGTTTTGAAGTTTACTGCTGAATACTGGATGGAACAAATAGGCAATAGGATTTGAATCAATTGATGGAATACTGTGGCAATGAATGTCCTGATAACAAAATTTGAATTGAGAGCTCTGCCATGATGGCTTTAAGATACAAGGAATCTTCTGGTAAAGCATAGTTCAGACCCACTGGCTAGATCGATAGAGCCTTAATCGTTACGCATACAGATTTTAAGAAAACTCAAAGTCTTTCGCTAGTTCAAGCAAATAAAGATACCAAAAGACACGGAAGCCTAAGTTGAGTTTTCTTGGCTAAAATTTGCAGAAACAGTTTCTTTTCATGGAAAGGTCTTTCTCGAATTTTAGCCAAGAGGGCTAAATGATGTATAGGCCAAATGACTTAAAAAAGCTTAACACAATTAGGAATATCCCTAAAAAAAGCAAAAAATGAGTTCTCTTGGCTATCATGAAAGAGACGTATTCTTTTTTCGTGAAATCCTCTTTGTAGTCCAGGAAGAGTTTCAAATCCTAAGTTGAGTTTTCTTGGCTAGAATTTGAAGAAATGTTTCTTTCATGAGAAAGCTTTCTTCCAAGTCAAGCCAAGAAGACTCGATGATGTAATGACTTAAAAAAGCTTAACACAATTAGAAATATCCCTAAAAAAAGCAAAAAATGAGTTCTCTTGGTTTTTGTGATATTTCTGTATTGAAATTGTTGCAAGTCGTGTTATCGAAAAGTTTATTGGACAATAATCACCACATACACGTTTTATTTATACGAACATCCAACATTTTTCGTGCAGTAAGATGCAGAGTTGGTTTTTCTAGCTACGATGCTTTTTTTTATTTTATGCAGATCTGTCTACCATCTTTTTAAACAATGACATCTCACCAGGAATTAAGTAGCATTTTTATACACAACCAACATTAAGCCGGAAACTGTTATTGGGTTGTAAATTCAATTCAGTCAAGTGATTTTTATCCTTAATCCACAACCTTATTCTCATGGCTAAGCGTCCAGGCTAGGATATTTTATATAGCAAAGGCCATGTATGATGCTGAGCTATGAAGACAACTTGACATTGTGTAATCAGATTAAAATTCAGTATTACACATAAGAAAATATCTTCATCTCAGGCTCAATTCAACAAACTTTTCATGGCTAAGCATCCAGGCTTGGTATTTTAAGTAATCACGGGCTTGTATAATCTTAGCCATGATGACATCGTGACTTTGCTTAAATTGTTTGACCACCCACTGGTCTGGACGTGAAGAAGTTGTCTGCAACTCCGGTGTAATTTTCATGGCTAAGCGTCCAGGCTTGGTATTTTATGTAATCACGGGCTTGTATAATCTTAGCCATGAAGACATCGTGACTTTGTTTTTAATTGTTTGAGTGGTCAATCTCGTCTGGATCTCGTCTGGATGTAAGTTAGTTGTCTACAACTCCAGTGAAGTTTTCATGGCTAAGCGTTCAGGCTTGGTATTTTATGTAATCACCGCCTTGCATGATCTTAGCCATGCAGACATCGTGACTTTGGTTTTAATGTTTGACCACCCACTGGTCTGGATGTAAGTACTGTCTGCAACTCCAGTGAAGTTTTCATGGCTAAGCGTTCAGGCTTGGTATTTTATGTAATCACCGCCTTGTATGATCTTACCCATGGAGACATCGTGACTTTGGTTTTAATGTTTGACCACCCACTGGTCTGGATAAAGTACTGTCTGCAACTCCAGTGAAGTTTTCATGGCTAAGCGTTCAGGCTTGGTATTTTATGTAATCACCGCCTTGCATGATCTTAGCCATGCAGACATCGTGACTTTGGTTTTAATGTTTGACCACCCACTGGTTTGGATAAAGTACTGTCTGCAACTCCAGTGAAGTTTTCATGGCTAAGCGTTCAGGCTTGGTATTTTATGTAATCACCGCCTTGTATGATCTTAGCCATGAAGGCAACCTTTTTGTTTTAAATTGTTTGACAACCCACTGGTCTGGACGTGAATGAGTTGTCTGCAACTACAGTGTAGTTTTCATGGCTAGGCGTTAGGACGTGAATACTTATGTAATTACCTTGTACGAAATTAACCATAAAGATGTGCAGGTTAAGCATCCAAACAAAGATACTTTATGTAATCACTTGAACGATGATTTCTCCGTTTTAAAGCTCAAAGCAGGTTTGAAAATTGTATAGACTCGTTGTCCTGCGATTTTTAACTTTTGGATTCTGGGTTAAACGATATTGGAGGTTGTTTAAAATCTTTGTAAAAGTCGAGTGTCCTCAGATTAGCATTATACGCATTTTCATTTCATCGTGAATCTGACACGTCTTGAGGTCTCATTATTGCTAAGGGTCGAGACGTGGGTACTTTATGTAGCTAAAGTCTTCTGATAATTAGCTATTGTTACTCCATGGTTTCTTCATTTTAATGTTTTGGTTGAATGTTTCTATTTAAATTTCCAGGACATGAATAGTTCTCGTGGGTAATGCTCTAGATGTCGTTACTCTGTATAATTAGAAACGCCTTGCATTTTAATTTTATTGTGTTTTAAAGTCAGGCGGCAGTTCAAAGTTTGGAATAATCAAAAAATTATATGAAAATTATGCAGAGTCAACTATCTGCTCGTGCTCTTTGAGTTAAGAATTAATCCATGTTACTTTTGAGGTGTTTTTAGAAATTACTTTATTTCGCTTCATTTGATTTTTTTTTTTCGGTTATTCCAAGAAAGTTTTAAAAGAGAAGGAATAACAATGATCTTCTTTCCTTTGAGTGATCCTCAGCACATTAACACCTGACGCTATTATATATTTCCCTCTTTCATAAGTTCTCGGGTTTCCGACTTTTTAAAACACAATAGGTGTATTATCAATTCAATGTCCAATCAAATCACTCGATTCTTAATCGCTGAGAGCGCAAGCGCATTTTAAAGCGTATCATAACCAGTCGAGTACTATTGCAAATTAGGAGAAATGCGGGTATTTCGCTTAAATAGGATGAATTATCATAAATAAGATAAAATCGATAGCTTAGTTAGGAGAAATAGAAGAAAAAGTTGATTTTCTGAACAAATTCAGAGATCCGCGTCTTTATTACTCTCTAAATCAATTGTGCTCATACAGAAGATCATTTTAAACCAAAAGTTGGCTTCTTATCAGCGCGGAGCGAAAAAATATAAGCATTTATCCTATTTTGGATAAAATGTACTAAATAAGAGAAATAGTATTTTTGTTTACTCTCTTTCCCGTAATAAAAAAGATGAAGAATTAAAAAGGTTTGAGTGGACGAAAAGTGTCGACAGCGTTCAATCGTGTTTGTTACAATTACTGTTTAATACATCTTAATTTCTATATCTTCAAAACAACTACGCATGCGTACTACTTAAAAGTTGAATAACTTCTGAACGCACGCTGACTGGTGGATCAGACTTCACAAGCATACTATGCTGGCTCCAAATTTCTTAAATTTATGCAAAAATTGACGCGGATCTCTGAATTTGTTCAGAAAATCAACTTTTTCTTCTATTTCTCCTAACTAAGCTATCGATTTTATCTTATTTAGGATAATTCATCCTATTTAAGCGAAATACCCGCATTTCTCCTAATTTGCAATAGTACTCGACTGATAACATAAGACGAAAAATCATTTCTCACATTTTTGTATATAAATGTGAAATTTTAAAAAAGGTTTCAAATCATAAACAAAATTAAAACCAGAAACCCCATTTACTTTATCATGAATAACTGACGAAGGAAGATTTTTCAATATCATCGGATCAATATAAATATATTTAATATATATAATTTGTTTAAAGATAAAATAAAATCTTTCAGAAAAACAATCCTACAACTTTGTTTGTTATCAAAAGTGTTGGCAAATCAAAAAATTACATTAAAAGACATATTAGACTTTATGTGTTTTGTTGTATCGAAACTAGCACTGTTAATTTTCTTTCTGAGTTTTTCTTTTCAAAACATCTCGAGAAATGATAATTTCAAGGATTGCATTAATTCTGAATTCTCATTAAAGTTTTTATTTGTCAATTTTCGAGACAGTAAACCAAAATTGTTGAGTACTCCTGACCATGTACAGGCCTGTACAAACATTTCCCATGAGAAATCCTCATTAAATTTCAATGTTAAATCAATAGCAGGTTGTACATGATTATTGTTCCAAGTTGTTCAATAAGTTATTTCTTGACAGGTTATGCATGGTATGTTATAAAATTTTTCGACAGTCACAGCATTACTTCATTCAACGTTTTCTATTAAATTTTTCCATCATTCTTCCTTCCTTTACCACAATCAAGCTCTATTACAGATGGTACATATGCTTTGGTGTGGAGAACGTGACAGTGACAGCCAAAAGTTGCAGGCAAATACAAACTTTGTTGGGATTGACCTAGATAATGAAAGAAATAAAATTTTAATAGCTAAGCGACTTGAAGAAAGGTGATGAAAATTTTCTCTGACAAATTAAAAGATACTCATGAACCAACAGTATAACAGAGTATAACTCCCTTTTGGTCAATTTTTGCCATCCCAAAGAAAAACTGAAAACATAATGCCCTCTCTGGCTTACAAAAAATAGCCATGAATACAGTAGGGAGACTCTTTAAAAAACATAATTTACCTTGTGTGTAGCTATTCAAATCTGATTCCAAAATGTTGAAGAAATACTGTTTTGTAATCAAATACAACTTTCTTTCCACACACTCATACATGAATCATCCAATTTTTCCTGTGTTCGTTTTGTTTTCTACGGTATTACATGATGTATATTACTTTCTTGCTGTAAAAAACAAAATGGAGGACAAATTCTCGGAAGTTTTCAAACCGAAAATTCAGAATTTTAAGTGCTCTACTAGAATTTAAATCCTATATGTATGCAAAAGATCTATGTACCACAAGAAAGCCACACTTCTATACTTTTCATAACGATGCACACATTATATTTCGAAAATTCCACGAGTAGCTACCTAACTTTAAATAAGACCCCCTAAAATGTAAAGAAAAAATTATCCTTCAACTTTTCTTCGCCAAATCTCATCTCATAAGCATGTTTCTTCTCTCTCTAGATATATTTTGTGTAGTTCAAACATTCCACAAGATCATTCAGCAAAAATTCTTGATTGGTAAACAGTTTTTGTAGAGAAATCTTTAAAAATATCTTGGATGGTCAAGAAAAATCTTAGTAACCAATTGTCGTAAAATTGTCGGTTTGCCGAGAAACGCAAAAAAAGACTGGGGCGATATGCCAAGCTTCACTTTCTATTATATCGATATCATAATAGGGAAATCAATGGAAACGGCCCGCGCAACGACCGCGTTGTTATTCCTTCTCTTTTAAAACTTTCTTGGTTATTCTGAGATAAAAGTATGCATCTCTGAGAATCACCATCAGCTAGCAAAGCAAATGGAAACGAATTGTCGATATGTTGGCTTTCTTAGATAGATAGAGTCAATATTCTACGTGGATAGCCCAGTAATCTAGGACTTTTACACAGTTTTTCAATTTTTCAGTTCGAATACAAAAAGAATACAATTATTGTTGTATACCTAAGTTTTTCTTCATATCATACTTCCTTACTGCTACTTGTTTCAAATAAACGTCCCTCGGGAGGCTTGTTCGAAGGGGGCGTTTATTTGAGGGGGCGTTAATTGAAAATTGTTCCTTAAAGGAGGGTTGTTTATTCGAGGGGCGTTTATAAAAGGTGTAACTACTTATTGTTTTACACACATAAGTTGTTGAATGCTACAATATCATTTTGAATCTTCCAAAGTATTTTAAAGCATTCAACAACATCATCATTGATAAAAAAATCTGACGTCAATTTTCCATGTCATTTGTGTAAAAGAAAACTTGAGTGATTTTAGTTTTTGAAGAGTACAAGGTAAAGGTTAGAGTCTTTGTGATCGAATTGAGGATTAGGATCGTTGAAACTTTATATATTGCAAATATTGTAAATCACGTGAGTACTTTAAAGGTTTTATTTTTGTATAAGTGTTCCCGTTTCATATCAGACACATATTTCATGTCGGACAGTGTCTGTTATTGTAATAATAAGCTGATAAAAGCAAAAAAAGTATTTTTCTTTTCCTCTTTCTGGTTAATCTTGCTCCACATTGTGTCCATCCAACGTGAAAAAGCTTGTGAATTAAAATTGATGAGTAACAAACGATATCACTCTTATTTAAAACATAACCATAAGCCACGAAGACGTTAATTTTTCGATTACTCACTTATCCGGACATGACGATGTTGTCGTAATGGTTAAGCGTCTAGACGTGGATACTTTATATAACAAAATATCCTCAACAACGATTAACCATGAAAATAACTTGTTTTTGATTACTCGCTGTCAAGACATAGCAGTGTTTTATCATGGCTAAAAATCTAGACGTGGATACTTTATGTAATCAAAGTCTTCAACAATGCTTAGCCATAAGGACTTCGCAGCTTTTTCGTTGATTTTTTTCATAGCTTTTATCAAAGTTAAAAACTCCAGGCGTAAATAATTCATGTAGTCGAAGTACTTAGCCATGAAGACTTGCTGGCTTTTTGTTGATTTTTTCATCATTTCTGATACAGACATGACAGAGTTTCGATGGCTAAGCGTCCAAGCTAGGATACTTTATGTAGCCGGGATGCTGATAGTCAGTCATGAAGACTTACTGGCTTTTTCGTTAATTTTTTGATTACTCGCTGATCCAGACATGACGGTTTTTAATCATGGCTAAGCGCATCCAGATTTTAATCATGGCTAAGCGCATCCAGACGAAGATACTTTGTGTAATCACTTGAACGATGCTTAGCCATGAACACTCGGTGTCTCAATGTGTCTTTTTTGTTTCAAATTGTTTTTCATCTTTGATCCAGACATGATAGAGTTTTTATCGTGGTTAAGAATCAAGACGCGTGTACTTTATGTAGTTAAAATTTTGATGCTTAGCCATGATGACTTCGTGACTTCTTCGTTTAAAATTTTTGATCACCTTTGCTCCAGACGCGAAGAAGTTTTAATCATGGTTAAGCGTCTAGACGTGGATACTTTATATAATAAATATCCTCAACAACGATTAACCATGAAAAGAACGTGTAGTTATTTTGTAACTTTTTTGATTACTCGTTGTCAAGACCCAGACTTGATTGAGCTTTCATCATGGCTAAGCATCCAGGCTGGGATACTTTATGAAGCAGGATTGTAGATGCTCAGCCATGAAGACTAACTGGATTTTCCGTTAATTTGTTCATCGCCACTGGTCTAGACATGACCGGGTTTTATTATGGTTGATACTGCATGTAATCGAAGTCTTGTATGGTGCTTAGCCATGAACACTAAATGTCTTCCCTGCTTTGGAGCTTAAAGTATATTTACTTTTGTATCGTACAAGCGAGAATCTCCATACTAAGGATTGGTTACATGATGGTTTTTTTTCTTTTGCATTATTCCAAAGACACGATAAAATTTTAATTACTAAGACAAAACAGCCGAAAATGAAGCAACATTTATCGGTCACTGGAACGTTAATGTGGTTAATGTTAATGTAATGTTAATGTATATATTCTTTAAAGTCGAAAAATGTGTACAAATCTGTACTAGCTTGAAAGCTAATAGAGTTCGACTGCCTATTTTACAAAATGAATCGTTCATCATGACGATTTCTTCTGTAGAGCATTTTGGTTTGTAATTTGAAGATATTTTTGTTTGGTTTTGTAATTTTTTAACGAGGCGTAGTTTTGTTCTTGGGCTTCCTCTTACGCGCCAGTTGAATCCTTTATTGTTATTGTTCTTGTTGAGTTTCTTTGCTTGTTCGTGCATCTCCTTGATCTTTTTCCGTTCGTTGATTGTGAAATCTTCCGTTATACTTACCTGAAAGAAACAATTGTTTTAGCATGTGTAAATTCTTCATGATAAGATCTTTGTCATGTTGACTTTGCAGGGTGACTTTCAGAGGACGACCATTCTTAGTTTTTCTGTCTCCTAATCTGTGGTGAGTAACATTGATTTCTGGAACATTGATGTCATCTAGGAGTTCTCGGAACCGAAATTTGTCATATTTTATCCCATTTTCTTCTTCTTCCTTATCTGGGCCTGAATATTCGAGAAACCCGTGAACGATCATATTCAGTTTTCTAGATGTCTCTCTTTTCACTTTCTTCCTTCCGTTTTTGTTCGTCGGCAGATTTTAAGTCTTCTTTTTGTTTCTTGGTAATCTCAGCGTATGTTTTCTTTGATGTTTCCGTCATTATTTCTGCGGTGTGCTTTTTTCCTCCTTTATCATGCTTCTTGTCTTTTCCTCCATCTCTTGTAGTTTCCCTGCCAGAAAAGCTTTTAAGTCATTTTTGATGGAATCACGGGTTTTGGTGTTGGTGTTGACCTCATTGTTCAGTTTTTGTATGGCGTCGTCTTTCTTTTTAAGTTCATTTTGCATCATATGTTGAGTGTTTTTTCCCACTTTATTTCTTAGGTTTTTCGTTATTCGTACGCAGTTTGAACATAAGTAATGATCGTTGTAGGATGTCACAAATATCTGTAGTTGATACAAGGGTAACTGTGTGCACTCATAATGAACTGATCTTTTACATTTTTTGCATGTTAAGCGATCCAGGTCTTCTTGACGGCGTGCAAGCTTGAGGTGGTGAAGCTGCTTCGAAAGGCTGATCTTTATCCATTTTGATGGTCAGGGAAAGATGGATAGAAATTGCACAAAATAATAACATCCAAACAATAATTCTAGACATCAAACATAAAAAGAACCGAAAATAACCGAATAAGCTTCAAAACGTATGCGTAGCTTAATATCAATTTGTTTTTGAATTTCATGTCAATTCCTTTCGTAATATCATGAAACCTTTCAACTTAGAAGTCAAACACTATTGAAAATCTATAAGAAGTTACGGTCCTTCTGTTTTTTGGTCATTTAAATGAAGAATTAGAAATGAAGACGTGAGTCAGTTGTCTTCAACTCCAGTATAGTTTTCATGGCTAAGCATCTATGCGTGGATATTTTATGTTATCACCGCCTTGTATGATCTTAGCCATGAAGACAACAAGACTTTGGTTTAAATTGTTTGACCACCCACTGGTCGGGACGTGAGTCAGTTGTTTGCAACTCCAGTGTGGTTTTCATGACTAAGCATCTATGCGTGGATATTTTATGTAATCACCGCCTTGTATGATCTTAGCCATGATGAAGAAGTGATTTTTTTGTTTTAAATTGTTTGACCAATCACCTGCCAAGGCGTGAAGAAGTTTTTAGTTTTCTTGGTTAAGCGCCTATACGTAGATATTAAAATATATTGTAGACTCTTTTCCAAGAAGACAATTTGCAGTTATTTTATACCTTTTTGCAGGGTTGAGTAATTTATGTGATCCAAGTGTTCATGCTCACTCTTGAAGACTTACAGGATTTTTCGTTAATTTGTTTATCATGGTTAAGCGCCTAGGCTTTAGTACTTTATGTAATCACCGCCTTGTATAATACCGAGTTTATGTATGTGTGTTTTTCAGCGACGGAGACGATAAGATTATAATTTGACTAGATCATGACCAACTGACGACGACAGTAAATCATCACTTTTACCGTCCTCGATTTTGCGAGGCAGAACTTCGGGTTTTACCAAATCGCTTCAGTCACTTTACCGTCCTCAAAAGTGCAAATACATGAACTCGCTAATGCTAACCCAAGAAAAAAACATGGCGTTTGTTGCTTAGACTCTTGAAAATTTAATTTTTGAAATGATGGAAAATACTATGTTTTTAAAAGCCATGGTGCTTTGTTTCAGAATTTGTAGAGGCGGTTTTACTTTTTATTATAGAATATCACTCTGTTGTTTTCTGAAACGATGACTGAAGACATTCTATGATTTTGAACAATGGAATTCAATTCATGATATTCATGACCTAAAGTTTTCTACGGAAATACCCCGGTTTTAGCCAGTAACGGCAAATTTAAACTAGACAAAAGTTGTATAAAACAACTACTGGCAAAAACCGGGGTATTTCCGTAGAAAATATTACATCATCAATATAATTCAATAAAACTCCCTCACAGAGAGGATCTTAATAAGGACTTGATAACACTCAGCAACGTCATAAGTGATAAAAAAAATCTGACGTCAATTTTCAATCTCATTTTGTGCAGAAGAAAGTTTTAAAAAGAAATTTCAATTTTTTGCAGAGCAGGAGGTAAGTGCAATTTGCATCTTCTTGAAGATCATTGAGATTTTTTATATTGAAAATATTGTAAGTCGCGTTTTTGAAAAGTTCATTGGCATCACTACATATACGTTTTATTTATAAGAACATACAAAATCTTTGAGGTCTTTAAATTTTCTTCACTATTTCACTTTCAAACCTAAAAAAATTCTAATAACTTTCTTGGTTTCACTATTTTGTGAGTGTTTTTGTGCAATTTCCTTAGAAATTGGGTGTTTTAGAGTTGGAAAAGCCTATATGTTTTTATATATAGTTTGTTCCAATAAAATTAAGGACGGTATTGAGTACTTATCCAGTAGTCGAGTATATTTTATATTTTCGTAGGTTTACCCAGTAGCATTTAAAGCATCGTCTTGAATTAGTCATTCTCTGATAATTCGTTTCAGAACGGTCTTATAAAACTTATTGGAGTTGCTGTTGATTTCTAAAGATTGTTTGTTATGTAACCCATTAGATTTTGAAGTTTTATCACGAATCTTACATTCTCAAATGGATAATTGCAGTGGGTGATTGTTAGTTATCTGTGCCAATAACTTTTGAAGTTTTTGTATTCGCCTCTTCATTTTTTAGAGGAGAGTAAAAGAAGGACTCTAAGAAATATTGGAGCAATCATGATGACCTTGATGTATCTTTTTTATTCCATTAGATTTTGAAGTCTAAGTTTGAATCTGCCATTAAATGGAAAGTTTCAAGATGGAACTTGAATAACTATTTGAGTATTGCAATTGGTGGATGTTGGTTATCTGTGTAGCAATGACCTTTAAAGTCTTTTTCGTTAAGACTCTTCATTCATTTCCACGAAGAGCTTAAAAGACAGACTTTAAGAAATATTGGAGAAATCTTGATGACCTTGATGTATCTTCTTATAATACCTATTTCATCCATTAGATTTTAAAATCTTATCTTGAATCTGCCATTAAATGGAAAGTATCAAGATGGACTTGAATAACTATTGGAATAATGTAATTGATTACTGTTAGTCATATGTACCAATAGCCTGTAAAGTCTTTTTACAAAAGTCTTCCTTTTTAATGAAGAACTTTTTAGAAGGAGCTTTAGAAATATTGGACCAATCTTAATGTATATTTTATCTATGCAGACTTTTAATGTTACGTGTAGGCATCATTCAATTCTTGAGCAACTTACTTCGAGGCAAACTTAAAAATGAGGACCTTGAACATGATTATTGTAACAGCTGCTTAGCCATCTTCCCTAGTATTTTTAAAGTCCATCATTTCAATGTCATTGTTAATGATAATGCACTTGATAAGGCTTTAAAAATTATTTGGGAGTATTCTGATGTCTCTATATTGCTACTGTTGAAATCGATCGATTGATCTAGTTAGCTCAATATTTGGGGGACTTTTGGGGGCAAAGTTGAAGATGAGGTCCTTTAAAATAATGGGTGTAATAGCTTCTTAGTCATCTAACCCAGTAATTAGTTCGTTTTTAATGATTATGTGCTTAATAAGGCTTTAATAATTATTTGGGAGTTTTATGATATGTATCTTCAGAACAGTCTTTGAAATCTATTTGGAGTTGCTGTTGATTTTTAATGATTGTTTGTCATGTAACACATTAGATTATGAAGTCCTTCAGTTTGACCTTGCCATTCTTAAATGGGAAGTTTGGATGGGATTTGAATAACTATTGGCGAGCATTCATTGGGATGTGTCTTTTTTATCCATAAGATTTTGATGTATCAATTTGAATCTGCCATTAATGGAAAGTTTCAAGATGGGTTTGAATAATTATTGGAGTATTGTAATTGACGACTGTTAGTTATCTGAATTGGCGTAACAGCTGCTTAGTCATCTACCCAGAATAATTTTTAAATTCAATCATCTCATCGTTATTGTTAATGATACAATAATGATGCAATGATGAGACTTCAAAAATTATTGCGGAGTGTTTTGATGTCTATATTGTTACTGCTGAAATCGATCGATTGATCTAGTGAGCTCAATTCTTGGGGGCCAGTATGGGGCAAACTTGAAGATGAGGACCTTAAATATATTGGGTGTAACAGCTGCCAAGCCATCTACCAGAATAATAATTGTCTTTCTTAACGATGATGCGCTTGATAAGGCTTAAAAAATTATTGGGGAGTAATCTCTCTATATTGTTACTGCTGAATTTAAAAACTGTTAGTTATATAATCCAAATGGCTTTACGGTCTTTTCCTTGATATTTCTTCATTCTTGTATGAAAATTTTCAGGGTTAGCTTTAAACATTATGGGAGTAATGAAATGCATCGTCCTTGTTCTTCAATTGTGCAGTGCATGACATTATTTGCTACCTAGTTCATGTTAATTTCAAATCGAAATTCAAAATTTAAATTGCCCACCAGTAGGTTATGAAGCTCACAAACTGATTTCGTTATTTTTTTCTATGAGATTTTTTGGTACTGGACTTTACAAACTATTGGACTTCTAATTTTCCGTTTATTGGAGAAGAATTATCGTTGCATATCACAGCTGGTCAACTAACCAGGTAGATTTTGAAGTTAAATCATTAATTTCTCATGTTTTCATGAGCTTTAGAGACTAACTTTAAAAACTTCCAGCGAAATGTTACTGCTTTGATTTTTGGTAGTATTGGAAAAGCCTAATGTTTCTTTTCTCTAACTTTCTTGTTTATTTTGCAGCTTTTTTTTGTACAAAGAGTTCCGAGTAGGATTTTTCTTCAACGAATCTCTGGCTGACGTTTCAGGAGTCACTTCTTTTTTATCCTTTTAGCTTTTGATTTCTCTACCAATCAAAGCTAGTTATGTAACCCAAATATTAGAGCAATCTTGATGATCTTGATGTTTTTTATCCATTAGATTCTGAAATATTGAATCAGCCATTAAATGGAAAGTATCACGATGGACTTGAAAACTATTGGAGTAATATAATTGATTACTGTTAGTCATATGTACCAATAGCCTTTAACTCTTTTTACAAAAGTCTTCATTTTCATGAAGAACTTTTTAGAAGGACCTTAAGGAATATTGGAGCAATCTTAATGTATATTTTATCTATCCAATAGCCTCGTACTTTAATTTAATAATACTTTATTTAGGTAGATTTGAAGATGAGGGCTTTTAAATGTAATAGGTGGGTGTAACAGCAACAGTAGTCAATTCTAGTAGTCAAGTATTCTTTTGGTATTTTTAGCTGTTGATTTCTCTACGAATCAAAGCTAGTTATGTATCCCAAAAGTATGCAATGAACTACACATGTTTGTTTGATTTTGTTGATGAGTTTTCGAGTTTTAAGAATTTTTGGAGAATTACAATGTATATTGACTGTTATTTTTCAATCACTGCTAGTCATTCAAACCAGTAGCTTTTGAGGTGGTTTCCTAAATGTATCACTTTTTACATGAAAGGTTTGAAGAAACACCTCACAATCTCACTGAGCTATTTCTAATGTATATTGGTCTTCACTTTTCGATCAATGATAGTCGTTTAACCCAGTAGCTTTTGAGGTGGTTTCCTAAATTTACCATTTTTTCCATGAAAGATTCGAAGAAACATCTCACAATCTGGCAAGCTCGCATTGTATGGGCAGGCGAAATCGTCGGCCTTTTCAATACACGTCAAATCTGATTCTGATGATATTCCAAAAAACATTATACGTATTATAGAGTAGTATAGTTGTGACATGATATATAATATACTATTTAAACATATTACATCAGACATTAGGCATAGGTAGTCTGGTGTTTTTAAGAGATATTGGCCGTTCTAGGGTTAGGGCTAGCCCAAAATATTTTTCTGGTTTCAATGGTTTTTTTATGTACTTCAGTGTTTTTCCTTGTTTTTACAAGACATCGGCAGATTGGCCCGGCTGCTAGCTAAGCAAGAGAAGGGTTATGTCGAACTATTTGTCTGGTTTCACTGGTTTCATAGGTACTCCAGTGTTTTCACTTGTTTTTATGAGACAATACTTTTTCCTAGCTAAGCAAGTGGAGCTAAGCAGAACTATTTTTCTAGTTTCAATGGTTTTATATGTACTCCAGTGTTTTTGCTTGTTTTTTTAAGAGCTATTGGCCGTTCTAAGCAAGTAGGGCTAGACCTACCTATTTTTCTGGTTTCAATGGTTTCATATGTACTCCAGTGTTTTCCCTTGGTTTTAAGAGATATTGGCCGTTCTAGCCAAGCAAGTGGAGCTAGGCCGAACTATTTTTCTGGTCCTAATGGTTTCATAGG
The DNA here is from genome assembly GCF_902728285.1 of Clytia hemisphaerica. Classification (NCBI taxonomy): domain Eukaryota; kingdom Metazoa; phylum Cnidaria; class Hydrozoa; order Leptothecata; family Clytiidae; genus Clytia; species Clytia hemisphaerica. Next base: position 859,731 of record NW_027103595.1, on the reverse strand, counting down.
TTCTCCAGTGTTTTCGCTTGTTTTCAAGAGATATAGGCCGTTCTAAGCAAGTAGGGCTAGGCCCAACTATTTTTCTGGTTTCAATGGTTTCATATGTACTCCAGTGTTTTCCCTTGTTTTTAAGAGATATAGGCCGTTTTAAGCAAGAAGGGCTAGGTCGAACTATTTTTCTGGTCCCAATGGTTTCATATGTACTCCAGTGTTTTCGCTTGTTTTCAAGAGATATAGGCCGTTCTAAGCAAGAAGGGTTAGGTCGAACTATTTTTCTGGTCCCAATGGTTTCATAGGTACTCCAGTGTTTTCACTTGTTTTCAAGAGATATTGGCCGTTCTAAGCAAGTAGGGCTGGCCCGGACTATTTTTCTGGTCCCAATGGTTTCATAGGTTCTCCAGTGTTTTCGCTTGTTTTCAAGAGATATAGGCCGTTCTAAGCAAGAAAGGCTAGGTCGAACTATTTTTCTGGTCCCAATGGTTTCATAGGTACTCCAGTGTTTTCACTTGTTTTCAAGAGATATTGGCCGTTTTAAGCAAGTAGGGCTAGGCCGAACAATTTATCAGGTTTCAACCATTGAAACCAGAAAAATAGTTACGCCTAGCCCTACTTGCTTCAAACGGCCTATATCTCTTAAAAACAAGCGAAAACAGTGGAGTACCTATGAAACCATTGAAACCAGAAAAATAGTCCGGGCCAGCCCTACTTGCTTAGAAAGGCCTATATCTCTGCTTAAAAACAAGCGAAGACACTGGAGTACCTATGAAACCATTGAAACCAGAAAAATAGTCCGGGCCAGCCCTACTTGCTTAGAACGGCCTATATCTCTTAAAAACAAGCGAAGACACTGGAGTACCTATGAAACCATTGAAACCTGATAAATTGTTCGACCTAACCCTTCTTTTTTAGCTATTAGGCCAATATCTTGTAAAAACAAGCGAAAACACTGGAGAACCTATGAAACCATTGAAACCAGAAAAATAGTTTGGCCTAGCTCTACTTGCTTGGAACGGCCAATTTCTTGTAAAAACAAGGGAAAACACTGGAGTACCTATGAAACCATTGAAACCAGAAAAATAGTTCGGCCTAGGTCCACTTGTTTAGCTAGAACGGCCAATATCTCTTAAAAACAAGTGAAAACACTGGAGTACCTATGAAACCATTGAAACCAGAAAAATAGTTCGACCTAACCCTTCTTCCTTAGCCAGCAGCAGGGCCAATCTACCGATGCCTTGTAATAACAAGTAAAGGGAAAACTGATCCGTCTGATGTAATATGTTTAAATAGTATATTATATATCATGTTACAACCATACTACTCTATAATGCGTCTAATGTTTTTTGGAATACCGTCAGATTCAGATCTGACGTGTATTGAAAAGGCCGACGATTTCGCCTGCCCATACATTGCGAGCTTGCCCACAATCTCACTTGGGTACTTCTAATGTATATTGGCGGTTATTTCTCAATCAATGATAGTCGTTTAACCCAGTTGCTTCCCGACTTTGTCATTTTTTACATGTAATGTTTCAGGAAACACGTCACAATCTAATACGAGGACTTCTAATGTATCAATAGATTCCCTTTGCATATGAGCCAAATGATGAATGAATTGAGCTCTCATAGTTAATGGGTTGGTGTGAAATATCAAAATCATCGAAATTATTTAGAGTGGTCACTATCTTTTTAGATTTTTCGGAAATAGTGTGCAGTGACTGAGTGATACAAATTAAGAATGAACTCAAAACGATGACTGAATTCAAATGAATGAAAATGGTAAATGCATCAAATATTCGTTGTAAAGAGATTTGTGTGAGATACTTTTTGTATTTTTCATCATCTTTTGCAACGAGTGTTTTGAATTGCATTTTATTTCATAAAAACTTGATGATGATTATAAATGAGCCAAAATGATGAATAAATCAAATTCTCGTTGCAAACAGATTTGTGTGAAATACTTTTTGTACCTCTCGGAATCTCATGCAACGAGGGTTTCAAGTTGCATTTTATTTCATACAGACTTGATGCTGATTATAAATGAACCAAAATGATGAATGAATCAAATTCTCGTTGCAAAGAGATTTGCGTGAAATACTTTTTGTACCTCCCGGTATGTCTTTTGCAACGAGGGTTTCCAGTTTCAATTTATTTCATACAGACTTGATGCTGATTATAAAATGATGAATAAATCATAGTCTCGTTGCAAAGAAATTAACGTGAAGTACTTCTTGTACTTCCCAGAATCTCTTTGCAACAAGGGTTTCTAGTTTCATTTTATTTCATACAGACTTGATGCTGATTATAAAAGAACCAAAATGATGAATGAATCAAATTCTCGTTGCAAAGAGATTTGTGTGAAGTACTTTTTGTACCTCTCGAAATCTCATGCAAGGAGGATTTCCAGTTTCATTTTATTTCATATAGACTTGATGCTGATTATAAATGAACCGAAATGATGAATAAATTAAATTCTCGTTGCAAAGAGATTTGTGTGAGATACTTTTTGTATTTTTCATCATCTTTTGCAACGAGGGTTTTGAGTATCATTTTATTTCATGCAGATTTAAGACTGATTATAAATGAACCAAAATGATGAATGAATCAAATTCTCGTTGCAAAGAGATTTGCGTGAAATACTTTTTGTACCTCCCGGTATGTCTTTTGCAACGAGGGTTTCCAGTTTCAATTTATTTCATACAGACTTGATGCTGATTATAAATGAACCAAAATGATGAATGAATCAAATTCTCGTTGCAAAGAGATTTGTGTGAGATACTTTTTGTATTTTTCATCATCTTTTGCAACGAGGGTTTTGAGTATCATTTTATTTCATACAGACTTGATGCTGATTATAAATGAACCAAACTGATGAATAAATTTAATTCTCGTTGCAAAGAGATTTGTGTGAAATACTTTTTGTACCTCCCGGAATGTCTTTGCCACGAGGGTTTCCAGTTGAATTTTATTGTATGCAGATTTAAGACTGATTATAAATGAACCAAAATGATGACTGAATGAAATCTCGTTGCAAATGGACAGTTTGAGATATTTTTTGTATCTCGAATTTCATCTTGGCAACAGCAAACAGCAAGTATTTGACGTGAAAGCTTTGGAAAAATTATTTGACGTCAATTCAAAAACAGAAAAAAAAGATAATATTTTTTTTTCTTTTTCTGTAGACTTTGTTTGGAAGAATATGAAACAAGAACAAGACGGAAAAGCAAAATAGTTCCAGAAAATCAGGTTTGCAATATATAAAAACGTATAATTATAAAAATATTAGTGCCTTTTTATGTTTCATCTCTATATTATTTAGTATTTTCAACACTTTCTCTCCTTGAGGTCAGATCTCTGATCTTCACCATATATATTTAACTTCATGATGATGGCTGTCTTTTGCCCTTCAATTCAATGCATTTTGAGTTTCATCTTTGATCGCTCGTATTTTTATGAACGATTTTAAGATAGAACTCAAAAGATGTTGGGCTTTATTTCTGGGTTATTAAAGAAAGACTTTGACTTTTTGGGCACAAGTCAGAATTTCTAAATTATATTTAAAGTTCTTGTGAATGTGTTATTATTGCAATGAGGCGAAAAAACTTGTGCGTGACGTATTTTTGTGCATTGACAATAGCACAGTGCAGCATTTTGAGAAAGATGCCGGTTTTCCTTAGGAATTTGGGTGTTTTAGGGTTCTTGAAGCATTAAAATGCTCTTAATTTTTTCTTAATATTTTAGTCATCGAAGGTTTTATATGTTCTTGTAAAGTTTGCTCTTGTAACAAACGTGTATGTTATCAAAGTCTTCCATGATAATTAACTTAACTATAAATGGAACCTGATTTTTCTTTCTACGGTTTTCAATTAACCTAGCCAACTTAAACATCCTAGCTTCACTTGCTTCTTTTTTGAACCAGTAAATTTATGATAAAGCTCAACCGTTCTTATTTTTTGGTTCTTTGAGCCTCAAATTGTTCTTATCCTGTTCTTAGTTATAGGATGAAATCGAGGTATCTTATGCTTTATACCCAATTTTTACTACTTTGACCCCTTAAATTGCTTGAAATTGAGTAATTCCAGGATCCCCATGATTTTTAAATTGTTCTTATTTTATGGGGATTTTGAACCCTATTGTTCTTATAAAGTTATTCCTATAAACAGTGTAATACAATGGAGTATTTATGGCTTGGCGTTCAGACGTGAATACTCTTACGTAATCACCGCCTTGTATGATGCTTAGCCATTATTACTTTGGGAGTTTATTTTTGCTTTAAAACTCACATAAATTCAGTGTAGCATGATGGAAAAAGATAGAGTTTTTAAAGTTGATCTGGTTGTTCATATTTAAAGAAAATCGAGGTTCACTTCGCCTAATGTTAGAATGTTAGGCTAATATCCATCACAGCATTCTCAGCCAACTTTCTTAGTTGGTCGAGATCGCATTGAAGAGAATCCTTGTTGTTAGATGTTTTGAGTCTGATGCTTTTTGCATTTCGGTCTCCTTTATGCTAACAACGATGATACTTTGTTTTAGTTTTGGACCCTGTTTTTGGATCTTATAGCTCGAGATGATTGAAAAAGTTTCTCGTGATGTTTGATACAGTTCTGGTGTTTCAGTCAATGAATTGTTGTGAGATCAACGCGCTTTTCGCATTCTAATTCACGAATCGCTAACCATACTACGTTGTTATAATAGTTTGGGATAATTCGATTGAGATCAGTTTTTAACTTTTAAACTCGTGATGAATGAATGAATTCTCGTGGTTAGATGTCTGGAATGAATGCTTTTTGCTTTTCATTGCCAAAGTGAGCTAACCACGAAGATACTTTGCTATATTAGTTTGAGGGAATTCAATTGAAGTGAGTTTTGACTTCAAAACGCGTGATGATTGAATGAACCCTCGTGGTTAAATGTTTGGAATCAATGCTTTTTGTATATGATTTCCACGGTGACCTAACCACGATGATAATTTGTTAAGTCTGACAGGCTTCAATTGAAGTGAGTTTTAACTTCAAAACTCGCGATGAATGAATGAACCCTCGTGGTTAAATGTCTGGAATCAATGCTTTTTGCACTTGAGTTTTAAATAAGGTAACCACAATGTACTTTGTTTAGTCTGACGACCCATCTGTCTGACTGCACAGTTTAATTCGGAAATTCGAGGTTATCTTGTGAATTTGCTTTAAACTCACTTTTATTCACAAATTTAAACATCAAAACTCGAGATGATTCACAAAATTTTCGTGGTTAGTGTCTTGAATTCGATGTTTTTTGCATATTGATTTTTTTTAACCTAACCTCGATGATACTTTGTTTTATAATTTGGTTTTTAGTCCTTCGTTCAGATTGTTCATGCTTCCAAACTAAAGATGATTGACAGAATTTTCGTGGTTAGTGTCTTGAATTCGATGCTTTTTGCATCTGAAATCTCGATATGCTAAACCACGATGATACATTGCTATAAGTCTGATTTTGAGTCATAAGTTCAATTTTGATCATACATCCAACTTGAGATGAATGAAAGAATTCTCATAGTTAGTGTCTTAAGTTCGATGCTTTTCGCAGCCGAATTTCTAAAATGCTAACAACGATAAAACTTCGCGAGACTACTTTATCATTCGTTGAATTGGTGCATATCTACGAAATTTTCGCTATTTTATTTAGCTGTCTGAAGTCGGGGACTTTTTTGCAACTGACTCGCTTTCCAGACGCTAACTATGAGGAAACTCCGTGGCTTATTTGAGTTTAAATCTTTCAACCTTGTAATGAGCGAATGATTCTCGTGATGGTAAGATATTTGAAATGGTAGACTTTTTCTCTCTCACCAAGAAGAGCAATAGCTAAGGGGTCAAGGCGTCAGCTTTGAATTCTAGGGGTTCGCAGTTCGATTACCCGCTTCTTAAGTGGTCGATCTGGACCCCGTAAAAATAATCGAAAGATTGTCTAAATGTCCTAGATTACTGTGCTATCCATGAAAATTTGAGTTTGGGGTTTCGTTAAGAATTTAAATTTAATATTAAGTTCAAGATGAATTAAGGTATTCTTGTGTTTTGAGTTTGACTTACTTTTATTGTGCCGCTCTATCGAATTCAAATTTTATTTCAAAACTCGAGAGACGAGTTCGTTCCATATTTTCAAACTGGCGGTGAATAGAAGAATTAGAAGTTTGAGCTCGGGAAGAATTGCCATGGTTAGACGTTTGAACTCGAGATGATTTAATGCAACCAAATCTTTTTCTACGCTAACCATGGGGATACTTTGTTACATCAGTTTGAGCTTCTTAAAAATTATTTCTTGAAGATTTCTTTGACACGTGTCAAATTAGTGTACAAACAACGTGACCGAACACACGTCAAATAAATTATAATTTTATTTGACGTCAATTTTTTTTTAATTCTATTAAAATTAAATCTTGAATTCTTAAAAAAATATCAGGAAGAGCATTTGAGATATCGTCGAGAACTTAAGGTAAGATCTTTATTTTGCAAAATCTTTGGTAGATAAAGGTATAAACTTGTTGGCTTTGACTTTATTTGTATTTCCACCCTTTGGAGCTTCATTTTCGCTTTCTGGTTTTAAAGTTTATCTGTATGTTTTTTTATATTTTGAGAAAATCAAGCTTCACTTCCCCTATGGAAAATATTGTTAAGGTAATCCATCACAACATTCGCAGCCAACTTTCTTAGTTAGTCGAGATCCCATTGATGAGAATCCTTGTTGTTAGATGTTTTGAGTCTAATGCTTTTTGCAGTTCGGCCTTCTCTACGCTAACCACGATGATACTTTGTTTTAGTTTTGAACCCTGTTTTTGGATCTTATAGCTCGAGATGATTGATAATGTGTATCGTGAGGTTTGATGCAGTTCTGGTATTTCAGTCAATGAATAGTTGCGAGATCAACACTTTTTGCATTTGATTTCCACGATGAGCTAACCTTGATGATACTTTGTTTAGTTTGACGGGTTTCAATTGAAGTGAGTTTTTATTTTAAAACTCGTAATGAATGAATGAACCCTCGTGGTTAGATTTCTGGAATCAATGCTTTTTGTATACGGGTTCCACGGTGAGCTAACCACGATGATATTTTTCTTTATTAGTTTGACGGAGCTCAATGGAACTGAGTTTTTATTTCAAAACTCTCGAAACGCGTGATGAATGAATGAACCCTCGTGGTTAGATGTCTGGAATCAATGCTTTTTGAACTTGAGTTTTAAATGAGCTAACCACGATGTACTTTGTTTAGTCTGACGACACATCTGTCTGATTGCACAGTTTAACTTCAGAAATTCGAGGTTATCTTGTGAGTTAGCTTGAAACTCACTTTTATTAAATTAAAACATCCAAACTGGAGATGATTGATAGAATCTTCGTGGGTAGTGTCTTGAATTCGATGCTTTTTGCATCTGAAATCTCAATATGCTAACCACGATGATACTATGTTATCAGTCTGATTTTAAGTCATAAGTTGAATTTTATTCATGCTTCCAAACTGAAGATAATTGAAAGAATTTTCGTGGGTAGTGTCTAGACTTCCATGCTTTTTGCAACCGAATTCTTAAAGTGCTAACAACGATAAAAGTTCGCAAGATTACTCTATCATTCGGTGAATTTGGTGCATATCTTGGAAAATTCTGATAGTTAGCTTTCTGACTCATTTTCCGGACGCTAACTATGAGGAAACTCCGTGGCTTATTTGAGTTTTAATCATCCAACCTTGTGACGAGTGAATGATTCTTGTGATGGTAAGATATTTGAAATCCAAGACTTTCCTTCTCTCACCAAGAGGAGCGATAGCTGAGGGGTCAAGACGTCAGCTTTAAAATCCAGGGGTTCGGGGTTCAATTCCCCGCTTCTTCCAAGGTTTCGTTCAATTCATAAATGGTCGATCTGGACCTCGTGAAAAATAATCGAAAGATTGTCTAAATGTCCTAGATTACTGTGCTATCCATGAAAATATCGACTCTATATCTATTTTGACACTTCGCCAAGATAACTTAGAATCTAAATCATATATTAAGTTCTAGATAAGTTAGGGTATTCTTGTGTTTTGGATATGACGCTTTTATTCTTTTATAATATACTATGCCGCTCTATCGAATTCAATTCAAATTTCAAAACTCGTGAGACAAATAAATGAGTTCGTTTGATATTTTGAAACTCGCAGTGAATGGAAAAATTAGATATCTGAGCTCAGGAAGAATTACCATGGTTAGATGTTTGAATTTGGGATGATTTCATGCAACCATCTCTTTTACCTCACTGACCATGGGGATACTTTGCTACATCAGTTCGAGCTTCTTAAAAATTATTTCTTGACCATCATGCAATTTGCCGTAAAAAATTTTATTCGTTTTGAGGGGAAATATTAACCTAACCTAATTTTAAGTCAAAATTAGAACATCCTGATTAATTTTATTTTGAAGTGCTTTATACGAGGTCCCCAGCGGTTTGAATTCTTTTTTTAATTTGCGTGAATGCGTGAATAGGAAAACTTTCCTTGAATCAAACAGAAATTGCTTAAATTTCGAAAAGACATTCCGTGAATTGAAGGTGGTTTAGGTACACCCTAAGAAAATAGGTACCCCCTGAATTTTAGGTACCCCCAAACAATAGACGTTAGTAGGTACCCCCTGTGATTGGTACCTCCTGTGACTTGAGTATATGTCAAGAAAGGAAAAAGTTGTATATTTTTATAATTAAAAAAAATAATGATAGTTAGATAAAAGCAAGATATAAAATATAGTTCCCCAGCCCCCAGACCTTACTGTATAAAATTTAAGTGCCCCCAGACCTTAATGTATAAAAGTTAGGTACCCCCAGAGATCATAGGTACCCCTGAAATAAAAAAAAATCCAGCCCCCAGCCTTTTTCAGGAAGATTTTGGTTGTAGCCCCCCCCTGCGGGCTGGGGGGTCATTCCATGCTCTTATGCCTCCCTTATAAACAATAAATTCGCGGTGATGAAGATTTCTTTGACCCAACACACGTCAAATAACTTAAAACTTTATTTGACGTCAATTTTTATTTAATTCTATCAAAATATTTTCTTGAATTTTTAAAAACTTCAAAATAAGCATTTGGAATATCGTCAAGAACTCAAGGTAAGATCATCTTTATTTTATAAAACTAATGGTAAATTGAGGTATAAACTGTTGACTGTGACTTTAATTGTATTTCAAAACTTGAATTGAGTGAAGGAATAATCGTGGTTAAGTATTTAAGTTCGGTCATGGTGTTCTAAATAAGTTCGGTTCATTTTGTAATTAATTATGGTGAAAACACATCTTTCTCTTCGACTTAGCAACTTTGCCTCAAAGAAGCTTTACTCCATTTTCAATAAAGGCAATATTCATGGTCATCTGGGACTGCTATGTTATTTAAGTCAAACTAGTAATTTTCTGATTCTTATGAAAAAAGTGTACAGAAAATAATTGAAATTCTCATTGCTGACTATAACGAGGCAAATACTTTCAAAATGTATATGCAATATTATCAGACAGCAATGATAATTTCATGTTTCCATCTTAAATTCATTGGACACAATGTTATGACAATAGAAAATAATCATAAAAGACACTGGGCTCTACTTAAGTATCTAAGTGAGAAGTCAAATGCTTAATTGTCATCCAGGGATGATTTGTTTAGATTCAAAAGCTTAATCTGGCAATCAATCTTTACAGGCATCGAGTATCTGAGTATCTGACTATGGTTTAAACCAAAATCTGTAAATTTGACGTGAGTTTTTCTGGTACGAAATGTAGCTCATGAATTTAAAGGAAAATGGAAAGCTAGATTTGTCCATCATTCCTTTAGGGCATTGCAAAAAAAAAAAAACAGTCCCGCTTTGAGTACATGATCATGGCATAAGACTATATCTAAATCTTCAAGCGCGAATCTTTCTGGTATGAAAATTATTAGTCAAATTAATGGTCAAATCAGTAAAAATACGATACTAAACCTAAAATAAGAAATATACGAAAGAATCAGGAAGACCCACATCCTGAGTTTCAGATTATGGTTCAAAACTAAAATCTGTAATTTACAAGTGAGTTTTTCTGATACGAAATGTTGCTCCTTAGTAGTCAGTCTTTTAGTAGAACGCATTTTATAAAATACTGAGGCCAAAAAATAGGAAAAATAAGAAAAATCGAATAACAATGCTGAGTCTGGGGATTAGCTTTAATTTAAACAAATTATGGTCAAATAAATAAAAATAGGATACTAAACCTAAAATATAGTAATAAACCTATACTTTAGTTTTGCCCTGGATATAAGAACAGGAAAATAACTATTGTACAGACTGCGTTGGTTATAATTTCACTTCATACCTATAATAGTATAGTAAGTCAACAAAAGAAAAATATTTTCAATGCTGACACGAAAATGTTTTTAATGTATTTAAAACTTTTTTGGTTGCCATGAAAATATACTCAGTTGTTTTGATGGTGGTGACGATAAAATTAGAGATTTTTGATGACATCTTCACGTCGTAATAAACGTAATGTCTAACAACGATTACTTTCCTCGCCCATGCTAACGTTTAGGCACCCTGGCTTCCTACAATGAAGTTTTCATGGCTAGACGTTCAGACGTGAATACTCTTACGTAATCATCGTCTTGTATGATGCTTAGCCATTATTACTTTGGGAGTTTATTTTCGCTTGAAAACTCACGTAAGTTCAGTGTAGCATGATGAAAAAAGTTGATCTCGTTTTTCATACTTTGAAAAAAATCGAGGCTCACTTCCCCTATGGTTAGAATGTTAAGGTAGTCCATCAAAACATTCGCAGCCAACTTTCTTAGATGTTTTGAGTTTGATGCTTTTTGCATTTCGGTCTCCTCTACGCTAACCACGATGATACTTTGTTTTAGTTTTGGACCCTGTTTTTGGATCTTATAGCTCAGATCGATGTTTTTTGCACTTGATTTCCACGATGAGCTAACCACGAAAATACTTTGCTATATTAGCTGACGGAATTCAATGGAACTGAGTTTTAATTCCGAAACTCGTGATGAATGAATGAACGTGAAATTCTCATTGCTGGCTATAACGAGACAAATACTTTCAAAATGTATTTACTTGCATATACAGCAATGATGATTTCATGTTCCCATCGTTAATTCATGGGACATAATGTTATGGAAATAGAAATCATGCTAAAAGACTCAACTGGGCACTACTTCAGCATCTAAGTGAGAGTCAAATGCTGAATTATTATTTAAGAATGATTTGCTCGGTTTCAAGATCAGGGAAAGCTCGATCTGTCAATTATACCTTGCTGGTATTGAGGAAAAAATTAGAAAGACCCACACTCTGAATATCTGATCAATTGAAGAGCAATGCTGAGCCTGGATTAGCTTTAATTCAAGCAAATAATTGGTCAAATAGGGCACTAAACCTAAAATATGGTAATAAACCTATACCTTAGTTTTGCACTGGAAATAAGAAAAGTAAAAGAACTATTTTACAGGCAGCGTTGGTTAGACCTTCACTTATTATACATACAATAGTATAGCAAGTTAACAGGAGAAAAATGTTTTGAAGGCTGACAAAAATGTTTTTACTGCTATAATTGTATTTGGGAAATTTTTTTGCTGCCATGAAGATACTCAGTTGTTTTGATAGTGGGAGCGATGAACAATTTTTTATTATTGTTATTATTATAAAGGAACCGTATTCTTTATAGTAAAACAATATAAAAAAAGGTGCTGATGACATCTTCACTTCATAATTGTAATGTCTAGCCACGATGGCTTTCCTTGCCCATGCTAACAAGAGGTTTCAATGTAAAGAACGAATAAAGAATTTCTCGTGGTTAAGTGTCTTGGGTCGATGCTTTTTTTGCATTCAGACGTTTCTCACTTGACCACTTGAACTTCTAAACACTAAAAAATGCTATTTAATTGGATAGAAACAGGTTTTCGACTTTACTTCACTTGCTATAATTGTTTTTGGGAACTTTTTTGGTTGCCATGAAGATACTCAGTTATTTTAATGGTAAAAACAATGAAAATATAAATTTTTGATGACATATTTGCTTCATAATATATCAAATGTCTAGCCAGGATGACTTTCCTCACCCATGCTAACAAGAGGTTTCAATGTAAAGAACGAATAAAGAATTTCTTGTGGTTAAGTGTCTTGGGTCGATGCTTTTGTGCATTCAGACGCTTCTCACTTGACCACTTAAAACTTCTAAACACCACAAAATGCTATTTAATTGAAAAGAAACAGGTTTTCGATTTTACTTCACTTTATACGTATAATAGTACAGTAAGTCAACAAATGAAAAAATATTTTCAAGTCTGACAAAAAATGTTTTTAATGCTATAATGTATTTGAGGATTTTCTTGTTTGTCTTGAAGATACTCAGTGGTTTTGATAGTGGGAATTATGAAATTATGAAAATGGAAAGTTCTTCCGTCACTTTATAAGTATATCTGTATATCACAAAGTTATCCTAAGATTCCCTGCATTGCCAAATAATAATACCAAAAAAATGTATTTTGCACTTATCAGATTAACAATGATGAGAATATCATATTAATGGAGCAGTTGCCAAAAATTGGATGGTCATAGAAGGGGTCGCAGAAAAATGGATACGTTATAAAAAATATTTTTTGAGCGATACTGTCTGTGGCAAATCTTTGTCGAAGTGATATTATGGTGAATGAAGGATCATTTTTTAACAGTGATATATAAGCATTTCCCCGGTAAAATTTAATAGTCTATAGATTTGTGTAATAAACTATCGAATATTATCTGGCACTGTCAGTAACATAAATAAACGATAATACATAGGGAAAAAGTTAGGAGCGGACATATGACAGTCCTTGCATCGACGATTTTAACTTATCAGATTATAACTGGTAAAACTGGTCGTTATAGACGTGTTTGCATAAAAATGCGGATGCTTTCAAAGTATGGTTGTTACGTAAAGCTGTCTGTGACGGCTAGTGGTTCAAACCATATGGGGCTGGGATTGACGGTTCATTCAAGTGATGATATAAAGCGGTAATATCAATGGTTTAAAGCTTTGTATAACCATAATTAGATATAAGGTAAGATGATTTTCACTTGTCAGATTATAACTGATAAAAATATCATGGAAAAGGAGCAAAACTGGTTGTTATAGACGTGATTGCATAAAAATGTATGCTTTCAAAGTATCATTGATAGCAATGCTGCCTGTGACGGCTAGTGGTTCAAACCATATGGGGCGGGATTGACGGTTCATTCAAGTGATGATATAAAGCGGTAATATCAATGGTTTAAAGCTTTGTATAACCATAATTGAATATAAGGTAGGACGATTTTCACTTATCAGATTATAACTGCTAGAAATGTCATGGAGATGGAGTAGTTTCTAAAAACTGGTTGGTTATAGACAAACAGAAATAGAACAGAATTTAAAACGATCTGCATGTCAAATATCTTTGTATGTTTTATAGCATCTAAAGTTATTACAACTGTCGATCTTTATGGAATAGGACTAAGTTTTCTTGGTGGTCGAAAACAACGTAAGAGAAATGAAGATGAAGCATCATTTAAATAATGATATGAAGTGTACTTTTAACTTATCAGATTACAACTGATGTCATTATCATGAAAAAGGAGCTGTTGCCAAAAATTGGTTGGTCGTAGACTGGGACGCAAAGATGGATACGTTTTTAAAAGTATCTTTTTGAGCGATACTGTCTGTGGCAACTTTTTGTTGAAGTGATATGGTGAAGGAAGCATCATTTAAACAATGATATGAAGTGTACTTTTAACTTATCAGATTACAACTGATGTGATTATCATGAAAAGAATCATTTGCCGAAAATTGATTGATCGTAGACTGGGTCGCAAGATGGAAACGTTTTTAAAAGTATCTTTTTGAGCGATACTGTCTGTGACAAATCTTTGTTGAAGTGATATGGTGAAGGAAGCATCATTTAAACAATGATATACAGTGAACTTTTCACTTATCAGATTACATTTGATGAGAATTTCATATTAATGGAGAAGTTGGCAAAAAATGGTTGGTCGTAGACTGGGATGCAAAAGTAGATACGTTTTTAAAGGTATCTTTTTGAGCGAAACTGTCTGTGGCAATTTTCTGTTGAAGTGATATGGTGAAGGAAGGATCATTTTTAAAACAATGATATAAAGCGTACTTTTCGCTTATCAGATTACATTTGATGAGAATTTCATATTAATGGAGAAGTTGGCAAAAAATGGTTGGTCGTAGACTGGGATGCAAAAGTAGATACGTTTTTAAAGGTATCTTTTTGAGCGAAACTGTCTGTGGCAATTTTCTGTTGAAGTGATATGGTGAAGGAAGGATCATTTTTAAAACAATGATATAAAACGTACTTTTCACTTATCAGATTACAACTGATGTGATTATCATGAAAAGGAGCAGTTGCCAAAAATTGGTTGGTCGTAGACTGGGTCGCAAGATGGAAACGTTTTTAAAAGTATCTTTTTGAGCGATACTGTCTGTGGCAACTCTTTGTTGAAGTGACAATGGTAAGTCGCGGGCTTACTTACTATGAATGGGGAACACTTATGTAAAACTAAAACCTTTTAAGTCACCTCATCCTGGTTAGATGTTTGACACCGGCCTGATATGAAACATCATGCCTGGTATGAAACGGGAACACTTATGTAAAACTAAAACATTCTAAGTCACCTCATCCTGGTTAGATGTTTGACACCGGCCTGATATGAAACATCATGCTTGGTATGAAACGAGAACACTTATGTAAAACTAAAACCTTTTAGGTCACCTCATCCTGGTTAGATATTTGAAAATGGATGCTTTAATTGTATTCCATTTCATGAACTAACCACGATGGAACTTAGTTACAACAAGGTAATTTTTGGTTGGATGCCATTCTAGCAATGGGAGATGCTGGTTAGAAAACGAAAAGACACTGTCAGAAGATGAACCAAAGACAAAATGAAGAACTCGTTGCTGGATTTGTAGAAATATTATTCAATTTAGTGAATAGTTTCTTCTTTATTCTAGCAATGAGAGATGCCAGTTGGAAAACAAAACAACACTCCCGAAGAAGACGAATCGAAGAAAAAATGAAAAACTCGTTGCTGAATTTGTAGAAATATTATTCAATCTAGTGAATTTATTTTTCTAGCAATGAGAGATGTCGGTTAGAAAACAAAACAACACTCCCGAAGAAGATGAATCGAAGACAAAATAAAGAACTCGTTGCTGGATTTGTAGAAATATTATTCATTCTGATGAATAGTTTCTTCTTTAATTCTAGCAATGAGAGATGCCGGAAAACAGTTGTTGTAAATAAAGTGAGGAAAAATCTGTTGGTTAAGTGTCATGAGCTAAATGCTTTTAGCATGGGCGTGGGAGGGCGTGGGAGGGTGAGAAAGTTCTCCTTTCTTTGGTTCGAAAAATACTTTGGTAGCAAAATGGTAGGAGAAGCGCTAAATGATGTCCTTTAAATATAAAGAAACGACTAAAGGAATATCCGTGGTCAAGCGTCTTGAGGTCGATGCTTTTTTTGCATTTAGATCGTTCTCACTTGACCACTGGAATACTCTTGTTAGTTTGAGGTAACAATTGATATACTTTCAAATGTTTCAGAATCCCTGGTATTTAAAATTTTGAATGTTTTGGATAAAGAAATTCTCGTGGTTACGTGTAACAAGTTTGCTGCTTTATATAGTGATGTTTGGTCACTAACCACGATGATACATTTAACTTTGTTTGAACGAACTGTTGAATTTAAAATTTTGTATCAAAACTTGTATAGAATGCGAAGGAATTATGAGTATTCTAATCACGATGCTTTCATTGCATTTGTGATCTCTTTTACTAACCACAATGAAACTTTTCTAGATATGTTTCAGTCATAATTCAAAACACTTAATCCTCAAAACATACATGAAATAAAAGCATTATCGTGGTTAGATGAAATTGAGTTTGATGCTTTTTGTATCCCATTTCTTTACTTCAAACCACGAAGATATTACACCAAGTAAATCGAGACCAATTTATACGAATTCATCCATCAATAACGGTTGAATTTAAAATTTTGTATCAAAACTTGTATTGATTGTGAAGGAATTATGGTGGTTAAGTATTCTAATCACAATGATGCTTTCATTGCATTCGTGATTTTCTTTACTTACCACAATGAAACTTTTCTAGATATGTAATAATTCAAAACATTTATATTATATCAGAACATAAATGAACATCTTCACTAAGGAGGCGAGATATTGTTTAAAACAAAAATTTATGTGAAGAATGACGGAGAATGACCATTTGAGCTTACATAATAATTCAAACATTCTCATCTAAAGTATGACAGTTCAAAAAATGAAGCAAAATAATTATCGTGGTTGGATGAAATTGAGTTTGATGTTTTTCGTATCCCATTGCTTTACGTCTAACCACGAAGATCTTATACCAAGAAATTCGAGACCAATTTATACGAATGGCAAAGTGGTCAAAGGCGTCTCAAACCAGCAGTTAGAGCTTCGAATCCCTGCTCCTTCATATGTTCCGTTTAGCTCATAGAAACTCGAGCCGGCTGGCTGTGGATCCCGTGAAAACAATCGAAAGACTGACTTGAAAGTCCTAGATTACTAGGCTATCCACGTTAAAATATCGACTCTATCTATCGATGTGAAGGAAATACTAATTAATTATTCTGGTGGCTGAGTGTTTATGGCTTCTTTGATGCATTTTGCAATCCACACAATAATAATGCTGTAGTGCAATTTTGTGCAAGGTTTAGATCACAAAAGATTTTCAAATAATTTTTCTCTAAGAAGCATCAATGATAAAATCACCGAAGCTGGACTAGTTTGATACTTGAACTAGTTTGATACTATTAACACGAGGACATTGATTGTATGTATCCAAATCACTATGCTTTTCGTCTCTTAGGAATCTAGTCAAATTTCGTTGCCAAGTACTATTCTTACTTTCACATTTTGACATTTTAACCACTATGACAGTTAAAATATGCTTTTCGCGACTCTATGGAGTCTAGTCAAACTTTGTTGTCAAGTATCGATTGAATAGGTTTCAAGTTAATACTCCTTTTCCATCGGCCTTGGTATTGGATCAAAGTTATTCACAAAAGATTGAAAAACTGGTAAAGGATGAATGGCCACTGACCTTTGACCCTGGACACTCGATCCTGGTCAAACAAAATCTTTCATGAAAGTTTCTTGAAAGTGGTACAACCGCTACTCAATGTGAGTGGTAACATCTTTAAAAGGTAAATTTGTTTGAATTGACATCGAGTTGTGCTACCATAAGGGTACTACTTTTCTAACAACATCAATCAAATAATGACGGATATATCTTTGTCCAGGGTTTATAAAATGTTAGTGTGACTGACGCGAAAAACGATCCTAACGCCATGATCCTCATAGATTATATAAGTCAAGTAATTCAAGAATTTGAAAGTCGATTATTATTTTGGTGACGAGTAAATATTTTCTATATGAAACTAGTTTTCAGACACGAAGATAAACCAAAGGCTTAAGACTTTGATTTCATTTACAATGAAAATTCAAAGCAGACGTTTTCAATGTTAATTAGATGGCTAGATGGATTAGTTCCAACTGTAAAGATGAGGTGTCTAAACCCCTTTAAAAATTAAAGCAAACACAAACAAATAAACTATCAAAAACCTTTAAATGGTTATTAGACTCTGTTCTGAAAGCACTTTTGGCTTCAGAGAAATAAAACATTAAGGTATGACCAAAGGTTAGGGCTTGAGTCAAATCTCCTATGCAAGATTTAAAGCCGCTAAAGTTTTCATAAGTTGAATGTGTTTTTCATACAAACGCTGGTTCGGAAGCAACAGTTACTGCCAGAAGTAAGAAAAATGTAAAAACGCGAAAACGAAGAAAGTACTAGACTCAATCCGTTATCTGAAATGTGGTTTCACTTTCCCTTCGACTTGTAACTCAGTGAAGCAAAGTCAGTAAAAACGATAACTTCAAACAAACACACAAACAAAGCAAACTTTTTCTCGACAAACCTTTAGATGATTATCTGATTTTGTTCCGAACGCATTTTCAGCTTCACCA
Source organism: Clytia hemisphaerica (assembly GCF_902728285.1). Taxonomy (NCBI): domain Eukaryota; kingdom Metazoa; phylum Cnidaria; class Hydrozoa; order Leptothecata; family Clytiidae; genus Clytia; species Clytia hemisphaerica. The sequence continues at coordinate 841,670 of NW_027103595.1, read as the reverse complement.
AGCTCAAAATAATCGTTGATGAAAACATTGAAAGTTTCGTTCTGTTGCAAAGCCAATTCAAACCTGTGAAACAAGAAATTCATTCCGTATAGCAGAGGAGCAAGCTTTGTTTTTCCGCTCAACACAATCCGTGTCTGCGGATTATATTGATATAATTGAAATTTTTCTTCAACAATAATTGTTTTCAAAAAAATTCTGAATGCTTGGGTTTGGGCATGTTTGGTTACTTTTCAAAAAGTTTCATCAAGATAATTTTGTCTTGGTTCTCCTCTAGCAATATATAAATTTCCTCAAGAAAAAGCCCATAAAGGGTACAAAGTACATATTAAAGCTAAGGCTATACTAATGTGTTTCCCAGGCGGCTACAACGCAATTTTGTTGCAGGCTCTTGTTGCAGGCAATTTTTTTCTAGAATATTTTTATTGTGTTACAGAAGGTTTGCAAAAAATTAATGCGTTATATTTTGCAATACGTGATTTTCCTATTACCAGATTCATGTAACAAAGTCACTAATAAACATCGAGTAAAGTTCTGATTACCTGAGGCAAAGATTACCTCAAACTTTGGACATTTTGATAAAAAATAAGTTTATGTAAGTATTTTTTAGCCAATCAGAGCTTTAATCGACGTTTTTCCGTGACTTTTTTACATGAATCTGCTAATAGGAAATTTGTGCATTCCTCATACCTGCAATAGCAGCCGCCTGTAAAACACACCGATGTAGCCTTAACATAAAAATCTATTCAAACACTGCAATATAGATGTCATAGACTGAGGTAAGCTTGTGTGTTTCATACATTATTTTCGAGGAGGATTCAAATTTGAAAAATATTAAAATTGTATTAGAATTAAACCAATTTTAATCTGTTCACACAAGAAATTTCATAACAAATCGATCAGAAGGCACGATTGCCTAATGGGCTAGGCGTCAGCGTAACAACCATGGAGTTCGTTGTTCGAATCCTCGGTTCTTCCGTTCAGCTCGCAGATAGCCGAGCAGGCTTGTCACGGACCCCGTGAAAACAATTGAAAGACCGCCAAGATTCCTCCTAGTCCTAGTCCTAGTCCTAGATTACTGGGCTATCCATGTTATAAATATCAACTCTATCTATCGATTTATGATATGCACCATTGCAATGTCTTCGAATATTACATCATGGACGCAATAGCTGATTGGTTGCAAGTGACGTATTGACGGGTTTTACAACCAATCAGCTGTTGGGTCCGTGATTTAATGTTAGGAGACATTGCAATGGTGCATATCATGAATAGCTGAGATTGTGTATGGATAGAAAATAGTGAAGAAAGTAACTGACCTTGGAATGACTTCGTCCATGAAATCAACAATATCATCACTATTCATTATGACGTCATTTTCTTTATCTGTGTTTTGTCTAGCCTCACATTGGACAGCTGCGTTCTTTGGTCGTGGCCTGCAAATAAATACAAAAAGGGTGGAAATTTCGATATAAAGTAATTAAGTCTGCGCCCGAAAGCTCCTCTTTCGATAGCTATCTACCCATAGAATTATTATCAGATAGAATGAATTCATGCTTTTTTCCTCAAAATGAAGCGTGTCTGTAAGGGGTCCCTTAGTTGCAATGGGAATTCAATTGCACGTGTGCAATGATAGTGCAATGATAATGTCATTTCTTTGTTCTTATCGTATTTTAATTGCATATTTTCTCATGCTTGATTGGATTCTTTTGAATTCTCAAACTGGAAATTTCGGGCACTTCGGTCCCCTCAATGCAAATAAGAATTACATATTTGAAATCAGCTCATTTTATAGATTCAACAGTGTTGAAAACTATTTGAAAACGAACTTCTAAGAAAAGAAATTTGGGTGTCAAGTTTTCACCTAAATTAGTTATTCTTTCCGTATTGACTAAAATAGATTTTTTAATTTTAGGAGTTAAAATCGAAGGAATCACTAAATTTCAGCTCCTAAAATTTCCAGATTGTAAGCTAAAATAGATTTGTAAATATCAATCGTTTTCCAAAACTAAAATTTTCGTAACTGAGAAAAATACCGTGCAAACATAACCTTATAAAGAGATTTCTATCCACGCATCAGATTTTGAGAAACTGTTTTTACGACCAATAATCACTTTTAACAAAGAAAATCTCAATAGATGACGAAGTAGCCAACAGTGAGATATTATTCTATCTGATAACAGTTCACTGATCTACCCGAAGGTAGGGGAGGTCGCTACTCTTAGTAGCAGAGTGATCTATATTTGCACTACAGTAGCTCAATATTGATCAGTGGTATAACTCTCCTTTGAAACCGAGAGGAAAGAAGTCATCTAACTAATATTTACTTGAACTACATAGGGATTGCTAGCTATTCCACATATGATTAAAAGTGAGCCATAAAGAAATACTATAAGTATGATCTAAAGCGTTTACAAGTATTGATTTATGCATAAAAGATTCGAACAAGTTGCAAACGTGTTATCCCTCTAATATGTTTTGAATGTTCGTCGTGTATGAAATTCCCATCCGAGAGTTACCCCCGGCTTTGTGTTTTAGAGTTTTAGAAATGTGATTAGCTTGATTAGTAAGTTTTATACGAGAGATCTTTAAATTTAATTAAATTTGAATGGCTAGAAGTTAATTCAAACATTGGATTTCCAAACCTTTAAAAAAATGAAATAGGTTACCCCAAATTTGGGGTAACTCTCGGACCGGACGTGAATTTTATTTATGATTAGCATTCCCCCATATTGGGAATAATACATCAGTAATTCTTACCATTCTGTTTGTGATTCTTGGTTGAAATAATCAGCCGTGTTCTATGAAGAAACAATGATTCGAAAGTAAATTTCAATTTACCTAACAACCCTTAAAAGCGCGGTCGATTTTTGAGGAGACTGGTAATTTATTTACGTCGGAAATTATTTTTTATGAGAATTATGAGGCAATAACTTCGGACATTTTAACGTAATTTTTTCCAGGTAAGCTCGAACCCAAACTTCTCGCGCCTAAAGGATTGATAGGTGTATCGAGCTTGATACTACATTATTACATTATTACATTATTACATTATTACATTATTACATTATTACATTATTACATTATTACATTATATACTTATTTAAATCACGATAAAAGCAGAAAAACACACCTGGCATGATGTAAAATGTTAAGTTTTAAGATCAATCTTAGCCCCATCCTAGCTTAATTGTTGGCAATATGTTGAAAAGTTTTCCACAATATTTCGCCAGCTCCATATGGATTAGAACAATATGAGGTGAAAAATTCCTATTCATAAAAAGAACACCTGTTCTTTACTTTGTACATTACGGTCTGCAAACGATATCGTCAAAAACATTGTTCCCAATTTATTGTGTAGACTAAGTTGACAGGACTGTAACGCCGAAACCAACCAACATCAAATGCATACATTTAGACTAAGTAGTCCTTGGAAGCTACCAAACATACCTGTGTGCCAACGTCCATCTCCTTCTTAACAATAGAATATACAGAATCTTCAAAGGCAAGACAATCAATAACAATGTCTCTTGAATGTTCATCCTCAACGCGATCCTCAAACTGCACTGGACATCCAAAGTCTTTACGAGAACGTGTAATGGTCAGTTTCACCTAAATAAAAAAAGAGCAAAGCTTACATGGGGTAGCCAGTCGTTTTTTCATTAAAACCAGGTATAAGTATATCAAAGATACACAGATACGTTAAAATAAATAACAACTAGTTCGTGGTCATTATCCAGGCAAAAAATCCAATCCATGTACATAGTGGAGGATGATCGATATATGACGAAACTAAAATTTCTCAGAAGTATCTCACAATTAAATTGTTGCATTGAAGGTCTTCCAGAAAATGTTCGTGCATGGGGGCTGGAGGATATAGTGTCCTGGGGGGGAGGTGTAGTGAAAAAACTCCAAATTTGCCTTGTCCCGGGGGGGGGGGGTGGGTAGACTTGCTCTGTTTGATAATTTTGAATGTCCAGGGGGTCAACTGATGCTTGTCCGGGGAGATAGACCTGCTGTTTTTCTGGAATAGCCTATTCAAGCAGAAACTAAAAATTACAACCTAAATATCTTGACAAATAGCCAGCAAAATTTGGAGGCTCTACTAAGGACTATGAAAGGAATCTTTTGGTTAAATTTCTTTTTTATCTGGTTATCCCTTTAAGGTTTGATGCAAGTTGAGATAGGACTCACTCGATCATCAGTTTCTACAACTTTTTCATCTTCAACTTCAAATTCACTACCCATGGATATCCATGGCTGTGGTGTGCGCAAACCGATTCGAATTGCTATCTCTGGCTCCTCTTCTCCATTTTCACCAAGCTCTCCACTTTCTTCTGGTGGCTTAAAGTATAAAATAAAAAATACAGTGTAACAATTACATATTTTACTCAATGAATCGCTCAAAGTTTCTTCAGTTTCAAAGCATTGCCATTCAGCAATTTCTGGGGCAATACCAGAGTAAAGAAATAATGTCAATAATTGACTTTTGCAGTGGCTAATAAATTTATCAAACCTTTTACTAAAACCTAGCCTCTTCAACCCTGAACAGCCAGAAAGATTTTCGAAAAATCTGACCGTGTTCCGGTCTGTTCTGGTTAAACGAACTCTGTGTCGGGTTAATACCAACTTAATGGTACTAGATCATCAAAAAACAGATTTTTCTGGATTCGTAGGAGTTGAGGCAGATAAAGTAATGCCAGTTGGTTAAAAAACTTTACATGCTAAGAGCAAAACACCACAAAGGGAACGTAAAAACAACTTGGGAAAAACATCTCAGACACTGAATAGTGCGTACTGTAACAGTAACAAACCATACCTTGCAATTCTTTTATTGCAAAGAAGAGTTTGGTACAGGCTAATTAACTGAAAACCTAGACCAAAAAACTTATGAAAAACTGTGTAACTTACATTTAGAATTTTTTGTTTTTCTTCTTCATCGATGATGAGATAAAAATTTTGCCCATACTGGAAAGCTGCATCGTAAACAATCAGCAGCTCATCAGATGGGTATTCCTAAAATTGAAATCGTTCAGTCTTATTTAGCCAGTGGGAGTAAGATAAAAATCAATCGGTCTTATATGCCCTCTTCTGGTAGGACTTTTTTAGCCAGTGAGGGTAAAAATAACAGACTGAAATTCAATGGGGATTGATGTTCCCATATTTTCATGGCTGGGGAATAAAATTCTTTTGTTTTCAAGTCAGAAGATTCAGTGGGATGGGAAGAATACCTTAATATTTTGCAGTGAGGATTGGTTTATTTGATTATATTTAGTGGGTACAAAAATTGAAGTACATAATTTTCCACCAAGACGATATTTTGACCAATTTTTCCTGTGGATATTTGTCTGTGAGAAGGGGGTGTGCTTATCCATGTGTTTATAATAACATACTAATAAAAATCATTATCAGATCTATATAGATTTCAAATGTATCGAGTATAGAGTCCTACTCCTACTTTCTGCTCTGTATTCAACCCTTTTAAGCCTAAAAACTTGAGAGTTTTTAAAAATGATCATAAATTTGTAAGGTAAATGAACCCCAAAAAGATGAAGTTTGCAGACAAAATTTTCTCTGTACACGTAACGGTCGTTTTTAAATATAGTACTCCCTGAAGTAAAACTCACCTCAACAATCTTCTTTGCAGGATGAAAATCAGAGATGGCAGCACGATCTTTGAAATCTTGTTGAATTTGTTCCTTTGTTATGATTTTATGAGGATTTTCCTCTGTCACTTCTTCATCTGCTTTACATGAGAAAATTTCTTGTGTTTTGGAGGTAAAAAATATGGGAAAGATGTATGGCGGTGTTGCCGTTTCTTCTGCCATGTTGAAATATGGAATATTTGACTTCTAATTTTAACTATGATATTTTTTTAAATTATTATCTAAAAACAAAATTAATATATTATCAATATATATCTACTTAAAAAATGAACATTTTCGCAAGAATGAAATTCCGCGAAACATTCTTTTTTTTTACCAATTTTCTTTCCTTTTCCTAGAGGGGTTTTGGCCAAATTTTGGATTTTAAATTTTACGCAAGAATTAATCATGTACAAATGTTCAGCAAAGCTTGTAAAAATGCCAGTCTTTGCCCTGAATAAATTGGACAAGAGCTGCATTTTGCATGTCCAAGACTCTTGATTTTAATTTCAGGAGCAGTTTTGACAAATAACGTATGTACAGGGCTACAAATAAAAATTCTTAGTCATTGGGACATTATGTCTGACTGAAATCAAATCCAGTCGATCAAACTCTAAATCCTCTTGGTAATTCAGTCTTAATTTGTTCTAAAATTAACATAATTTTTCAACTAGCAGGATATAATAAATAAGAGTGAACAACTTGTTGCAGTAATACCGGATACACCACAAAAAAAATTTCTCTCTTTAAAACTAATTTTTTTGAATACTAAAAAGTTTAAAAAATCTAAAAATTTCGAGAATTTTATGGAGAATAAGATGGGAGGGTTTATATGGCTTAAATTTGACTTTGAGATTTGGCTGAATTTTTAGGCGTTTTCACTTATGATGACGTCATCAAAACAGGTAAAATGTGATATCTTGCAATTGGATAGGAGTTAGGAAATGGCTGACCCCTCATTTGAACAGAAATTTTAGGTGGAATTAGTTGGGAGGTTTAGTTTTAAGGGATATTCAAATTGAGGCTTTTTAGGTCCGATAAGGTCATCAAAAACAGAAAAATACAATATCTTGAGTTTGAGAAGGATTTAAGCAATGGTTGACCCCTCATTGGATAATGAATAATTGCTTTCAGTGAAGTAAAAATTTTATTACCCTTTCGTTGACGTCATTTTGGGCCCAAATGACATCACAAAACATTAAATTTGCAATATTTTTAACTTTCAACCATTTAAAGTGGAAATTTTTTCGTTGTTTTGGCTTACAAATCACATTTTTTTAGTCCCCACCATCCAAAGGGCTTACAATGCGTTCAGCTTATCTACTCCTCGGCGGGTGCGGCGCTGGGTGACGGCTAGATTTTTTCTGCTATTTTTGATAACTTTGAAATAGATCTTTAAAGATAACTTTTATGTACAAACAGTATGAAGTAAGCCCTGAATACATCAACTACTAACGAACAAAACTTTATTTACATAGCTTGAATGGTCAACTTGATTTCTTTATGATGAACACATAGTCTGCAGCCAGGTCAGAGAAAAAAAAATTTCCATCCAGCTGCTTTCCAGAAACACTACAATTTCTAATTTTTGCCTTATCCCTTTATTTTCATTACTTAATCCTAGAACTTTTGCATAAAAAATAGAAAAGTTGTATTTTTTACTGCTCTATTCACATACTGAATTTGAAAAATCTTCTATGTGGCATTTTTTTGCAATTTCAGAAAACTGATTTTTGAAAACTTGGGGCGGTTGGTCTGATAGCGCGCCCTTTTTAACTTTTTTGTTTTCATTCAAAATGACCGGACGCTGATTGGTGAATTAGAGTATGCTTGCAGCCATATAAGCCACATAAGCTTATCAAGCTTTTACTTTTTTTCTCTGGTTAACTATCTTTCAGAAATCTCTGCACTAATAATTCTTTTATCTCAATTTACAGCATATACATAATTTTAATACATTGTAACTATTTTTCATTTGTAATATAGTACTTAGTTGTAGGTCCACATCAGCTTAGTCTGCGTTTTTTTAACCTGCTTTATCAAATAAATAAAATTAAAAACAAGTGATACTTTTATGGACCTACCTGGTTATGCATTTAACACATATATAATTGATATCTACATAAACGTGACCATTAAACAATCATTCAGAACACAAATAGTGACGATCTATTAAAATTAGTCATTTGTTTCTTATAAAAAAACACGTTTAGAAACCAAAATTTCATACTCTTGAAGAAATCTTTCATATTCAAGACTTCGAGTGCAAAAAAACATCTCATCAAAAAATTCAGTAATTTTAAGAACATTGATGTATGCTTACAATGATTCTTATAGATAAATATGCGTTTTTTGAGCTGAAAAATTATTTTTTTACGAAAATCTGCTGAAGCCATCTTTTACCTACTTTCATGCAAAAAGTCAGAAAATAACAAGTCCAAAAAACCCTTTTTTATCCGTTTTTTAGCTGAAATTTACCCCAAAATTTTTTTTTCCAAAAATCTAGCTCCGTCACATTCGAGGGTTTATAGTTATGCATCTTTGTGCAAAAAATCATAAAGAATGAAAGAGCCAATCTCGAGAAACGCTAATACCTAAGTAATTGATAGTGTGCTCATAAAAAAATATTGAATTTGGCAAGTTTTTCTATAAAAACAAGCCAAACAACCAAAATTCCATGTCTAAACACATATATTCTTTAAAAGTAAGCCCTCATGAGCAAAAAAAACATCTATCTCATAAAAAGAATTGAGTAATTTGACTAAGAACATTGATGTATGCTTATTAATAGTGATTCTTATAGATAAACATGCGTTTTTTGAGCCAACAAAATTTTTTTGCAAAAATTTGCTTAAACCACCTTTTACCTACGCTGATACCCTACTTTCATGCAAAAAATCAGAAAAAATTAACGACTTAATTTTTCACAAAGTCCAAAAAACCCGTTTTTTAGCTGTTTTTTGGCCCAAATTCGCCCAAAAATTTTTTTTTGAAAATTAGGCTCTGTCACATTCGAGGGTTTATAGTTATGCATCTTTGTGCAAAAAATCAGAAAAAACTAACGAGCCAATCATGAGGAAAGCTAATAACGAACGAACGAACAGACGAACAGACAAACAGACGAACGAACGGACAAAGGTTAATTTATAGGACCTCCACCGGGGTAGGTCCAATTAAAAAAAAAACGCCTATTGCTCGATGGGATTAACAAATAACAAATAACTTTGAAGGTTCGGTGAAATGGTGGTCGACGCTTTTTATCAGCTGAAATTTATAGAAAGGTTGAAACTGTTTTTCTTTGCTTAGTGGTCAGAGAGGAATAATCCTCTTTCAATCAGTTCCAGCTTTCATATTATTCCTTTTATTAGACGAGGGATGTCGATATTAGACCAACTTACAGTAGTCCAAAGTTAGAGCAGTTGTAGTTGACGGTAAATATAATTATGACAAGTGTCACACATTCTTTCCCATGCAAGAAAATATTAAAATCCGTCATTTGATATAAAAGGTAGGTCAAGCCCAACATGTCAGTAAAAGCCGGTGATCATAGAAACACTCTTAAAAGTTACAAAGAAAGTGATTCCATAAAGTGATTTTAGAAATACTCTTAAAAGTTAGAAGAAAACAATTTGATAGAGTAAGTGGATAACCAGCTGGGTGGATCACTTGACTGGATTTTCTGAATCATTCTACTGTATATTGGTCTAATCTCGACATACGTCTTCCAATCTCGACACAGGATCTGTAAAATAATCAAAACAAACCTTGAATGAAATTCTTGGTATCATTCTTATCGAACAAGTTCATCCATCAAACTAGAAGTTCAGTAAACATTACAATCCTTTCAATTAAAAAAACAGCCAAATTATAAGCAGTTTTACACAACACACGAAACGCATGCAAACTTCCTTGTAACTTTCTTGTGTCCATCATTAAAATTTTACAACTTTATTACGCTTCAAGTCACGTGATAAAAATAATTTGCGCGCTTAGTCGACCTGGTTTCCATTTCCTTATTATTTATTGCAAGCACACACTCTATATAGGCGCTAGGAGGCCGCGTTAAACTTCTAGGCGCCGCACCTAGCACACCCGGTCCCTTTTCAAATTCATAAGGAAACTAGGTTCTTATAATTATTTTCGGTTCACGGTAAAAAGGCCTACTAAAAAATTCCTTGCGTGCAAAATGTTGATTTGGGCATCTTCGTTGAAAGCATGCTAATTAGTTTTTTAGTGATTACTACATTGTTAAAGTGTTCTTTTCAAATATAAGTAATAACAGTTCACATTTCTCATATTATATTAACAATCTGTGACGTGATAGAGAGAGTACAATTTAGTGATTGATTGATAACTTTGGCATTTGGTATGTATTTGTTTATGTTTGATTTTTTATTTCGAAGACCAGCCTACAGCTATGTCGAGATTATTAGAAGACGTATGTCGATATTAGACGATCCTATACGGTATCAAAAAAGACTGAGGAAGCCTAAAACTGAAGTGTAGAGAATTCAAAGTGATTCAAAGCTACATTTCCAGCAATGGACTGATGAAGAAAGAAGGTGTGATCTGTCTGCTGTGTTGTGATGCATGCCATACATCATATGGGCATCATATCATATGATGCATGTATGTGTTGAGAAGTGAGGTGGTAAAATGCACTACATGATGAAAGCACTGCTGACAGCTGAACTGCCCTGAACTGAAAGGTAAAAAGAAAGTCAAAATTGACTGTAAAAACGTAAATCAGATGTCAGACAGTGTCAGATGTAAAAATCCAAAATAAAATTCTTACATTTTGATGTGATTGCTCATCAGAAAGCCGCCATCTTGAAATTTTGACCTTTGCATAAATCCAATCTGGTAACCTAAGAAAATAGAACGTTTAATGTAGGAAAATATACATGTGAATGGCATTTTCATGGATTGAAATTAATTTTTCATGGAGTTTGTTTAGGTTACAGGGAAACTTCAAGTAAATCTCTCACGAAAAGTTGGGCGCGCACAAAACATGCGGGCGCGGGCGGGGGATTAAGGGGGAGGAGGCGGCGGGGCAATTTTTTTTTCCGTGAACGAACCAAGACCTGATTTACAATCATGGTCGAAATAGAATGAGAATTCCGGTTATTTTAACGTTTTTCAAGATTTAAAGTTCTGGCGAGAAAGTCGATTTTGGGCTATATCTCTTTAACTTAATGGAATATTTCAATTTGGGAGGGGTTGGAGACTTCCAGGCTATATTGTGAGCCTTATTGGACTATTTTTGAACTTTTGGATCCTTAAGTCTAGTGTTAAAACTCAGAGTTAAAACTCTACCCTTCAAACCTACTTTAGAGCACTTACAAATCGATTGTGGTTTCAAAACTTCCCGGTGGATTTCCCTTTTTTCTCAAATATTACGATTATGATTGTAGCGAACCAAGACCTGAATTTATTTCTCGCTCGGATGATTTACCGGCCCAAGACCTGAAATAACGAACAAAGACCTGAATAACTTTACTCCATTTTCGGAAGCGATTATCCTTTTAGCGGACCAAGACCTGAAAATAGCACGTGACAAAAATTATACACCAAATTCTTCGAAAGAGTAAAAAATTCTCGCTAACAAATTATGTTGATTCTTTTTCTATACCTTTTAAAAAAAATGATATGAGAGTTGTTTGAGAAGGTTCTTGAGAAGAGAAACAAACATGAACACAGTAGATTTGAAAGATATTGTTAGCGCATATTTATATATCTGTTCTTGAGGTCCCTTTCTCCTGGAAAAAAAACTATCTGTTCTGTATCCTGGGCTCTCCTGGATTATTATATCATCTGTTCTGGGAAAAAATGGGACTCCTGGAAAATATGTATCTGACATATCTGTTCTCTAGAAATATTATGCTCCTAAAGTCTATTCACGATAAGTGTGCACTCTTTTTTCATTTACCTATAACTTTTGAAGGAATTCTTCAATCTTTATAAATTTGGTATCATTGGAAAGATATTAGTGAGTGGATCAATTTGAAATAAAAAAATCTTTAAACAAATTCTAAAAATGAAGATGAAAATGAAGAAGAAAAAAATGAAGATCTTGTAGAAAGGTGCTATAGCTATCATTTTCACTGAAGTGAATCCTTGATTATCGAACATCATCACTGTGAAAAAATTTCTCAAAAATAATCATTCAGTCAAAAGATATCAAGCAAAGTTATAAGCTGATTGACGTCTAAAAACGCTGTTTTCTGCTGTTTTCTGCTGTTTTTTGGGGTCAATCACTTATTAACTTTGTATCATAACTTTATATTCTAGATTATATTAGCGTTAGAATAAACTGGTATATACTATTACCGGAGCCAGTCCCGGCACGGGTCTTTTGTGTTACAAAAGTTAATTGTCTTTAAATAAATAAATAAAAATGAAAATATCACAACCTTACTCACGGAAAGACGACAAGACTTCGTTCAGCTTTTGATCTTTCAGTGCTACTTGGTCTGGGGTAAATGTGCGACTCGCACGTTCACCTCTCAGACAAGCAACAACTGATCGGATCAAGATGAAGGAAATCTTGCGTCGAATCCCGGCGATCACGACACTCTTCATGCAATTTTGCTTCTCTGAGATTTTCTCAGAAAGTCTATTTAAAAATATCGAACATTCACGGGAAGTTCCGCCAGTAGCACCAAAAATCAATGGTGTGAAAGTCCCTCTCTCAATTTCCTGGATTCGTTGGTTATAAGCTCGTTTCTTCTGCTTCTCAAAGCTTGCTAATGTAGTTGAAACGGATTTTTCACGATAACTCGGAGCTAGAAGGTTTGAAACCTTAACATCAAAGAATGCTCTCTGAAACCGTGTCCAAAAACCGTTACCACTAACATCGGCCCTTGCCTCATTACCACAAATAGCTGATTTTTTAAAATCAGCACTATCAGTTCTTGTGAGTTCCAAAAATGCGGGTTCAATTTTCACATCATGTGCAACTTCTTTCAACATCATCGCTAACGCATCACGGATGTTGTTGTGACGATGAATGACGTAACGACCGAGGTGACAAGAAAGTGCATGTTCGATGGAGAAGGATGCTTGACATGCACATTTGACCGGTAGTCTCCTCATCTGCCAACCGTACCGCATGAAAATCGCATCAAAGAATTCTTGCTTGTTCAATATGAAATTTTCTTCCCTCAAAGGAAGAGTCGTCAACCACGATGAAGCACCCGGACATTGAGCAATTTCCAGTGCTTTGCGCTCAATGGATGGTAAAGAAGGCTCAATTTCCCGAAGGGTTTCCTCATATTCCTGATTTGATTATCGAAATCGAGCTTGTATAATCAACGGGCTCTTCACATTGTTTTACGACACGATCTCGTAATTCGGCCGTCGCACTTAGGCTCGTTTCGTGTTGGAATTTCGCTTCTTCTATTACATTTATGATACCAAGTCCCCCGAATTTCGTCGGCAAAGCCATCAAGCGACGTTCAGTATCATTGCATTGTCTTCCATCGCAGAAGGCGGGAATCAAGTGGAATCTGATGACGTTTTCGAGTGGTATCAGGTATTCGTCGAGGTCTTTGACCGTACGGAATATGTAGTTGAATTTTTGGCGATATCCAACTACGAATGAAACATACGCAGCTTGTGGTTGTGAACATGCTATCGTCGCCAAAAGAGTGAGCTCTTTGACCCATTCTGCAACTTTAGCTTCGATGTAATCCTTGCGGAAAGCTGCATTCCCGATCAGGGCACCGAGATGTTTTCGTCCTTTGACAGTCACTTTGATAGAAGTTGTTGCGAAGACGCTTCTAGCATACTCTTCATATTCTGGTTTGACTATCAACCACGACTTGGAAGATTTCGGGTAATATCCGATATTTGGACCGACTTCAGATAGAACATCCCACCAAGCTTTCAGTGCATTAATCTTGCCAGCTCCTGTAAGATCATCTGCATATGCTACTTGTTTGATTCGAGCTGATTTCTTCTTGAGATGAGTTGTTAGTGGTAACAAACTTAGACCGTATAAAGCCATTGCAATGGGATCACCTTGTGTGGTACCTTCAGTGGATTTCAGCTCGACACCACCAATTACAAACAATCGAATTTCATGGCGATAGCAGTTTTCAACAAACAATGCTAAATGTGGACAAATTATCTTTATGTTCTGGATCATGACGGCACGATTAATGCTGTTGAACGCGTTGCTTGCATCCACCAGAAGAACAGCATCAGTTTCAACGTCGTTGTAGATATCAGCCATTGCATGAACAGCAGTCTCGCAACCTCCGAGTTGTCCTGCACATAGTTGTAGGTTTCCAGCAGCATCTTGTATGTCTTTCTTTAAAATTGTTGTTATTGATTTCCCAACAATCCTTCTAAGTACTTCACCGATGCCAATGGGACGTACACCTGGATTCTTGTTGAGTGGTACAAGAGTGCACGAAAGAAAAGCCTCCATGTCACGGCCATTCTCTTTATCACATTTTTCGGTGCACATCGTGATGGCCATTTTGGCGATAGCTTTCGCCAGATCGTTTGAGCGGTCACCAAAACTTTTTGAAAGCAACAATCGATGCCACATGCTTGAGTCAAGTTGGGAGGGCCCCGATGACCCTTTTGTTTTAGCCGCCATCTTCTGAATCAGTTCTGCGTCAATCACATGAAATGTCAGGGGATGAACATCGACCACTGGACCTTCAAGAAGAAGATCGTCAAATTTGGGTTGTGCTTGTGGGTGCTTCTCTTGAAGTGTGTTGATGATATGGTCATTGATCGGAACCAGACCAGTCGAGCTTTCATTTGACAAGAGTTTTAATGCAGCGTTGACTTTACCAAGGAACATCAGATCACTAAATCGTTTTTTGATCGTGGATATCTTCTTGGTGGTGGAGCTGAGAATTCGATTTTGGATAGCTCTGCTTTCTCTTGTCAGCTCGTCAAAATCACCCTGCTCCCAAAGATTCAGTCGTCGGTCCAAAAATTTGATGTGATCTTTGGATTTCGAAGACTTGGAAGGTTTTTGTAGCAAGAGACAGGGCATGATAAACAGAGCATCATAACTTTATATTGAATAAATATTTTAGTGAAATTTCTTCACAGTGATGATCTCCTAAGATCAAAGAATCTCTCCAGTAAAAATGAAAGTTATAGCACTTCTCTATAAGATCTTCCTTTTTTTCTTCTTCATTTTCATCTTCGTTTTTAGAATTTTTTTAAAGACATTTTTATTTCAAATTGTTCCACTTACTAATATCTTTCCAATGATACCAAACTTATAAAGATTGAAGAATTCATTCAAAAGTTATAGGTAAAAGAAAAAAGAGTGCACACTTATCGTGAACAGACTTTAGAAAAATATAACAGCTATTCTCTCTAAGAAAGTTAAAATGCTCCTAAGTCCTAGAAAATGAGACCTTTTAAGAAAATTATGAAGCTCCCTGGAAAAAAATCTGGCATCTGGTTGTGTTTTTCACAATTTAGCTCCTGGATTTTTTGAACAGATTGTCCGTTGGAATATTATATGGGGGGCGTACGGGGTTTGTGATTTCCAAAATACCGAATAATTTTGCCAAAATTTCCGAAATTCCGTAAAAAAAGACTTTCAAATCCGATACCGATTTTTTTGGGTATTTTTCCTCGTTTTGACAGTTTTGACTATAATTTTTCATCAAATTTGATTTTTCATGTATGAATTCCGAAAAAAAGGGATAAAAACTTTATGATACCAAAATTTCGAAGCAAAAATTCATGGATTTCTGATACCGAAACAATTTCAGAATTCCGAAATACCGAAGGAATTTTGCCTGAATTCCGAAATTCCGAAAAACCGTACGCCCCCCACTTGTATGTGCTTTTCCTTAAAATGTGCTCCTGGATTTTAAGAACAGAAGTCTTTAAATTAAGACGACCTCTGGATTTTACCTGGGTGTTTTGAGGAAAGACTCTCCTAGATTTATCCATAAAATTTACTCTCCTGGAAAAAATGAACAGATATTTCAAAAAATCTGCCGGCAGCCGCAGTACTAGTACGTAGTAGGTATCAAAAGGTGGATCTACGACAAATGCTGCAACTAAACTAGAAGTGGATATTTATTAAAACCGTTAAAACCCTCAAAATGCACCGTAATAATAAGGAAGAATTTTTGATGGCGTGCAACTATTATAATACAAAATGTCCTTTTTGGTGGGTTTTTACTAAGACATCAGTAATGCAGTATGGAAGATTTTGACGCTGTCAATTTTTTATGAGCCAATATTAAATGATATTGCTAAATTGTTGAAAGGTTCAGTAGTTCGGAAACATGTACTGTAAACTTAAGGGGATGGACCCTACCGTGAAAAGCACAGCTCAAAATCATATATTTACGCTGTGCCGACGAATCGAGATTCTATTCATCGCGCAATCAGCAAAGACAAAAGTAACCATGACGACCATCCAAGATCTTGGATGAGCGTCATAGTCGATATTTTTATTCCCGTCGTTGAAAACACAACTTACAAAAAGTCATCAATGCTTTGTAAAAAGAGTCAGTGATAGAGAATCATAACATAAAGTCTGTCTATTATTTCGATTCAATTAAAGTGACATTTCCATAATTAAAAGTTTAGTAATTACTGTTATACATTTGGGGATCATGTAAAAGATTTCTTTCGAAATAAACTCATTTCAACTACACTTGGAGGTTTCTGGGGAATTCGTAAATAGTAAACTGCATACTGATACAGTCTGCTAGACATTTATGTGGTAATATTTGCTCTTCATCTTTGATTTTTTATACAGTGATTAGATTGACACATGCGCGATAAAATTTCTATTTTGTCTTCAGAGGTTACTATTTTCTTTGAATACTTAACCTCTGATACTCAGGGTAGATGGACCCTGAGTATCAAAAGTCCTTTCTCGGGAAGTTTAAAAAAATATCCGAACTAGGTAGGACCTATTAAACCATGCACAATCGGAATGTACAGTTCAAGTTTTAAGCTTATTCTGCAGAAATACTTTATATGAATCACGTATTTTTTTTCCGTCAGCGGTCATCACGACCCAACTTCAGCGGTCGAATTTAAAACAAAAGTTCATCTAAGAAGTTTGTTTACTCGCCTGCATTGGGTCTCCACCGCTAAAAAAGCCCCCTCCATTTAAAACATGGGATTCGACCACTAAAATGGGTTTTGGTCGCTAGGTTGGACTTCTACCGCTAAGTTGGGTTTAAACCGCTGGAGTTGGGTTGCGACCACTGACGGAAAAAAATACGCATCGCCGATACAATTTGATAGATAAATTTTATTTTCTATACAAAGCCTAAACAAACATAGGAAATGAGGAGGATGACACCTTAGGACATTTTTCAATTTTAATTTTCGAGGGTAAAATCACAATGTTGTAGGGCAATTTCCAAAGAAATCAATGTATGAAAAAAAAACTTTTACCAATTAAAAATTAAAAATTAAGAATTTTAATCGGCGAAAATAAAGGCTGCGCCACCTTAGCCACTTTACCTTGCCTCTTCAGATTGCAAATTTGAGACCTCTCCTTAAAACAAGGCATATTTCCGAATGAATTAAAAATTGCTAAAGTTACACCCGTTTTTAAAACAGGAGAAAAAATGACCCAGGGAATTATAGGCCAATCTCAGTTTTACCATGCTTTTCGAAACTCCTCGAGAAAATCATGTACAACAGGCTCTATGACTATCTTCAGCAGCATAAAATTCATATCAAAAACAATTTGGCTTCCAACAAAAACACTCGACTGAACACGCTCTACTCGAATTAATCAGTGAAATTTCAAATTCTTTCGAAAAAAATAAATTCACCATTGGTATTTTCATTGACCTTTCAAAAGCATTTGACACTGTTAACCATGACATACTAATCTCAAAAATGGAACGATACGGAATAACAGGTACTAACTTAGACTGGTTTAAAAACTATTTGACTGGACGTAGACAATGTGTGGCATATGACAACTCGACAACGACCACTAGAAAAATTGACTGTGGGGTTCCCCAAGGCTCAATCCTGGGACCGCTACTATTCCTGATTTACATAAACGATCTACATAACACATCGAAATTACTTGATTTTATACTATTTGCTGACGATACTAATCTTTTCTATTCAAACAAAGACCTAAAAACACTTTTTAAAGTAGTTAACAATGAACTTAACCTTATAAATAGCTGGTTTGTCGCTAACAAATTATCACTGAATGTTAAAAAAACGAAGTACATACTTTTCTGTAAACGCAGTAAAGTTGACGACCTACCTTTAAGACTCCCTTCCTTACGAATTAACGATACAGAAATTAAACGAGTTTACGATACAAGCTTCCTTGGAGTAATAATTGACGAATCCTTAAATTGGAATAAACACATTAAAACCATTGAAAATAAGATCTCTAAAAACATCGGAGTTCTTTTAAAGCTAAGCAAGTCCTTGAACTAAACTCGCTCAAAAAACTTTACTTTGCATTTATTCATAGTTATTTAAATTATTGTAACATAATATGGGGTAGTACTTTTAAATCGAACTTAAAAAAACTCTTTAGTAAACAAAAACATGCACTCCGCATCATGTTTGGTGTAAATAAATTTAGTCCGGTTAATCATCACTTTACAGACTTAGGCGCGCTTAATATCTATCAAATAAACATCTACCAGACAATTGCATTTATGCAAAGCGTTAAAACTAAAACCTGTCCTGACTTATTTTTGAACCAATTTCCTCAAATAAATCATAAATACCAAACAAGATACTCAAAAAATGCTTTTAAAATACAGGGTGCACGATTAGATGTCAAAAGGTTTGCTATTAGATATAGGGGTCCTTTTATGTGGAACAATGTTCTTAGTAGTGATCTCAAAGAAACTTGTGGAGAAAAATCAAAACTATGTTTCCAAAAGGCTGTAAAGAAATATATTTTTAACACAGATGTTGAGAAATATTACTAAATGACAATTTATCACATAGGTGTAAATAAATTATATAATCCTTTTTTTCTTCTTTATTCCTTTATTTCTCTTTTTCTATTATATGAAACATGTAGCAGATGTAAATAAACACTTTCGCAATCAAGGGGATAGGTGAAAAGGTAGCAATGCCTTCTTCTATCTCCTGCGAATGATTTTAGCGTAAAAACTTTTTTATCTCACAAACAATAGCTATAAAACTTTTAACGTGTAATTTTATGATAGCTTAGTTATTAAACGCAAATAATTAAACGGAAAAAAAAAAAAAAAAAGTAGAAAACGGTAAAAACGAGAAGGCTATTTCTTACGTGTCAGTCACATAGCCATGCTCCGCCCGGAAAAACACTCCAACCTCTGTTTTTTTCGGTTTTCGACAGTTCAACCCTAGTAGATTATCAAGTCATCGACCGATTTTTCAAAATTTTACCCCAAAATGCTCATTTTGGGCATTATTTTTTGGTCCTAAAGTGTACAATTTAGCCTAAAACGAAAGTGCTCGAAAATCGACGATCTTGGGCTTATTCGAAAGATAATTAAAAAACAAGTAAATTTGAGATATAAACTTAGGTCTAGAAATGCCCCAGTCATGCTGCAGATGAGTTTTAATGATGCCGTCATTTTAGGTTTATTTTGCTCAATTGGCAAAGTTGGGTATAGTTTTTGTTCTAGAAAGACTCCAGACTGTTTTCTTTGTGATAAAGCTTTTTAAGCAGTGTACTATAGAAAGTATATTTTACATAAAACTGATTGAAATATTTATATACATAGCTTCCTACTAGCTTCATATTTCATAAATTCTTGTAAACAAAGATGATGTTGTTAAAGGATCCAAACAACAACAGACATACGCTAGCATCGCTAAAGATGAGCTAAAGAAAAAAGACCAAAGCAACAACAGACATACGCTAGAGATGAGCTAAAGAAACAAGAGGTAACGATCAAGAATTTCATCAAAGAAGAGAAAGAAGAAGAACGATGGTTAAACTTAACAAAGTACAATATCATTGTTCACAACCTCGGAGAGAACAAACATGAAGACCTAGAAGAACAACGTGTAGGTGATAAGGATTATGTTGAAGAAGTTGTACAAAACCAAATGGGATTAAAGGTAAACATCGTCAGCGCAGAAAGAATAGGAGCTCGGAAGGACAAAATGTTCAAAACAAAAAGATGGCGACCCTTGAAAGTCGCAAAACCATCAAAGAGTGGCATAGGAAGGCAAAGGAGAAAACAGAATTACAAAAGGTTGGCAGCTGGATATATAAGGTTAGAGGAAGTCTTCAAACAAAACTCTCCTTTAAGAAGATATGTAACAAACCCGTTACTGAAAATGAAATATTGTAAAGACGACTGGTTAAGAGGCCCACCGTGCGCCTACAACTGTAAAATTGTAAAATGTTAAGCATGATTATTTCATAGAGGTCGATAGACCTGAGAAATATATTACTGTAAATTAAATAAATGTGCCAAGACCCTTTCAGAGATTATATAAATTGTTTCAAGAAAAATCCCGCTTTTTCAACTTAAACCATTTTTTTCAGATTTATGACAGTAACAATTACTATAAAATATATTTACTTCGTTCCAAAATAAATAAACCAGCTGCGCTGGAAGCTCTAGCCGTAAGCTGAGAAAGATGCAAGGATTAGATAAAATAAACAGGTCGGAAATGGAATGCAAAAAGGGGATTCATAATATGCATAACTGTTATATTCTTCGGACATACCCCAAAATTTTCTCTCTATTGCGCGTCATATGAGTGTCACGGGGGCCAAAATTAGCACATAAAGAAAAAAAACGAACTAATTAACTTTAGGGGTGATTTTCCTAAGGGTAAAATTTGTTTGTGCGAATGGCACCTAAAGCTGCCTAAAGAAGCGAAATCAGCAAAATTTAATCCCTGCAAAAGTTTATCCCATTAAGCCACGGGTTTTTAGCTAAGCATTATTTTTTCTGCTGGGATAATACTTGGAGAAGAGTAGGATAAACCAAATAAAATGGTGCAATAGTGTGTATGTAATAAATAGTGTTATATTTGGAAAAAACCTGTTTCGCATTTGAAAAATGTTCAAAAGGAACGGTCGCCCCAGCCAATGAAATTACGACAAAGTCCAAAAAATATCATTTTCAGTTATAACACTGTGAAAATTTCTCCGATCTTGTTCAAATTTACACAGGAATTGTGTTTTAGTATCCTTTACTGAATTCTCATAGTGATATGTTTGTAAAAAATCTGTGTCGGGTTTGAAAAACCAAATGGAATGGTTGCCAGCCGCGACAAAATTACGACAAAGTCCAAAACGATCATTTTCAGCCATAATACTATGAAAATTTTTCCGATCTTGTTCAAATTTACACAGGAATTGTATTTTAGTATCCTTTACTGAATTCTGATAGTGATATGTTTGTAAAAAATCTGTGTCGGGTTTGAAAAATCAAAAGGAGCGGTCGCCAGCCGCGACGAAATTACGACAAATCAAAGTCCAAAAACGATCATTTTCAGCCATAATACTGTGAAAATTTCTCCAATCTTGTTCAAATTTACACAGGAATTGTGTTTTAGTATCCTTTACTGAATTCTCATAGTAATATGTTTGTAAAAAATCTGTGTCAGGTTTGAAAAATCAAAAGGAATGGTTGCCAGCCGCGACAAAATTACGACAAAGTCCAAA
Source organism: Clytia hemisphaerica (assembly GCF_902728285.1). Classification (NCBI taxonomy): domain Eukaryota; kingdom Metazoa; phylum Cnidaria; class Hydrozoa; order Leptothecata; family Clytiidae; genus Clytia; species Clytia hemisphaerica. The sequence goes on along the minus strand of NW_027103595.1, from coordinate 820,409 downwards.
ACGATCATTTTCAGCCATAATACTGTGAAAATTTCTCCGATCTTGTTCAAATTTACACAGGAATTGTGTTTTAGTATCCTTTACTGAATTCTCATAGTGATATGTTTGTAAAAAATCTGTGTCGGGTTTGAAAAATCAAAAGGAACGGTCGCCAGCCGCGATGAAATTACAACAAAGTCCAAAAATGATAATTTTCAGCCCTAACACTGTCTGACTGTGAAAATTTCTCCAATCTTGTTAAAATTTACACAGGAACTGTGTTTCAGTATCCTTTATTGAATTCTCATAGTGATATGTTTGTAAAAAATCTGTGTGGGGTTTGAAAAATCAAAAGGAACGGTCGCCAGCCGATGATGAATACGACAATAACAAAGTCCAAAACAGGATCATTTTCAGCCATACATAACACCACAAAAAATACTGTGTATCAATGGCTGTGTGTTTGAAAGTTTCATTGTCAAGTTTGAAAATCCAAAAGAGGGACAACCACCAATTTTATATATCATCATGAAAAATGACCAAAAGTCCAAAATAGATCATCTTTACAGCATAAAATCATGAGAAACACACGTATTTGAATTCGCTTGACAAGACACAGACAAGTTCTTTTAGTGATAACTAGCAAGTGAGATGAATTAATACCAGTATTTACACTTGCAGCTAGAGTTTTCTCGTGACCAGCCAATGTTTACTTCACTAACTGATTTGTACTGGCAGTTTATTAGGAAGCTAACTTCATTTTCATCAACTTTTCTCTATCGATTGCTCAAGCAGGAGCGCACAATAAGGGAGATAAACAACATTTTCTTCAGCGGATTTCCCGCTCTCCCGAACATCCGATAGAAACCGAATCGGGAAATACTTTTTTGGAATCTTAACGCCGTCCCCCCAACAGTCGAGTACTATTGCAAATTAGGAGAAATGCGGGTATTTCGCTTAAATAGGATGAATTATCCTAAATAAGATAAAATCGATAGCTTAGTTAGGAGAAATAGAAGAAAAAGTTGATTTTCTGAACAAATTCAGAGATCCGCGTCAATTTTTGCATAAATTTAAGAAATTTGGAGCCAGCATAGTATGCTTGTGAAGTCTGATCCACCAGTCAGCGTGCGTTCAGAAGTTATTCAACTTTTAAGTAGTACGCATGCGTAGTTGTTTTGAAGATATAGAAATTAAGATGTATTAAACAGTAATTGTAACAAACACGATTGAACGCTGTCGACACTTTTCGTCCACTCAAACCTTTTTAATTCTTCATCTTTTTTATTACGGGAAAGAGAGTAAACAAAAATACTATTTCTCTTATTTAGTACATTTTATCCAAAATAGGATAAATGCTTATATTTTTTCGCTCCGCGCTGATAAGAAGCCAACTTTTGGTTTAAAATGATCTTCTGTATGAGCACAATTGATTTAGAGAGTAATAAAGACGCGGATCTCTGAATTTGTTCAGAAAATCAACTTTTTCTTCTATTTCTCCTAACTAAGCTATCGATTTTATCTTATTTAGGATAATTCATCCTATTTAAGCGAAATACCCGCATTTCTCCTAATTTGCAATAGTACTCGACTGCCCAACACCCATTTTAATGCTCACCTGCGGCTAGAGCAATAAATTCTCTGCCATGCTCAATGACTTAGGGCTCTGACCATACAGGGTGTCCCTAATTAAAGTATCGAGTCGAAACACAACTATGAGTAGAAAGTTTTATGTGCGTGTTCACAAAATTGTATTTTAAGCTCTCCCTCTTTTTTCTTTGTCATTACGATTAATTTATACGTTGTAACTACCTTTTGTAATAAGCCTGTGTGGTGGAGAACGTTCTTATAATTTAGCGATAACACACACACACCCCTGTCTCAGTGCCCCGGTGGCCTGATTTCAGTACATGATTTTTTTCAGTACATGGTTTCAGTACATGATTTTCCTACGTCACTGCAGTAATCAAATTTTTATTGCACTCATTTGTGAATTGAGATATAAATTGAATAAAGACAGCGACAATAAAAAACAGTTCTTGAATTCCCAAGCCATTTAGGATGATTACAAATGAGTGCAATAAAAATTTGATTACTGCAGTGACGTAGGAAAAAATCATGTACTGAAACCATGTACTGAAAAAAATCATGTACTGAAATCATGCCACCGGGGCACTGAGACAGGGGTGTACACACAAACTTTTCTACTCAATCGCATGTTCAAACTCGATACTTTAATTAGGGACACCATGTAGTCCAAAAATTGAAAAAAGGGACATAACAGTACTTGCGAAATTTGTAAACAAACTGTATGCAGCAGATACAAAATCAAAACAAATGTCACATGTCAAAATAAAAAATCAAACCAAATATGGCTAATTTTGATTGTTCAATTGTTTTACAAGTTTGTTTTGGACACGTGATTTTAATTGTTCTCTTTAATGACACGTGGTTTGTGCAATGTTTACATTTTACTACTGTAATGTCCCTTTAAGCAAAGTCCAGATGTAAAATTGATGAAAAACCACTATTTTGAAGATTTCGAGACAAAGAAGCATTTGATTTACAAAAATTTTCCGCAAAAGTTTTTATTGTTCGGTAAAAGATACACAATCCACTGCGAAAATTTTTTCAAAATGTTTTTTCTTCGCCGAAACTAAGCTCTTCAAAGTTGAAATACTCTTCCTCGCAAAAGTCTTCATTTTCTTCTTCATCAAATTTTGAATTTTTTCAATGCAATTTTTGAATTTTCAGATTCAGGAATAGTTTGTCTAACAGAAAAAGTATAACATGCCATAGTTTTGTTGGTTACATCAGTCAGAAAACACATTTTAAACACGACAATTATGAAAAATTCACTATGGTCAGAGCCCTTAAGATAAATTGATAGAAAAATTTACCATCGGTATGAATACGGCTCGGTATACAATAACCTGTTCCAACCATGGTGTGCTAAATCTACAGGCCTTACAAACTTTAGAACGCCATGGTTCCGACCGATTAACGTAAAGGCGATGTTAAACTTTATTTTTGCGTGATGGAGTGATGTGTGATTTGGGCTATTTTAAGATTTTAGCCTCTTACATGATGAGGCACTCCTGGGTGTTATTCAAGATGTTTGGAGCCTAACCTTCCCCACGGAAAGTGAGCTTCTAAAAATGATTTGCAACGTTGCAAGCATTCTGACCTCGCCTTAATCCCCTAGAGTCTACAAAACCGAAGGTAGTAAAGAAGTACGAGTTTGATTGTATTGGTTAGGGGATGCCAACCTCGTGCCCGTGTATCCCAGGCTTTATTTACACAACTGATGGACGCCAGAAAATATCATCTAGCACCATATAATAAAGCATAAAACAGTTGATAATGCGCATGGAACGAGGTTGAGGGTATGCAAGCTGTCTGGCTCTCCTCCTTCTTATCAGAAGATTGAGGATCTGAGACGACCACCAATCTATTACTTCCCAGTGTACCTTTAAAGATAGATTCAAATGGCATTAATACCCTGGGATAAATTCCCGCCTCTAATCTCTCCACACCCTTGTACGGATAGCGAAACTAAAATGTGACGTCACACACATACTGACTTCAAATACATTCAACAAAAAATATTTGACGTCACTTTTTTTAGTTTTTACAAAAAAGTAATGGCAGTGCGAGAATATTGCTCATTATGTATATAGTTTTCATCTAGTTGGTATATCGTTTGTTGTAAATGTTTGGAAAGACAAGATGAACGTAGCAAACTGGATGAAGATAACAAAATATATAATACCGGTAAGTCTCGAAACTATTCCTAATTTTGTTTGTGTATTTTTTTTTGTAATTTTCTTTTACAAGGTTTCTGCGGGGTTTTTTTCACAATTTCCAAATTTTTATTTTACCATTATGCTGTATGAAGCCATAACTTTCAAGAATTTCTAGGTTTCCCCAAAAAAATTATAATTGGAGGAGGGATCCCCCCCCCTGGGCAGATTTTTTCTGATTCAGATCGTTGAAAATGAATTTTATTTTGACTTTTACTGAGTCCTGAATTTTGAGACAGAAATGCCATTTCTTTAACTTGGCTGAGACGTTAAACCTACTATAAAACGACCAATTTTGACCAACTTTCGATCTTTCCGGGGGTAAAAAGTTGGAATTTTCCTATTTTTCCGACCCTTAGTGGGACTGAAATTTGATTTTCTGATTTTCCAACTAGCGGGACTTTGGAAATCCAAAAAAGGTACCCTTAAAGGAGGCACATATCGTACCCTCCATTTGCCTAAGTACCCTCCCCCCCGGGCTTGAAATAAACTGGCCAAATAAATTAAGTTGACAGGAGTACACTCTTCTTGAAATGCATAAAATTTCTATTTCTATTTCTATTTCTACTTGGTTGAGACTTCAAATAGAAATAGAAGTGAAACTAAAAAAATATGTTGTTCTATAGTGAAAGTCAAGCCTTACAGACGTGATGGCGTGATGTGGGTGGAGTGATGGCGTGAATTTTGGACGGCTGGGGTGTATATAAATTAAAAAAAATGAAAATATATGACGTAAATTCTTTTCAATTCAAAAAAAAAACTATTTGACGTCACTTTTTCCACTTTTCAGAAAAATGTACAGAAGAAAATTAGTTTCATTTAGATTTAGAGTTTCATCTAGTTAGTACAGCGCTCGTTGGATTTTTTAAATAAGATGAATTCTAATTGGATGAGGTTAAAAGTTGGGTATAATATATTTTCGGTAAGTGCTATGAAAAAACTACTATGCTATCTGTAAAACCTTTCTTGTTTTATCTTGATTAGAAGTAAGTGTTTATTTTTTGGACTTTTGTATCAATTGCAAGTTATTTTTGTACGCGAGGACGAGTTAGGGGGTAGGTACATTTGGTATTCAGTCGAGATTGACGGGAAGCTTAACAAGAGTTAAGATCAATTTTTTGATGAAATAAGTAGATAAATGATCGACTCTGAATCAAGGTTACCGATAGTAATTAATAATTCTTTTCTTTCGATTTTCAAGCGATTCAGCGGAGCAGCTCAAAATAGTGAGCTACAAATCACACACGATTCAGACAACATTGAAGTCGGTGAAGACATCGTCATCGAGTGCTGCTCCAATCACCCTGTGAACAATGTGGAAAGCCAAGCTCCTCAAAACCATGGCGATTCGAACAGTTCTCTTAATGTTGATAACATGGGAGTCTCTGACAATTCTTCAAGTGTTGAAGTCAGCATGACCAGTTCTCTAACTGCTGATGGCATTGATCAAGAATCTCAGATCACTGGTGATTCTTCAGCCATGGACGTTAGAAATAACGGCTCCATTTCTTTCGACAGCATGGACAAGGAAACCCAACCTTCGGGAACACTTGCAGTCATTGATGCTGGAGATGCAAGCTCGGTTTCTGATACTGCCAATGGTACAGAAACCTCTGGTAATTCTTTACCAGTACAAATTAAATCAAATTTTTTTATTGGCAATGAAGACAATGCATGCTCTAAAGATTTTTTGGAAAAGAAAATTGAAGAAGAAATAGCCAATGCAAACAGTTCTATTATTGTTGATGATGGCCAGTTACCTTGTTTTTCTGGCTACATCAAGCAAATCAAAAATGTTGATGATGCTAATAATGTTGGAAAACTTACCCAGGCCTCAACCGATGATGATTCTACAGCTTTGGAAACTTCTGACGGTAGCCAGTTCACCATCACCCCTGGACAATATGGTCCGAACGAAGCTCCTGCCGAGAATCTAAACAGCAAACTAGGAGATTTGAACTGTGATGATCATATTGATCCACCGTCCACCATCAGTGATGGCAATCTCGGCAAAAATGTGTCTGGTAATGACTCTGATCATGGCAACAGTGAAGTTCAAGTAGGCAGTCGCTGGTAAGTTTTTTTAAAGCACAGAGTTGGGTATTATTATATGTGTTATACTACCTTCTACATTTCCTTCTACATTTTACAAGCAACCAGGTTGCTAAGGTCCGAACCCTGGAATTAGCCAAAGTAAACTAAAAGCTTTTTGGATAATCTAACAACAGCAACTGATACCCCTTGACTCAATAAGCATAAATGGTAAAATATCAGGGGTGATCAAAGTAATTCTTTTAGAAATTAAGCTAGAATGCTAAGCAACCCCAGCCCTGACCCGAAAATAAGAGTTGCTTATAAAAAAGTGTGTCTTGTATCATACTTTTTATAAAGCGGTTACCGCAAAATATTAATTAATTTATTATTGTATGCAAAATGTGAATTCTGTATAAGAGTTGAATTTGCCCCTGATTCAACCGTGAGTGGAGGTGGCTTCGAAGGGTGCAAAATACCGCTATATTAGCATCGAAAAAACGAAAACTTAATAAAAAATGGAAATTCCGGAAGAGAAAAGGCATTCTTAAAAGTGCTTAAAAGTTCTTGATATTTATAATTATTAGCAGGTCGATTTCTTTCTCCCCTCTGTTTAAGTTCATGTGTTGGTGTATTACTCAGGAAATGTGAATCAAACGATTAGGCTTGGATCTCATTCTTCATCTTTTCTTTAACAGGAAAAATTTGAAAGTCGAAAAAAGTGGGTTGTTTGATGTCATATTCGCCATTGTCGGACTGTTGCTGGTATTGATCATCTTTCTGATCGCTCAGCGAACTCATGTTCCGTAAGTATTTCCAAATTAAAAGTTTTTCAAATAAGAACAAAGTATATAAGAACATAAGATCTAAGATTGTGCCTAGTTGGCACACAACGTTGTTTTAACGTTCATCTAACGTTATATGGACGTTGTGATCATTAGATGAACGTTGAAACAACGTTGTGTACCAGATGGGTGAGAGCGTATTCTAAAGGCTTTACAAACGTGCACTTCCTTAAAGAAAAATATTCACGAAGTATTCAAAGGAAGAACGGGCTTACGGATTAGGCGCTATGTTAGGCGTTACGATATTAGGGCTTAAAACCGAAAAACTGAGAAGATACGAAGGCATTCAAAATGTCCTATTAAAGCTTCACAATGAGGTATTAAAACACATGTAGTACATAGTGCTAACGAGTGACCAGCAGAGTGATTATGTTCCACGGTAAAAAAAAACAGGCAACGTTTAAAAAAGACTTTTGTATCGTGTGCGTTAAATTTTGAAAATTATTAATTTATTTTTTCCACAGACCTACCATCAAAACTAATAAGCCTACTGGAATCACTCAACCCTTGATAAACGGACTGAAATACATTGAAAGTGGATCCGTACGATTATACGCTTATGTTGGATCGGCAACCGCTCAACTCACAAAACCCATCCTTATCAGACTTAACGAAATGAAACAAAGCTCTTATAATGCTTTTCATGGACTTTATCAATCTATTGGAATTGCACTCAGTGCTTTGGTACAACCGCTCTCAGGTGGAATCGAATACATTCAAAACGGATTCAATGGGCTTTACGTCTACGCCATCGGGTGAGTGATGTAATGTTTTACGGATGAAAGATCTTTCGATTCTATCTACTTTCAAATATGCAGGAATTTGATACATTATTGATAATCAGTGGTCAGAGAAAAATTTTTCCTTCCCGCCAGACGAAACAAGACATTTACAAAAATGTCCTTTCCCGACTTTAGGGGTGTGGCTTGTGTGAATAACGCTCTTCGGGGGTTTGAATCCGTACGCTCGGAGAGACAGGGCTTGTCAGTTTAAGTGAAAAGTCATAAACAATACTCTTCGTAGACTAGTAAACTAGTCGGTTATTACTTATAATAAAACTGTCAATCAAACAATGTAAACACTAATTAAATGTTCAGCGAGCGTGAGAGAAAAGGAAAATAACCGACTAGAAGCTTCTTCCAACGCCTTTTTCTTCACCTAAAATTGTAAGGAGAGACATACAGATTTCTGTATGTCTGACCCGTGCGGGATTGCATTTGTTTTTCTTTCTGTTTATTGCATTTTTGAAAATGCTCATTTATTTATATGTTCCCATGTTTAATGTTACTATGAAATATCATTTAGTCAAAAAAGTTGGATGGATTCTCAAAAACCTAAAAAAGAATGTAAAATTAAACAACGTTTTTTGAGGGAAGTAGCTTCTAGTCGTTGAAATTCAGAAAAGACACGCAGCCTAAACCTCTTCGATTCTTTTGATTTGGAGCTTGAATTTTTTGTATATGGATCTGTTTTCAACGACTAGTTTACTATTCTATACTCTTCGTAAAGTTTAATTTTTCTCTAATTTGAAAAAATTAGAGAAAAAGGCTCTAAATTAACTGTACAGTTATTGCAACTGTTATTGAATATCCTCTAACGATTCACTACTTTTCGTTTTTCCAGATTTATCACACCACCACCAAAAACGCTTTGGAATCACATGACAGATATGTTGAGCTACGTGACAGTAAAAAAAGAACAGCCTCGTGGGTATGGAATTGAAAACACATTATTCTATATGTGGCAACCTGAACCACTCAAAACAAAAAACAACGAAAATCTCATGATTTATGTCTTATGTTATGTTGTTTTGTTGGTTACTTTCTTGGTGGTTAGACAACCTCTTGCTAGTTTATTGGAAAAGTTTGATTATGGAATTTTCAAAAATATTGGTGGGTACTTGTCTAAGGGAAAATGGTTTTTACTCATGATCGGTGCAATGGTTGGAGTTGTAGCTTTGGTGGTTTATTTCAACGCTGATATGATTAGTGCTTGGTAAGTGGTTTTATCGCTGATCTCTGACTACTTGACTGGATTGGGCTTCCTTTAAATAACGAAAATTTTCTAGCTTTTGAGCTGATTAGTCTGCTTTTTTGTTTTATATTCTGCTTGACGGGATTGGAATGTTTTGAAAGTCGAAAGTTAACAAAATCTAAGGTAAAATAGAAAACCACATGGCGGACTAATCGAATTCAAAACTGGATACTTATTCACTGGCATTCTGTGAGCCTATCTAGTCTGTAAAGGAAAATGATTTGTTTTTCAAATGTCTTGAAGAACGAGGAATTCTTTATGTAAAAGGTGTTCGTTGAGACGATAAAATCGAATATCAGCACAACGCAATGCTCTTTGTAGCCCTCTTAAAAGCGCTGCTCCTGAAATCAGTAACTTGAAATGTTCGAGACCCTTAATAAACACCGCCCTATAAAGAGGGTTGATAGCATGAAACATTCACCTCCGACAAATTCAAATTATTTCGTTTTTTAAACATTTTAGCTCCGAATGGACTTCAAACCTAGTGACCTACACCAAAAGCCGTGTATACAAGAAACCAGAGCCAGAACCTACTTTTTACCAACACTTCTGTGCCGCCCTTATGGTCTTCGCCATGTTGTTTGTTTTTATCGCCATCTCCTCTGTGGTGATTTTTCAAATGCATTATATCTCCGATGGAGTGTACGATTTCAGCCGTCGAAAAGTGCTAACGTCAACATTTATTATTTTGACAACTATTGCTATTGGAGTGTGTGGAATTGCTGGTTATGAAAGCTTTGGGTAAGTTGAAGAGGCTGTGATGATTCTTAAGTTTTACGAACAAGAAGTTTTCGGCTACTGGCTCTTATTATGTTTACAAGATTTTCAAGCTGAAATATTCTTGTGCCGACGCTATCTAATTTGACGTTCTACTATTCGATACGCATATAACACCCCTTCTCACAGACCCGGTAGAAATTTTTCAAATAACGGAGTGAAACTCGATGGGGATTGATATTCCCTTATTTTTTATGACCGGGGATTTAGATTCTTTTTGTTTAAAAATAGCATAATATTCGCAGTGAGGATTGGTAATTATTTTATTATTTTCAGTGGGGACGAAAATTGGGGTATAATTTTCCACGGGGACGATTTTTTAGCCAGTTTTTCCAGTGGAAAGGGTTCCCAGTGGATCTGTGAGAAGGGGGTGTCCTATAATACAGTATTGAAAGTAGTCACAATATACGAAAATCTCTCGTAAACGACGCTCTATTATTCGATCCACTTCCTTATTCGATTAAATTCCAATTCCCTTTGAAAATCGTATTTGAGAGTGTCTATTGTATGTGCTAAACGAAAGAAGGAAAAAAAGTGCATTATATCAGGGATATGTAATAGCAAAGCTGAATAACGCACATTTGAACAAGCCTTGTTCTATCTCTGTACCCTGACATTAAAATTTGAAATGAAATCTAAATCAGGAAAAAAAAGTGCATCGTATATTAACCATTAACCATTTGTGAAATCTGAGCATCAGATGGTTAAATATTAGTTCTTAGGATTCGGTCAATGTTTTGAATGGTGTAATGAAAGTTGTTTATTACTTTTTTATAGGAAAATGAACAGCTCCGACAGCATCACCTTCGTCTATCTCTTGACGTTGATTTTCTTCACTTTGATCGTTTAAATCAACACAACTTGTCTACGTATACCGGAATTCAATTCTGGATTTTCATCTTTATAAATTATCTCTCAAACCTTTGGATTTTACTTTTGGCATTCATTTTTTATGGATGCCTTATGCAATATTTTTTAAGAAGTTTAGTTTTAGATGCGATTGATTGCATATACCATATTTTTTAAATGGTTAGTTTTCATATTTTTTAGGAAGATTTTTTAGTGTGAATAATTAGATGCTTAGCATATACCATACTTTTTAAATGGTTAGTTTTGCTATTAGGATTATTTTTTAAGTCACTTATTCTGGAATTGTAAATAGTATACTGTACTTAATCTTGAATTTTGTAAATATTTTTATATTTAAAATAAAAAACACTTAAAAAAATCAAAAATATCTTTGTTATCATTTCTTGACTTGTCCTGTACACAAAGAATGATGAGCGAATCTAAGGAGCCCGCGTAGCAAAGTATTATTTGTTATACCATATTTTATCTTGTTGGTCCAGCTAGCTTTAGCGTACTGGGCCTTTCATTGGCATTCTGCCCGGTGTCAGTGTGTAACAATTTACTAGGCGATACGCGTTTTCATATATGGCGTTTTCAAGCACAGGCTAATTCAGATTGTGAAGGATTTGATTGGCTGTTAGAACATGATTGACAGAATAAAAAACAATTGAAATCGTCTTTATTGGTTAAAAACATAAAAGGAGAAAATACAATTAATTATTGCCGACCCAAAAAAATATCAGCGTTTTGATTGGTCGAGAGCATCGAGATATTTGCGATATTTCATATTTCTTTAGTCTGGAAATATGACTGCGTTGACTTTTGGGGGACTGGGTAAGCGGCGGGAGAAAAATCAAAACAAAACAGCCGAAAAGAACTGACTTTCGGAGAAACTGACTTGGGAATCAAAGGGAAAAACGCAACAAAAATATGTTTAGATTAACTTTTACTTTGGAGTAGTTCTTCCATAAAAGACACTAAAATCAAATCTGATGAACTAAGAAATTATAAAACTACTTGACACCACCCAAATATTTTCAACTTTTGGCAAATTTGTCCGTGTGGTAACCAAACAGTTTTTTATCAATGCATACAAAATAACTTGAGATTCTTGAATGTTGGCTAATAAGATTTCTCATAACACAACAAGGGAAATGTAATGTCTTGTATTAAACCAAATGACGAGTGATTTTTATAAAAGTTCTCTCCTAATTCTCGTTCTCGACAACAACGTACGTCCTTGACTTCTCAACTCAACAATCATTACATCTTCCTTCTGAAATTCAAACATTTAGAGCTTGACGATAATCAAGAAAGTATCCAAATTGTTTTGCTGTTGAAAAAATGTTGTTCTTTAACCATTATTACAAGCATACATTTCCATCGTGGGACTCCTTTCCTCTGGCCATATGTCATCGAAACAAAAAAATAGAAAAAGACTGAATGTTATCAATCTGATTAATCCAATGATGGAGGGTTTCTTCTCCATCGAAACAATACTGTACATCATCTGCATTTTGAATTATCAATCTAGAAACTTTCAAATACATCTCTGAAAAATCTGCAACTTTTCAAAACAAAACTTCTGGATCGAAAATGATCGAAAAGTTTTGTTTTTGTGTGAATATTTTCAGCGGGAAGTTATCGAATGTTTTTGTTCGAATCTAACGTTCGAATTAGATTTTCGAATAAAAACATTCGAAATTACACAGAAGCAGAAGAAGGCGGAAGTAAGTTTTGAAACAAAAAGAGGACAATTTTTTTGAGTCGACAATAAATTAGTTATCACATGACTTCTCGTGCAATACTCGATATTTTACTCGTTCCGAGATTTTACCGATATTTTTCCTCGCCTAAAGGCTCGGAAAAATATTACGGAAAAATCTCGGAACTCGTAAAATATTTCTCGTATTGCACTCGAAATCATGCGATAACTAGTACCTATTAAAACTATAACTATAAGAACATAACAGATGTAGTGTGTTTTTAAGAAAAACAATGTAACAAACCGTAACAAACCTTCTTCTCTTTAGGAAGATGTTCTTTTAAAAAAAAGTTGTTTTTACATTTCTCTATCATGTGAACAGTTCAGTTGTTCACGTGTTAGGAAAAAAACATCTCTGTAACTGTATATAAGATTTAAATATTATGAATTATTTCTTATTGTTGTAAATAAGAGATAGCCGAATGGTCTAAGGCGTCTATGGCTTGTATAAGCGACTCCAGGTTCAAATCCTCTCTGCTACACAAGTCTTGTTCAGTTCATACTTTTATTCGCTGGTCCTTCATGCCCTCTGGGCTTCCTGTTATTTTTTAAAACACAATTTCAGTACCAATTAAAGTATCTTGGGAATTAAATATGCCCATATTGGCTGAACAAAGAAATTCATTTTGCTATATATTCCAGACTATAGTAAGATAAAGTGTTTTGGGTATCCTACTTTATATAAAAGCCATCCCTAAAAGTAAATTGTAAAAATACTTTCCGCTAACTTCTGCCCTATTTTTAAATTATGCTATAGTATAAGTAGACTAGAGTCTTCTTCTGGCTGAACTTTGCTTTTTGAAACTTTTTTATGACGCTGAGTCCAGTGAAGTAGACTAGTAGGAGCATTTGGCGAGGTCGCTATTTTGAAAAAAAATAAATTAAAAATCCAAATAACAATAAAACTACTTGGAGTTGAATGATATAATCAAAGATGAGAAACAAACACGATTAACAGGTTTGCAATCCCTTATTCTCAAATAAAAATATTGCTTCATACTGTTTTTACTTTTCAAAAACAACTAAAATCTGGCGGACTGTTTTACAGCCTATAAAAAAGCTTTAAGTGGACCCCGGGCTATAGTATAAGACAAATCACTATCTAAGATAAAAGCTCAAGGCCGAAAGAAAATTTGCAAGTGGTTTTTTTTTACCGCAAAAAAGTTTACAGCCGGTAGAGTTTGCCAGTCTTTCTCCAGTTCTTCGAAACTCTCCCGCCGATTTTGCTGTATACCGCCATGACAGCTGTAAACTCCGCACATGTATATTTTCCTGCCTTTACTATCCCTGTATGACGGACGATAACATCGTCTACCCTATTTTAAAACGTATACCTTATAAAGTGAATATTCACGCAAAATAGTACTTTTCTTCCTAGACGTACGCTGCTAAAAGAAGACCCTAAAAATTATTGTAAAAATAATACTAAAAACAAACCTTCATGATTTTGTTGTCAAGAACAGTGGAAGTTGAACTAAGCTCCAGTGGGTTGCCATCCCCCCTCTAATTGGCTCATTGACACGGTACTATCTGTCGCAAAGCTTTGAACACTTTCTGAAAGAAGTGGGAAAATGAACATTTCAAAAGGAGTTGTCCCCGACTAGGCCTTAGACATTGTTTTTGCTGAAGTGGATGATAAATAAATCATCAACAATGTTTATCTGGCATTCGATGTAGAAATTTTCGGTCGGGAAAATTTCCAATGTCTGGAAGGTTTACATTACAAGATAGGATCTCAAACAATTTTGCTGCTTTTTGAGACAGAAAATGTCATTTTTTATACTTCGTAGGAGGTGGGAGAACTACTACTACATATTTGTTTTCAAGCATTACATTGACAAAATAGTATCATCCCGATATTCCTTTGTATCATAGAGCACAAATCATATTGCCGAATATTGTTGCTTAATTCACTGTGTAGTCTAAGTACTCTTAGGTGCCAAATAAACCGGGGGGGGGGCTCGAATAAACGGGGGGAGGGCCTTCATTTTGCCAACTGAAAATATTCTTAAAATCAATAAACGGGGGAGGGGGTCCTAATAAGGTCCGGGGGGTTAGAAAAATTTCGAAAAATTAACAAGTGGTGGGGGGGACCCGTTTATTTGGTTTATTTGGCACGTAAGAGTAGACCTTTAAAATGTCACCTATTGAACTGTTACTTACAGCTAACATATGATTGCATCCCTGGGGGTTGGCTGATTGATCCTAATTTAGTCTTGTCTCCAGCCCCTTCTTTCGTTTTATTCTTTGTTGTTGTTGTGCTCAGTCCGACAGTATTTCATTTGCTTTCACAAGGGTCCAAGGCCAGCCGGCTCGGCCATTTATGACCTGAACGGAGCATTGAAAGGAGCTGGGATTCGAACCGTAAACCCCTGGTTGGAGACGCCTTTGACCACTTGGCCATTGCTTTTTGAACAAAATTCATCATCAGTAAAGAATAAAAAATAAAAGAGTCGGCATTTTACGTGGATAACCCAGTAATCTTTTGATTGTTTTCACAGGGCCCACGGCAAGCCGGCTTGGCTATCTATGAATTAAACGACACACTGGGAGGAGTGGGATTATAGCCACTGGTGCCCTGATAACTCGGCTTAATATTCCAAAAAATCCACATCTACATGATGTCTCCATAAACAGGTGCTGCGATTGCGATTCGCTTCTGGCGGTACACATGTACAATCGTGGTCAAAACTGGTGTCGATGACCCTTTTACACTGGCAAGTACCACCCAAAATCAACAAACTGTTCTGTCCAGAATTGTACATGGTGATTTTCTATGTCATCTGCTGAGACAACTTGCGCGTAAAGTAAAAAGTTAAAAAAAGAGCCGTTCTAGAGTCATGGAATATTTCAGTGTCGCTAAGTTGAAAATCCAGCTTCAGAATGATGTGAAACAGATAACGACAAGACAAGAATGCTATCATAATATGGAATTCATGATATTCATGACGTAATGTTGTCTACGGAAATACCCCGGTTTTAGCCAGTAGTGGCAATTTTAAACAAGACAAAAGTTGTATAAAACTTGCCACTACTGGCAAAAACCGGGGTCTTTCCGTAAAAAACATTACGTCATGAATTGTAAAAATCAAAGGTCAAAGCTGTGGGCTTTCGACAAAATAAAATACCTGTAATTTTTCCTTTAGATACCAGTGTACCGTCTAAAAACTTTTCAAAACCAGTCAAAAATGTTCCGGATTCTCGGAAACCCCCCTCCTCCGTTAAAAGGGTGCTGCGTTTTTTTGAAATTTTCATTGGTGTCTTTAGACCATGTTTAGACGTTACGTCTCTGATAAGAAAGATTTCAGCAATGGACTGTGTTCAAGAATGCTATGGACTGTGTTCGAATCCCAAGCATTACTACCAGGTAGGGTGTTAGGGAAATATGGTGATAATCTCTCTACCTTCATTCTCTCTCAATCCGGCTGATAATCGAAGTATCGATTGACGTCAAATGAGCTTAGTAAAGCTCAAATTGCAGATGTAGAACGATAAACTCGGTATACATAGATTTCAGTTTGAATTTCAATTGTTTGAAAATGGCCTTACACTGGGCGAAATAAGAGATTTACAATCCTGAAATTCATTGAAACATTTTGGAAATATCCCATTTTGCTTGGAAATATCCTATTTCTAAAAGTTGGAAATATTTTGAAAATATAATGTTTCACATTTAGAAATATCATGAAATATGATATTATATCAACTTTGGAAATATAGAAAAGTCATACTTCGATATTTACAAATGTATATGGAAATATCATATTTTCAAGATATTTCCAGGATTTCGCCCAGTATTACACGGAAAATGTTATATCGGATGGCCAAAAGTCACCTCACCTTCTTTTCTTTTCTTTCCTATCTCTTATCCTATTTATCTCTTTTCTGACTGTCTGAGTTTCTGAGACTTAGTTTCTCATTTCTGACTGAGTTTTCATACCTGTCAATCATTTGTCCATCAATTTCGACCTGTCTAATTTTCGCACCGAGTGGGATTCGAACCACCACCAAAGAAAGACCTTCAGATTCGGAAGCCAGCGCTCTATCCGTTGAGCCATCGCCGCACAGCAAAACCACGCAATTCATAACATATTATACCGAACTGGCAAAAGACGGGGGTAATATTATTATAATATGGGTAACAGTACCCCTTTTTTAAACCTGACTGAAATTCGAGCCGTTACTAGCAACCCTGCGGGGCCCAAGGCGCCGAGTATGCACCCGGCACAGTGACAAGCCGTTACTAGCAACCCTGACCCTACCTAACCCCCGGAAAAGTGACTATCAGCGATCCGTGGATAAAAAAATAAAATTAAAAAATGAAAGTGACTATTGGCCATCCGATATAAGAGCATCCGTATTACACTGGGGTGTTCAAAATGATTGATGATTCATTGACTAAGAAGGTCTGGGAACCACTTGAAACATTTTTCATCAAATAGAAACAGTGAGGAAATGGTAACTCAGCAAGCGTCCTCAATTTTGTGGATCAAAAGGCCCTGGTTGTTCAATATGGTTTCAGCCACTCCCTCAAAAGGCTAAATACCTGAAAATTCACTTATTATCCCATTTCATAGGATTCGTGTATCTTTTACATGATATTTTCTATTCAATTCAATTTAAAGGGAAAAAATGCCCAAATTTGTGCAGATTCAAGAAAAACATTGAAAAAAAAATTGATTTCTGTCATTATTCAATTGACTAGGGAATTCTAGAATTTTCGATTGTTTTTACTTTTGTGAAACTTATATTTTTAATTCGCAAAAGAGTTTCGCAAAAACACATAAAGTATCATGTACTAAAAACACGAATCCTATGAAATAAATAGGCTGATAATTGACTAACGATCGAACCAAAAATATATTTATTTAATGTAATCTATTGTTACCATTAAAATATCACAGTGTATACATGTCGAAAGTAAATTCTATATATTCTTTCCGTATTATAAAAATATTCTGTATTATATATTTTTCAATGAAATATTTCTAATTATATAAAGAAGGGGTATAAGGCGTATTTCAAGGTTACATATTTCTCTGAAATAGCTTTTATCATAACAAAAAATAAATTAGGGAGATACTGGCGTCGTATTTGGGAGAGGGCTTCCAAGTATCCGGTATCGACCGGTATTCCAGTATTTAAAGACAAAATTTTCTGTATTCCGGTACTTGCGGAACTACTCTTTACTCTAGGAAGCCTCCTCGCCCTACAGCGTATCTCCTTATTTTAGTTCCGGTGAAACTTATTGTTCAGCCTCATGGCTACACCTCGTTTTCTCTTCATTCCCTGGCAAGATTGGTCATTAGGATTGATCTGGATGACTGTGCTGTTCAAACAAGCTTCACGACAACCTTCGTATGATATGACTTGCCCGTTGGTATACTCTTGTCCTCCTACGAGTTGAATAAGCATAATTGCAATATGGATAAATAAAAACATCAAAATTTTTGAAGCCTTCAAATGATGTTCTTTTAACTTTTCTAGTGTTAAGCCTGAAAGTATTGTTCAGCTGTTCTAATTTTCACTTATTTTTAGTATTCTAATGTTCTTAACTTGTTCTTAAAATTCTTAAAATTCTAGACATCGATGTTTTTACATAGTTTGTCCACAAATCCTTAAAATATTCTTAACTTAATGTACTTCCAGGCTATCGTGGTATCATGTTCTTACATAGTTTGTGCTAACGTGTACTTTAGTTACCGCTTAAAAATAAGCCCTCCTTATCAAAAACCTTCAAGGGCCTACTTGGAATAAAGCTTTGTATTTGGCGAATATTGCTGAAATATTCTGAATTTGTTAACCTCAATAACATGGTGAACATATATTTGTGGATAGTGCTATTTGTAAATAACTTAGTCTGCTTGAAAAAGCAGACCCGGCGGAAGCAGGGAGACTTGCCTCCCCACTTTTGAGCAAATTAGATTTTTTTCTCAAATTTCTAGTCAATCTTATCTCATTTTGAGCCTTCAGCATCCCCACTTTTACGGTTGTTCCGCCGTTCTTCCACTACAATAATGATGTAATTGCAGGGAAATTTCATTTTATCGAATATTTTGTCCATGATTGTAGAAGAAACTTACCATTGTAGCAGCTCATTTCTGCATCACCATGATTGACAACAAAATTAGCTTCACAAAGACTTTGTCCGTTTAGCGGTTGAGCACCCATTCCGAACCATGAAATAGGACTTCCACTGAGACAATAAAAGATGAAACATCCTGAAACCATGGTCACTTTACCGTTATTTTCGGACGTACAAGGGATGTATGACCACGAATGAACAACTGGTGTAAGGATGATTGCTGATAGAGTGACGGTTAAAAGAAGGAGAGTTCTTGTAGAAGCCATTCTATGGAAAAAAGAAAGAATGATTACTCTTTCACATCCCCTTCTCACAGACCCACTGGGAACCTTTTCCACTAGAAAAATTGGCCAAAATATCGCCCCAGTGGAAAACTTTACTCTAATTTTTGTCCCCATCGAAGATAACCAGATAAGCAATTTCCCACTGCAAAATATTGTGCTATTTTTTCCATCCCCACTGAATTTTCTGGCTAGAAAACAATGGAATTCAAATCCCCAGCCATAAAAAACATGGGAATATCAATCCCCATCGAGTTTTGGTCCGTTATTTTTAGCCCCAGCGGGTCTGTGAGAAAAAATGTTTACTCTTTTTCTATTTATATTGCGGTGTTTCTTGTCATTTGACAATAATTCAAATTTTTTAGCCAATTTTTTTTAAAACCTGCATTCTGGAGACTGTTAATGTATTTTATAAGTTCAAATTATATAAGAACAAAATGCTCTGATTGTTAAAATACAGTATTAAGAAGAAGTTAAGAACATTTTAAGCCCATTCTTTTAGAAAATTGCATAAAAACATTTAAACAATGGTGAAATTAAGACGAACTTGTACTGAAGGAGGGCTTCTATGTTTACGGAAATTTAAGTTCGTCTTTTCTTGAACCTACTGATCAATCAAAAACCAACATTTTCTTAGGCTAGAAAATTACTTTAAAATTTTGAAGAGTTTATTATTGGACTGTACCAGAGAATATTTGTACCCCCTATGTTGAGGAGGTCATTTTTGGAAAGGTGAATCCCTGGATTATTTTTTTATTTTCAGGACCACCCTGGATTTTTTTCTCATATTTTACATTACCTTGGATAGCGACCAACCATCTTCAAGCTCATTTTACGGACCACCCTGGATTTTCAACCTTATTTTACTCAACTTCATTATACTGACAATCCTGGATTTTCCACAACATTTTTCTGACCACCCTAGAGTTTTAAACTCAAAAACCAGACCCCCTGGATTTTTTTATATTCCAGACCACCCTGGACGTCACACACGTCACACCTCCACAACATAGGGGACACAGACTATTTCTTGATGGGCTACGTGAAATATTACAAATAAAATCTTAGGGCAACTAATTTTTTTGAACAAATACTCACTTGTTATTTTGGTGTGATGCCCTTCTCCTGGTGCTCGAATGAATGCCTAAAATGACCGATCCCTAAAATTATCCTTGTTTTATATAAACGAAAGCAGATGTTTTAGGCGTTAAAAATTAGTTAATTGAAAGGTAAAACAGACTGTAAAAAATAATTACTTTTTTAAAATTAGTTCTTGAGAGTAATGAGTCAAAAATCTTTCATTAACTATTGGGTAGTATAGCATAAAAGCTATGCTTATTAAAATTTACAAGCTTTGGGTTACAAAGACCACATTTAAATAGGCTATTTTTCTCAGTTGCATTTATTTGTTTATGGCAAAACTACTCTACATTTTTTACAACTTTTTTTTAATATCCCCTGAAAGGTGCCATAGAAACTTTTTTTAGATCTATGGCACCAACCAGCCTTGTAAACTAGTTTCCAGTACATTTTGTTTTCTTCTTTTCTATATTTAAAGGTTGATAATGCGATACACGGTTTCTTTATAAGAACATAACGCTTTAGTTTAGATCATTTGAAGGCTTTACAAACTCTTGATACTCTCAGCCTCTGTAAAAATAAGACCATTTTAAAAACATTCAAAAGCTTTGGAATTTATGGAAATTCTTATAAAAAAACGTGTTCTTTAGGCGTACAAACTTTCGGGAGCAGAAACTTTTGCGATTTTCGTGAAAGTAAATATCTTTGATAATCCTTGAAAGGGCCATTCGCGAAAATTTATGCTCACAAAAATTCTTGACAAAATAGAAAATTTGTAAAACTTCTAACTCAAACTAAAATGTAAGATTTATGGCATTTGTTGCCTTCTAAAGCTTAATAAGTCAAAAGGCAAAAGTTTCAACCAAATTCAAGAAGAATTTGTCCTTCGGAGCCTTTTTTGTGTGTGAAAAGATCCGCGAAAGTTTATGCTCGCGAAAAAGATTTTTTCGTCAAATTTGCGAAAGTAAATGTCGTAAATTTCGCGATTTTTTGACCTCGCAAAAGTTTGTACGCCTAAAGTAGTCAAGACCACATTGATAAAAATTTACAGTTTTACAAAAGTAAGGTTGACACCTTTTGGAATTTTTGTGCAGAAAATTATAATTGATTGCAAAGTTCAGTGATTGAAGTATTTTTACAAAAGCGTTACTGAAAAGCTTTGTTTCACCTCGTGGTTTTTAAGTTGATTTGAAACCCAAAATGTAAAGAATTGCAGGGAAATTTTCTTAATAAAATCGACGGCAGAATTATTGTCAAAGTAAAAATTAAACTCAGAAATATTTTGACTTGTGAATGAGAAAAACAAATTTTGAATTTTGGACTAAATCAAGAAATAATATTTTCCTCTCATTTCGGAAGCCATTTATTTATTAAGGATCAATTAGCACTTTTTGGAAAAAATATGTGACTAACGATTTTTTCAACTTTCATATATCTTCGAGTTAATAAAAGAAATACTCGTCCAACGCCTGAACCCTCAAAAACCGAACAAGTTATGTGAAAAATCTTTAAATTTCTTCAATTTCGCATAAACAGAACAACAGCCGTGCCGAATCTCAACAAAAGTCTAATGATTCTTATTAAAAAAAGCGTTTATAAAAAAATATTCCAAATAAAATTTATAAAATTGATCATCAAATAATTCCACAAAACCGTTGCAAACATTTCGGTAATTTTTCTTTCAAATAATCTTCATGAAAAGTTTTCAAGCAAGCCAATCTTGAAAAATGTTTCAGACTGTTGCCCAAAACATTCGGTAGTTTAACAAACTCAATCCAGGTTTTCGACTGGTAAGAAAATACTTTGGATACTGTAGGAATTATATGCTTATGTATGCTTATAGGTCTTAACAACTTCAAGGGTTCAGGGAAATGTGTCTTTTCAAGACAAGAGTTAAAGCGATTCTCGAGAACAAAAGAACAGATAATAATAGACTTTTGCAGAAGTTCCGAGCTTACCTCCCATAGGTGGATTTATTACATTTTAATGACATAATCAATTTATGAACAGTTTCAGTGTCATTATTTGTAAATTCAAAGGAGTTATCACCAAAAATGTTATAATCAAAAGAGAATCTATACAATTGATCATCAAATAATTCCACAAAATCGTTGCAAGCATTTCGGTAATTTTTCTTTCAAATAATCTTCATGGAAAGTTTTCAAGCAAGCTAATCTTGAAAAATGTTTCAAGCTATTACCCAAAACATTCGGTAGTTTAACAAACTCAATCCAGGTTTTTGACTGGTAAGAAAATACTAACGCCATTTCTTGCAACGCCCAATTGAATTCAATAAGTTGGAATGTCGTCAAGCAATCGTAAAGGTGACACAATCTCCTACTTTCAAAACTGTAAAAGAGAATTTTACCAAACGTTATTTGGCCTTCATCTGATATGACGTCTTGCCAACCAGGCGACCAAATTTGATCAAAACATTGGGAAGGAAACAACACAATCTGTTCATCTGGATATGGTACAGTTTGTAATTCTATAAACCCACCATTTTCAATATCAATTTTAACAATTTTGTAATATCCTTTCTCATTGATCGCTCGTTCTTTCTCTTGAACTAATACAAAAACAGAATCATGAAGATGTTTGATCGTGCGTTTTGTATGGACGCGCTGATCCAATCGAGAAGGGAGATCTGTGGATTTATTTAGCTCATCCTCTGAGAATATTGATACTTCCAAGCACTTATTACCAAGGAAATCATATCCATATAAAAATTGACGTGATCCATCATATATATAAAACATATCTGATATCAAATCCAAGGACACTGCAAAATATTTTTCAGGATTAAAATCACTATTTTCCAAACTGACACGTTTAAAATTCCACATTTTAGTTTCATTAAAACGTATAAGATCAAAAACAAAACTGAATTCCTCCGTTTGTACTCCAATGATTAAAAAACGCCCATGGCTTTTCGTACTCTGTATTTTCAGGTAAACCACTTTCTCAAGGCCTGGATAAAATAGCTCTATATCACTATCATTAATCTTTATCATTGAAGTTGACGTGATTTTACCAGCAATGCAATGGTCAAGTTCATTCTTTATACATCCACTTTGGATCCGTATACACGATGAAGAAAACTTTTGAATAGTAGTGAAACGCACGAATGTTGGATCGTATATAGAACCGTGCAGTGTTCGGTTATTAAAATAATTCTCCGCTTCACGGCTCACTGGGAAGCGAATAAGACTGACTTGTAGAATCTGAGATTCTTGGTCGACTGAGAAAATGTAAATCTCAGGATTACCTTTCCTACGATCTATGTATCCATCAGAAGGACTGAAATACATGGTAAAATATTTCCCAGTAAAATCGAATCCTTTATTTTTACAATCGGTAAATAATGGTTTCTGAATATCTCCCCACATATCGTCTGATTCTAAACATCGGTCCATTGAAGATGGGAGGAATGATTGTCGTCGATTTACCAATGACATCTTTACTTCGGTTTCTTTCCACTCGAATATCAAAAGAGTCAATATTCTCTATTAGGTCAATTTGAGTCTCCCCTGTTCTCGTTTTTCTTTTGAGTGTCTGGACTCTCCAAAGATTTTCTTTCCTCTGTTTGCAACTTGATGATTTTTCCGTTAAAAAAGATTTCTGTCGAATAAACTGCGACTTGAACCGAGTCTAACATAGTATACGAGTCTAGTATAAACTCTTTTGATCGAAGACACAGATGTTATTTGTATTATTTAATTGATCGCTGAAAAGAAAAATAGAAAAAAATATTAATAAAGAAAAATAAAACATTAACGATGTAATTTAAACCTTTAATTAATAATTATCAGACAAAGAAAATTACCATCATAAAAGAACGAATGATTGAGATATGGAGCAACATGTTTTTTAATTGGCATGACGTAAATATTTAATTATGTTTTTTTGTTAATAAATTTTCATTTTTTTCGCTGCGAAATTTGATACAAGTTTTTTTCATAAGAAAATCCAAAATTTTTTGAAGCTTTCAGGTGTTCTTAATTTTTGATTTTTAAGCCTAATGTTCTTAAAATGTTCTTATTTTCTCCCATTAAGTGAGTATTTTTGTCCATTCTCCTAAGAAATCACGTGTTTTAGCACCGGTCCTTAACATTTTGGTCATCGAAGCTTTATGTTCTTACAAAAAATGTCTATTTGACAATAACGATCAATAGAACATTATCAGATGCTCGTCAAAATCTTAGTATATGCTAATATCTCGCAATGAAAATTTTTACGAATCATGTAATAAAACACTTCTCAATCCTTTAAAGTGTGAGGAGACTGGGTTCGAGCTTACAAGGATGGAATGACGTCAAAATGCCTGAAGTCGTTGCATTGATATTTTCATGAACTTTTCGAATTTCGCCTTTTTGTTTCTTTTCTTTTGGCAGTTAAGAACTATTGCCATATGCACAGTGACTTCTTATTACAAGTGTATCTTTTTCTTTTTTTTTAATGAAGAATTTCGACGTCATTACCTTGTAAATTCATTACCAGTCTCCTTTAAAGCCAACGGCACCGTTAAGGGTTGATAGATAAAAAAATCCTGAATTCAAGGCAAAAAGAAAGAAGATAAATGAACAGAAACACTAAATCTCTTTCAATGTAACCAGTGAACGTTTAACGCAAAAGAATAACTATCTATTCAAGATGATACGGTCAGTCATACACACTGACCTTTATATACCCTGGACCAAGTTTCTCAATCCCGGCCAAGCAAAATCTTTGATCGGAGTTTTTTGAAAAGTGGTACCCTAATGGCAACAATACTCAAGAGCGCTAGATCTACGTTCCCTGGAATACTTTTGATGATGTAGCGCCGTTAGACGTCAATTTTTAACACTGCAGTGGCTTCTTTACGGGTACCACTTCGAAAAAACTTTGATCAAAGATGGCGGACATAGCTTGGTCCAGGGATATATAAAGGTCAGTCAGTCATACCGCTTACAACATCTTTCATAATCTATGTACTCCATTGAAATTCAATAAGGCTTCGACTAGTATGTTCTTTTTTGTTCAACACCTCAGCCGTCAAGTTCATAATGTAGATGATTAAACCTTTTGTGAATGTTTTAAAGTGTCTCTACATATGAAATATCCAACCCCGCCAATACGATTTAGTTCAAGTTTTTTTCAAGCATGTTCATGTCTGATTTCAGCAACATCGTTTTCCCAGTCCATCAAACTAAACAAACTCAGGTTTTCATGTGTTGTATGTTTTCAATAACGAGTGTAAAAAAAAACAAAAGAATTCTCGATGGTAATATTTTTTCTTAAACATTTTCGTGGACAAACTATTCATCATACTCCAGAAAAGCCAATAAACGTTTTTTGTGCTCACCAGACAGACGGAGTGCTCTAAAACAAAAGATAAACCGATCAACAAGTTAAGAGATTTTTTATAAACGGGACGGATCATTTATAGATAAAATAAAGAAATTATTGGTCAGACATGACGTCAGTCTTGAGATAACCAATCAAATAATTATATTACGTTTGAAATGTTGCAAAATGTAAACCAAAACATCTAGAAGTACAGAGTTAAGTAAGTATATAACTTACATGACCTCCGCCCTTATGGAAGCGAACGTTCGATATGCGTAAAGGGATCGCTTCTACAGATTCGAAAACTTATGTAATTCTATTCTAAATTATTCTCAACTCCAATAAGTTTATTGTTTTTAATCTATCCGACTTTACAAAATCTCAAAATCTGTATCAAATCGGAGAAAAAAATTAGGCTACTTATCTATAATTCCCAACAAATATCTTAAGACAGAAGGATTCTAAACATTTTTGCAAGATAGAAATCAGTCCCCAGACCCAAATATCAGTGTTGAGTCCGGAAATGGCCGAGGCAGAACTCGAAGCTGACAGTG
This sequence comes from Clytia hemisphaerica, assembly GCF_902728285.1. Classification (NCBI taxonomy): domain Eukaryota; kingdom Metazoa; phylum Cnidaria; class Hydrozoa; order Leptothecata; family Clytiidae; genus Clytia; species Clytia hemisphaerica. The sequence goes on along the minus strand of NW_027103595.1, from coordinate 794,998 downwards.
GGGGAAAGAGGGATCACCATGCGAAGTGGGGGTTGGGGGATTGTAGGTCAAGTATGTAGTGTATGGAGTATTAAAAAAAAATGTTGACTTACGTAGTGTGCTGTTTGAATGTTGAAGTGATTGTATATAAACCACTCTTGAGCGCTAGAAAAAAAACGAGGTTTATATTTTACAGCCCTGAATAAACTAAAGCTCCCTTAGTCAAATACTGTGTGTAACAAAAAAGCTTATAGAGAAAAAATAATGTATCTTTTTCGTTCGCTCGTATTGGACCTCGCTTCGCTCGTTCCAATACGTCGCGAACTCGGTCGATATTTTGCCAGAGAGACCGGCTTTTCGGTTAATAATCCATTTATAGCCCTGCAAATATAAAGTAATAAAAGTAATTAACAAGTGTATTCTATTGTTTTACATCGTAAAAATTGACCTTTTAATGATGTCAATTTCATAACTGGTCACTATGGGGAAATATTGACCGGCCACGTGACATCAATCATCCAATCAGTTTTCTTAAAAATGATTGACAGTTGTATTGCAGGGCTATAATTTATGATATGATATGCCCCTTTGCAATGTCTTCTGGCACTACATCACGGACCCAATAGCTGATTGGTTGTCAGTGACGTAAAATCAGTCAATACGTCACTTTCAACCATTCAGTTGTTGGGCCCGTGGAAGACATTGCAATGGTGCATATCATGAATTATTCAAAACTGTACCTATTTTCAGCGAGGTAGCATCAACCATTTCTTTCTGTGAAAGTTCCATTGATTTGGTATCGTTGGATATAGCTTGCTGTGTAACTGTGAGTTTTGTGAATGTCTCACACGACTGTATAAAAATGTATAAAAAATCGAACACAAGTGAGATATTTGCATGGTGGGAGCAAATTTCTAAGGACATCCATCATAGACCATTTCACAAAGCGTAACGGGTAATCAGGACCACTGCGAGCTAATAACAACTTACTATTAGTCCAAAGTTTTGAAGAATTTTGCGTCTAGCCAGCAGAAAGCCGTTATGGAGGCGCAATCAGTCCTCATTACCCATGATCCACTTCGACTGTAAAATGACTTATACAATGGCTGAGCATTAGGCTTTAGAGATAAGATTGCATGTTAAATTTTCTGGCCAAATCTTGGAGAAGATAAACATGACAAAATATCAAAATCAAGAAATAAGAAAAATGAGGTTATCTTACTTCAAGAAGAGATAACAATTCTGACACGATCGATGGAACAGTCTATAAATCAATCAAGTAAAGGAATGTGAAAAAAGAGAAGAACTTGGACTTTGAGAAGAAAACTCGGTTACACCTTTCTTTTATAAGAACGAGCTATATAAGAACATAAGGCTTCGATGGCGAAAATACTAAGAACAAGTTAAAATAATTTAAGGTTTCGTGTGCTCTAAAATACCTATTTACTTAGGAAAATCTGAACAAACATACTCACAAAATGTTGAAAATAAGAACATATTAAGAACATTTTTAGGCTTTATACTAAAACAATTCCGAACATCCGAAGGCTTACATGTTCTTACAAAAAAAAGGCGTGTATCAAAGTAAAAAAAGTTACACAGTTAATAAACCTTTTGCACCACGCCGTAAGTATCTTCCTTCAAAGAGCATGCAACCAGATTACAAAGTCCTACAACAAGAAAAAATAGTTTTATGGAAGAATACTAAACTTTCACATATGCAGGGATGGACAAGCTGGAGTTTTTACAAGCTCTTATGTGATTTGGTTGGTCGTTAAGATGTAATAAAACAATTTTGTTACTTTTTCTAAAGAGCGCGTCATCTCTATTACTTCAAATGACCAATTAGTGAAGTATCTTATAAAAACTCCAGCTCATCCCACACATGCAGGGGTGAACATTAACCCATGAATTGCCACTGGTATCATACGAGATCGCTCAAACTTTTTCGGCTCTGCACCAGCAGGTCTGTTTTTTTATCTCACCCTCACCCGATTAAAAAAGCGGATGGAGTGATGGTACTTAATGGGTCAGAGTGTTTGTCCCGTGATAAAACTCCTCTTACTCACAAACAAATCAGTGTGGCATATAAAATTCAAGAATGAGAGATTCTCTTTATATGTCTCTATACAATATTTCTTAATTTACAGGTTGCCTGAAAAAAGTATCGAGTTTGAATATGCCATTGAGCAGAAAAGGGATGTGTCTCTCCGTCGTACAGGCTTATTACAAAAGTTAGTTTTAACGTATTAATCAATAGCCCTTTTTATTACTCCCTTTCTTGCAAAATTTCACGTTATTAAAAAACTTTTTTATGCAAACACTTTGTTTAGTCGAATAAAAAATATCAAAAACGGGCCGACAAAATCAACGTTTTCTAAATCAGACTTTAGTGATAATGCATAATACTTTATAATACCTTCAATTGCCCAAATAATAATTTGCAAATTCTCAAATAAACGACCCCTTTGAATCTGAAACATATAGAAAACATATGAGATTTATTTCCACTGCTGAAAATCCAGGGTGGTCGCACTAAAAATAGGTCGAAAATCTAGGGTGGTCCACAAATGAGAAAACGAATCCACGGGAGTCCTGAAAAATCGAGAAAAAAATCCAGGGGAGTCACTTTTTCCAAAAATAACCTCATCATAGCGCGTACAATTTTTTCTGGAATAGCCCCTTGCTTATAACACTGATTATCTGAGATGCGATATATATTTTTGGAAATACAATATCAAATATGTAACTGCCGTTTTGATATGGTTGACATTCCATTTGAGACTCAAAATGGGCTGCTCCATTAAAAACCATACAGAGAGGTGGACGAACCTTTTCAATGTGTCTATACCCCCTGGAAAATGGCAAAATTTGCAAACATACCTTAAAGTGAGGGTGACGAAGTAAAATTAGTCTTTTACACCCTGGAAATTTTAAAATAACTTATTACCCCCTTGGAAAAATGAAAAAACACCCCTTGGAAACTTTTCTCTGATTACCCTCTGGAAATGTTCGTCCACCCCAGGGGATTTTATGGACATACAAGTGATACTTTTATGGACCTACCTGGTTATGCATTTAACATATATATACATTTGATATCTACATGAGCGTGACCATTAAACAATCATTCAGAACACAAAAAGTGACGATCTATTAAAATTAGTCGTTTGTTTCTTATAAAAAACGTTTAGAAACCAAAATTTCTCATCAAAAAATTGATTAATTTGGCTAAGAACATCGATGTATGCTTATTAATAGCGATTCTTATAGATAAACATGCGTTTTTTGAGCCAACAAAATTTTTTTGCAAAAATCTGCTTGAGCCATCTTTCAACTATGATGGTACCCTACTTTCATGCAAAAAATCAGAAAAAATTAATGATCCGATTTTTCATTAAGTCCAAAAAACCCGTTTTTTAGCCGTTTCTTGGCCCAAATTTGCCCAAAAACATTTTTTTTCGAAAATCGAGCTCCGTCACATTCGAGGGTTTATAGTTATGCATCTTTGTGCAAAAAATCATAAAGAATCAAAGAGCCAATCTCGAGAAAAGCTAATACCTAAGTAATTGATAATGTGCTTATCAAATAAATATCGAATTTGGCCAGTTTTTCTTTAAAAACACGCCAAGCAACCAAAATTTCATGTCTAAACACACATTCTTCAAAAGTAAGCCCTCATGAGCAAAAAAAAATCTATCTCATAAAAAATTGAGTAATTTAACTAAGAACATTGATGTATGCTTTTTAATAGTGATTCTTATAGATAAACATGCGTTTTTTGAGCCAACAATTTTTTTTTGCAAAAATCTGCTTGAGCAGGCTTGAGCCATCTTTTAACTATGATGATACCCTACTTTCATGCAAAAAATCAGGAAAAATTAATGATCCGATTTTTCACAAAGTCCAAAAAACCTGTTTTTTTAGCCTTTTTTGGCCCAAATTTGCCATTAAAACATTTTTTTTCGAAAATCGGGCTCCGTCACATTCAAGGGTTTATAGTTACACATCTTTGTGCAAAAAATCAGAAAAAACTAATGAGCCAATCTCTCGAGAAAAGTTGGTAACGAATGGACGGACGAACGGAGAGAGTTAATTTATAGGACCTCCACCCCACCGGGGTAGGTCTAAAAATGGAATGGCCCAATGATATCAGTGAGTTTGCGTATGTGAGTCTTTTGCGTTAGAGACGGGTAGCTTTCGATTTCTCTAGATCGTGACTAACTTAAGACGACGGAAAATCAGCACTTTTACCGTCCCGGATTTTGCGAGTCAAAACTGCGAGCTGTTACAAATCGTTTCAGTAACTCCGCCGTACTCAAAATGATAAATGCATAAATTCGCTTAGGAAGGAAACTCACTTCGATGAGAATGTATTTTAACCCATTGTTTTCGACTCAGTTATCTATGAATGAATCGAGCACTCGTATTTGCAGCCTGATCTATTGACGATCGCCAAAATATGTTTTTGTTCGAAACAAGACTTACATTTTGCTGAGAGTTGACAATATTCGTTTGAATCTTGGAGTTGAAATCTATTAAAAAAAAAACAAAAAAAAACTAGAATTAATGTAGGAACAGACACCTTTGAATGAAGTAAGTAAGTAAGTTTGCGACCGCAGTCGAAGGCGACCCGAAGGCTCCTTTTTCGTATAGCTGTCTACCCGAAGGTAGGGGAGGGCGCCACTGGATTTCTCCACTTGAATGAAGGAACAGGCTATTTCACAGTCTTATTATTTAATGTATAACCAGAACTGATTGCGCTCCCATAACGGCTTCCCGCATGATTCACTACGACCGTGAAATGGTCTACTTTAATCGGATTAATTTTCGCGAGATTAAATTTTTTTGCCATTTTCGCGAAAGTGAAACTCGCGAAAACGCGTGAGATTCCTGACTCGCGAAACTAAATCCACCACAAAATCTTTAAAATCGCTTTTTTGGCGGAGAAACCAGTCCAACGTTTCCATTTGTGGCAAAAAATGGCTATTTTTAGCTGTTTTCAGGCTTATTCGCGAAATTAAATCCACGCAAAATTTTTCAAAACTCTGACTCGCGAAATTAAATCCAAAAAATATCGCGATTTTTATCGCTCGCGAAATTTAAACACGTGAAACTTAACCTCGCGAAATTTAATCCGATTAAAGTATAAAGCTGTAGAGTGAAAATCAAACACTCTAAGTCTAAGTTACCTGGACTCGAAACACTGGTGGGTGCGTTTTTAACAGGCGAGAAGAGTTCTTGTGAAGCTAGATTTTTCGGTGCCGGCAATTGTTGTTGTTGCTGACGCTTCCCCATTTCTTTATGTTCACACTCGTTTTGTATAGAGATACGTTGTTTCTCGAATTCTTGTAGACATTGCAAAGAGCTTTTATTCCACAAGTGTGGTTGGTTTCCTAAGAGTAGTAAAGAATAGATTAATTCCTTACCCTGGCGCTTTAGGACCCTACTGGGGACCAAAAGCCCCCTTAAAACGCTATTTACCTTTCCATTCCATAAACTAGAGTATTATTAACTAACGTATTGTAATTTAGGACTCCCCCCCACTCAGGAGCTGGTCTATAAGACCACGGTTTCACATCGCTTCTCTAAGAGGTTTTTCATGGTTTTTAAGTTACGTAATTTCCGCCATTATGAAAGAAAACGTTCGAATCTGTTGAGGTGATCCTTCAAGCAAAAATAACATTTGCTTCCATAATGGCGGAAGTTACATAAGTAACAACAAAACATGAAAAACCTGTGTTAGGTTTATCATAAAAGTCAATCCGACATTATATGCAGATAGTGTTCGTAGTGGTTTTGGAATGTTTTTGGAGTAGTTCAGCTTCGAAGAACAAAGTGAAACCGTTTCGATCAGTGTTTTTTGTAACATGATTTTTTTACTTTAATTTTTTATATTTGAAATTTTGGCGTAACAGGGTATTTCAGAGCGATTTTGAAAGGTAAGGACTGAACGTCTAAGTGGTAGTCTACACAATAGACAGCTCCAGGCTTTTAGGCCTTACTCTTGGTCTATAGGCACTGCTATAGGCGGCCACTAGTAACCCCCACCTAGAATTGCTTATTAAGGTTTTAAAATGATAGACAACTTTCACGAAAAATGTTTATCAATGGAGATTTCCAATAAAAGAATGTTTAAAACACGCCTGATTGGCTTAGGTTTCGAAACTCTCTATTGTTTCATCAAAACCTCAGTGCGCATGGGATTTGTCCGGAGAATTTCAATATTCAAAGCATATCCCGAAGAAGGAAGACATGACGTAGCCTACTACTAGCCAGACTAAGTGGATGTTTGATGACAGCCCTGATTCTCATTTGAAACTGACCAATATTTGTTTGTTTGTTGGTTTTGTGGTGATCTGAAAATTGTTTCATACTTGAGACCATACAGTCGACTCTCGCTAATTCGAACTCAAACAGGGAATCTTTAGGGAATTTGTTCGACGAATTGCAGAGAGATTAAAATAATAAAAAATATTCTAAAAGGGTTTCTCCATCCTTGACGGGGACTGGAAACAAGTTCGAATTATAGAATGATTCAAAAACTAGAAGTTCGAATAAGCTAGAGTTTACCGTATTGTTTACAAAAATTGATAATATAGAAAATGATACTTCACTTCTGCCAAGTCTTGTTAAAAGGCACGATTGATTGCTTTTGAGCAAATAGAATTTAAAGAAAATTGAAACGCTAAACTCTCACATAAGTAATGAGATTATTATAATCATCAAACCAAAACTGATTAGAACTACCTGGAAGTGACAGCTCAAACATTTTGGATCTTCTAGACCCTTCCAACTTGCTGATGAAACAAAAGTCCATGAAAGCCAAATGCTACAAAAGAAAAAAGACGGATGAACTAATTCTGACATGGCAACTTTCTGGTCTGTAAAGTAGTTACAGCGATTTTCTGAACAGCTTACTCTTGTCTCCCGAATAGACGCCCCCCCCGCTTTTATTAAGACCCCCCGCTAATTAAATTCGAATAATTCAATATTTTATTACAGTGTAGATAGACCTTAAACTTGTTAAAATTTTATTTTTTGTTAGTATTGGTTCTTATTTTACGTGTTCATTTGTTAAAGTTTCTTTTTTGTTGTTGAAATTGATATTAGTTAAAAAAATTCTGTCTTCAAATTACCCCCCCCCCGTCGCTTATTAGAATTTAGAAAATTTACCTATCCCCCTGCTTATTCGGACCCCGCCCCCGTCTATTTGGGAGACAAGAGTACTTAGAAAGTTTTATTTATAAACATTTAAAAGACCAGGTTGCAGTTATGACGAAATTAGTAGACAAGGTATGTCAGCATTACACGAAGGTATATGATATCTGTGGTAGGGAGGTCTATTAGAGAGGTTCTACTTTATCGGGGAAAACTTCGTCGGGGAAAAGTGACGAAATTTCGGCCAAGTGACGAATATTTTTCCCCGACGAAAATTTTCCCCGGCCTTAATGCGTTTACTAAAACCAGCAAGTGACGAATATTTTTCCCCGACGAAAATTTTCCCTTACGAAGTTTTCCCCGATAAGGTATTTTGCTTTACCTGCCTTAGGTTGAGAAAGATATAGTAGCAACATATACCATAACTTGGTCTAATATCGACATCCCTCTTCTAACTTCGACATCCTTCTTTAGAGATAGTAATAATAGAAAGATCGGAATCACTGATTGACTCCTCAACTGATTCCTCAGCAAGGAAAATTAGTTTCAATCAGTGATTCCTATCTCTAAAGAAGGGTGACGAAATTAGAAGAGGGATGTCGACATTAGAATAACTTACGGTAGTGTTTTCATATCGTATGATAATTGTTGTTAGTAGGTGCATTAAAGAAGTTCTCACCTTGAGAATGATATTGGGGTGAACCATGCAATCACTGAGCGTCTTGCCTTGGTTCTCCAGAAGCATTGCGTCTAATGGCAGTTGAAGATGCTACGAAAAAATTAACATAGTTCAACTCTCTTTAATTCGAATCTTTCTATAATTCGAACTAAAATATGGTCCCCTCAGCTGGAGAGTGGCATGAAATAGTCTCTGTAGTTCGAATCTTTCGCTTATTCGAAGAGAATTCTTGGTCTATATTATTCGAGTCACTCTATAATTCGAACTTATTCCCAATCCCTGCTACAGAGTAACCATCTTTCTATAATTCGAATCTCTCTGTAATTCGAACAAATAATTTTTCCCGTCCGGGTTCGAATTAACGAGACTCAACTGTAAGGAAAGGTTCAAATAATATCAAATAATAGAAGCTCGAATTATTTGAAGTAATACGGTATTTGTTTACATGAAATACGTTATCAAATACAGATGACTCTTGCTTGTTCGAACTTCTATTATTTGAATCACTCTATGATTCAAACTTATTCCCAATCCCTGTCAAGGAGAAATCTACTTAATATACTTTCTATAATTTGAATCGCTCTGTTTTTCGAACAAATAAAACTCCCCGACCGGGTTTGAATTAGCGACTGTATAGAAAGGTTCAAATAATAGAAGTTCGAATTATTCGAAGTAATACGGTATTTTTTTTCATGAAAAGTTCTAATCAAAAAAAAATTACCTGCGAGTAGAAGACGTGTAGTAGGTTGTTGGAGAAAATCAGAACAAATAAAACCAATGTAGACGTCAAAAGACAAGACCAGATCATTGAAACGTCACAAAATAACAGGATTGAGTTTGCCAGTAATGAGCCACTATAACAATGAAATAATTTTTACTAACTAAAAGCATGGTTTGGAAGCTGATTTGGGATTAATGGGCTCCGAGATTCACTGAAAATGTTTCAAAATAGCCCAACCGTAGTAGCGATGACGATTGGTCAAAGAGAGTGGTACATTTTTTTTTGGCCAAGAGTGAATCACTGTAACTCGAGTTTTTCTATAATTCGAACTAAAACATCGGGCCGTTCAGCTGAAAAATGGTATGAAACACCGACTATAATTCGAATCTTTCTCTTAGTCTTATTTGAAGAAGGAGTGTCCCTTTAAGTCGAATTAAAGAGAGCTAACTGTACGTTAGAGAGCTTGCAAAGTTTGATAACCCACTAAAGAAACAATACACGTTTTTTTCATTGGAACAAACTATATAAGAACATAAGGCTTTGATGTCCAAAATGTTAAGAACAAGTTAAGAACATTTTAAGGGCTGTACGGACTCGGACTCTAAAAAACGCTCAATTTCATAGGAAGTTTGACAAAACTACCCATAAAATGGTGTAAATAAGAACATGTTAAGAACATTTTTTTGCTAAGTATATCCGAGGGCTTCGAAAAGTTTGGATGTTCTAATAAAAAAAAAGTGTAAAACATAAAATTCACCTGTATGAGAAATCTGTGAATAAGAGTAATAAACTTTTCGGAAGAACATCTGTAAAGAAAGAAGAAATATCCATAATTTTCGTTTAATGGGATAAATTTTCGTGGGAATTAAATTTCGCGGATTTCGAGGATTTGGGTGTCGTCCACAAAATATTGTTGATCAAAACTTTAAAATGTCAAAAAAAAACTACTTTTCAAATGTCAAAGCGTTAATAATAATTATTTCAACAACCAAAATGCATAATTAGAAGTAAAGAAGTACAAAATCGTGAGAATATTGTCTCTCAATAGTGTCATCCGCGAAATTAAGTTCCCCGAAATCTTAAAATTTTGCGGTTGAGCTCAACCACGAAAATTAATCCCCGCGAAAATTAATCCCGTTAAAGTAGATTTCTTGGAAATAATTTCAAACAAACTGAATTTTGATAAAAACAAGTAAGATTAATAACAAGAGTAAAACAGTATAGTTCTTACAGCTAACAATACAAAGGTTCGCTCAACAATCAAACGCGCCATTGTCGCAAAAATTTGGAAAGTACTGCGGTACATCCACTTTGAAATAAAATTTTTTGCAGGGTTTTTTTTAAGTGGCGAGATTGATTCTTTCGAATTATTCGAAATTTTCATTTTTAGCGGAAATAATTTTATTTGATTGCTGGGAAAACTTTTGGATTGTTAGCAGTAAGTACGAAGGCAGAATTATATGTAAGTATCACCAATTTACAGTCAGTACAAAGTATATCGAGAGGCCGTATAAAAAACTCTTTCGAATTATCGACCTTTATGAACGCTTGACAAAGCAATGTCCGTAATCTTTGAACGAAGTTTTTAAAAAAGTAGTACCCTAATGGGTCGATCTTTGTTTGATGAAATTATCCGTTTAGAAATCTTTTCACCAACTTTCAAAAAAACTTCAATCAAAGATTTCGTTAGACCGGTTACCAAAAAAATATTAATTAAATTTACTTGAAGCAATGTGAAGCGGAATAAATATCTTCAATGCCTGAAAAAAGGAAGGTAATTAACAGTAAAACTTCATGTTTGAGAAATTGGGTCAAGCTGGAGTTTTTACAAGCTCTTATTTGATTTGGTTGGTCGTTAACATGCAATAAAAACAACTTTTTTACTTTTTCAAAAGAACGCGTCATCTCTATTACTTCAAATGACCAATTATTAAAGTATCTTGTAAAAACTCCATCCCATCTCGAGAAATTGGGTCAAGCTGGAGTTTTTACAAACTCTTATTTGATTTGGTTGGTCGTCAACATGTAATAAAAACAACTCTTTTACTTTTTCAAAAGAACGCATCATCTCCATTACACGCTTTTTTTATAAGAATACACTTTATTAAGAATGTCCATGATGAAAATGGCCAAAAAATTAAGAATATGCTAAGAATATCACCATCATGGAATTTAGCAACTGAACCTAAGAATGCCATTTTTAATGCATTTTAACCAGTGGATTGCCAATTTCGATCTTAACCTAAGAATACCGTAAGAATATTTTTCGATGATTTTCGCCAAAAAGTTAAGAATATCCATGATGAAATGAAAAAACACCATTCTTATAAAAAAAGCGTGTACTTCATATGACTTATTTAATGAAGTACCTTATAAGAACAACAGCTCATCTCGAGAAATTATCTTCAAAAAATATTTTTCGAAACCGTCGTTGAATACAGTTTTTCGAGCTCAAGTGTAATTTAGCAGGATAACTATTACTTTTTAGTTAAATTTATTTCCTGTTCAAAATCAAGGTAAACAGGACATGACCAAAAGACCGAAATAAATCGATTTAGTATTTTAAGGAAAGATAAAAATTCAGAAAGTTTATTTTTTAAGACACCAAATAAAATTGTTAAGTCCAACTCAAAATAGGTTGCAACGTGGACAAAATAAAAAAAACACTGTAAATTTTGATAGAATTTGAATTTGATAACGTTTTTTACAGACGTCATGGTTCCGTATCGTTCCAAAGCAAACTGTTCTGAAACAAGCATGAACGTTAAACCATACCGGAGTGATACGAAAACGTTACGTCTGAAAATGGTCTTACATTCATTGACATGGCCAAACTTTCTTTCAGCGAAGGTAGAATGATCTTCTTGATTTGGAAAAGTTTCTTTTGCTGTAAAAAAAAAGAAACGTTAATCTATAACTGTATTTCCGGATTAGGCTTCTCATATAATAAATTTTTTTCTCCAGTAGCCGACTTTCGTGCGATATTTTTAGTTTTGTGTTTTTGCTTTCTCGCTGTAAATATAATGGCAGACCGTTATAATGTCCAGAATTCATCCTCGCCCAACAAGCCCATGCCCTTGCATAGTTTCATGGAAACTTAACTTTTTTAGACCTTTGTGGGTAATATTGGTTTTCACAACAAGAGGGTGAAAACAACAAAGGAAGCACAAAAAGGCGAGAACCTGGTGATGGGATGATAACTGTAAAGTCAAACCTGTATCGTAGGGAACTTGACTTTGTATCTTTCATCTGTGAAATATTTGATTCCATAAAATGATCCCTGAAATAAGTAAACAAGGGAAAACGTCCGTCAGAAAAGATCTCGTCGTCTCATCGTATCTCAAATCCGGGCGGAAAGTTCAAAATTAGATGAAACGTTAATGAAATTTCTTTAAAGTTAAGTTAAAATTTCAACCGCATAGATTTCTGTTCACAAACGATAAAGTTGCAACGCTGATAAAAGTTCCTCCTCAAAGGTGAAATACTTACAATGAATAAACTTAAAGAAACCATGAAACTCCGACTCCAGTAAGCACTGCAAAAGAAGAAGCATGAGAATAAAATAAGATTATGCTGTCTGGAATCTTAATTTTAGGTTTAAATTGCTCATAATTCTCTCTCATAGGTTTTGAGCAACATTGAATTAAAAAACAAACTGTTCGTACAAAATTGGGCCTACGGCAAGATTCACGAAGAAGATATTTTCTCACTAGCTTAATACTAGTCAATTCCAACTTCTATCCAATCAAAACTTCGCTGCGACACAAACCAAGGGGAGTGGAGTCAGTACTAAAATCTCAAACACCATGACGTCTAGTGACGTGGTCGTGTGCTAAAAAACCCAAAATAAGTCCTTTTGGTATTATGGGGTACAAAATGCAAGGTGGGTGGTAACCATTTAAAATTGTCAATTTGTGCCAAAAATGAGTTTTTTTTTGCAGAAATCAGCGTTTCTTTGAAAGATTTAGTCCCAAGAATACAAAATTTGTCCTGAGAAGACCACAATTGGATAATTTCTGTGTCAAAAATCAAAAAGTCTCAAAATATTTTAGTACCTATATATTAAGTGACAATGTCTATAAATTTAGTATGCAAAAAATTCTGGAAAACCCTTTTAGTACTTTAGATGGTCACAAAGATATTCTTTTTTAAGACATTAAAATGAGGCACGCCTCTTTGCTGACAAAGTAGAATTAGCAAAAGAATTTCTCAAAAAATTGTGCTCGCGCAGGGAGAGAAGTTGTCCTTTCTTTGGTTCAACAATATTGTGTAAACAGATGGTAGGATGAGATGCCTTATCGGGGAAAACTTTGTCGGGGCAAATTTTCGTCGGGGAAAAATATTCGTCACTTGCTGGTATTTGGTAAACGTATTAAGGCTGGGGAAAATTTTCGTCGGGGAAAAATATTCGTCACTTGCTGGTATTTGGTAAACGCATTAAGGCCGGGGAAAATTTTCGTCGGGGAAAAATATTCGTCACTTGGCCGAAATTTCGTCACTTTTCCCCGACGAAGTTTTCCCCGATAAGGTCAAAATGATGTCCTTTAACTTTTCATAGCAGGGGGCCAAGCCTGGGTTCCGTGACATCATTTTTACAATCTAACCATTTTTAATCTATTCCAAAGAACAGTATATTACAAGATATTTTTGAGAGGGAGGACGCGGATTAGGACTGGGAAAACTTTTGGTAACCAAAATAGTGATGCCATAGGCAAAACTGCAAGCGAAATACAGCCGCTTGAGCCCCTACTATAACTTTATCCTTACCTATCAATCGAATCTTGTATATATGATAAAACCAACGTGAAAAGTATGGTGCACATGTTAAAATAGATGATGGTTAAAAGCTGGTTCGGTCGTAAGATGTGCATCAACAAACTTGATTTCCTGATCTGCGAGTGCACTAAGTAAGATAGAAATTGGAGATTCTTGATCCACGTAAGTCATTTTTCTAAACAGAAACATCCGAAAAAAAGTTGAGTTTTGACTCCTGTCTGTTACTAAAAATAGAAACACGGTCGTCAAAATCCGGCTTTTCTAGGGTGCTTCCGTTAGAAAATATGACGTCATCTTGACTTACGCAAATCAAGAAATTTTATATTTTCTGAAGAGTTTTAATTCTTCACCCTAGAAAGTCATTTGAGGCACACAATAAAAATCTTTAGTGAGTGAAAAATGGTTCCCTGTTAGTCCTTATAAAAAATCATTGAAGCTGCGGGCCTAGTTGTTTGCGAAGGGAGTCTCTTAGCACAGCTTTAATATCTTTTTTTTGGAGGGGAACACATAACTGCACCGATTATTATCTATATTATAATACGCTTAAATCGGAACTCTCCCATTCTCGCATGAGGCTTTTTCGCTAGCGATTTTTAAATACACGGCAATTTTTTTCGCGCCTTTTTGATTGTATATTCAATTCTATTCGCCAAGTGCACTTCCATTCAAGAGAGCACATTTCTCCTTGATGGAGAAACACAAGTGACTGTGCAATAGCACTATCAGCATAATTTATAGTTTTTAACCTTTTCAGCCCGGCGGACGAGTATAGTCGTCGAGCATACGTTCCGGCAGACGTGTATAGTCGTTTTTTTGACATAGTGATCTTCTAAGCTATATTTCTCCCATTGGCTTCTTTGCTAGCCGTAGAAGTAAAGAGAAACGGAAAGTAGAGGTTCTAAGCTTTCTTTTGATATATGGTGATGTAATGTTTTGATCACGTGGTGAGGCAGCAGATTTCGGAGAAAAGGTAGAATCAAGATGGCGACCAAGAAATGGGTTTTTCAAACTTACTGCTAAAGTTCTTGGATTTTTTGACTGGTTTAGGCCACTTTTCTTCATGGAAACATTGTTTTTATAATGGCAAAACATCCAGTAAGTATATCTTATATTTTGTGTTTTGTTTTTAGCATAAAAATTCCATTTATTTGTCATTTTGACCACTTTTCTCGACAAACCATCGGAGTCGACCCAAACTTACAGTACTTTTTACTTTTTATTCAGGTTGGAGCATGGAAAGTGGACAAATTCAATGCAAAAGTGTTTTCTACACCTCATTTATTTCAAAGGAGCACCAAAGAATTTGAAAAGCCTGGATTTATGTTGAATTGCACTACTTCTTCCGCTCCACCAGCAACAGTCGATCGATCCCCGAAATTCTTGGCTCATAACGATGTCCTGATTACAGCTTATATGGATCAAAATGATGGCAGGAACCACATAACAGCCACATGGAATTATTATGATGACATTTAGCATTCCTTATGGGCAAAAGAGACCAGATTTGATAGCAATGAGTTTTCCTCAAAAGGCTTACGGTTTTTGGAAACTTCGCAACTGTCGCCGACTATGCCATCTAGTTTCACGGTAGCCGATACCCTTCAAAAGCTTCAGGAGCTAAGAATACTGACTGAAAGTGTTGTTTAGATAGTTGGGGAATACTTTTACACCATTTTTGATGTTGTAGCTGCTTCTGGAAACACATTATCATCAAAATACTTCAAAATTGTATATGTTGGATTTTTTTAGCCGAAAATCGTGATTTTTGGCAAAAGTGACCAATATTTGGGCGGCTGGTGTGACACATACAGATTTTTCTGGATGCTGATTTTTGGTATATTACTTCAAAATTATGTATAGATTGATAAATAGCCAAAGACAGATTTTTTAATTAACTTCCCCCCACTTTTTTTTGCTCTAGAAGTGAAAAATGCAAAAAAAGTGACATTACCGCAAAACGTGAAAAAAACTGTGGTTTACGTGATGCTACCATTTTTGTTGGAATATTTTATTTGGATTGGTACTTGGTCTAAAAGTTGTAGAATTTAAGTAGCTTTTCAGGGATACCTTACTTTTCTTCTAAAGATTCCTAGTTCTTGAGTTATGATCAAATAACTGAACATGTCTATTTTCTGAAAAAATGTTGCGCGCTGACAGCGTGAAAATTTAAAAAGTTGCGCGCTGGAAAGGTTAAAAAAAAAGTTTATGTCGGTTATGAAATAATTTTGATTCACATGGGAATACGTCGAAGATAAAATTTGAGTTTTCAAAAAGACATCATATTTATGATTACCCTTGAGATTAATAAAGCTCCGATGACATTTCCCTTCTATTTGATACTCTGATAAAAACATTTCAATTTAATGGACTTGACAATATGAGAAAAGTTGATGACTTATTCCCAATTCAATTATGAAATTTTTTAATCAATGTTTGCTATTTTTTGTTCTATTGAGATAGCATTGAGATAGCAAAATGAAAACGCTTTTACTTACGCATTGAGTTTAATTGTTAAATAATTGTTGACTCTGTTAAGAGGTATTGAAAAAAGGCACTCTTTATATTCCACCGTAAAGCACTGTGGTCTTTGGAGTGATCGGTGTTGCCAAGTACCTCTAATACTGAATTTGAATTTCTATTTGTTTTTTATCTTCATCCTTGCGTGAGGAAAATAATAGTCTTTCCTCTCCCAAAAACCCAAAAAAAAGCACGTTTAAAGTATGACCGATTTCTCGCGAGAAATTTTTAACTCAATTTTCACCAATATTTGCATGAGCATTATTTTTTAGCGAGTCAAGAACATTATTGTTTGAAGGTTTTCAACAAAAGAAATTATGACAAATTTATACAATTTAATAAGGAGAAGAAAAATCCGAATTCAACTAAAAATACTTTCACCATATTTTTTAATGTGCATTAATTTTAGTGTCCCCTTAAAATTGTTAAACATCAATTTTTACGAAAAAGGCCTAAATTTAAGAATATTTCTTCTCGCAAAATAAGTACATTTGTATACAAATCCCTACAAGTTTCTGAAAAATAGAAAAGCGAGCGAAGCGAGCGTATTAAAAGGAGTAAGAAGTCGTCTCGGACGACGCCGGGACGGCTAGTAGTGCTAAAACCTTTTTCAAAAAGACAATTAAATGCTAAACATACCATGTATCAATCTTTTATGTGCGGTGATTGAAATAAGTGAGGTGGCCTGTAGTAGCATACAAATCGCCAATGCTTTCAATGAAAATATTGTTGATAAGGTACCTTAACGTGAAAAAAAGAAGAGGAAAGATTTGATGGGTGAATCTACTCGATTTTAAAAGGACTTACTTTAAAGGGATATAACTTTGCGGGGATTAAATTTCGCGGAATAGGGTGCCTTCCGCGAAATTGAAACCCAATGGAAATTTGAGAGGCCTTATCCACGAAAGCAAAACTCAAAAAACGTCAAATGGACTACTTTTTGAAAACGAGGTTGAAAGAAGGCAAGTTGTCTCTCTATCAAAAAAACCGAGCAACTAACTGCGTCTGTCATTGTACGAGAGAAAATTTTTCACACGTTGAAAATGCTGAATAAAAATGAGCAGGAATAAAGTTGATAAATTACCTGAGAACATAGCAAGCGGTGACCACAAGGAGAAATTGGAGAGCATGAAATACATGCAAATGCTGGGTGGAACAACTATTAACATCCATATTCCACAAGCAAAACTCCTCCAAGAAAACTCCTGCGAACAAAATGGACATAAATAGATTTTGCCACGAGAGGAGGAGAAACCTGATAGGAAACTTCAAAGAAAATGCGATTGAAATTATGTATACCTCAGTTGATATATCTGTTTTTTGTTGGCTGGTCATGTTTTGATTTTGCTGATTTTCCAAATAATGTTTCTTTGTTTTTTTTTGTAATCTAAAATACAAGTAAAAAGGTTTTGATTATCCTAGCATAATTGAATTTCATTACAAGCACAATTAATAATTCCTAAAATCAAATGAGGATTTTTAAAAAGACTTATCTAATTACTGAAAAAAAGAGAACAAACCCTATGTAGCCTTAAACAAGTCACTTACTACCACACCCCGGAAAAGTAATTTTGTGTTTGGTAACGCTGTACCGTCAAAGTCAAATGATCCCTAGTTTAGTCAGGTCCTAGAGAATTGAGTCATTAAAATGATAAATTTGAAAATTCTACATTACAAACACTAAGATAAAAAATAGAATAAAATTTAAAAACTTTATACTTTAATAATTATGTTTGATGTAAAATATTAGAATTCAAAAACATCATTAAAACCTTCAAACACCTCACATGGAGTTTCCCTTATCGGTTTACCCAGACCTGGTCTTATTTGATGGAAGTCTTTCATACTTGACCAATTATACACAATAATTACCGCCTTTTAACCCATGAAATGGTATTATTCCGTAACTTCAAATTTTCAAATATCTTTCGATTTCAAAAGTGCGTACACGCCCTGACTAAGAAAAAAAGGTAAATTTCGAAAGAGATTTTAAAGCCGGGCGGGATGAAAGCAGGGTGGTGTAGGTCTTGGCGCTCCAAGATCGATACCTACCGGTATAGGACCGGAAAAATCGAGCGATCTCATATTATGCCATTCAGGCTAGACATAATTGCTTATTCAAAATAGGATATTTCCTCTCCATAATGGCTCTCCCAACTAAATTACAAAACCTTACCATACCAAAGCTGAAAGAACTATAACAGGTTTTCTTATGCAAACTATTTTTTGTTTCCATAATGGCGAAAATGACGTAAGTTAGTGAACTTGAAAAAACTCCATAGTAGACATTGACAACCAAAGGGGCGCTTCGCTGAATATTCCAGAGCTCTCAACATTATCGAAAGCAAAATTTCCTCTGGGTAGTGAATTGAGAGAAGATTATTATGCACTACACATGGTTGATATTCATTGTATATTCGCTATAACCATTGTTATCCCAAGCCATAAATATCCAAAGAATTCAAAACCCAAAACCACGATCTACTACCAAATTCTTGTAGCACCATCGACGATTCTCCTCGTTGAAACATTATACTTGGATATGAGATTCCGAAAACTCTAAACACTTTTAGAGATACAGACTAGCAGCAAACACGATATCTCTTTTGATTCTCGTTATACCATCGGCGAATTTATTTTCAAGTTCAGTGCTACCGATGGCCTTTGCAGCCATACACATTTGTCGTAAGAGTTCGTCCAGACGTCGCATACAACGAATTACGCTCCCTAAGGACGAAAAAGGAAATACGTAAAGTTGTCCGGGAAAAATCAGTTCAGCCAATTTTTAGAGAACCTTGCCCTCTGTTTTTGCGCGAACATTTCAGAAAAAACTGATGAAGCAATTCCGCAAAATAAACCTATTTTTGGGCGGTTTTTGGCCCAAATTTGCCCAAACGGAGGGACGGACGAACGGGCATAGGTTAATCTAAAAGATCTCTGTGGTAGGTCCGAAAAACATATTTAAGTAAGTCATTGAAGTTTTTGTGGTAAAAAGGGTCTTTAATTTTGAATAAATTTACGCCGAAGTTTTCCATTTTCTTTCATTTTTTTAACTACAAAACGCCCATAATTTATGCTCTCAACACGGTAATGAAGACTATGTTCACACGTTACTGTTTCGTTTCACTCTGGTATAATTTTCGTTACGGATTGAGTGTGTTCATATTGGTTTCGGAACGTTTCGGAGCAAGAAAACAGAGCAGTTCCGTTCCGATGAAACCGCATCGACCTGTTTTGCTTTGTAACGTCTTCTTTTTTGACGTTTCGAATTTTGACGTTTCGAATTTTGACGTTTCGAATTTTGACGTTCACACTTGTTTCGGAACGGAACGGAACCGTAACGTCTGAACATGGTCGAAGACACAGGCGAATGAAGCCAAACAACCTGTGATAATAGTTGCCATTAGTAGTCGGTGGAGAAAACAAACTAAAGATTTTCTTAAAACCTCAACACGGAATCTTCAGTTTAGAGTGGGGATCAGCCCATGTTAGCGGGCAACGGTTCCGTTTGGCTCGGAAAAGAAATAATGAAGCCATTCTATTGGTTAGAAATGACGTAAAAACTGAATTTAATCAATAGAATGGCTTCACTTTTTTCTCGGAGCGAAACGGGACCAATGCGTTTGGCATGATCTTAGCCTTCACAATAATTCAGACATATGACTCTCTACCCTGCCTTTACTAATTGATAGTGTAGGCATAAAGTGGGCAAAGAATTGGCAATTAAAAATCTTAGCTTGGGAAAAATTGAAAGAAGACATTGCATTGATGTCAAAAGAGGGGAATGCATTGTCTCTAGATAACCAACTTTCTGCTTTAATACACAATTAGAATAGGCAGAGCGAAAAGTGGACCGTTTAAAACTAGATCTTACATACCTTCAAAGACGTCAGTCATTTTACATATATCAGCAAAAGTTGATCCAGTCGACCAGGCGAAGACGACGTCCATCATTTGAACTTTGAAAGACTCGACATATTCGTCAATATTAATCTCCATTTTGGCTTCTTCTGAGACTTTGGCGATCCGCCTTGCCGCTTCCTATTGGTTAAGAACATAGATATTTTATATATAACACTAGATAGAGCTTTTCCTTCCCTACTTGAAGCAAAATAATCCGCCATCTTGGACGAAGTGACGTCACAATTCAGCTTGCGAGATCTTTGAAGTTTTGAAGTAAATTGCAGTATCAAAAAACTTCAACAGCGAAAACCAGGGAGTCTACTGTGACCTACTTTCATCAAAGATGGCGCATTATTTTGCTGCCTTGTCTTGGAAAAGATACAGTATCTAGTGTTTTAAGATATCTATTGGTTAGAATAAATCGATTCAGAGACTTTGCTCGAATTATGAAAATAGACGCGTAGATATAATGCAAAATCAGTACAAACGTAAATCGAAAACATAAACTATTAGGACCACCATTTTTATACGATACAATATCATGCTACCTCGTTTCTTATTCCTTATAAGTTGTTATGTTCAGAAACTACGTTTTGCGAGCTTTTTCCGAAGGACAATGAGGCTTTCAAACCCCAATAACCCCTACATGCTGAATAACGAGTATCTCACTAAAAACCGGGATTTTTTATCTCGTTTTTTAGCGAGTTCCACTTTGACGATTTTCGAAGATAGAAGCCTGTCAAGTGTTTTGACGCAAATTCGATTTTTCCCTTCTGCGAGAGTTTCAAATGTTTAAAGTGACGTCAAAAAATCGAATGTTTGGAGCCCGAAAACCTGGGCTAAAAACATTCGAAAAAGTCGCAAAGTGAAATAGACGTCTAGTTTAGGCTACATGCTGAATGGACTTATACCTGAGGATTGATGTAATAAGAAAATTTTTATACTACAATTTTGAAGTACCTGCATTTGCCGTAGAGGACCAGCTAGTTCTTCTGACAGTTTCGGCATTTCTTCACCCTACAAAAAAAAGAGTTAAGCTGTCATGGATTATTGTTGAATCTCACTAAAACGAACTCTCCAGTTCGAGTTCGAAAATCTAATTCGTTCGAATTACAGAGAGATTCTAATTGCAGAAATCATTTTAGGAGTGTTTCTTTTTCACGTAGGCTGAGAATAAGTTCGAATTATAGGAAGTTTCGAGTAACAAAAGTTCGAGTTAGGTAGAGTTCGCTGCGTTTATGGTCTTTGGAGTAAATATGAAGCCCGCTCACTTCGAAAGGTAAACCGCACCTCCCCTGCTTTTAAATTTACCCAGTTACATTTTCTTTCCCAGCAAAAACCAGTCTGTGCCCGATATTTCTATACTACGGAGATTCCTGGATACAATACCATTTGGCTAGAGCACGTGTTGTCTTTGTATGTTTTTGATTATCATTTCAAACCAAAAGTACGCCATACACCTACCAACCCTTAGCGGCGCAGTCAGCTTTTGAGAAGAATACATAACATTCTATGCTTGACCGGCCTGTAGATTTTAGAACGTCATGAGTTTACAAGAAAAATTCCCGTACGGAAACCTCTGCAATGAAGTATGATTTATAAATAGCAACACTCTCTCATCGTCTCCCCTTCCTGACGAAAATTCCATCACAGTGGCCGGTTTGAAAAATCTCATGAAACGAGAAAAGACATAGACAACAGGCCATCTACGGCAATTAGCTGTAGATACTGGGTCTGTGTACAGACAAAAAATGCCGTGTATCGAAAAAAAATGTTCGTAGTAAATTCATTACCAGTAAACTTAAAACCCGACCATGCCATTCAGGGTTGATATGTGATATTAGATAAGCCAACAAAGATCAGGAAAATACTTTACCTTTTCTTGGAAGACGAAACAGCTCATGATGGCTGTAATTTGATCTGCAGTCAGGTCGTTGAAAACACCGTTAAAAATCATCTCAGTCAACAAGAGCTCGTCAGCACTATGTGAAAATAATACATTGATTTAAAGGCTTTAGTTTTACTTAAGTCTTCCCGTTTCATATCAGACACATATTTTATACCAGGCTGGTGTCTCCTATTGTTATATTGATTGTGTTCGAGTTTGTGCTGAGTAATAAAAAAATGTTTTTCTTTCCTTCTTTCTAACCAATATTGCTCCGCATCTGTGTCATTTCAATGTTAAAAAGCTTAAATTAATAATTTAAAATTGATGAGTAAGCACGATATCAGCTTAGTTCAAAACAAAACCTCTACAGAAAAAGAGCTAAGTTTGTAACCCCGGGGTCCTTTTGTGTAGTGAATTTATTTTCTTTACACGATTTTTAACGTTTTCGAGCACTTTCTGAAAGTAACTTTTTTATTCAATTGAGTATAACTTTTAATCTAATGAATCAAATTTAATAAATGACCCATCAAAATTTATCTTTCTTCTTTCCAATGAAATTGGAATGATTCTTTTAAAATTTTCAGAATTCGAGAAATTTAGTTTTAAAGAGAGAAATTTTATTGTGGCACACCCGGTAGGATAACTGCTCGCAGATTTCCCGATGAAAGTATGTCCAGTTTTAAAATCGAATTCATGATATTCACGACGTAATGTTTTCTACGGAAAGACCCCGGTTTTTGCCAGTAGTTGCAAATTTCATACAGCTTTTGTCTAGTTTAAATTTGCCACTACTAGCTAAAACCGGGGTATTTCCGTAGAAAACATTACGTCATGAATATCATGAATAGTCCACCGTGTTGTTTTTTGTTCACCTAAGACGTGTCAATTTCAAAACATTTGAATCACGCTTTTAACAACCAGAATGTCGGACTATTCATAAGTTAAAAATTGGTCAGAGAAATCCCTCAATCGAGGTAGTTTTAACCAATGTTTGGTATGAGAATTTGCCACCATTAAGGCTTGTCTCCACTTGCGCGCGCTACGATCGCACTTTTTGGCTTCAATCCTTTTTGCTTGGAAAAAAGATTACGTCATAAAAATGTAGCGCGCGCTCGAAAGAAAAGTTAACACATTTCAACTTTTTTCAACCGTTACGTCAGATCGCGCCAATGGAGTTGCTTCATTTTTCTTCTCACCAATAGCGTGGAAGCTTTGCTCGAAAAAGTGCGATTGAAGCGAGCGCAAGTGGAGACCGGCCTTTAATTCGTAAATAGTCTAAAGTCTAAAATACCTGCTAATCTCACAAGCAACACGACCTTTAAGTTCAATGACGTCACCGGGTGTAGCATATCCAAGTCTGTAAAAAAAATCAAAAAATTTATGGTTTGTCCAGGGGGGATCTGTGTACCAGAAGGTAGCATGTATCCTGGGGTGGGTGGGTGTTTGAGAAAAAAATTTGTCATGTACTACCTGTGTACTATAATTCATGATATGCACCACTGCAATGTCTTCTGACATTACATCACGGAGCCAATCGCTCATTGGTTGTAAGTGACGTAAAATCAGTCAATACGTCACTTTGAACCAATCAGCTATTGGGTGGAATGGAAGACATTGCAATGGTGCATATCATGAATTGGGGTGTTGCGTTCGAAATCGATTTTGATTTTTACTACCTGTGTACCAAAATAGGGGTTTTGGGTCCAAAATCGATGTTAACAGTATGGAAACAAAAAGGTTCAGAAATTATCTGCTAATATAGAAATGTAAAGTTGTTCTATTATAAATTGATCAAGCCAAGTTTGTCCAAGATCATTCTTCCAAACTTCTTGGAATGGATTGAAATCCTACCAGATCCCACTGAAATGAAGGTTTATCGAGTCAATGTAAACATTCGAACATTCGAATTCAAACATTCGAATTCGAACATTCGAACATCAGAGGTGCCAACTATCACCCATTGGGTGTGAGACTCATGCATTTCCACATGGTCTCACGCAATTTTTGAAAAGTTTGATTTCTCACGCATTTTGGATTTTTGAGAAAAATTCTCCTGTTTTTACGATTTTTGGAAAAAAGTTTTCCCGATTTCCCGATTTCCCGAGTTTCCGAAAAAAAAGTTTCCTCGATTTCCCGATTTTTGTAAAAATGTTTACCCTTCTGGCTTTCAAAATCGCCTAAAATGTAAACAGACTGTTGTTTTTCAAAAGTTCATAGATCTTCAAAATAGAAATTTTTCCCAACCGACCGACCGGCCGATCTCCCAAATCTAGACCCTATGTGACGGTAAACCAGCATTCGACATTCGATAAAGAATAAAACAAATGGTCTATAATTTTGATGGTCTAAGTAAATTATTTGCAATGCTTTTAGCAAGATCAGCAAGCAGCTTCATCTATGTATAGTTTAGCTTAAAAGAAAAATTCATAGCACCTTCTCAAGACTCTCTTTCGACATTTCAATTCGTCCATCTGTAAAATGGTTTTTGCTTTTTTTAGTTCTTTCTTCGCGTTCTTGATTTCTTGTTCCTTTGCAGTCTTTTGTTGACAAAGTGTGTATAAGTTTTGCATATCTTTATCTTTGTGTAGGGGGTGTGAGTATAACCTAAGAAAACAAATTAAAATTTGCAAAGACAACAGCTTGGTGATGATTTTGTGGCAAGGTTAAGACAAATTATCCAAAATAGCAGTCTTCTGTTTGCTAAAGCGTGTAAGCCGTGTTTAAGATTTGCATATCTTTATCTTTGTGTAGGGGATGCGAAAAGAAGAAGAAAATTTGCAAAGACAACAGCCTGGTAGGTATAAAGATTTTGTGACAAGGGATATTTGGTTTCGTCAGTCCGTCATCCTTAAAGTGCAAATACATAAACTCGATAACCCTTCTGGAGACGGAAGATTCCTAACCTAGACTTCAATTAAGCTAGTCTGTTTCACTCACTAGGATAAGTCGGATGCTTAGTTGTAATTGAATAACAGTATTCCAAGGCAAACTTAAAACCCGTAAATATGAAAAATCTTTAAAGCGCTGGAAACGCTACACTGCCTTAGCCGTATGTCTTAGCCTTGTGCATGCGGACTTAGCTAACTAGGCTGACAGATTCCCTGGACAATGAAACTGACCGTAGCTTGAAGGAAGAACATCCGGCTACGGTGCGGCTTCTCCAGGGTTTAGCCTCTTGCCGGGTCATACCAAATACTTCGTACTTAGTACGAAATGGTACTCGAAACCTCTCTGCTTGATGCTCAGCAAGAAGGATCGAGGGTAACTTGAGCAATCCAGGGACAGAGTGACGCCTTCCCCTATCTTCAGGTAGATAGATAGCCGTCGAAAATTAGCCAGTAGCGTAGACAAGAAGGGCGCAAAATTTTATGACATTGTACTTGTCTATAATTCATAATATAAAAAAGAGCATAAAAATTTGCTCTCTTACACAAATTTCGCGCCCCTCTAGTCTACGCTACTGTGAGCCTTCGGGTCGCCCCCGAATGCGGCCGCAAGACCAAGGCTACAGACTCAAGTATCACCTGTGTTCCAAGGCTTCTATTTTTCGGACAATTTTCTTCAATTCATCGTCCTTAATATTCATGTCTTCAATTGGATCAAGTAACGGAAGCCCGTCCGGAAAACGTTTTTGTGTTTCTTGTAGCGACTTGAATACGGTGTGACGGGAATCAGACGGGCGTAGATCTTTCGGTAGGTACAGACGTATACTGGATATAGCGTATAGCAATGTGGTTAAAACGGGAACAACCTGTAAAATATCAACAGGAGGAAGATGAAGAATTATGGTTGTCATGTTCAGCCACCAAAAACAACGTAAGACTTTAACTGCCGAATTACAAGCAATTTAATTCTTTAAGGGTCAAGTATCAAAAATCAGGAATAAAACCTAAAATACCTCAAATTTACCTTATTGATTTGATTTGAGCAGGAAAAAACAATTTGAGGCTTAAGGTTTGCTTTTCAAAAGGTAGCTGGTTCTTATACTGAAAAAGTAACTTTAATTAAAGATATTTACACACTTTACCTTTCAGCTGACGCAAGAGCCAAAAATGCAAAATTACTACCAGCATGGCTCTATTTTTTTAATTAAGCTACACATCTTGAATTTTTTTTAAAACCATCCCGCAAACACTGACCTGCATTTCTCCTTTTTCTCCAGGTTTACAGGGTACGGGCGCTTCACCACCAGCCAGCTTTTTGATGGTTTTTGAGCAATTAAGAAGGACTTCTACAACGTATAAAGGTTCATCTGTAGTTTTGGCACCAGTCTGTAAAAAGTTAGTTTGAGAAAAGGTTGATTAGTTTTCCCACCAGTCTATAGAAAATATTTATAAGTATCTTCTTTTTTGAGGACGGAGGGGTACTCGAAACGATTTGAAACAACCCGAGAGTGTTGACCCGCAAAATTGTGGATTTACCGTTGCCCTTAGCCAGTCAGCCAGCCAGGTTAAAAACAAATCAAAAGCTTACTTTTCTGTCGCAGAAAAACTAAGCTCGCTAAAATCTAAATTGAGATTATTTCGACTCATTGATATTCATATTGGAAGTTTATCATGGCTTTGCTCTCGAAAATTCACGTTTTTTTAAATAATCACATCAATGTCACTGGCCGAGTTTGAGACCACGTTCGTACGCAAAGGTTCCGTTTTGCTCCGATACTAAATGAAGCCATTCAATTGGTTAGAATAGACAAAATAATTGAATTTATCCCATAGAATGGCTTCATTCCGTTTCGGAGCGAAATGAAACCGCAGCGTGTGAACATGGTATGAATGAGGCTTATAAAGGCCGGTCTCCACTTTCTCGTGAAAATGAGCGAAAACTTTTTGTCAATCGTTTTTTGCCTGCAGAAATGATTACATCATTAAAAAAAGTTTCTAGCGAACCGTTACGTCAAATTTGCCCGATGGAATTGCTTCATTTTTCAACCGACCAATGACCTTACAAAAACGTCAAAAAGGTTTTCGCTCATGTCGCACGGAAGTGGAGAACGGCCATTATACTTTTATGGTTGTTAAAATGAATATACCTTTTGATTAGCTTTCTTTTGGAAGTTGACGATTGCTCCCCAACCATAGTCGTCATTCCCGTCTTTCACCTAGACAAAAAAAAAACAGAAGAGTGAAAAGGGTTAACAAGTCATTCGGAATCATTAAATATAAGAAGCTAACCATCTCCTTTGCAGAAAAAACACACATACATAAACTCTTATATACAGCCTCTTAAACTTAAACCTCTGTAACTCGATATCTCCTTAATTCGAACAAGTTTTCCCATCCGGTCAATTAACAACGCCTTATAAACCTTAAGGGCTACTTAGACTACACAATATATTGACGAACAATATTCGACAATATGGTTTGCGGACCGTAATGTACGAAGTAAACAACTGGTACTCTATTATAAAAAGGAATTTTCTTTCTGTAAACAATCCCCCTTTATTGTTGGAATATTGCAAATCGAGCTGACAATATATTGCGGACACCTTTTCAATATATTGTCGACATTCAGCAATATATCATCAATATATTGCCTGACAATATATTGTGTAGTGTATGTAGCCCTTTACTCAATAACGGGACATTTCTTTAACTTGAACAAATTTATGTTCCCCGTGCGGGTTCGAGTTATGGAGACTCCACTGTATATAAAATGGAATGGTGTATGTTCAGAAGGTTGAGCCAGGGGTATCATTGACGAATCTTTGCAAATTAACACAGTGAATGAAATTGAATGAAATTGTTAGAGTAGGCAGTTTCAATCTTTGCTTGGAAAAATTATTGAAAGAAGTCATTGAATTGACGTCAAAAGAGGGCAATGCATTCAGATGCATTGACTTTAGACAGTGAATTCCTTGCTCATATTAATTCACAATTAGAACACGCGGTCGTCTAAACCAAGGCTAACAAATAAACTCACATGAACCAGTCGACCAGGCTGAAGATAAGGTAGCAAATATCTTGGTTGATGTATGAATTGTAATAATTCTTCACTGAGTTTCTGTAACTGTTGACGAATCTTATAGTAACCCATTGCATTCTCTTCGTTCGGGATATCTATCATGTCGTATTGAAACTCTAGTTTTTTTATATCTGGAAAAAAAAGTTGTTGAAAATCTTATCATGGCTACTGAGCGCAAGGTCGTAGTTTATACCAAAAACTTTTTACTTAGTACAAAAATGGTACTTAATGATAATACCAATCAGAGAGATTGGTAACCAGCAGTTAAAGAGAAGGATCAAGGGTATGCGGAGAAATCCAGGGAGAAAGAGCGTGACTTCCCCTACCTTCGGGTAGATAGCTAGCGAAAAAGGCCTTGGTTGTCTTCGACTGCAGTTGCAGACTTACTTGGAATTGACAGAACGATAGCGATGGTTAATACAAGGTTTTTCGTCTGAGACGGCAAATGGATCTCAAACAGCAAATTAGCACGCTTTCTTGAAATTTTGGTGAATTATACAGAATTTTGAGACAAAAAAGTCTCGTTATATACTGGACTGAGACGGAAATCCGTTTAAGACAAAAGAACTTTAATCACTAAGTAAAGTATACAATCTTACTGTCCAACATCTCTGGCATGGCACTGTAATTTTGGAATTGGTAGAATGATTTCTCCAGCATGTATTCAGGGTTGATCTCTTCCAAACGTAACAAGTTCAATACCATGTTGTAAGTGAGACGGAAAGCACTGTTCAACGGGTCTGATGTCCCCTGGGAAAAATGAGTAAATAAGTGCAGTTGACGCTCTCTAATTCGATCATCAAGGGGATTAGATTTTCATCGAATAAGGGAGCTTATCGAATAAGGGAGCGTCGTTTATAAGAGTTTCTTGTTGACGGGAACTTTAAATTTCATCGAATAAGGGAGCTTATCGAATAAGGGAGCGTCATTTACGAGAGTTTCTTGTTGACGGCGACTTTAAATTCCATCGAATAAGGGAGCCTATCGAATAGTAAAACGTCGAATTAGAGAGCGTCAACTGAATGTACATTCGGTTGCTACCGGATGAGACTGGAGCAAGGAAGCACCTTTCATATTTTAGCCTGTCCAACCCTATTAAAGTAGCCTGCCTAAAACTCACTCATGCAGAGCCATTACATTTAGTTTGGAGATGTAAAGGGCGAGAGAGGTTAGTTATTCGTAATAGCTTGGTCGAAAGAAATATATCGTTAGACTTTTATTTTGACCAATCAATTTCAGTATTCTAACCTTTTGATAGGCTAATGAAAGTTCAGATTCGAATACTCTGAAGGCTGTAATTTTCATTAAAAATAATAATTGTTTTGATTGAACACACTTCAAATAGCCCTAGTTACGTTCGGGCTATTTTCAATGAACCTAGGGGCTATTAATCCCAAATCATCTTCCAAACTATGCTATTATTGTGAAAATACACTACCTTAAGTAAACTCTTTCCAACTTCTGGCTCCAACTTCTCATCAACGATCATAATGACAATACCTCGCTCGTCAAGACCACGACGGCCCGCGCGACCGCTCATCTGAATATACTCACCACCAGTTATCTAATGAAAAAGATCGAAAGAAACTTGTCTTAACAGGTTGCAATGTAACTGAGAAAATTAGTTCCAATCACTGGCCTTTATACCCTGGACCAAGATATATCCTCTACTGGATTGTTTAAAAACTGACACCATAACACAGCACTACTCGATGGTGGTCAATTGTATTAATGAAATTTTCCCAATAATTTTTTTTACCCGCATTGGGTAGTGCTACCATTAGGGTACATCTTTTAAAAAACTTTGATCAAAGATTTTGCTTGGCCGGGATCAAGAAACTAAGTCTAGGGCTTATAAAGGTCAGTGGTTTCGACATGCCTTTAAAATTTTGAAAAGCAGTTTAGTCGATTGAAATTATTTAGTTAGTTATCGCTAAAAAGAAGAGCGTTTTATTTTCCATATCCTGATGATACACTTTTTTATAAGCAAATCCAAATTTTTTTGAAATCTTCGGATGTTGACTTCCTAAGAAATTGGTTGTTTTAAAAGTCCGTAAAGCCTGAAAATGATGGCCTTAAACTTGCTCTTAATATTTTGGCCATCGAAGCATTGTGTTCTTATACATCATGATACGCACCACTGCAATCACTTCACGAAAATATGCAACATTTCATGCACCACTGCAATGACTTCACGAAATTATGCAACTTATCCACCCAATACGTCACTTTTTCTATTGTTTAAGTGACGTATTGGGTTGAACATTTTAGAAATTCTCAGAAGACTCTCCACTGGTGCATATCATGAATAGGTACAGTTGGTTCTTATAAAAAACGTGTAATTAAATCTTTTTTGGGACGAAAAAGCAGAAACACAGCATAAAATTCGTAAACTAAACAAACTTATCTGTAATCTTTGCCATCGAATTTCCAGGCACTTGTAAAAAATCTCAACTTTTTGAGTTTTAAGCCTTAAAATGTTCATATTAAAAAGTTCTTATTTTCACACCATTTTGTGAGTATTTTGTCAAAAAAGCCTCAAAATGTTCTTAACTTGTTCTCAATATTATGGAAGTCGAAGCCTCGTATTCTTATTAAGTAAATAAAAGAAGAAAACGGAGTAAAGGGCTACCTGTACTTAGGCTACACAATATATTGACGAGCAATATTCGATAGTATAGTTTTCGAACTGTAATGTACGTAGTAAACAACAGGCACTCTATTATAAAAAGGAATTTTCTTTCTGTAAACAATCCCCCATTATTGTTGGAATATTGCAAATCGAGCTTGCAATATATTGAACACACCTTTTCCATATATTGCCTGTGAATATAGTGTGTAGTGTATGTAGCCCTCAAAAACATACATAATATATCATAAACAATACTAACCCATCTGTAATCTTTGCCATCGAATTTCCTGGCACTTGTAAAAACGACAGTCCTAGCCGGCATGTTCAATCCAAGAGCAAAAGTCTCAGTAGCAAACAGTGCTTTGATCAATCCTTCAGAAAACAAGATTTCGATCACTTCTTTTAAAATGGGTAGCAAGCCGCCATGATGGATTCCGATGCCTCGTTTGAGTAACGGTAACACGTGTTCTACTTGGGGTAGCTTTTTGTCTTCGTCCGATAGACAGTCAGTAGCGTTTCGGAAAACTTCTTCGACCAACTTCTTTTCGTCAGCTGTAGGTTAAAAATAACAGTGGTCAAACCAAGGTTTTTCGTCCGACACAGAAAATGGTTTTTACAAAGCAAATTAGCACATATTTTTGAAATTTTGGTGAATTATGAAGAATTTTGAACGGAAAAGCCTCTTTAAATACACTTTATAACGGGAATCCACCTCAGACGGAGGAACTTTTATCATTTTTAACAGTTTTTAAAACAATTGCTGTATATGTGAATGTGAAGGAACAAGTAGAAATAGAATAACAGTTAATACTCTCTTTATTCGTTCGACGTTCTACTTCTTGATCCGCACTCCATTATTCGATATGATTTGAAGGCACCATCAACAAGAAACTCTCATAAATGACACTGTAATATACCCTTTCATACATAAACTCGCTATTTATATCACAAGGCCACCTACCTGTATTGAAATCCAGTTTTGACATTTGTAAGGCATACCCTTCACACTCTTTTTTACTAAAACTGAAAATGATGACAGGCGCGTAATTCCTCTCCATAATCATCTTTACGATCTTGTAAACGTTCGAGCCCGATTGCGCTGAAAATTAAAAAGGAAATGGAACTGTTCATTTAGAGATTCTTCAGACCACAGACGAAAATAACGTCGACGCAGCAAATATTTATTCCTTTGCGGCCGAAACCCATCTTATTATTGTGTAATTATAAATTTATGCATCTGTGTAACTAAAATCTGCACAATTATAAAAATATGAGGCCCTCTTTTATCTTTCATTTTTATTTTATTTAGTACTTTTAACACTTGCTTTCTTTTCCTCGAGGTAAGATCTCTGATCTTCACCATATATACCATTGTAAAAGATTTATTTAATCACTAATAACACATTACGAACACAGATTATCTCATTCCTTTACAGACCTCGATAACTGCCTACAGACCCCCGTTGTTTTTAAGTCGACTAGTCTGCCGTGTTGTTTTTTATTTTACGCTACGTCAGATCAGATTTTCGAACGTTCGAATTTTAAAACATTCGAATCCCGTGGTTTACGGCCAGGACTAGTCGATTTTAAAATTGGACAAAATTCCCTTGTTAAAGGAGGCCTGATCCAGTTAGGAAGTACCGTTGTTTTGCATAAGATTCCATTGCCACTTTTCTAGCGGAAAAAGAGACTCCTGGTAGTTGAAAAATGAGCTACGGAATATTAGATAGTTAAATAAATACATAAGATTCTCCGTACCTTTGGATAAAAACCCGTTTCAATCTCATGAAGGTTATCCCAGAAGAAATAGCGGAAAGATCCCGGAAAAGGCAGTGGAATCTTAGTGCGGAATATGGAATCTTAACCCAAACGACGTCATTACTAAGTACATACCTTTTGAGGCGCCTCCTTTCTTTGTTTTTCCTTGAGCATTGCCTTCGACAGATGAAGAATCCATAAGCACACTCATTGCTTTGTTGAAGTTTTCTTCTCGGAATTCACTCTGAAAGTGATGAAAGATTTCAGGTTTGACAAGGGATATCTGTCATTTTTTTAGCGAAATTCATTTTCATTTCTGGGAATTTTATCCAGACAAAATCAATTTATTCTTTATTTTTGGTTGATTAATAGGATCGACTCTTTTAAAGCAAGTTAAGAAAAACATCCAACGTTGAAACAGTTATAATGAGAGTTGAATAAATTCTTATTTCGAACCCAGAGTTTCATGTTTCTTCCATGAGAGGTTAAGACGAAAAACATCTCAAACTATCACTATCTCAAACTTACTAACACTTCTTCTTTTTAATTAAATAATTAATTAAATAGCCTAGTAAACTGAATTCAGAAACTCAGACACATATATACATACATAAGGCGAACCATGGCTTGGCAGCAGGTTTTAGGTGCCCCTAAGAATTCAGGTGACCCCTAAGATTTAGGTAACCCCTGGTTGCCAAATATTTTAGGTGACCCCTAAGCCAATGACACGTCAAATTTTTTCGAAAATCCTTTTCAAACAATCAAATAAATACAACAGTTAGTTTAGCTTATTGCTAAATAGAATAAATGTCCGAAGAAATAAGAGATAAGAAGCTAAGTACTGAAGGTTTATGCCAGATTATCAAGGTTTTGTAACTCAGGGTGCAAATCCCTTGCCAGATTTTTTATCTAAGTAAATGCAACAGGATTAAAGAATTTTTACAGATCAGAGCCGTAAGAAGCATTTTCATATTAGGGGGGCTGAAGTTTCGTGACACCGCGAG
The DNA here is from genome assembly GCF_902728285.1 of Clytia hemisphaerica. NCBI lineage: Eukaryota > Metazoa > Cnidaria > Hydrozoa > Leptothecata > Clytiidae > Clytia > Clytia hemisphaerica. The sequence goes on along the minus strand of NW_027103595.1, from coordinate 762,016 downwards.
GGCCAACCATGGTTTGGCGCGAGGAGGGGAATTTTGAAAATTTGAGCGCTAGATTGCTTGAAAATGCACTCAAAACATACACTTATAAGACAATTATGACAAATTAAAAAAGAAAAACTTTGCATTTTGCAAAATAACCATTTTTGAAAAAATTATTGGGGGCATACCCCCCTTGCCTCCCCCCCCTCAGGCCAGGGGGGGTTCCAGCCATGGCGAACCCGAAAAATATTTTTGTTTCCGGTCCACCGGGTGACAAAAAAAACACTCACCTGGCCGACCGCGAAATTATTTTTTTGGCTAAATTTCGATTTTTTAAAGCACTTGTAGAAATTAAAAGGATGTTCTTTTTTGTGCCTTAAAACTGCAGTAATTTGACACTGCTAATAGAAATGTAAATTTTCACCTGGCCGGTGGACCGGAAACAAAAATATTTTTTAGGTCAGTCTAAGTAATGGGCAAAGACCTTCATTCGGGCTTTAAACTCAGTGGCAAAGACCCTCCAAGGAGAGAAACGCCCTTAAACTCAAGATCACATTTGTAAGACCAAAAAAGACAAACCTTTTCATCGACGACAAGATGTAAGCCATCTCCACCAGAAGGATAAATATAATGTTGAAGAGGTGTCGGACGAAAATCAGTATACACTACATGACACGGCTTAAAAGGTAAAAAAAAACAAAATTTTAGAATGGTCTTAAACGAAAGACCTTAAACCCACTTAAAAAGTAAAAAAACATAAGTATACTGAATATTAGTCTAGCAAGCTAGACATCATCAAAACTCTGATCAAAGATGTCGGATATACTGTACCTTAGTCCAAGGTTATATAAGGCTCAGTGAGGCTGTACTTAAAAAACTCTTGGTTTGCCGTCACCCGACCTTAGATTTTGGAGGTGGGTCGGTCAGTCAGAGAATTTATTTTATTTTGGTCATTCATGGAATTTTTGCCTACATTTTGTAATTTTTGAAGAAAAAAAATTCTCTTCATCGAAATAGCAATAAAAGTTTTTAGGTCGGCAAGTTTAGAAAAGAGTCTGCCAGCTGACCAGAGCTGACGGCAAACCAACATTTTTTAAGTCCAGCATGATAATACCTGACTATGGATATATGCAATCCATTCAGCAAACTGTCGTGCGTTGTGAATGGTGGCAGACAAGAACACATGTCTGACATTGTCAGGAAGTAGAATGATGGTTTCTTCCCATACCACACCACGCTCTGTGAAAATGAAAAAAAAAATATTAATATAAAACAAGGTAGACTCATAATTGAAACACTTATCATCCATAAATCTTTAAAGCCTGAAGGGTTAGATATAGTGCTTTGGCTGGTTAAGTAGGAAATCGCATCTAGTCCTTTGAGTTTTACAGAATTCTGTGTTATCACCATTATCACCAAGTCTTATGATTATACCATATATAAACAACGTTATATGGGTACCTTTATCTCTCATGTAATGAATTTCGTCGAAAACAACCCACGCAACTTCTCTCATTATCTAAAGGGTAAACATGAAAATCATGCAAGTTATGCTATCACAATCTTGAGGTAATGAAGAGTATCTATTTCATGAAACACAGTGTAGCAATTAGATAGCTCTTTATTTATTGACATTTTGGTCAAATATCTTGAGCACTTTGTGATTATTTTTATTTCACTGAACAAGTAAGTTTATGCATTACTTGCACCCTTCCATATCGTCCCTCACATGACTTAAGGTTTAATCTCAAAATTAATACCTTATGAAATTTAGAGTTTTACTGTGGTGGTCATCTTTGAGATTGAGATTGCCCTTTTTTCATGTAGAGGAATAGTCGATGTTTTCATATGACAAAAAGGCCAATCTCAAAGGCAGAACAGGATTGCAAGATTTCCAATTTTCCAAGAAACTTATTTTGAGATTGAACCTTTAGTCATGTGAGGGACGATATATACCCCTAATTTTCTGAGGATGTGACCCATGAACAAATCCTAGAATTTAGGATTTCAACTGCAATTCAGTTCTAAATAAAGAACATCTATCACAAAATGAAAATAATAGTTTAATACTGAGGTGGAATTTGAAGTTTTACAGCCAATAAATGCAATTCTTGTCAGAATCTTTAAGAAAAATCAAACTCACCTCTGAACCTCTGTACAACATACTTCGTAAAATCTATAAACAAAATGACACATTATCAAAATTACACAATTTAATAAATTAGAAAATTCATGAGACATTATCAAAATCAAATAATTCAATAAAATTACGAAACTTCAGGGGAGGGGGGGGGTCAGTACTAGGATCTCAGACATATATGAGTTCTGAAAGGGTCTTCGAGAATTCTCTTCATGCTACCAACCCCATTTTAGAGAAGTGGTCTTATAGAACTCATATACTAAAATTTTTTGGGGACATTCAATTTTCAAATCAATTTTGTTCCATTGTCCCAGGGACAAAAGTGAGAGAAATTTTGTCCCATAATACAAAAATCAGTTATTTCTCTTGTGGTTCATACTCCTTTTTTCTCCTCTCTTTTTTATTTATTTTTTGTTAATCACTTATTTGCGCCTTCTTTTTACCGTCATAAAAATAATCTTAATAACCTTTTTACAAATACGTGGCGACAAGCAAATGTTATTAAAAGTGTTATCGGTTTCACTTGAGGCGGAACCACAAGAAAGCGTTCCAGGTTGGTGGGATGGAGCAGCATGTCAACATTGTTTAGTGGCAATGTCTAATTTTCGATCCCAAAAAAATTAGTACCTGATTTTACATTTGGGATGGAGGTGGGTATATCACTCATTTCAAGTTAGTAAAAAAAGTATATAAGGGGTTGGTGCGTTGGTGATACTTTAGACAAATTTTTCTGAAAACCAGGGTTAGTTCCCTATCTATATGGGTTAGTACCCTGCAGCTGTTCTCCTCCCTGTTCCAATAGATTATGATTCAAACTGTAAAAGTTTTCAAGGATATCAAATTACCTCTGTAGTCATAATAATAACACTGGCGTTTGGATTGATTGTGACATCACCGGTCATTAGACCTACATCTTGAAATTCTTCATACATTTCTCTGTACTTCTGGTTACTCAAAGCCTAAAATACAAGAGATACTTAAAATAAAAATCAGGTCATTTTTCATGCCCTTTTAGCATCTAGTTATATCGGACGCTGGCCCCTTCTAAATTACTGAATATTTGGTCAAAAAAGCCTTTTTAGTAGAAAAACAATAGAAAAAGTGCCCTTTTTGGACACCAACAGATGCTGCCCTGCCTTTCTTATATTATGGCTTGAAAATAAACTTTATTTTTGTAGGTCCTTGCATTCTTGGATAGAATTTTTTCAAAAATTTCTTGTTTTGTAGAAGGTAAATTTTTTCTCACATTGTTAACCATCTCATAAAGGAAATTAGGGCAAGCACCAGATGAGAATTTGGTAGCTACCATACCTTAATAGGAGTAGTGTAAATAACTCTTTGTCCTTTTTGAAGTGACATTGCAATAGCATACCTAAAAAGAAAAAGAAGTTATGCAATTCACAATGAAAACTTTTTCTCTAGTTGGTTTTTATTTTATAGGAATTTATATGATGAATTCCTATTTTAAAAAGCAGCAAAAAAGTATATTTTTATGTCATTTCATTTAGGAGTAAGGCGAGACCAATTTAATTTATTGTTTTACAGGCCAAGCTACCCAAAAAAGAGGGTCGGTTGGTTGAAAAAAAAAATAAAAGTAGAATTTCACATATAAAATCCCCTAAAAAGGCAGCAAAAAGTACTACCGGGTGCACCAAAAAAAAGTATACAGTTTGGTCGAGATATTGTGAGCTTCAGGATTAAAATTACTTGTTCATTCTTTTTTAATCGTATAGAGGATGCTCTAACTTGAATTTTAAGCCCTCATACATTAGGTTTGAAAAAGTAGTTCGAAAGTTATTTAAAAATGTCGAATTTCAAAATATCATCAAAAAACCTTCTTTACACATAAAAATACCAAGATGCAACTGTGTTCATCAAAACTTGTTACAGAATTTCAAAATATGGTAAAACAAGCTATTCCGATGGGGGATAATATTTTTGGAAAAGCTGAAAAAAGGTTTTGGAAATCTCCAAGAGAGGTTTTGGATTTATGTGTGTGCTATGTAAGAAAACTTTTGAAAACATAGATCCCCATTCCTCGACAAGTTGCTCAAAGAACTTGGACCTGCATTGAGTTTGCTCGTGTTGGAAATGTCCATGACGTGCAAAGAGAAAGGAGAAACTGTTGGTGAAATATAAATAAGAAAAAAAAAGAATAAAAAAAAACAATAAAAATTTTGTCTTATTTATTGCTTGATTGCTGTTTATAGTGATTTTTTGAAATTTCGACAAAGAAAAAAGTCAGTATCTTTTAAATAACTTTTGAACTACTTTTTCAAATTTAATTCAAATTTTCACAATTTAATTTAATGTATGATAGCTCAAAATTCGAGTTAGAGCATCCTCTATACGACTAAAAAAGAATGAACAAGTAATTTTATTTCCTGAAGCTCACAATATCTCGACAAACCTGTATACTTTTTTTGGTGTACCCAGTACATATTGACAAAAATACAAAATTGAAAATAAAAAGACACAAAAAGGTCGAATTCATGGATAAAGTGGAAAATTGAACATAAAACTCTCAAAACCTTTTTTTTACACCAAAATTTTGAATATTTGGAAGTCTGTAAAGCAATGTAAATAAAAATGTACTACCAAAATCAATTTTATTTTTATTTTGATTTTTGGAATTTTAGGGTCGGTTGGCTCCTTAAAACAACAAATTGGTAAAAACCAAGCTGAACTTGCTCAAACTGGTAGTGGTAAGGTAATATACTATCAATCAGATATAGCTAATGACTTAAAACTCCCTGATCAGACAGAAAAACATTTTTATTGACCAAACAAACTATCTTACTCTGCAATAACAGTCTTTCCAGCTGAAGTGTGAGCTGATACAAGAACTGACTGTTGGTTGTCTAAACATTTGATGGCTTCTTGTTGAAAAGGATCCAAAATGAAAGGGTAAGTCTAAAAAAAATGAACGAAAATAATCAAAATTAGGGCATCTTAAAAGAATTGAATATAGTTTTTGAAAAATCATTGTAGAAAACAAAAACTGTGCTCAACCAGGCTCAACACTCTTTAGGGATGTTATAGATAGAATATATAGGAAACGTACGCTCTAAGGTGTTTAATAAACGCCCCCTCTCCCCCTTTATTAATTTTTTGATTTTTTCCAAACCCTAGGACCTTATTAGGACCCCCCCTGTTTATCAATTTTTAAAACTTTTGAAATATTTTCAATTGTCAAAGGGAAACTCTATTATCTATTTTTTTGCTCTAAATTTTGGATTTTATTCTGGCCTACATTTGGAAGAAGTACACAATTTCCCCAGTTTATTAGGCACCTGAGAGTAATCAACGACTTAATAAATAGACGGACAATTTTTTTCCAATTGAATTTTCCTTTATTTCTTCGGTTAAAATCACGGCTAAGTTTCCTTTTGATGTCCTCGATGTCTCCAACTTTCTTTCAATGATAATGACCGACTAGATGCAGAGTGCTTTTTCTTAAAAAAGTCTCCCTGACAGTGAACTGAAGTAATTGAATAGCTGTTTTTATACATCCAGTTAAAAGACATAACACAGATGGATTTTGCCGATTTTTTGAAAACAATAGATTAAATGAAGTTGGTAGTCTATTTATTTGTAAGTCGTTGGAGTAATGTACAAATTCAAATAGTAGTATTGATAAACAAAAGGAATAGTGGAATTGTTTGTGTATATAAAATAAAAATATTTTTCATGATGGTTTAATAATCTAATTGATTTGTCTTTTTTTACAAGACATCTGTTAGCTAGAAACAAAATAATTCATCTCATTTGTACTGAATGCGACAAGTTAATGTATGCTGTACTTATTCAATAAACCGTCACTGATGTGACATAAAAAAGTTATACCTTTGCAGGCTTCTCTGGCTTGAATGTTAATGGTTGATACTCACAATCTCCTGGAATGGCAACCTGGTGAAGCAAGATTTTTTTCAACATTTTTAATCAAAATTTTACATCCAAAGGATTGAAAGTAGGCCATATTCTAGAAAGACGAGACAATGCCAACTGGTGGCAAAAAGGACATTTATATAATTTGTGATACATGACAAAAATGGCTGTTCTTATCACAAGAGGGGAAATGCCTGTTTTCTGTTTCTAACTGTATAATTTGCATGAAAGTGTACTAGACACTAAAGAGGAATTAGAATTATTTGGAAGGGGAAATCTAAAAAAAAAGAAGGTAAAAAAATTTAAATATTTTCACCTCGTGTGTGCAAGATTCAGCCGTCTCCAGATGTTTGATTTGAATTTTGGGCATCTCTAGAGAGCTAAAATAAACAGGTTCCCCATTGTATTAGAGTAATCTACTTTTTTTTTGTAAGGGGTTATCCTGCTGCATTGCAGCGAAAATATATTCAATTCAACACATAATTAAAAATATTAATGTAAACTAAACAAAAATATCTTAATCCAATTAAAAGATATTTCCCTGGGCAAATAATTTAAACCCATTTCAACCATGCTGTTTTATTTTTAACCTGCAATTCTGTCAAGTAATTTGCCAAAAATACTTGCTTAGCAAATACTGTCAACTGCTCTAACTTGGGACTACCGCCAACTACTCTAACTTGGGATGATTGGTCGAAACATGGGACTGGTTGATATCTGGCCTGTATTTTCACTTACTCTTAAATCTCTTTGACAACAAATTTGTACGTGTTTCACTACAGATTTTTTTCATATTTTGATTTAAAAGCCTACTTGGTGCGAAAGAGAAATCATTCATTTTTTAATACGCCATTCATTAAATCAAATCAAATCAAATCGAATGACTTTGGAGGTTCAGTAAAATGGTAGCGGAATTACAGTCCCATGTTTTGTCAGATAGTCCCAAGTTAGAGCAGTTGATGGTATCTGACAAAACATGGGACGGCAATTCGGCCATCATTTTACCGTACCTCCAAAGTCATATGATTTGAGTTAATGAATGGGGTATTAAAAATACATGATTTCATGCACTGAGTAGTCTTTTAAATCGAAATATGAAAAAAATCGACTAGTTTGAAACACAGTTTCAGGTTTCAGGTTACAGGTTCAGGTTACAGGTTAAATCTTTTTGATGGAAAGTTCAAAAATAAAATATCCCAACGTGTAGAGTGGAGCTTTGTGGTTTCAGCAATATATTTTAAATCATTCTATAATTGTTAGTAGTCATTGAATTATCATACAAAGTAAAATATCTGTTTTTATTTTGAAACGTGTTCAATTTACTGACTTAATATTCATTTTACAGATGGTGCGTTTTGTTTTCTAGTTTCTATTCAAAACCAATGGAGAGAAAAGATAACATAATCTAATTACACAACTTTTGAATATGAAAATGAAATAGCCACCTGAGCCATCAATCAGTCTAAGCTTAAACTCCTATATCAGGATTAGAAACTAGGCTAGTCCAGTTAGGAACATTTGTTGAGTTCCTGTATGCGACCGTGATCTAAAAAATCATAACAACACTCATTAAAAAATGACGTTCGTGTCTTTTCGCACTTTTTTTAGCCTAGACGATGTAGCAAACATAGTAAATATAAGCACACTGTGCTTTTAATTGGCTGAAATTTTTTTTTTGCGTCGGAAAAACTTTTTCAAACTTTCAGCAATGATTGACCAAACTGTTACAGTGAAAATTATCCAGCGCATTTTTTATCTTCTTAATCTTCTTAATCTTCAATGAAGCACTCAAAGTTTACTGAATTTAAGCACAAAAGATATTCTTATAGTTATTGATATTCACTAAAACACCATTCGTTGTGCGCTGCGGTGGAGTGTATGACGTAACTCGCGCGGTAACAAACTTGCCTTTTGTTGGAAGATCATATTGGGCATTTTGGTATTACCACCCTCGAAGCTAGCGGGCGCCCCTCAATTCCGCAACTCTTTCCACCATTTCAGATGGCCATAACAATAGATCCAAAAGGGCGCCATAATCTTGGAAGATAATTTGTTTTGGTCTACAGCTTTGGGAAGTAGCAATGTTTTTGGTTGTTTTTGATGGAAAATAGTAAGAAACTTAAGTTTACAAGTGGCATTTAGTTTTTGCTGGCTTATAGGATGGCAGGATCCTGGATGGTTTCCCTAACTGTAGTCTTACCTCTTTTATCTTTCCTTTTACAACAATACAATGCTGACAAGTTGACACAACACATGTGTACATGTACATTTGAAAAGTCATCCCTGAGAGAAGTTTATATTATATCGAAATCTGCAACAAAAAACGAAAATGGTCCTTCTAATAATTGCTTCCCAGCGCTCCTTTGCAGCTGTTTATCAAATTTCCACCAATGAGGTTGTGGCATTTCAAACGGCCCTTCTTTTTGGTACTCGTGGCCTCTCAGTGCCTTGCATGACGAGTGGCTGTAAAATCCCACCCTTCTATATTTGTTTCAATCCATGATCAGTGGCTTAGGTTTTTTCTCCTCTTCAATTTACTAAAGAAAGCGGGAATTTGATGCGAGAGTTAGATTGTCAACAAAGTGCCGTAAAAAAATCATTGAATAAAAGAAGAACTTAAAATCTTAAATATTTTCATTTTGAAGAATAGGTGCAAAAAAGTGAAACATAGAAAAGTTTCATTTTTCATTGCATTAATCGAAATGGGGGATTTGGATCTATGTTTAGTTTTTTGCACAAACCCCTGTAACTATGGGCGAGCACCCCGTTGTTAAGATATTGACTTGAAATCGAAAATGAAAAACCACTCAAAACGAAAGTAAAATCGGCCTGTACTCGAAATCCCGTAATCTTGATATAAAAGTTTAAGTCTATACTGGCCATCAACTTGATTATTCGAATTTTCTGCATACGTGTGCAAAATGTGAAACCTAGCTATTTCTTTATTTAATTGGAGGCTGTTTGATTGATGTCCTTTTAACCATGCAATTTCGTTTTGATGTTGATCCGCTTCTTCCTTTTTCATTGATTGTAAACCTTGTGTAGCCTTTTCAACGGCTCTGCATATATTCACTGCTTTCTAGAGAGTAAGTTTTTCTTCAGCTAGTAACTTTTTTCGAACAATATCACTTTGAATACCAGCGACGATCCTGTCTCTTAACAAACCAGGATAGCATGTATCGCAATAATTGCAGTTCCTGCTCAAGAGTTTCACTTCGGTTAAGAAGTCATCAAACGATTCGCCTTCTTCTTGTTTTCTTGAATTAAAAACATGTCGTTCTAAAGTTTCGTTTACTAATCCTTTAGCAAATTCTTTCATTTTTGTCATAATCGTGTCTGAACTTTTCTTCTCTTCTTCACTCAGGCTCATTGATTCATAAATGTTTCTTGTTTCTTCGGTAAACGTATATCGAAGCATAGCTGCTTGATATTCTGCTGGTTTTCTGTTTAGCTCAGTTAGCAGGACATAGTCTTGCCATTTCTCCTGCCAGGCCTGAAATGCAGCGAATCTGTCCACCGACAGGTCTAATCTCGGCGGTTTTATAGCTTTTTCTGCCATTTCAAATGTTGATTATGATGATATTTTCAGATTGTCTTTTCATTCCACTCTTGTTGATCCTACTCGCAGCGCCATGTTTGATTCTAAGATAACATATTAAAGTAACGGCGCCGACTATAATATACAAAGCCGACCTTACGGTACCGACTATAATATAGACTAGGATCCTAACAGAGGCCATCTTTTAAAAACTTTCAAGTCTTCCTATTATAAGCTGAACATTCTATATTTTTATAAAAAAGATACACAATTCTCTCTGCTCGAACGTCGTAGTCTTATAAAAAGTATATCCAGTCGAGAGACATCAACAACAACAATGGGAAAATAAAATAAGCAATAAAGGCAAATATCTGTTAAAAGAAAAATAACTCACAATGAGTATTTATAATAATCTTTCTCTTTTATCACCCACAAGAGGTATACCAGAAATATATACAGAAGAATATACATGTTAGAAAGAAACTTTAGCATACACGGAAAAGAGAAAAATAAATAAGAATTTTTTTTATCTGGTCTGCAAGCTTCAAGTTGAAATGATATATCTGGTCTAGCAATTATTCCGTTTTAACTTGTAACCCGAACAGGTAACCTGAAACCTGAAACCTGAACCTGCGTTTTGAACTAGCCGGAAAAAAATCCATATTATATAGTGGAACACACACGAGTGTCTTGAAAAGAAGAAGAACAAATTAATGGCAAAACGATGATGGAGCATTTGACGTCACTCGCGCGGTGAGTTACACACTCTTATTTGATAATCCCATCTGGCGATAGGTGTTTAGGCGGTGGGCGTTCTCTAATTCTCCAAAAAGTTTTAAAAGTTATTGAAGATGAAAAAAAAAATCTACTCACCTAAACTCATCAATTTGAACTCTTTGGGTTTTCTTTTTCACTATTTCTCCTTCAACAGTATCATCTTTTTCTTCCTTTTCTTCAACCTTTTTACGTTTTGAGGTGTCATTTTGTTGTTCTTCATTCTCAACTTCATCCAGAGTTCTTTTTTTCTGTTTTTCTGTGACAATTTCCTCTTCATCAACTACTTCTGATTTGCTCTCTTCGAAAACAGCGAAAAGGTCATCCATTTTGAACACAACCTATTGAAAATAATGTAAAAGAATATATTGATGACCCAAATTTAAACAATAAAACGTCAAGGATAATGCCAGAATATTTTAAAAAATAAAACCGATTTTTCTTTCCGCGCACGAGAAAATCCGCCATTTTATTCTTACCTAAGGAGTTTATTTCCTAGCGATTCTTATAGGGCGTTCAAAGGGTTTCTTCTAATTTTCAATGATATCCTTTCGCCGCGGTTTCTTCGAGTGAGAAGTTTCAGATTTAGGTCAAAATGTCAAATGGGAAAGTCCCAATATTTTCAAAATGGCGACGCAAGGGCAAGGAATGAGAAATCGTCGAAATGAAAATCAACCACCAAATATCAGGAATTATACGTCGGAGACCTATAAATCGTCTAACAAGAACAAGTCATCATTTGGCTATGGTATTCCGAACTTTGTTGGTATAGTTTTCTTTTTAATTTCACTTTACTATGCTGTGTTTTTAACTGAAAACTTTTTGCCAACACCAAAACCATTCTCAAGTTCGAAAGAAGAATTTAGTGCAGAAAGAGCAGCTACTCATCTATTTGATATCACCAAACTAGGTCCAAGGACAGCTGGCAGTTATGAGAATGATGTCTCTGCTGTTAGAGTTATTTTGAAAGCTTTAAAGCAAATAAAACTCATGGCGAATGAAGCCTATGATGTTGACATTGACGTCCAAACAGAAACTGGAGATTCCTTTGCTTTTGTCCGCTCTGGAATAATAAACATAGGATACACTATAACATATAATAATATCACAAATGTTGTTGTTAAAGTCTCTAAAAAGGCTTCTGTAAGCTCCTCCTATATTCTGATAAACGCACATTTTGACACGGTTCCGAACACAGAAGGTGCAAGTGATGATACCGTCAGTTGTGCTGTGATGCTGGAAACTCTAAGAACAATTTTACAAACAAACCCTGATCAAATAAATCATGGTTTTATTTTCTTGTTGAATGGAGCTGAGGAAGGACCTTTAGCAGGAAGTCACGCTTTTATAAAGCATCACAAATGGAAGGATCTAGCAAAAGTTGTTATCAATCTGGAAGCTGCAGGTTCAGGTAAAATAAACCTTTGGTAGGATGCGATACCATTTTGAATCCAAAAGTTAGTGGTGAAAACATTAATGATGACTCCAAAAACATTAAATAATTTTAGCAACCAATATAAGATATTATAATAACCAAATATACGATTTCATTGACCTTTTTTTAAAGAGGCAGTCATGTTGAATAATTATGTACTCCAGCATAAAAACAATGATACAGCCATGCATAATTACTGTATCATGCATATTTTAAAAATTATGCATGGCTGTATCATTGTTTTTATGCTGGAGTACATAATTATTCAACATGGCTGCCTCTTTAAAAAAAGGTCTATTGCTTAGAAATCTATACACTTACAGTTAGTCACACTAGGAAATCTAGCTTTCAGAAAAAACAACATCAGTCATCTACAGGATGTATTTGCAACAACAAGAATGAGAATTACCTGAATCTAGTTTGCAAGACAATTAATTAAAACTTGAAAATTTGAAACAAAATAAAATGTGCAGCAGCCAAAATCAACCAACCAAAATTTGTCATTCAATTCCCAAGACAGCGCTTCAATTTTTAAGGCCTAGTTTATACGCTACAGTAAAAACAATTCCGCACATGTAAATGGGTCAGTGTTTGAGATCCGGCAAAATTTCCGGGAAATAGCCTATCCGGCAGTGCGCGGATCTAGGTGGATTCCGTCTCCTCTGTAGATCTTTTTCTTGGGAAGTTGATCTTAAATTAGTTCTCAAGGTTGGCTTGGCTCAAATTATTTCATCCATGGCTCAAATTTTAGGCAATTTCTCATAGTTTTTGAGAACGTTAATTTCATTTAAAAGCGCCAGGTTATTTTTCCATGAATCCCTTTAGAAGTTTTGCGGTGCATTTTTTTGCTTGAGAGTCAGGTAAACGATATAGCGCTTTTGCAGCATTAATCTTTGATACGCATTTTGGCAGGACGCTAGTGTGACTAACTGACTAGCGTCCCGTCAAATTGCATATCAAACGCTGCAAAAGCGCTTTACCAATTACTTGACTTGTGAGCAAAAAACAGTGCTTTTTAATGAAATCAACACTGGACAAAACTATCAAAAATCACCTAAGTTTTAAGCCATATATAGATGAAAAAATTTGAACCAAGCCAACCTCAAAAACTAATTCAAAGAACAACCTCCCAAGCACCCATTTTCATATGTGGAATTGTTTTTAGTTTAGTTTGTAATCAAGACCTTACAATCAAGGCGCTATCTCGGGAAGTGAATAACAAAGTTTGGTTTGCTTGTTTGTTTGTTTAAAGCTGGATGCGCTGCACGTTAGTTACATACCATGTTTTGTTTCAAGCTTTCAATTTTTCCTTAATTGTCTTGGGATCTTGAGAAACTCTCACCCTTGTTTTTTCAAATACATCCTGTAGATGACTGATGTTTTTATTTCTAAAACCTTGATTTCCTAGTGTGAATGACTTAAAGATTATTCTGACACTAAGATTATGTAATGGTTCAGTTAGCCTATTAAAATAATACCTTGTTTGTTTTTTACCTTCTCATGTGGATTTTTGGATCAAAGGTCTTAACATACTTGATGTGCATTTTTCTGAAATTGATCGAATTTGATACCTTAAAACTTGAAAGTGTAAAAGTTGACTGAAGAATACTTTTTGGGGATTAGCAATCGTTTTTAGGAGTACAAACTTTGGTGAGGCAGAAAATTTTTAAATTTGTTAGAAAGAAACTGAGTTTCTAAAACTCTCCAATCCAAAAAGGATTATTTAAAAAAAAAGATAATAAAAAAGATATTTGAAGTTATCAATAAATAAACCACTTATCCCCTCTCCTAAACTTCAAAATACAGAACAAAATATAAAAAACAAGATATTGGACTAGTTTGCTCCAAAATTAAACATAATGCTTCTGACCTTATCCAGTAAAAATCAACTCCCTCAGTCTATGCTTTTGAATGTTGAAGCCTCTAATCCAGCTAGTGGTAGTTGGTTTATTTCAATGCTGAAAATTTTCTTTTTAAAGGTGGAAGAGAATTCGTTTTTCAAACTGGTCCTGAACACCCATGGATTCTTGAAACATATGCAAAAGCAGCAAAATATCCATACACATCTGTAGTTGCTCAAGAGATTTTCCAGTCTGGTGTTATACCTTCTGATACAGATTTCAGAGTTTTTGTCCAATATGGTGGTTTAGTAGGTAAAAATATTATGTTTATTTTTTAATAAAATATAAAGGCTTTTAATAAGTTCTCATCAATCAAATTTTATTTTTATTGTTTTTTATTGTAAATTAGTTATACAATTTCCTTTCGTCATCTTTTAGTAGATTTACTCCATTTTTACCTTTTTTTGGTACTAATTAGGCTTATAACTTGATTATTCATAAACATTCTTAAACATACTCAAACAACTACTGTACTGTTTATTATTAATATTATATTAAGAATTTAAATGTTAGAAAAATTATAATTCTCTAATTTCCAGGAATTGATTTTGCTTTCATCAATAATGGCTACGTGTATCACACCAAATATGACTCTGCAAAAGCCATCCCTAACGGAAGTATCCAGAGGGCTGGTGAAAACGTACTTGGTGTAATTAAAGCTATGTCAATGTCACCCTATCTAGAAAACCCTGGAGAATACAAACATGGAAACACTGTTTTCTTTGACGTTCTTGGTTCCTTTATTATTCATTATCCAAAACGAATGCAGCTGCTTATGAATAATATCACATGCATTGTGGTGCTTTTGTTTTTTATTCAACGTCTTGTCAGATTTAAATTCTCCTCTACTAAAGGTACGTAGACATTTAAAAAATAAAAAATTTAGTTCTTTCTCAAGAAAAATATTTCATTGTGTGTTCATTTAAAGGGACATAAAATACTAACGAAATTTTTAAACAAACCGTATGCAGCAGGATACAAATTCAAAACAAATGTCACATGTCAAAATAAAAAGTAAAAACAAATATGGCTGATTTTGATTGTCTCAATTGTTTTACAAATTTGTTTTGGACACGTGATTTTAATTATTCTCTTTAATGACACGTGGTTCGCGCAATGTTTATATCTTGCTACTTTTTATGTCCCTTTAATCCTGAAAATCTAATTAAGTTTTTACAAGTTTTTACCAGCCTTTGTTTGTTATGTCATTATCTTTTTGAGCTTTTGCCTTATGATGAACATTGATTTTTCTCTTTTTTATATGGATATTCTAGGAAAGCGAAATTGGAGTGTTTAGCCAGGTTACCTGCAACATGGCCCCCATCACTGGGGGGCCCAATAATTTGCAAAGTAATTTTTTTTTACTTAAAAAATATTTTTCATAAACAGAAAAGAAAAATCAGTATACCGATTATTGTACTAATAATATATCCTAAATATACAGTTTCTTAAGGTGGTAAAAATATTTTTGGCCTCCCTGTTAAATGGATGATAATGTTTATTAATATCCAAGCAGTTTATTCTTTATACATTTTCTTATTGCAGTCCTCTGTTATGCTTGAAATAATCATTTGACCAAAAACAATTCTTGAAAATGTGTAGATACCCCTTGAAGAATTTCTTCTTTATAATACCTTATTAAAGGGAGGGTGGACGAAAACTTTCTTTTGACCCCCTTGAAATTCTTCTGTCCATTACCCCCATTACCCCCATTGTATGGTAGGGTAGATAAAAAAAATAACTCTATGTCTGACCAAAATTTGTTATTGTTCGACCCAAAATGTCAAATTATTCAAGAAAAGAATAACCCTTGTTGAACACTTTGTCCAACTCATCGAGTCCGCCTCTGTTATGGGCCCTGTACGTTGATTTTTCTTTTTTTTTCTCCAAACAGAGCATGTTGGTATAAGGCATTCGACAGATCAAATGTCGATTGGATCCACATTACTAGCCATGGTCATTATCATCTTATCATGGGTAGCTGCCATCGCAACTGCTTTTACTGTAGCCCACCTATTGGTTAAATTGAATGTTCTTAACACGTGGTATAGTTCACCCAAATTCACTATCTTCTTGTATGGTTTACCTGCTCTGTTTGGTATGCTGTTGACTCATTATATTGGTAATGTCATAATGAGAAAGGTTTGTTTACATATTCTCGGGTACCTAATAGCCGAAAATTTTTCAAAATTTTTCAAAAATTTTCCACCCAGGACATTCTTATTCCAACCCCCCCCCCCGCTTATTGATTTTTGGGAAGTTTTTTTTTTGAAAGTTCCTTATTTTGCCCCAATTCTTCTGTATTAGCCTCTTTTTCGAAAATTTTCCACCCAGGACATTTTTATTCCAACCCCTCTTCCCCCGCTTATTAAGTTTTGAGATTTTTTCCAATCCCCTCGCTTATTCCAAACCCCCGGCTATTAGGTACCCGAGAGTAGGTTTGCAGGAATTCGACATTTAATATGTCTGTCTGTTTTTTTTTGTTGCACTAATGAGTAGCAGACTTCTCGGCAACACGACATCAAAATCAAGTGAGACGAATAATCTTCTTCATTACTTCAAATCTCTCTTTTAAAGATTTTGATAAGGACGAGCGATGGCCAAGTGTTAAACCAGGGATTCGTGGCTCGAATTCCCGCTCCTTCCAATATACCGTTCAGTTCGTGGATAGCCAAGCTGGCTCTGTGAAAAACAATCAAAAGCCTGTCTAAATAAAGTCCTAAATTAACTTACCACGTAAATTATCGAGTCCTCCCGAAAAATTTAAAATCCAACTTTCTTAGGAAAGTGAAAGAAATTGGGAGAAAAAGAGGCTGATTCGCGAAAATTCTAAATGCTCAATTCGCGAAAACTCTAAATGCTCAATTCGCGAAAAAAAAGTCCACGCGAAAATTAATCCTCTTCATCTATCTCCTTTTTAGGTGTCTAACCCGAGCATTCCATCTTTCGTTTATGGTCATCTTCTCTCACACTCTTTACTTTTATTCATCATGAATCAATATGAAATTATGTCTTCATTCCTCCTCTGGTTTTGGATTGTCTCTCCTCTCTTCTTTGTCGCTATTGGGTAAGTATACAACTGACGCTCTCTGATTTGATTTTCTACGGGAATAGGATTTTCATCGAATTAGGGGGCGTGTTGAATAGAAGAGTGTCGTTTATGTGAGTTTCTTGTTGACGGTGACTTTCAATATTATCGAATAATGGAGCGTATCGAAAGAAGCCTTTGGATGTTCTTGAACGCTCGGATATTGTTTAGTCTTTTTTATTAAAAAAGTACTCTTTCCTATTTGCATTTTTTCGTGCTTGATCTTCATTTATGACGAAATGGCTGTAGAAATTATCTTTGAAATCGGAAAACAAATTCATACAGTCTTATGGAGAAATGGAGCGCCTTGTTCATATCTGATAGAAATGCGGACTTGTTGGCTCAAAATTGGTCACACATTCGTTGTTAAGGCCGGTCTCCACTTTAGACGGCCCACTTTTGGTCCTGCCTATTCTAATTGTGAATTAAGGTGAGCTTAAAGTGGGCTGTCTAAAGTCTTTTGACGTCAATGCATTGCCCTCTTTTGATGTAGATTCAATGTCTTCTTTCAAGCTTTTTGAAGCAAAGAATTAAACTGCCCACTTTGTGCATGCTTTGTGCCTACTCTTACAATTAGAATAGGCAGGGCGAAAGATGAGTCGTCTAAACTAGAACTAAGTAAGGGGAGTCTGATTAGTTAGAGATCAGTGCACAGATCCTCAAACTGTTATCAAATTCTTTATTTTCAGTTACGATGCTGTTCCCTTTCTACCAGAGAAGAAAGAAATGGGCATATTATGTCTACACATTCTCGGTTCTGCTTTCCCAGTAATGTTAACAATTTACCATGGCGAAGTTTTTTATGCATTCTTCGGACCTTTGCTTGGTCGAACTGGTACTCAATTACCGGGAGATTATGTTATGGCTGTTTTGTCAGCACTTATGGTTTTTGTTTGTTGCTCATATTTCGTAAGTTCATACTCTTGTCTTGTATGCTAGACGACTAATTTAAATATAGTAATTATCGCATTATCATATAACACCCTTATTTCCGTATTAAACGGATTATATACAAATCTAGTCTATTCTAGCTTAGACAGCCGACCTTTTGCCTTTATTTTCATCATTTTCGACGAAAGTCGACAAAAAGTCGGCAGAAAGTCGACTTCTAAAGTCAATTTAACAACCTCCCCGTCGACGCGGTCGGCTTTTGAGAATCCATAAACTTTCAAGGAAATGACGTCAAAATTCTTTGTTTTCTTTGTTTTATGAGATTTATTAAAGCTAAGAGATGATGGCTTTGTTCATTCTTGCAAATGCTTCCGCCTTAGAAGCCAGGGCCTAAATTTGTAGTAAAATTGAATCCTGGTTTTAGTGGTTTTATGAGAATGCCAATGTAACGATTTCAGATTCTGCATTCTCTTGTAAACTCGAACCCAGTCCGTAGCGTGTAAACTTGATATTTTTTGTATCGTATTCACCTTTTCTTTTCAGATGAACATCTATCAACACGCCAACAACATGAAACGTTTCTTGGTTTTCATTGGTATCATTTCACTCGTTCCAATCCTCTACGTTGTCATGGGAAAAATGCAACCATATTCTGCTAAAGATCCAATCACTCCAAAACGACTTTTCCAAGTGGTACGTTGTGGTCATTTTTTGGTTCAGTAAAACACGCTTTTCTTTATAGTAAAGAAGGTCTGCGACCGCAGTCGGAGGCGACCCGAATGCTCCTCTTTCGATAGGTATCTACCCGAAGGTAGGGGGCGCCACTCTTTCTCCCTTGATTGCTCCACTTTCCCTTGATCATTCTCTTAATTGCTGAGCATCAAACAGATTGGCATCAAGTACCATTTTCGGAATCTTTGGTATGCCCGGCTGGGGGTTGAACCCACAACCTTGGTAGCCGGATGCTCTACCACTGCACTAACGGTCGCTCGTTTTTATAAGAATGTTTGACTCAATCTTTGGTCAAAGGCAAACAATATCTTTTGATATATGCTAGAAAAACGGTAAAAGACACAAGACATACTTTCCTTTATTTTCAGCATATGCAACGTACGTTTTACGGACCAGACAGTCAGTTACTGAAAGAGGACTCGGGAATTTGGGTCCAGCCTTTAGACTACATTGGCATCCAGCCGATCCAAAAGATTCCGTTTTATAAAGATATGAGATCTCATAAATGTGACGGAGCATATTGTGGATTACCGTATTACTATGCAATGAGAAAAATCATTCAGTAAGGAAACTTTTTTGTGCTCTTTCATTGGCTCAAAGCCCTACCAGAGGAATGTAAAGAGATGGAAAAACAGCTTCTTGAAAACAATGGAAAAACGGCTCGTCATATACCAGGTCTCTTGCCCTTAAGGGAGTTTATGTCGAGTTAATAGGTTTCTTTTGTTGTCGCTTTAAAAAATCTGCATAATTAGCGTGTTGTGACAAAATTCTTTTGTTTCAAGCCTAATTATGCGCAAACTTTTAGGGCTTATATTTTGGGTACACCTCTCCTATACGAAAAGGTGCCTATATCTTCTTGCTCAAAATTTCTTAGCGATTCTACTGATATAACCGCATCATGACCGCACCATTATATGGAGAGCTAAGGCTCGAGAAAATTATAACTTTATCTTGATTTTACTCGATTTCTGACAGTTTTACAAGAATCAATTTAATATCATTGCGTTAAGAATTTCTTTTGCTATACACTGGTAAAAATATTGCTCCTTATTCTTAAAAATTGAACTAGTAATCGGCGAAAAAGGAAAAACTAATTTTCATTTTTATCGTTAAATCATGTAGAAACCGTCCAATTTGTATGGCGAGCCGTCTTTTCTGGACTTTCATTTAACGACCTAATCAACGTTTTTACAATAGAGTTTTCAATAGAAGTGATCGTTGAACTTTGAGTAATCAGAAAAGCTGTTTTTCCATCTCTTTACATTCCTCTGGCCCTACATACACTACCTAATATATTAGCGAGTGCGTAGAAAATCTTGTTAATTGATTACTATTTTATTGAAAAGATAACAACTCGATTTGCAATATTCTAACGATATAGGGGTATCACAGAAAGAAAATTCTTGTTTATAATAGACCACATGTTATTTACTTCGTCGTATTGTACGCATACTATATTATCCAATATTTTTCTCCCATATATCGCGTAGTCTAGAAACGAAAAAAAGTGACTGCTTATTGTGAAATTTCTTAATCTTTCATGACTTCATCAGCATTGTGTAGTCTAATGAACCCTTAATAATGTTTTATAATGGATAACCAAATAAAGATTATTATTCAGCCAGAATGCTCTATTTCAGATTTGCGTAAGGGATCACTTCTACAAGTTCGAACGTTCGAATGGCGAAAGTTACTTAACAAAACCTATATATAAAGTCGATAATTCCCTCTTTTTGCCTTAACAAAAGCTCATCTAACATTCATTCCAAATATGAATGACACGTGCCACGTGGTTGATACTACTCGAAAATTAACTTCATCCTCTTTTGTTTTTCAGAGAGCCTTACTACCTGCCAGGCCCTAAACTGGATAACACATCACCCCTGACGACATCCATCTATCGAAAAGAGATGATTTCGCGAACAATTACTCGATTTTACTTCGATTTTTATGGTATGTAGATTGAAAGTTTGATATTATTTTGAACTTTGACATTTTGATTTATTTTGAAAGCATTAAAGTAAGAAGTCTGCTTAAAACATTTTCTTCGGTCAAAAACACGCTGAGCTTTTTGGTCATGGAGGTAGTTTCTCAATCCCAGCCAACTAAAATCTTTGATTGGAGTTTTTTCTAAAGTGGTACCCCAATGGTAGCACCACTTGGCGTAAATGCATCAATTGCGCTAGATCTAACTTTCCTTGAATACTTTTGATCAAGTAGCCACTGGCCTTTATAAACCCTGGACAAGCTATATACATCAATACATTGCAGTGCAATGAAAATCTAATGTCAAACGGAGCTACATCATCACAAGTACCTTAAGTGGATAAATTTTGGCGGGGATTAAATTTGGCGAATATCTTTGAGTAATTTTCACCCATTTCAGTGTGACAAAATTTCCAATTCGCCAAATTAAATCCTCGCCTAATTTTACGAAAATGATGTATCGCCAAATTAAATCCCCGCCAAAAATCGTATTTAAATTTATTCACTTAAGGTATTCGAAGAAAAGTAGATCTAGCGCTCTCGATTCTCGATGCATTTACACTGCTATTGAGTAGTGGTACCAGTAGTGGGCACCACTTTCAAAAATACTCAGATTGTGCTTGACCGGGATTGAAAAACTTTGCCCAGGGTATGTAAAGGTCAGTGTAGCCTAGTTAACTAAGCTCGCATTCACGAGGCCAGGATACACGGCTAATGACAATATAGCGTTTTCGGCGCTTTAAAGATTTTTTATATTTACGGATTTTAAGTTTGCCTTGGAATATTGATCAGATATTCAGTCACAACTTACCATCAGATTTATCCTTGTGACTGAATTAAACCAGCTTAGATTTCTAGGCTAAGATCATTGGATGGTACTTAATTCCTTCCCTTCCACATGATAATATTCCTTTTTGTTCGCAATTCCATAGTCCCAGCGTATGGCAACATTTACTTGACACCACGTGACGGTGTCCGGCTTTCTGATTGGTCCATGTACAAAACTTCGGACGGACATATCTATGCGATGGATGATTATATGGGAGAAGGGAAACAAGCGCATTATGTTTTGTACTCAAGTGGTTATTATTCGACGAGCTGGAAATTCTGGCTTGACCTTGAGGTAAAAAGTATCATTTTTTCTTCCTACTCTTAGGTGCCTATCATTATCAAATGGAGCCCGTTTATTAGC
The DNA here is from genome assembly GCF_902728285.1 of Clytia hemisphaerica. Taxonomy (NCBI): domain Eukaryota; kingdom Metazoa; phylum Cnidaria; class Hydrozoa; order Leptothecata; family Clytiidae; genus Clytia; species Clytia hemisphaerica. The sequence continues at coordinate 740,472 of NW_027103595.1, read as the reverse complement.
TTTTAGAAAATATTTTCAGCTCTCAAAAGTAGAGTCCCCAATTTTGGCAATTAGGTGCCCCCCTGTTTTTTAAAAATTTATATTTTTTCTAACAAATACCCCCTCCCGTGAACATCGACGCCCCAGTTTATTAGACCTGAAAGTAGCTTATTAACCAGTAGTAGGAGCCTGTACCAGATGTCTACGGCTTGCCAGTACCGTTACGGCGAACTGATCAATTCATATAAAATTGTTTTTCTCGAGAAAGTGTGAATTTTCTCATACCTATGAGGTAAAATGTATTACTGAATTAAGCTTAACGTTTTTACTGATTTTTTTTTCACAGAAACTTGATGACACAGGCACTGTCAATGAGCTAGCAGATCTCGGCATAACGTGACATTGTTTCTCCATTAGGTCTATGAAATATAGTGAGTTAACTTGAACATTTTCACTAATTTTCTTTCTTACAGAAACTTGATGACACAGGCACTGTCAATGAGCTAGCAGATCTCGGCATAACGCGACATTATTTCCCTGGTAAGAAATCTCGCTTTTTGTACATGTCACAGAAAGCGCTTCCGGATTGGATTTGTGATAATTCATGGATGGCAAATTATGATCATTTCACGCTGGCTTGATTTCCGATGGAAATAGGTAGTTTTAATACTGAAGCCTATATATCAAAATTGCCTAAATTTGGATATATTGTGAGATTTTTATATGTAAAAACTACATCTTCGTTGAAGTTGTCCTGAAAATTTCGACCTTACATAAATAATCGATTATTTTTTTTACCGTACAAATCATAAAATTCATTGCCACGGCAGATCTACGTTAATTGGACGGGTAAATCCGGTGGGTTTCAGGCAAATCCACAAAATGTCTTTCTTTACTGGTCCATCATACAGGATTCGTTATGATTTCATCAATAATATGATATTCCATAAATTTTTTATACCTTTAAATAATGCTTGAATGATAAACATGATAAAGGGGGGTAATTTTTAGAACTTTATATTTTTCAAATCACATTTTCAGCTGTTCTGTTGATATTAACGTCGATTCGAATTTTTTAAATTGATCGAATAGGGCTTTCCCAGAAAAAAATCGTACACCCCCTGTTGAGGAGGTCAATTTCAGGTTGGACCTCCTCGACAGGGGGTGTACGGTTTTTTTCTGGAAAAGCCCTATAGATTATATTATCATGATTTATTTTCTTAATTCATATTTTAAAATCTATTGAATATAATTTTGATGCATTTCTTAGCTAGAATTTAAAATTCAATTAATTCAAAATTTATCTGCCCTAATTCTTTGTGACCCATGCCATTGTCTAATTCTGGCATTTTTTTACAGTGTCTTGCATGGCGACTTGTCTCGTGTATCTTTTCGAGAGGTGATTGTGTGTTTGTTCAATACACCCCTGTGTCACAGACCTGGGACCCCAGCTCCACTGAAAAATCTCGTCTTCGGTGAGAAAATACTCTGGAATTTTAGCCCCAATTTGAGATGGACTTTGATTTGATTCCAGTGAGGGAAAAGGTTCCACTGGGGCTGTGAGACAGGGGTGTTTTAATGAAGTCGCATTTAAGGCCCGCTGAAAGAAAAAAATAGTTTAATTTTTGTGTCAAACCTACGAATCCCGGGGGGGGCAGTGGGTTTACCAACTGACGGTATCTGCGGCGAAAAAATTGGCTTTTAGAATCGCACCCTTACAGTGCAGAAAAAAATCGGTGAAATTCATACCCTTTCAGTGCATTTTTTCAAATTTTAAACTCTTTTAGAGCAAAAAAAATCAAGATTTTCGAGCAAAAATTAGCAATTTTTCCCAGATTTGCTGAAATTTCCACCCTTACAGTGCATTTATCAAAAGTCCTTAAAGTGCATTCCTGATGTTTTGAAAAACATACCATTAACCGCCGCACATACCCGTCGGTCAATTTGCCTGACTGCCCCCCCCCCGCCCGCTACGAATGCTGATGATTCGCTCGCATCATAAATCTTTGTTTCCTCGTTTAAAAGGACACTTAGCTCTAAACCTGTATAACCTCTCATTCTCAGTGTTTGACCTAGCTTTTTTTCGAGTTCAGTTTTTGTTCAAATTTTAATTCCGGCTTATTATGTTTGCACAATATACAGCTCCCGGCTTTTAGGTTTTACCATGAACATATAAACGACTGGACATCCATTTCCTTTGTTTTTTTGAAGATAACAGTGCTAGCTTCGTTGCCGCCTCGTTAAAAGCATAAAATGAAACAATAGATTTTGATGATATACCACTTGGGAATTCCTTGCTAACAACGTCAAAACTTCGACAAAAGTCTCTTCTCAAGTCTTTTATTTATATCATGACAAAGATAACAGAGGCAAAATCATCGTCAGCTTGTCAAAACTCCGACTAATATCTCTAAATTTTGACTTAAAAGTGTCAAATAATTTTAGAGAGTGTCACATTCTAATTTTGATATTCTTACGACACAGGCTCTCAACTTTCGCAAGCTATTTTTTTCAAGTCATAAAAATAATTATTGGAGTGACAAAAGGGATTCAAAAGTATACACGCAGTTGAAACTCTGCATTTCAGAGTTGAAAAATTTTGATAAAATATATTGCAAACTTGTGAAAAAACTCGAAAATAATATTTTTGTGAATTACGAGTAATGTTCAAGCTCTTCGATCCTTTTACCTAAATAATCAAAGAAATAAAATTATGATGGAATATTGTCGGATTTTTCATACCAATTTTGAAATACAGGCGACAACGAAGCTCGCTTCAAAGAGACAATAAAAGATAGATGTCCAGTCGTTTATATGTTCATGGTTTTACGATCGAGACGAAAGGCAGATGTGACTTAGCCTGCCTTTTGCCGGAAAAATCAGATAGAATTCTCCCTGTCAAAGAACACTGCCCCTATAATGAATGATTCTATGTATGCACATTTATACTTATAATAACAGCTTGCTCTATTATTGTTACAGACTTAACATAAACATGCAATATACTTTAAAATGGTAACACAAACACAAAAAGTTGATTTGACCCTAACTATAAATGGATGGGTCTTATAAAATGAATGAAAAAGACTGCAAGAAAGACATGTGTGAAAGTAGGATCAGATTGCATGCTGAGGTTGTGATGGTTTCAGCTCATCCATGACATTCTGTGGTAGCATTAGTATGTGAAAATTACACACAACTAGTCTGCCATCTTTTTGTCATCAATTACGTGAAAATCATACATAACTGGGTCTGGTACTGGGAACATCAAGAAGCTAATCTTCATTACATACAAGAACAGTGAGTTTATTTTCACATTTATTCGCACCCCTTTCTCGCAGACCCGGTAGGTGGGGATGAGCCAGTAGGGATGAAGATAACGGACTCAAACTCGATGGGGATTAATATTCCCATATTTTTCATGGCTGGGGATTTCAATTCTTTTGTTTTGAAGTAAGAAAATTCAGTGGGGATAGGAAAAATAGTAAATATTTTTTGCTGTGGGGACAAAAATTGAAGGGTAATTTTCCACTGGGGACGATATTTTGGCCAATTTTTCCAGTGTGTCTGTGAGAAGGGGGTGTTTATTTGGTCTCTGTATAGATAATTGTCTTCATTGATATTTTAGCCTTGGATTTTTAGACATAATACTTAGCTAAACCAATACTTGACCACCGCTCTCAAAAAAAAAATTATTGCACCTTATCAAATGTGGATAAATGGTATGGGGAAAATGAGCTTACACTTCCCGCCATTTTCTCGATCGGGAAGATACGTTCGATTTTCAAGGGGAATAGACCTTTTTATAAATTACGTCACGAAAGCCCAGCGTCATTTTGATCGAAGTCTCATAATGTTCTAAAGTTTGTTCTTTAAAAAAAACGTGTTTTCAAAAACATTACAAAAGACTAAGAAGAAAATGCCATCTGGATACTCTCGGGTACCTAATAGCCGTCCCCCCCCCCGCTAATTAATTTTTCAAAAAATTTCCACCCAGGACATTTTTATTCCAAACCCCCCCCCCCCCGCTTATTAAGCTTTGAGATTTTTTCCATCCCCCCCCCCCCCGCTTATTCCAATCCCCCGGCTATTAGATACCCAAGAGTAAATAGCCTGATTTTTGTTTTGAAAAGTCGTTATGGATTTTTTATCTTTTATTAATTTCGCTTAGCGAAAGTATTACGATAGCCTTCCGTGTATGTGGCGAGACATTTTTTGGGGCGCAAATTATGGCGTGGGCGTTTGGCTGCGGGCGTACTACGGCCAATATTCTAAAGGTGGACTCACTCACAAAGATAAAATGTGATAAAAAACAGGGCTTTTCTTAATAAATAAAATACGCTAGTGCAAGAAGTGTAACCAAGTTTTTGTAAAAAACATTCATTGTGAGAACTTTTTAAATGACTGCTTGATTATTATTGCACATGCTTTTGAAACTTGCTGCTGCTGTATAAATTTTAATCATGTTTTCTGGTCCTTTGTAGAGTGTTTAATATTTGTTTACTACTAAGTATAATTTTATGTTTGTGTAGTTAGTGAATGCACCAATAAATTGATCATGCTCAGTAAGTAGGAGTTAATTTTCCACACACAACAAACAACAACATTATTAACCCTCTCTTCTCTTCTTCTCCAAAACTACAAACAGCACAGGTATGATCTTGTTTTCCTTTTTTCACCAGATAGTTACGTGTTAATAGTGAAACCAGTTGTGACAAACAGTCAGACCAAACGGGTCATTCATTTGAAGGCTATGCATGTTAGCCTCCACTGATGCAAGTTACCCTATCTCACGGTATTTCTTAGAAATCATGTCAATTGAAATTCAAAATTCAAAAAACGACCCTGCCTAGACACTGCCGTACATTGTCATTGTACGGTGGGTAAGGTGGGGTGTATATACAGCACAGCAGATTTCAAATTAACCTATTTTCACCGCCGTACAAAGGACATTTAGATCCAGCCCCACCGTACACCACCGCACAATGTACAGCGGTCCCTCGTTAATGATGACAGTTTTTTATCCGATGAAGTTTGATTGGTGTTCGATGAGTTTGGTTAGTAAAAGTTCCAGCTTTCCCTCCCCGATGGGATGATAGATATTGACTTGCTCTTTAAGCTTTAGTGTGGGCGTCTGCTAATAAGCCGTCGGAATGTAAAAAGAATGGGCAACAAGGTAATAAATCAAACTAATCGAGCTTCAATCCAACTACATCAATCTTGATACACCTCTTGCTAATTAGGATTTTCATTTTGAATCATGGTACCGTTGTTTGTATAAGATTCCCATTTCCGCACTAAGATTCTTGTTACTTTTCTGGAATCTTCCTCCTATATTCTATTAAGTGATCACATAATACGCTAACGTACATTATCATGATATTGAAAATAAAAAGTTATAAAAAATACCTAATAAAATGAAAACAACTAAAGCTAAAAGTGGCTGTAAGAAGAAGTAGTAAGATAGCGAAGTAGCGAGATAGCGAAGTAGCGAGATTTGACTGAAGCTGAAAGACACCACCACAAGGATTTAGAATAGTATGTAGTAAACGGGAGGCTAAGATGTGATAATGTAGACCTGAAAGACTTGTGATTTGATGAAGTTAATAAGATATAAAATATACATTTAAATTTTTATATAATATATAAATACTAGCCGGTACCCGGCGTCGCACGCCGGTTTAGCTGTTTGCTGAACGCATTTAAAGTCCTTTGGATGTTGGGAAGGTGGCTTAAACACCCCTTAAACACGATGAAATCAAAATCAAAGGAAAGAATTCTCTTCAAAGTTTGACTCTATCCCTCCCGGGTGACGTATCTTTTAACCATATTTTGAAAAATATTTTTGTGGCAAAAATGATCAGAAAGCAGAAAGGGCGCCATTCCCAAATTACACCATACCGGCGACCAGCAACATCCGAGACGGCTCTGCAATTAGATTTTTTTTCTCGCTTCGCTCGCGTTATATTTGCCGTATTTCTTGATGTTTAGGAAAACTTTGATGTCAAGATAAGCGGAGTGAAATAATAGACATGACACACGATTCGTCGAAAAAAGGCAGCCCGGGGGGTGCTTAGGCAAGAGAAGGAAGGGTATTGGTATATGCCGGCCTTAAAGGTGCCTTTTTTGAAACATGGCAGTTTGAAAAATCGGAAAATCAAACTTCAGTCCCACTAAGAATCGGAAAAATAGGAAAATTTTAACTTTTTGCCCCCAGAAAGATAGAAATTTGGTGAAATTAGTCCCAAAAAGTGAATTAAAATTCACACATTATCCCTTGTTTCTTCTCCTCTTTATTCTGCTAAGGGTCCAAGGGGCAGGACCGAAAGTCAGCTCGCAACCATAGTCCCCCCGGAAGGCAGCAATTTTATGGTGCTTTTTATAAAATAACTTCGTCATAACTTCGATAACTTTTCAAATTCAACAATGACTTAATTTACAGCAAAATAATTATTGACATAGATGTTTAAAGGTCCCTTTTTACGAAGAAAGAACTCTAGTTTTTACCGCCACTTGAATGTATTTTTAATGTTGCTGTTGTTCTAACAAACTTGTCTTGTGATTCTTATGTTTTATTTTATATTTTTTCTTTTCTTTAACAGATTCTGTTTAAAAGATTTTCTTTTGTTTTGAAAAGAATTCGAATGTCTCAAATCAAATAGGTCGTTAATTACATTCGAAAATATAAAACAAAAGAAAAGAAATAAAAAAAAGAAAAAGTCTAATCTATCAATCAAAACAAAGTCTTTATAAAACGGCGCGAATCTGATTTAACACATTTGTGGAGCAAGAAGCAAAAGTCATCTTTTAAAAGAACAAAACATTGCTTGCGAAATCGAAAGTGACACACAGACAGAAAACAAAATGACATACGCGTTATACTATTAATATATAGATGATTACTTAAAATTAAATATTATGATTCAGTATTATGTTTAATATAGGCTAAAAAGAAAGCAGAAACATTAATAGTAAATAAATAACTTTTGCCTTGAATGCACGACCTAGCTGCTGAGCTGAATAGAAAAGAATAGAATTAGTGAGAGTTTGAGATAAGAGGATGATGACTAGATTGAGACTAGATACTGAGGCACAGCAGGAATAGAGCTAAAATAAAAAGCTTGAAATCAGGAGGAGTTATGAGCAAGTGAAGGCAAAATGTAAACAATTAAAATGATAAATACAAGTTAAGTATAGTGCTCATTGACACCTTTACAAAAAGAATCATAATTTAACTCAGATCTCAGATATGAGATTCCCGGGTAATTCATTCCACAGGCGGATGGTTGACGGGAAGTAACTGAATTCATACGTTTGAATCCTTGCATTGATTGGAATAAGTTTAAGATGAGTGTTACGTGCACGAGGTGCAAGAGCGGATAAAGATTCAACTTTGCCATGAAGAATTTTATGCATGAATTTAACTTTATTTGCTGTTCTCCTGGTTTGAAGGGTTTTAAGTTCAAGATTACGAAGCATCAATGAGGGACTACTCATTTGCCGCCAGTCATTCGAGATGAAGCGTGCAGCTTTCCTCTGAACCATTTCCAGCTTATAGATGTTGGAGGCTGAGTGAGGGTCCCATACGACTGATCCATATTCCAGGATGGGTCGGACATAGGTTTTGTAGCATTGAAGCTTTGTATTTGGGTGACATGATCTGAGATTCCTTTGTATGAAACATCGAGTTTGGTTGGCTTTCTTAACAGTATAGTCGTTATGGACATTCCAGGAGAGCTTTTTGTGGATATACACACCTAGATATTTCGCTGAGTCAACAACTTCGAGTACTTGGTTGTGCATTGAATATGGTTGAATGATAATATTACGCTTGTTGGTGATTCGTAAAACTTTACATTTGTCTGGGTTGAACTCCATTGACCAATCATGTTCCCAATTCATGAGTTGGTTTAAGTCTTCCTGAAGGCTTATGGCATCATTAATTGAGTCAATGACTCTGTAAATGAGTGCATCATCAGCAAACAATCTTATTTTACATTTAACCAATTCAGGAAGATCGTTTATGTAAACTAAAAACAAAAGAGGGCCGAGGACTGTGCCTTGAGGCACTCCAGAGATAACATTAGCTTTTTCAGATGACTTGCCGTTAACGATAACAGTTTGAGTGCGATCGGAGAGGTAGTTGGTGATTCATTCAAGAGTTTTACCCCTTACGCCATAATGATGAAGTTTTAGACAAAGTTTTTTGTGGTCAACTTTATCAAAAGCCTTTGAAAAGTCAAGTAGAATTGAGTCGATTTGCTTAGCTTCGTTCAGGGACTTAGCAAGGTCTTGGATGGTTGTTACAAGTTGTGATTCACATGACCGATGTTTCCTGAAACCATGCTGGCTATCTGTCAGAATGTTGGTGTTGTCAAGGTGGGCTATAATGTTGCTGTGTAAAATATGCTCCAAAATTTTACAGGATATGGAGGTAAGACTGATAGGCCTGTAGTTACAGGCTTTGGATTTGTCGGATTTACCAGGTTTGAACACAGGGGCAACCAGGGCATGCCTCCAGTCATCTGGGATGGAAGACTGTTTGAGTGAAGCTTGCATCACTAAGGTAAGACCAGGAGATATTTGGTCAGCAAACTCTTTGAGAAATCTTGATGAGACACCGTCTGGACCAGCAGCTTTGTTAGGGTTGATATCGTTGAGGAGTTTCCGAACACCAGGTTCTGTGATATTAATTTCTGGCATGGGTGTATTCGCTTGACCCTGCAGGGGTGGGATTCGATTGTCAGGAATGGAGAAGACATTTGAAAACTGTTTGTTGAGGATGTTTGCTTTCTTGGTGTTATCAATGTGTAAGCTGCCATTGTCTCGCAGGGGTGCTACTCCATCATTTTCACATTTACGAGATTTTATGAATCGAAACAGTTTCTTAGGATTATTTACCCCATCTGGGCTTACACAGTTTTTGACAAAGTTATTGAATGCTGATTTGCAAGCTTTCCTGCATTCGTTTGTTAGCTTTTTGAAGCGATCCCAGTCTGCAGGTTTTGATGATTTTTTGGCGCGCTTGTAGGCCCTCTTCTTTCGCCGAGATAACCTTTTACATTTCTGTGTTATCCAAGGTTGAGAATAACGACTTGATGTGTATTTTGAAGGGACGGATAGCATGGCATTTTCGATAAGAGCTTTGAGGGCTTTCCACATGTCATTAACAGGGGATTCAGAGTTGTAAGTAGTGGTAAACTCAGCAATTTCAGCAGAGATTTGATCTTTGATGGACCCAATGTTTGCTCTGTTCCACATAAAGATTTTGTGTTTGCTAGGTTTGGATCGAATAGGATGACATACCATGTCAAGAAGAACAGCTGTTTCATGGTCACTGAAACCTGGGTGAGGGGCTATTCTGCTGACAAAAGTTGGTCGATTTGTTGCGATGATGTCAAGAGTGTTTTCCTGACGTGTAGGGAACTTGACTAGCTGCTCTAAGCCACAATCGTCACCAAACCAATGTGGAGAGTTTTTGAATGTGTTATTCAGATCTTTGATTTCATTACAAATGTTGGTAGCTACAAGAAGATTGGAATCAGTAGGTCTGTAGCACGAAGTGATGATTACTGGGTGTTTATGTGTCTGGATTTTGATTGAGACAAGTTCGCATGTCTCTGATTTTTTGACCTGTTCTGCAATGAGTTCTCTTTTAACAATTATGATCGCACCACCTTTGGAGTTATCTTTTATTCTGTCACGGCGAAAGCACTTGTATGTTTCAGGTAAAAATTCATTATCCTTGATACAGGGATCTAAGTGGGTTTCAGATCCAATGATAACATCAATGTTATCATCGAATAGCGCATCTTCAAGGAGTTCTTTCTTGTCCCAGATACTACAAAAGTTTATGCATAAGATACGGAGCTGTTTGGCTAATAGCTTTGGTGTGTTATCGCTGGCATTAGAGATGTTTGAATCAGTTGAGGAGTTGAGGGTATTGTCGAATAATGATGGGCTGATATTTTTGATACCACAGTTGCAACATTCCCAGGTGAGATCAGGAGTTGATTCATAAGCTTGGTAGATAAGACTGTTCATTTCAATACAATCTTTGTGGAACCATTGGTCACACGAGTCACATGCTATTGCTCTTTGACCCCATTTCACAGCTTTGTAACACTCGCCACTTGGAAATTTAATTGGACGAGCTGGTCCTGGGTTTGTTTCAATTTGACCACTAAGGATCAGTAACAAGTTGATCAGATGATATGTAGATTGTTTTCTGGGCTGAATTTTTGTATGGATCATGTTGTACGAAATAGTGAAGAACACTTCTTTGGTGAATATATCCCCATCAGGAATGAATGTAATATCAGTGTTGAATACATATATGTCTTTGATGTTGTTAGGTTTCAGCCAGATTGTTGAATACAATACAATCGTCAAGAGCTTGTGTAAATACATTGTTAAGATCAGGATAAGAACTTTTCGCTTCAGGAAAGCGCAGGTTGATCGCAACCCTGGTGATGCTGACTTATTGATGGGTGTAACACAGCATTTACCCATGAACTTTTCGCTTCAGGAAAGCGCAGGTTGATCGCAACCCTGGTGATGCTGGCTTATTGATGGGTGTAATACAGCATTTACCCATATATATTTTTCATGGGATGAACGGCAAGAGATTGGGGAGGGTTTGTTTAATGGGATGCAGTTTAAAGCAGTTATAAAGGAGTCAAAGTTTAATCTCAAGGAGTATTATTTATTTAAAGCTTAAAGTTGGCTAGTTATTACCCTGCAATTTTCTAGTCCAGAAGCTGGAGCTCAACTACTCAACTGCTTTTTGCCTTTAATGGGCTCTTACAGAAAATGTCTGTACATGGGGGTGGAGGATATAGTGTCTGGAGGGGGGGGGGTAGTGAAAAATCTACAAAATTTGCCCTGTCCTGGGGGGGGGGGGTAAACTTGCTCTCGATGGGATCAACTGATGCTTGTCCGGGGCGGGGGGGGTTAGACCTGCTGTCCGGGGGATCAAAAGTCACAATGTTTAGAGGGGGGGATTTCCAAAAAATGTTATATCCTTCACCCCCCCCCCCATATTCAATTTTTTTCTGGAAAAGTCCAATGATCTTGATGGTGGTGGGCCCATCATATCAGAAAGCGAAGATAGTATATACAACAGATTTTTCTGACTAGCCATTTTTCTCAATTTTAGATAAATTCTACTGTTTATAGAAAGAAGTAGATATAAACTTTGCGCAATTAAAAGAAATCTTTATCACAAGTTCCTTCAAAGCACAAAATGAGGGTTCTGGCATCAAAGAATGAAAAGTTTATTTTTTCTTCTTCATTATCAAAAAAATTTAAAATTATTTTTCTCAAGTATATTGCAAATCGAAGTAACGAAAGTGCCAAATGAATTTCAAATTTTGAAATTTGAAAAGAAGTAAAATTTTTCAAATTTCAAAATTTGAAAAATGAAAAATACAAAAAAATTTTGATTTTCAAATTTTGAAATTAAAAAAATTGTTTATACCCCAATCGGCGTAATAAAAGTGCCAAAAGAGGTTTTTAAATTTTAAGCATGAATAAATTGGGCTATTCCATTTTTAAACTGTATTGACGAAATTTTCAAGGGGGGCCTAAGCGTGTGTGCATGTTTCGTTCATTCAATTTTTGACGACATTTTTGGTCAAAAAATTGAATTTCGATGGCAATATTCAATTTTCAATTTTCGAGTTAAAAAATTGAAAATTGAATTTTGATTGCAAATTTCAATTTTTGTTTTGTTTATTGCCAGAAATGAACTGAAATTTCCAGTATCATCTTTGATTTTCTAATATAAACTTCTTGCATTGAAAATTGAAAATAATATTTTCAAATACTGAAAATTGTGTCGTAAGAAATTGAAATTGACAAAACCAAACCAATTTTTTATCACGCTTGCTTTTCCACGAAAACAGATGCTCAAAAGTAGTGTTTCATCGGTTTTATTGTTATTTGCTGCTGTCTAGTTTCCAGGTCTTTTGCAGCTTAATTTAGTTTTGGGTTCTATAAATACATTATGGCATAAATTTCACGCTGGAGCAATTTCCTTTACGTAATATTTAACTCTTCGGATACTCTTTGGTCTTTGTCTGGCCTTTTCTATTTGACTACACTCTTTTTTATAAGAACAATTTCAAAAGAAGGCTGGAAATTGGCCTAAATCTAAGAACATATTAAGAACCCGGGGGGGGGTACTAGGGCAAGGTGGGTTACGGGGATGCTCCGCTGGTTAGGGTACCTATTTTAACCTCCACGAGTCCCAGGTAGGGCCGCAAAAACACCAAAATAGAAAAATCAGTCCCTCGTAGGGTGCCTATTTTTGGAAAATTTGGGGAAAAAGTAGAACATTTTGGAATTTTAGTCCCGTTCAGGGTCACTTTTTTCGCAAATTTCGAGTCCCACGTAGGGTCCATTTTTCGAACCTCAGCGGAGCACCCCCGTCGGTCGACAAGGGTAGTACCCCCCCCCCGGATTAAGAAAAATGTGAGCCTCAGATTTCAGATTTTAAAAAGGTACTGACTTTAGCCGATTTTTTTTTATTAGAACACCTATAATTCGGCTGAGTCTGGATGTGCTTATTTACTCTCGCCACTTCCTTTTCAGCTCTTAATGAAGTAAACGCGTGTGTAATCGATACATTAAGAGAAAAATTAGACTAATAAAGAAGAGACTGAATAAAACTATTGTTTCCTTTGTCTTCTTTGTAACTGGTTGTAAATCATTTTCAACTTTCAATTTTTTCATCCGAGACGTTTTTTTTACAAATTGGTTTGGTTTTGTCAAATTCAATTCTTCACGACAAAATTTCAGTATTTGAAAATATTATTTTCAATTTTCAATACAAAAAGTTTATATTAGAAAATCAAAGATGATACTGGAAATTTCAGTTCATTTCTGGCAGAAATAGAAATAAAATTGAAACTTTCAATCAAAATTCAATTTTCAATTTTTTGACTCAAAAATTGAAAATTGAAAATTACCATCGAAATTCAATTTTTTGACCAGAAATGTCGTCAAAAATTGATTGAACGGAACATGCCTGCATGCCTAAGCCTTGATTTTCCAAGGGGTTTTTGTTCCTTTTTCAGCTTTTCCAAGGGGGTTATTCAAGGTTTATAGGGGGTTCTCCCCTCATAAACTGACATCAGTTGTTTTCCAGCCCTTTTTCACAAAATTTAGTTTTCCAGAGGGTTTGTATCCCAATTTCCAGGGGATAATTTGCTATTCAATATTTCCAGGGGGGCTAGTGAAAAAAGTTCGTCAATACCCCTGCATAATTTTTTTTAGAATAGCCCATTAGAAGGTTAGCAATCTGTGTTGACGTCAACAGGAGGTACACTAAAAGTGCAATAATTACCTAAAGCCCTGCAATTCGAGTGATTCTATCTTTGAGAGAATTGATTGGTTGATTAATGTCACGTGACCCGTCAATAAACTTTTTGTTCCTAGAATACAGAAGTGTGATTTACACACACTGTAACATCATAATTTGACCTTAAGAACGTTTAGGTAATCAACTTTACCATATAAGGCAAAGAAACCACGTTATGGGGGTTTAGAACGATGTTTACTTTCGACTAATATAGCCTGATATCTGAGACAATAGGCAAAAAAACAGGTGGGTATTTTGTCCCTTCAATTTCACGAATATGTTTTTTCAAAGATAATTCTATTAGTTTGCTTCTTAAATTTCAGATAAATGAAAAAAGTGTGACAAATATAATTTTTAAAATTTAAACCTTTAATTGGCACTTTTATTACAACGAGCTTTGTCCAATTTTAAGCAATACTGAAAATTTTCCATTTTTCATTTTTCAAATTTTGAAATTTGAAAATTTTTACTTCATTTTAAATTTCAAAATTTGAAAATCATTTGGCACTTTCGTTACTTCGATTATTACAGTTCTCTGAATTATTCTGAATTGAAAGATTTTGTTTACGCTTTATAGAATGGAATTCTTTCGCATTTTTTAAGGAATCTTTTTTTTAATGGATTGAGATTTTTCATTAAAAAAACATAATATCTATGACCTGTGTGTACAATACATTGTGTATATTTTGTGTAACGCTTCATTCAAAATGCATAATGCTGCAGGAGTCACGTTTCGCGCGTCTTCGTCGTTGATGTCTTGAACGAACTTGAACTTGTTATGCGAAATTTTCGACTTTAAGTCGTCTTGTTTCTTTTATATTGACATTTTAGTTGCTAACAGACATTTATATTTCCATTTTGGTTGCTAACAGACTGAAAAGCACCATGTGAACAAGGTTTTCAAGAATAAATAATACGCGACTCTTGAAATCTTTTATTTCTTTTATATTTACATATTGGTTGCTAACAGACTGAAAAGCACCATGTGAACAAGGTTTTCAAGAATAAATAATACGCGACTCTTGAAATCTCTTTGACGGTCATATTGAATCTTTTATGCCTTTAATTGTTTTCGGTTTGGTTGATCTTTTTTTTTGATATTATGATTACACACTTTTTTTATAAGAATGGTGTTTTTTCATTTTGTGATGGATATTCTTTAACTTTTTTGGGAAAATCATCTTAAAATAATTCTTACAGCATTCTTACTGTTCTTAGGGACTTCTTAAGTTAGGATCCTAATTCAGACTTGATTTAACATTTAGTACATGCGTCTCAAGCATAAAATGGCATTTCTGTGAAAGAAGTGAGCCTTACTTGGGGGTAATTGGCCACTTATAATTGAAAATGCTCTAAAAATGGCATTCTTAGCTTGTTTAGCTTGCTTAACTTTTAAATAAAATGTATTCTTATAAAAGAAAATTGTGTATTCACTCATCTAAATAAAAACAGACTTTCCCCGAATCTTGCTCCAATCAAAACCTGAAAAGACGATTTAAATGTGGACTTAAATGATGGACTATTCATGTTTTGTTTTTGCCTTTCATTTTTCGGTTATTATGGTGATTGTTGTCATTCACTCATCTAAATAAAAATAAACTTTCATCGAATCAAAACTGTGTTTTTTAAAACTGTTTTTATATTTTTCTTTTTAGATATTAATCTGAAGATGGGAATCAAATCTCGAAATATATTATTAATACATATAAGAGAAATACAAAATTAATTGGTCACATCCTGTTCAACAAAACTGAATAGACTATTTGATTTATTAAGAGGCTTTGGGTCATCAAAACCCTTTTTGCTCTTAGTCACATTTCATTTTACTGAAAATTGATGAAGTATATACATACACATTTGGGAAATGAATGATGTTTTTCTTGTCTTTGTTGATTTTTCATTCGATTTTATTAATTGAAGCCTCTGGTCAAAAACAGAACACTAATTGTTTGAAAACAAGAAATGTGACCATAATTCTTGACCTTGGCAGCCGTTGGAACCTCATTGGTTACAGTTACGACCCGACCTACTTATACCAGCTTGCCTCACAGTTACTGCGAATACCATGTACAGATGTTTGGATGTATTCACACCTTAGAAAAAGATCGATCCAACTCAAAGAAAATGACCTTATGTTAGATTTAGCAAATGAAATAGCTACGTTGACAAGTATCGAGATAAGTGATTTTCTTGCATTTATATCAAGACTTCATTCAGGCAATGGGGCTATCAAACAAACTATCGTTTATCTACACTACGACTTACTTGTGATGGCAGGCACTTATCATGAGAGTATAAATGACGAGGAAAAGAGAGCAAATGCATTAGAAGAACTGCAGAATGAAAAACATTATAACATTATATTACATTGTAATGGAAAACGTACTCCTTACAGTACTAATTCTGAAAGCCATTTTTGCTCACTTTTAAAAGCCTTTGTGCCAAAACAACAATTTTTACACGCAAGGCTACTTTCAAATAAATACCTAATGAAAGTCATGCTAGATTTGGTGAAAAATGTAAACTATAAAGAGATCGAATATTTCGGTCGTTTTAAACATCAGTGTTTGAATGATAATACCACATTAAAAATAATTTTTACTTCGAGAGATGTCTATACTGACACGATAATTAACCTTTTCACTAACGTTGTGAACTCACTGCAATGGTGTTTCAATGCTGCTTTGGATTTGAACGGGTTGGTTACCACTTGGGCAGACTGGTATGGTAACGAAGTGCTGGTATCCATTTCAAAAGCAGGTGCTCAGGGAACTAGCACTTTACAAAGTGTCAGACTTTCAGTCGCTGATTTTGAGATAATGAATTCACCTGTTCTGACAGAAAAAAGACACATCCTGATTTGGGAAGAAGATTTGTATAATCCTTTGTTTTTTCGAATGTTGTTCGACCAAATGAATATTGCTTTATGTGGGGAAAATTGATTTATGTAAAACTTTCTGTCATTGATTCGATATCAAATTTATCTATTGTTTTGAAAGAGGAGAACATATTTATGGTTTGGGAAGAAGATTTGTATGATAATTTGTTTTTTCGAATGTTGTTCGATCAAATGAATGTTGCTTTATGTGGGGAAAATCGATTTATGTAAAACTTTCTGTCATTGATTCGATATCTAAATTCATCTATTGTTTTGAAAGAGGAGAACATATTTATGGTTTGGGAAGAAGATTTGTTTGATGATCCTTTCTTTTTCGAATGTTGATCGATCAAATGAATGTTGCTTTATGTGGGGAAAAATGATAAGTGTTAAACTTTCTGTCATTGATTCGATATCAAATTTATCTATTGTTTTGAAAGAGGAGAACATAATTTATAGTTTGGGAAGAAGATTTGTTTGATGATCCTTTCTTTTTCGAATGTTGATCGATCAAATGAATATTGCTTTAAATGTGGGGAAAATCGATTTATGTAAAACTTTCTGTCATTGATTCGATATCTAAATTCATCTATTGTTTTGAAAGAGGAGAACATATTTATGGTTTGGGAAGAAGATTTGTTTGATGATCCTTTCTTTTTCGAATGTTGATCGATCAAATGAATGTTGCTTTATGTGGGGAAAAATGATAAGTGTTAAACTTTCTGTCATTGATTCGATATCAAATTTATCTATTGTTTTGAAAGAGGAGAACATAATTTATAGTTTGGGAAGAAGATTTGTTTGATGATCCTTTCTTTTTCGAATGTTGATCGATCAAATGAATGGTGCTTTATGTGGGGAAAATTGATTTATGTAAAACTTTCTGTCATTGATTCGATATCTAAATTCATCTATTGTTTTGAAAGAGGAGAACATAATTTATAGTTTGGGAAGAAGATTTGTTTGATGATCCTTTCTTTTTCGAATGTTGATCGATCAAATGAATGTTGCTTTATGTGGGGAAAATTGATTTATGTAAAACTTTCTGTCATTGATTCGATATCTAAATTCATCTATTGTTTTGAAAGAGGAGAACATAATTTATAGTTTGGGAAGAAGATTTGTTTGATGATCCTTTCTTTTTCGAATGTTGATCGATCAAATGAATGTTGCTTTATGTGGGGAAAATTGATTTATGTAAAACTTTCTGTCATTGATTCGATATCTAAATTCATCTATTGTTTTGAAAGAGGAGAACATAATTTATAGTTTGGGAAGAAGATTTGTTTGATGATCCTTTCTTTTTCGAATGTTGATCGATCAAATGAATGTTGCTTTATGTGGGGAAAATTGATTTATGTAAAACTTTCTGTCATTGATTCGATATCTAATTTCATCTATTGTTTTGAAAGAGGAGAACATAATTTATAGTTTGGGAAGAAGATTTGTTTGATGATCCTTTCTTTTTCGAATGTTGATCGATCAAATGAATGTTGCTTTATGTGGGGAAAATTGATTTATGTAAAACTTTCTGTCATTGATTCGATATCTAATTTCATCTATTGTTTTGAAAGAGGAGAACATAATTTATAGTTTGGGAAGAAGATTTGTTTGATGATCCTTTCTTTTTCGAATGTTGATCGATCAAATGAATGTTGCTTTATGTGGGGAAAATTGATTTATGTAAAACTTTCTGTCATTGATTCGATATCTAATTTCATCTATTGTTTTGAAAGAGGAGAACATAATTTATAGTTTGGGAAAAAGATTTGTTTGATGATCCTTTCTTTTTCGAATGTTGATCAATCAAATGAATGTTGCTTTATGTGGGGAAAAATGATAAGTGTTAAACTTTCTGTCATTAATTCGATATCAAATTTATCTATTGTTTTGAAAGAGGAGAACATAATTTATAGTTTGGGAAGAAGATTTGTTTGATGATCCTTTCTTTTTCGAATGTTGATCGATCAAATGAATGTTGCTTTATGTGGGGAAAATTGATTTATGTAAAACTTTCTGTCATTGATTCGATATCTAAATTCATCTATTGTTTTGAAAGAGGAGAACATAATTTATAGTTTGGGAAGAAGATTTGTTTGATGATCCTTTCTTTTTCGAATGTTGATCGATCAAATGAATGTTGCTTTATGTGGGGAAAAATGATAAGTGTTAAACTTTCTGTCATTGATTCGATATCAAATTTATCTATTGTTTTGAAAGAGGAGAACATAATTTATAGTTTGGGAAGAAGGTTTTTTTGATGATCCTTTCTTTTTCGAATGTTGATATCGATCAAATGAATGTTGCTTTATGTGGGGAAAATTGATTTATGTAAAACTTTCCGTCATTGATTCGATATCTAAATTCATCTATTGTTTTGAATCAGGAGAACATAATTTATAGTTTGGGAAGAAGATTTGTTTGATGATCCTTTCTTTTTCGAATGTTGATCGATCAAATGAATGCTGCTTTATGTGGGGAAAAATGATAAGTGTTAAACTTTCTGTCATTGATTCGATATCAAATTTATCTATTGTTTTGAAAGAGGAGAACATAATTTATAGTTTGGGAAGAAGATTTGTTTGATGATCCTTTCTTTTTCGAATGTTGATCGATCAAATGAATGTTGCTTTATGTGGGGAAAATTGATTTATGTAAAACTTTCTGTCATTGATTCGATGTCAAATTCATGAAAATTTTGAGACTTCGAGAAACCAAGCGAGAACACTCTTTCTTATTAGTTTTGATTTTAAAAATTGATTTCATTTTTTGTAGCAGCCAAGCGTTGTCATTTAAATTCAATTTTGATTTTAAAAGCTGATTTCATTTTTTATAGCAGCTCAGCGTTGTCACTTCAATTTAATTTTGATTTTAAAAGTCGATTTCATTTTTTGTAACAGCTCAGCGTTGTCATTTCAATTTAATTTTTAATTTAAAAATTGATTTCATTTTTTGTAACAGCTCAGCGTTGTCATTTAAATTCAATTTTGATTTTAACAGCTGATTTCATTTTTTTGTAACAGCCCAGCGTTGTCATTTAAATTTAGTTTTGATTTTAAAAGTTGATTTCATGTTTTGTAACAGCTCAGCGTTACAAAGAAAGAAAGAAAGACAATGCTTCCCTGTCAACCGTTTTATACGTTGTTTATCCAGTGTCTCTATTAAGTTCATGGTGCCTCTAAGTGCGTATAGGCTTCATACACCCAATACACCATATCCTGTCATTCTCAGAGTTTGATCTAAGCTTTTTTTTTAGTTCAGTTTTTGGTTAAGTCTTAATTCTGGCTTTCCTATCAAAATCATTTTTCTAGTCTGTACAATAAATAGCTCCCAGCTTTTAGGTTTTACGCTCGAGACGAACGCTAGCTTTTTTATATACGGTATATGGCCCCCAAAGCGGAGGCGGCCCTCAAAACGTAGGTCGTCATTAAAATGAGGATTCTGACCTGTAGATTTATCAGAATTAGACGATTTTTAGTTTATTTTGAAAGAAAAATGAGCATGTTTTTGATGGTTTGAGACAGATTCAAAATAACATATTTGCGTCTGAAGGAAATTTTTCAACACCAAAATGAGATAAAAATTGCATATAACTCACTCTAGCTCTTTGGATATTGAAGATAAGTTATGAAAATGGGGTATAGGTAAATACAGATACATCTGTGACTTTGGAGGATGGGTAAAAGATATAGCATTATAAAGGTCATTGATAAAACCGAAAATTCTAAATATGAGAAACAGCAAAAAATCTTGAAATTCCATTCCTATCAGCTTGAGTTAATAGTTTATAACAGAAAATTAACATTATATATGAAATTTTTCGCTGAATCAGCAAAAACGGCAAATTCTGTCATTTTTTTGCAAAATATAGGAGAAAAATAACTTTAAAGCTTAATATTTTCAGTTTCAGTTAACCTGTTTTTCTAAAATTTTCACAGTATATTCCACATGAATGGAACTATTTTCAAAAAAGATTGATTTTCAGAAACTTGATTAAGAGTTTGTTAAATCAAAATTGTCATTTTGAAAATTTCTAGAAATCTTCAGTTTGGACTTTGCAAGATCGAAAATCTTGAAATATATATTATAAAAATCCATCGGGTCGTAAAAACACAAATATGTTCATAGTTTCCCCCCCTATTACCACTGGGTTTGATAATTTGATTTTAACTACACCAACGTTTTGGGGGCCTAAAACATGCGTTTTGACAACCAGGGGTGTACTGTAAAAATGTTATCAAACAAATTTATGCCCAAAAGCCTCTAAATCACATTTCCAAACTATGGTCAAAATTTTGTATTCATATCTTAAAGATATTTTGAGAAATCGCTAAAATTGCAAACCTCCGTTTTGGGGGCCATTAGAAAAAGGCTACCCATCTTTAAACGATTGAAAAATATTGTTGAAATTGAAAATTTCGAAAAAGAACTATTTATTTTTCCGGGAAATAAAGTACAGATGTTAAAGTTTTTCATGAGCAAAAATTTTTGTAAAACCTCTTTTCCTCTCGATTTGAGAAAAACTTTAAATTTGATAGACGTTTTGGGGGCCACATATTATTTTCCCGTCAAAGAACACTGCCCCTATAATGAATGATTCTATGTATGCACATTTATACTTATAATAACAGCTTGCTCTATTATTGTTACAGACTTAACATAAACATGCAATATACTTTAAAATGGTAACACAAACACAAAAAGTTGATTTGACCCTAACTATAAATGGATGGGTCTCATAATAAAATGAATGAAAAAGACTGCAAGAAAGACATGTGTGAAAGTAGGATCAGATTGCATGCTGAGGTTGTGATGGTTTCAGCTCATCCCATGACATTCTGTGGTAGCATTAGTGTGTAAAAGTGATACAAAACTGGTCTGGTACTAGGGACATCAAGAAGCTGATTTTCATTACATACAAGAGCGGTGAGTCTATTCATGTGGTCTTTGTATAATATAGCCTTGGGTTTTTATAGCACTTCTAGATTTTTAGTTTATTTCAACATTTGTGTGGTCTGTGTAGACAACTGTCTTTATCAATATACAGCCTTCCCAGCTGGCACACAACGTTGTTTTAACGTTCAAATAACGTTACTTGGACGTTATGAATGTCAAATGGACGTTGTTACGACGCCGAGTGTCGGCAACCTTGGGTTTAAGACCTGTCTGGATTTTAAGACATGATAGTTACCTAAACCAATATTTGACCAACTGAATAATGGAGCGTATTGAATAGAAGGTCGTATTAGAGTGCGTCGACTGAACTTATGATTTGGGAAGGTTAGCTCGTAGCGAGCACCTCACTAAAAACTGAGATTTTTCATCTAGTTTTATTTCATCTGGAATAGACGTTAATTGCGTAAAAAAACGCGGGTGACGTCTAGTATAGGCTAGTTAGCTCGGAGTTTTCGGAATTTCTTCTGTCCTTTCCTTTGGGAAGATTTTCCTTCTTCGAAAAAATGTCTCATGTGAAGCTGAATGATGACCGGCAAGGTGGTAAAAAAATTTCATCGAGTTTTAAGGTTTTTCACCAGGGAAAACAAAGTTCACGTAGTTAATCTTGCTATTTATACTGAGATGATTTATTTGTCTGAGACGAGCAATTTTGAAAATAAACATCATGGAGGAGTGTACTTTCCAATTTCGTTCAATTTTTAAAAAGTTTCTGGCCGGCCCCAACTATGGTGTGGCCTCCTTTTCATGCATCAATGATATATTCCAAAAATCTGATCTAATAAATAAGCCTTCCCTCATAATATCATGCGCAAACTAAGCAGCGCTCCGGGACAATGGGGCACCGATTTGAAAAGTTAGGAGTGTAATTTTACAAATTTTGACTTTGGCCCCTCCAGAAAAATTTCCCCACGCAACTTTGAAATTTTCAGATTTTTGTAACCGTTAGAGAGACTTTGGATAATGAAAACCCCGCCCTTTATCGTTCACACATACATAGCACCCATTTTTGCCTAAGTATTCCCTCCGTGGGATGATACCTGAAAAATGAAGAAAAATTGATCGGTATCGGTATTTGGACGAAAAATCTATCGGTATATCGGTAATTGATAGAAAAATTGATCGGTATATCGGTATTACGAAGTCCTGTACGCCCCCCACTTTGAACTTATAAAATAAGATTTATAAAATATCCTGCGCAGTCACATGTTTTAGGATCTTCTGCAATACCCCAACACACATATCTACCTTCTAATATTTCAACTTTGTAATTTTTTAAGAAGATAGTCCTTTTTTTCTTACTTTCTTAGAACTTGTCTGTGCTTGTAGGAAGAAAATTCTTAAGTGATTGACAGATTGAATGATTTGTGGTATGTCAGAAAATTCCTTTTTTTCGAATTGTCTAGCTAAAAATTTTATGATTTTTTAAAGTCCGTCTCTAAGGTATGTGGGAAGTTTTTTTAACGATTTCTCAGCACCCACTTATGATATGTTAAACAATTATACACCGTTATAAATATATTCTCGCGAAGAATATCGAAGGTTTTCATAAAACCGAAAAGTGAAGATGAAAACTGATTCGAAAATCATGACATTAGATTTTTTATGATATTTGAACCTCGCAGATTTCTGTGTTCCTATTATTCGTATCTTTCTTTAATAAAATTTTCAGCCCTGTCAAATAGGGTATAACAGCCAGAAATTACCAGAAATAGCCAAAATAGACTTAGTTTAAGATCGAAAATCTTGAAATATATATTATAAAAATCCATCGGGTCGTAAAAACACAAATATGTTCATAGTTTCCCCCCCTATTACCACTGGGTTTGATAATTTGATTTTAACTACACCAACGTTTTGGGGGCCTAAAACATGCGTTTTGACAACCAGGGGTGTACTGTAAAAATTTTATCAAACAAATTTATGCCCAAAAGCCTCTAAATCACATTTCCAAACTATGGTCAAAATTTTGTATTCATATCTTAAAGATATTTTGAGAAATCGCTAAATTTGCAAACCTCCGTTTTGGGGGCCATTAGAAAAAAGCTACCTATCTTTAAGCGATTGATAAATATTGTTGAAATTGAAAATTTCGAAAAAGAACTATTTATTAAGTGAAGATGAAAACTGATTCGAAAATCATGACATTAGATTTTTTATGATATTTGAACCTCGCAGATTTCTGTGTTCACATTATTCGTATCTTTCTTTAATAAAATTTTCAGCCCTGTCAAATAGGGTACAACAGCCAGAAATTACCAGAAATAGCCAAAATAGACTTAGTTTAAGTACAAACCAACCCCTGCAAACAAGATCTTCAAAAAGTTTTCAAAATAAATTTCAGCTGTTCTTCAAGAAAGATCATGAAAAGTAGATAACGAAAATGGTGTTGTTTCTAAAATTTCGTTTCTAAAACTTCTTAATCCTAATCATTTTATTCATCATACTAGCCCACCGCTTCGTCACTATCTGCTTGTCCGCATACGGCCCAATTTTTCTTCAGTATACTACCAGGTTATTTTTTCAATTTTTTTTCTAAACATTGCACATATATTATATACAGAATTTTCAGGTGAAGAGCCAAATGTAAATTTTGGAAATGCCAGAAATATATCATTATTATTATTATTATTATTATTGTTATTATTGTTATATAGCCGAAAATCTACCATATTTCCTGGTCAGGTCATGATCTGCTCAGTAAGATTTACATTTCCGAGCCAGGCTCAAATGATGGACTGAGACGTATTAATTGAAAGCGGTGTGGCTTACAGCGTTTCGATGGCTAGGCCGCGAGATATTTCCAAGGTAAAATCTTAACTCTACCGGACTATATGGCCAATAAAGGATGGGTTCGGTCTTCTTAATAACAATTTCTATTTTAGCGGAGTTAAAAAAGGGCGGCCTGGGTCGCAAGACCTACCAGACCTACCATTACAAAGCCAAAAAAATCTAGCGAGCTCATGTGATGTCAGTGGCACTTAATAAGTTAATGTAATTTTGCGTTACTTAGCTATTAATTAGGACACCAATCTTTCAATAAGCAACTATCCTTCAGCAATTACACGATTTTTTTATAAAAACATCCAAAATTTTTGAAGTCTTGGGATGTTCTTAACTTTAGAGTTTTAAGCCTAAAAATGTTCTTAGGATGTTCTTAATTTTACCTCTTTGTGTACTTTTATGCAATTTCATAAGAAAATAGGTATTTTAGAGTTCATGAAGCATTAAAATATTCTCAGCTTCTTTTTAACGTTTCAGCTATCGAAGCCTTATGTTCTTACATAGTTTGTTCTTATAAAAAACGTGTATTTATTTAAACGAAGCTTTCTTGCAAATCCATTTACATCACATCTCATATAATTCTTGTGTTTTCTTGTGTTTTCTTTAGTACAAATCAGGCTGCAAGAAGAACTCACGTGGAAGGAATTGTGGAACTTAGAACATTTATAAAATGGAGGTAACCTTGTTTTTACACTTAAACGGTTTTGTTCTAAGCTTAGTGATATCGTTTGCTTACTCATCAATTTTAATTCACAAGCTTTTTCAAATTGGATTGACACAGATGTGCAGCAAGATTGGTCAGAAAGACATGTTTTTGCTTATATCAGCATAACATAACAATAGAAGACACTATCCTGATATGAAATGGGCTCTTCCAGAAAATGTCCGTACATGGGGGGGGGGTAGAAGATATATTCTCCGGGGGTGGCGAAAAATCATCAAAGTTTGCCTTGTCCGGGGGTTATTTGAGTTGTCCGGGGTGTCAACTGGTGCTTGTCCGGGGGTAAAACCCGTTGTCCGGGGGGTAAATCACTGAAAATTGTTATATCCTCCACCCCCATATTCAATTTTTTTCTGGAAAAGCCCAATATGTGTCTGGTATGAAACGGAAACACTTATTTAAAAACAAAACCTTTAACGGTCCTAATTTTTGTGAAAGAACGTTGAACATTAATCGACACTATAATGATTTTCATGTTTTGTTAACTTACGCTATTATGGAAGCAAACATTCGATCTGCGTAAGGAATCGCCTTTACAGATTCGAACATTTTTAACTCTTTGAACTTTTAAGCCTTGAAATAAATGTTCTTACTCTCAGCATTTTGTAAGCATTTTAGTGGAATTTCCTAAAAACTTCTTTGGATTAACTTGTGGAAATTTTAGGTATATATTTAGAGTTATCGAATTGTGGTCTGCTGAGACACTTAGGAGGTTCTACACCTGCGAGGACATCCGCCCTCCCGTGTAGTTCGAGTGTCGTGGTATACACCATGGCTTGGCAGCTCGCATCTGCAGGGTTGCAATGTCGATTGCGCTGTTATTCCTACTCCATCATGGGTAGGACCCATTCTGATGCATCGGAGGGAATATCTATCTATCGAAGGCTCGAATGTTCTAACATATTGAACTCAATACACACTTAATGTTCACATTTTTTGTTCTTGTAATGAAAATATTTTGTTCTTTCTAGTGAAAAGCACAAAAATACTTGATAAATGGTGAAAATAAGAACATTTTAAGAACATTAAAAGTCTTCAAAATTTTTGGATGTTCTCATGAAAAAATGTATGTTTTTTCGTTTTCTTCTTAATCTTTAGACAGACGTCAAAGCGAAATATCAACTTCAACATAATGATTCAACGATCAGCCTTCAAATGAAGTCAAAGGTAAAATCTAACAATAAAAATCTAACAATGAAAATCTCCATCATTCTAACGAAAAATCTCGTACCTAGAGCAACTGTACACTTTTGACTGTTTGACAGATTTATAAAGCCCGAAGGGCTAGATGTCTTGCTTTATGCCATCACAGGCAAAAAAATTGAATATCGCAAAAAAACTGTTGCTATTGTTTTCGAAAACCCGTGAAGCTTCTGATTGGTCAAGCGCTGAAATTCTATTGTAATGTCACGTGACCTAGGTAGGATTTCCTACCTAACCACGGCACATTTTTCAGCCGAAGCACGACATCTAATCCTTCGGGCTTTACAAATCTATGGGCGTAATACATTCCTTTATTGCGCAAAATTACGAAACTTAAGTTTAATATACAGCCAACTCTCTGTTATTCGAATTTTTCTGTTATCTGAAAAAAAACGTCGGTCCCTTCAGCTGGAAAGTGGTATAAAAATACTCTTTTTAATTCGAAATTCAATTGTAGTAGAGACAATGTTCTAACCTACATCTTTGAAGTTTATCATATTGAAATATTTGTGAAAATGGAAATTTCTTTCTGGAGCTGAAAAGCTATCTGAAGCCAAACTCCCTGACCAAGTTTACTTTACTAGAAAGCACCATTATTGTAAACAAAACAACATAATTCTAAGTAGACTTCTAGGTTTCTCCTACCTACTAGTACCCAATACAGTAGAACTTTTATTATTCGAATAATTCTATGATTCGAACTAATTCTCAGCTCCCCCCATCACAGGAAAACCTCGTGAAATACTTTCTTTAATTCGAATATTTCTGTAATCTGAACAAATTATAATTCTCAAACAGTCATTTTAGCCTGTACCACCCCGCCCACGGGCATTTTTTAAATTTTGATCAAGATGAGTTTGGTACTAGTCTGTACACATACCCGATTTCTACGGCTAATTTCAAAATTCATTAGAGAGGGTCTGTTGTCATTGTCTTTTTTCATTTGAGATTTTTCAAATTGACCACTGCGATGGAGTGTTCGTAGAGGGTCTGTTGTCATTCTCTTTTTTCATTTGAGATTTTTCAGATCAACCACTGCGATGGAGTGTTGGTGAGAGAGGGGAGACGACGAGGGGAGTGTTGTTATTGATAAATGATTCTTCACGGCAGAGGTCTCCGTACGGGAAAATTTTTATCAAACAGACAATGCACACAGAGTGTACTACAAAGTGATAAGTGTGAGATACACTGTGGTACAGAGTAGTTTGGTACAGGCTAGTTGGTACAGGCTAGTTTGATTTCAAACTACCGAGAGTCAATTGTAGTAATCTTTTTGCGAGTCTTTTAATTATATTTCATTCTAGGAACAAGGATTTATAAGATACAGAAAACTTGCAATCGTTATAATTACAGTAAGTTAAAATCATATGATTTTTCACCCTGGACAAAAAATGAATCACAAAAAGGAATTCGAAAAATGTGTTTTTTTCGGGTTGAGGAGGTTCCGAGTATTCAGAAAAAAATTCGGAAAAGAATTCTTTTAGCTAAGGCTGTACTTCCACTCTGCTTAAAATTAATACACCTTTTCGACCGTAGCCGCCAATTGCCGCGTGGGCATTTTTTTTCTCCGTTTTATCACTCTTAAACCGTCCCAGTCTTTTTTTTTGCGCCTATAGACAATAGAAAAAGGTGTAAAAAAGGGATTGGGTCGAGTTTAGAGGGATAATTATATAATCAAGTAATACGCACCTGACCGTGCTACTACGGTCGAAAAGGTGCATTGGGGAAATCTAATCGTGAAAAATTTTGGTCACTTGATCCGAGTCTTCAAAAGTCTGGCAACGAACTGTGGTCTTATAATTATCATAATACTTCAGCCAGGGGATGAGCTGGAGTTTTTCTAAGATACTTCACTAATTGGTCATTTGAAATAATAGAGATGACGCGTTCTTTAGAAAAAGCAATAAAATCCTTTGTCTCAAGATTCAACCATCAACCGAATCATCGAACACCTTGTAAAAACTCCAGCTTGACCCTCAGCAAGGGGCAGTTGAACCAAGTCTTCAAAAGTCTGGCAACGAACTGTGGTCTAATAATTATCATAATACTTCAGCCAGGGACAATGTAGTTTTAATTTCTATATTACAGTGAACTCTCCCTTATTCGAACTTCTAAAATTCGAATCTTCCATAATCCGAACTTATTCCCAACCCTTTTAACATACTTTCTATAATTTGAATCCCTCTGTATTTTAAACGAACAAGATTCCCAATTCAAGTTCAAGTTCGAATTAGCGAGAATTAACTGTAGATAATCTCTTTATGGACGTGTTTTTTTGACTGTATCAAAATTTCAGATTCGAAAATCTCAAAATTTACAAAAATCTTAATAACTTTGGAGGGAGGCAACAAAGACCTAATTGGGAAAAAAATGTTTCCGCCACTATTCCCCATCTCTACTTGATTTGACCGTCTAAATTTCAGTTGGTGATTTTGATAGCGGTAGTAACCACGACAACCATCGTCCTCTTGAAAAACAATACTGGTGAAGCTGCAAAATTGAAAGAAAATATTGATCATAGTGGAAGGTATATTCATCTGTTTTCTATAAGAGCGCTAGTGAGTAGGGGGGACAACCTTTAAGGCCGGTCTCCACTTGCGCACGCTGCGATCGCACTTTTTGGCTCCAATCCTTTTTGCTTGGAAAAAAGATTACGTCATAAAAATAGAGCGCGTTCGAAAAAAAAAGTTGAACACAATGGAGCGCCAATGGAGTTGCTTCATTTCTCTTTTGACCAATGGCGTGGAAGCTTTGCCCGAAAAAGTGTGGTTGGAGCGCTAGTGAGTAGGGGGCAACCTTTAGGATCCGGAGCAACTTTCGTTGTAGGCAAAACTCATAACCCACAAAATAATCAAAAAATTTACGATTTTCCAAAGTCAAATTAAAGGAAAATGATTGAGTGATCCAGTGTCGTTCGACAACTCTGATAAGGTCTATTTTTCCGGAATACTATTAGTTTGTAAGCTGCAATTTGTCTCTTTCATTATTTTTTCTATATCTTCTACAATTTCTGAATTAGTAAGCTAGACTAGAGACTGAACTCTAATTCATTCCTCTCTTTCTTTTAATAGGAAAATCACCCTTTTGGTTTCTTTGGATGGCTTCAGAGCAGAATATCTGACACGTGGTATTACCCCAAACTTGGATAAATTAGGTAAGGAATAATTAATATGAGGTCAACATTAAGTAGATTGGTTTCTACGCATGCGCGTGCGTTGAAAAGATTTGCAACAAAATTTTTTTTTCGATTTGTGACCTCCTCTCCCAACCGCACGCAACGTCTTATGAACATCCCATGGACGGCTTTAAGACCTTTGGACGTCCTAGAAACGTACATTAGACGTCCAAAAGACGTTTGTGCCCATTGGGTGGACCAGTTTGGGACACGAAAAAAAGATTTCGCCTGAAATTTTTAATATTTAGTATTTTTCTCTCTATCTGCCTATCAAAACAATAGAAATGAGAATAACTATTCCACATAACCGAGTGGCTGACAACTCAAAATTTAGATTTAGATTTATTTATTTACACGTTGTTTTTATAAGATCAAACTATATAAGAACATAAGGCTTCGATGGCTAAAATGTTAAGAACAAGTCAAGAACATTTTAAGGCTTTGACTCAATAAAACACCCGTTTCCTTAGGAAAATGGGTCAAAAATGGTCACAAAATGGTAAAAATAAGAACATTTTAAGAACATTTTTAGGCTTGAAACCCAAAAAGTTAACAACATCCCCCAATGCTTCAAAAATTTTGCATGTTCTAATAAAAAAAACGTGTATCCATGAAAACTGTTCCCGAGATAATTTTTTTAAATGTACCCCTCGCAGAGCTTTTAAAGTTAATGCTATTTTTTAAGATAAATGTCAACTTTCTTTTCTTACCCAAGCTTCCAATGGAGTTCGTGCGAATTTCCTGAGACCTGCTTTTCCACCCAAAACCTTCACTAATCATTACACAATTGCAACGGTATGATGACCCACGGACCTTTATATACTCTGGGAGTTTTTCAATCCCCGAGCCAAGCAAAATCTTTAATTGGAGTTTTTTTTTTTGAACGTGGTACCCTACCCTATTCATAATATGCGCCACTGGAGAGTCTTCTGAGAACTTAACTTAAAATCTTCTACCCAATACGTCACTTAAACAGGTGGAACAAAAACAGAAAAGTTGCATAATTTCGTGAAGTCATTGCAGTGGTGCATATCATGAATTCTATAGCGGTGTTAATCGAGAGTGATAGGTCTACTCTTCTTTGAATACTCGTGATAATGTAGCGCCGTTGGACGTTAACTTTTGACACTGCAATGGCTTTTTTTGCGGGTACCACTTACAAAAATAAAACTTCGATCAAAGATGGTGGATATAGCTTTTTCCAGGGCATATAAAGGTCAGTGCATTTTTGTGTTCTTCAGTCTCAGACGGATTAAAGCGAAATCTCAGCGAGATACATAAAGAGGTCTTCCCGTCTCTAAACTCAGCTAGAATCCGCAAATTGTTGTCTAAAATTTATTTTCCGAGGGGACAAAAAATTTGTTCGGCCATTTTTTGTTATTGCTTATTGAACTTAGGGTCTGCTTTTGAATCGCTTTTCTACGAAAGAAAAATTCCTTCCTCACCTTATCGTCTTATCTAGGGTGTTAAAAACATTAACGATGTCTCTTCAACTTTACGGTTTTCAGGCTCTAAACATTCGATCTTTTGACGTCACTTTAAACTTTTGAAGCTCCTGCAGTAACAAAAAAATCGAATTTGTGTCAAAACACTTGAAAGGCTTCTATTTTTCGAAAATCATAAAAGTGGAACTCACCAAGAAACGGAATGAAAATTCCAGTTTTTGGTGAGGTGCTCGCTAATTCAACTTGCTGAAATAAATCTAACCTAAAGTAACGGGCTGCCCAATAGACTATGCTAAAAGATAAATCACTATCCAAAAAATAAGCCCAAAGGCGAAGAAAATTTGCAAACGGGTTTATTTGCCGACATGAGTTTACACCCGATAGAGTTTGGCGGTCGTTTCTTCGAAACTCTACTGCCTATTTTCCCGTAAACCGCCATTACGGATGTAAACTCTGTGCATATACATTTTCCTTCCTTTATTATCCCTGTAAGGGGCGATAGCATCGTCTAGCCGCTCAGACGAACCATACTTTTGTCTTCTTTCAGGGTTTATATCCAGAATCGAACGGAATGGTAGCCAACAATTTTTATGATCCAGATTTGAAAGATAATTTCAAGATTGGTCCAAAGGCTGGAGAATCAAAATGGTGGCTTGGTGAACCAGTAAGTATAGATAGTATCATACAATCATGGTCGAAATAGAATGAGAATTCCGATTATTTTAACGTTTTTCAAGATTTAAAGTTCTGACGAGAAAGTCGATTTTAATCTCTTTAATTTAATCGAATATTTCAATTTGGGAGGGGTTGGCAGACTTCCAGGCTATATTCTGAGCCTTATTGGACTATTTTTGAACTTTTGGAACTTTTGGAGTCTTAAGTCCAGCATTAAAACTCAGAGTTAAAACTCTACCCTTCAAACCTACTTTAGAGCACTTACAAATCGCTTGTGGTTTCAAAACTTCCCGGTGGATTCCCTTTCTTCTCAAATTTTACGACCATGATTGTAGTTCTAACTTTTTTTGGGCCACTTCTTCGTTCATTTGATTATATAGTGCTCCAAATAGGAATATATTTTAAATTAAAATAGGTGTTTAGCCAATCTAAAGGTCATTTCAGACAAATTTTTTACGGGGTTCCGCCAGACCCCCTGATCAAATGACTCTCATTACGCTCGAAAAATCACCAGCAAAATGAAATTTTCTTATTTGCGGCACCATATCAGAAATTCTAAAAGAAGTCTCTGGTATGACTTGGTCAGGGCTTTTGAATCCAAGGCACTGCGCTCCGTAGCCAAATGCTCTTCCTTTGTACTACCATCGACTGTATAAGAAAATTTATTCGATGTCTGGTGCAACCGGTTCTTCTCATGGAACTTTTTTCATTCTTCCAATAGATTTGGGTGACAGCCAATAAGAGTGGATTGAATACTGCTTCGTTTTATTGGGTTGGATCAGAAGCTGAAATTAAAGGTATTAACATACATTATATCACACCCATATCTCCAATTTTTATCCCCGCCACTGATAGTAATCAAATAAACTAATCCTCACCACAAAATATCATGCTATTTTTCTCATTCCCACTGATTTTTCTGACTTAAAATTTTTTTTTCCCGTGTCCTTCGGTGGACGATAACATTGTTTTTTTCTAGCACTATATGTTTGAGGGTTTTTTGAAACACTTGCTTTTTTTCTAGGTATTCGTCCAACATTCTGGAAGAAATTTGACGCGTAAGTGTTGCTTTTTTATCTCACAGGCATCTGCTTATCCTCTAACGAAAAGAGTATTAGTACTTTAAGTTTCCGTGACGGTCTTCTGAATAACTAATTACTTACACAGCAGTTACCTAGAGACAAGATAATTTATCATGTTTTTACTGGCTGTGGGAAAGTAATGTATGTGGAGTAATTTGTTATTCAATCTGCCGTCGCGTTTTCCTGTGGCATGGTGAGTACGCGTTATTCAAGTGGTTTCTTAGGTTCTCTAAGCTTTGTATAGGAAGTATGGGTTAACAAAGTCATTTATTTTCGTATCTTTAATTCTTCTAGATCAGTACCATGGTCAGCACGTGTTAATCAAGTCATTGATTGGATGAAATTACCGGTGAATGAAAGGTAACAAATGCTTATTCAGAACTTTGTGGTAACAGGAAATTTTGAGTAAAATCGGATTAGCGGTTATGTTGAAAGTTAGCATTTTAGGTAAAAAATGGACCGGTCTGTAAAAAATCAACCACGCATGTGAGTACACTGAAATTTCGCATACTGTCACACCTGGTGAATATTTCAATTCAAAAGCCTCAGTAGTTCCTGAGTTCTGGCAGGGGGTCGACGTTTATTTTACAGACCGGTACACTTTTCAGTCAAATTACGCCTTCTAGCTCTTCGGGCTTTATAAATCTATGCCAAAAACGATAAGATTTAAAGGGCCCACTTGAGGCCCCTCCCAAGACGTTTCCCTTAGTAAAAAAATTGGAAGATACTCAAGGAGCTGAGGTCAACTAATTTATGCGGGAATTTGTTTTGGGTAATTCGTCGAAATTTGATACAAAAGTTTTTTCTCACCATTTTTGGGGATGAAAATGAATATAATGAAGTTACGAACACTGAAAAAGTTTTATTGAAATATTTTTTGCTAAGATCTCCAGAGGGATTATGAATCCAACCTAAATTCTAGGGTCATATCAAAGTGGATTAATTTTCGCAAATTTCGTTTGCTTCTGCGAAACTTAGTCGTCGCGGAAAATTTGCAATTGTGACTTTTGCCATACGCCCAAGGAAAATGATGAAAGAAATTAGTCGAGAAAGAAGCTGATTTGCGAAATTTTTTCCATCCGAAAATTAATCCACTTTTATTCAAATTTACCTCATTATTTTCTATTTAGCCGTCCGGAATTTATCACCTTATATTTCGAAGAGCCGGACAAAAAAGGACACAAGTATGGACCTCACTCGCCCCAAGTAAGTAAGTTTGCGACCGCAGTCGGAGGCGACCCGAAGGCTCCTCTTTCGATAGCTATCTACCCGAAGGTAGGGGAGAGCACCACTCTTTCTCCCTGGATTGTTCCACTTACCCTTGATCCTTCTCTTAATTGCTGAGCACCAAGCAGAGAGGCATCAAGTACCATTTTGGAAATCTTTGGTATGAACCGGCTGGGAGTTCGACCCACAACCTTGTGCACCGTGCACAACCACTGCAATACGGTCGCCTCAGGTTCATATTTGATACTTCGACATCAGAATTTAGACGTCCAGAAAGGATTAGGTATTTTAACGTCACACATTTTCTCTTCTTGAATCCCCCTTCATTTGCTAAATTAAAATTCGCGAAAAAAATTCATTTGACTGATTCGCGAAAAATCAATTCCCGTCAGACGCAGTTTTTAAATCTTGTTGTAAATCCTACTTGTATTTTATGTCTTGCCAACATCATAGTTGAATCCGGTGAAAAAGTGTCCGTTTATTCGTGAAATGAATCTCTTTTAATTTTTAATTAGCCCCGAAAAAAAAAAGATTCTTTAGATGCAGATAGAAATTTGTGAATTTAATAGAACACGGGAATTACCAAGAGTATTGGTTTCTTTTCCTGTTCTTTTGGATTCTCATTATAATAGCAAACTGTTCAAACTCCCTAGAAAAAAAGAATTCAACAGGCGTGATAAATTCAAGAAACAAAAAAGGGTTTGCTGACTCAGACTCGAATATGGAAAAAGAATGAATTTAAGGAAGCCCGTACCTTATCCCTATCATATTTTATCCCATTCTCTAGGGTGAGCGAAAATTTAGGTGCGAAAATTAAAGGAATTAAGGTAGCTAAAACCATTTTGAGAGAGAATGATATTTGAGTGAAGGTAGAGAGTCTATCACCATATTTCCCTAACACCATGTCTGGAAGAGCTTGGGATTCGAACACAGTCCATTGCAGTGCAAGTCTGTGATTGAAACCTTCACACAACCAATCGACAGAATATTGGTGAGACACAGTGATAGCCTTGTAATCATATAATC
The DNA here is from genome assembly GCF_902728285.1 of Clytia hemisphaerica. NCBI lineage: Eukaryota > Metazoa > Cnidaria > Hydrozoa > Leptothecata > Clytiidae > Clytia > Clytia hemisphaerica. Next base: position 705,961 of record NW_027103595.1, on the reverse strand, counting down.
ATTTTGATGATATTCGCTTGAAATTCTACTTTCAGGTAACCAAAATGATAAAAAAAGCAGACCAGACGATCGGAGATTTGATGTCTAAAATGCACGAAAATTCGCTTGATAATCAAGTCAACGTCATTGTGGTTTCAGATCACGGTATTTAGACTTATTTAATCTCTACTTTATATAACCAGCAGTATTTTCTATGCATCGTGGCTAGACTAGAATTTATTTTTTGACAAACTTTGTTTTCCCCTTATTTGGACGTAGATGCTCTGCCACTACCATTGATTGTTGCATCTAGCCAGAACAGTTGGGTTAGATTTTCCAAAGCAGGGAAAGAAGCTGGTTTCCACACAGACACGGGAAATGAAGCTTGTTTCCACAAGACCACAGGAAATTTAGCTGGTTTCCACAAGTACGGTAAAAATCTTAAGGTTGACAGAAGTAGAAATTTTATTCTAACCATTGGTGCTTTTTTTCTCAATTTATGAAATATTTAGTCTTCTTAAGAGTCTGGCAAAATCAACTCTCCTTACTTTCTTACATGTTACTCTTTTTTTCTTCTCTTTCTTACAAGGTATGGCGGAAGTCGACTGTAGGAATAATGTCACTTTGGTTGATGTAAGAACCTTTCACCCTTTTGCAAGAATAATTTTGTTTTTGTTTTTGCGGTAAAAAGAATTCTCCCCGCTGTGGAGAAAATTAATTTTACAATGGTACAAATAAGCCAATGCAAGGTAATGAACTAATTGTTTCTAGCATAGTCCGTATAAAAAACCCTGGTCTGGAAGCCTTTTCTTTCTTTCCATCGTTTCTTACTTGAGCTTGCGTTTGAGAAATTAGTTTATTTTGCTCACTTTTTGATCATGTGATTAAATCTTAAACCAATCCCAAGTGGAGTACTTGGTAACGTGATCAAAAACTGAGCAAATCGATTTTTATCTTTTGATATTAACAAAGGAAAAGCTAACAAAAAGTTAAAACAATAAGCTTCCAGACCAGTGTTTTTTATAAGGACTATGCTTCTAGTAAGTTCTGCTGTAAATACAAAGTGAAGTACGACGGTCGTATTTTGTTGATTTTCTTCCCTTTTATTTCTAGAAAACAAATACGTCGTTATTTTATTACCAAGGATTGGGATCGTTCTCCATGCTCAACAGTAAAGATGAAAGTATGTCTAATTTTTGTCTACTTTTAAGTACCTAATAAACGCCCTTCCCCTCGTTTTTCAGTTTTTCGATTTCTCCTCAACCTCCTTACTCTGAGTAGCTTGGTTTTAATCTATAATTAATTTATTTTGGTGGTATTTAGGTACATGTTTTCAACCCCCGATAATAAGGTTCCCTCGTTTGTTACAATTTGAAGATTTTTCCAGCACCCCCCCCCCTCCCAGATGAGAAAAAGTTTTTATAAGGTACTTTAATAGTTGCTCATTTGTAGTAATAAAAATGACGCGCTGTTTAGAAAAAGTAACAAAATTGTTTTATTACTGGTTAACGACCAACCAAATCAAATTAGAGCTTGTAAAAACTCCATATCATCCTCCTCGACCGTTTATTAAGCAGCTGAGATCATCACAGATTCTTACCCAGTCCTTTAGTTCGCTATTTATGATTTTAATCTGACAGCGCCCACATACATAAGTCATATTGAAAAATGATGCTCCTCTGTGTACAGTAATGTGTAGTTTTTCTAATTCTACTGTTCTAATTCCTTTTTCTTTAAGAAGAATTGAAACATCACCCCCCCCCCATGCTGAGAAGGTTATTTCTGGTAGATTAACGCTGTAGACTTTTGCCGAAATTTCAAGCGGGATGGGAAGTCTATTTGCCTATTTTGAAGTGACTGTATAATATATGCATTTCTTTATGTTTTTTAATAGACGACACAAGTACTATTTACAACGATTTAAGGGTATGGTTAAACTTTTAATCTGTTTTTATACTGGTTACTACTAATCGGTGGCAGGAGGACAGAGTGAGGAGACAGCGGCCAAGTTTTTTTGGGCGCTGAACAACAAGGGTCGAGAAAAGGCGCCTCTGATTACTAATTTTGGGGCCCCTTTTCTTTTTTGCACCTAAGAATTAGTAGTTTTCAGCCAAAAAGTAGTCTAGCAAGCTAGACGACTGATTTATACATAGTAGAAATAAAGCAAAAAGTAATGAATGGAACAATTTTAGTCGTCTAGAAACCTTTGTGCACTAACTCCAAACAAAAGAAAAATGTCAATATTGCAATTATCATTTTTTCCTGCTCAAAACAATTCTTGAGAAAAAAAATATGTGTGGATTTGTGTATTGAAAGTTTTTCATTTGAGTTGATTTCGTTTTGAGAGTTGGTTGTTGCTTGATAAATTGTTTTCTCGCTACGCAAGTTTCTGCGTAGCTAGCCAGGGTATCTATAAGGCTGGAACACCGGATTCTTCCAGTCGTTTATACAAACTAAATCCCGTATTATTATTAGTAGTATTGGTATTATTAGTATTACACGCATTATAAACGACTTCAGTCTAGCCAAAAAGAGAAAAATACCCAAAAGTTTTAGTGCCCACACCCTCTATCGATTCCGCCAATATGATCGGGAAATCTATTTCAGATTTTAATTTAACGGCTGAATTATAACATTCATATCATAACCATAGTAACAACTTATATTAATGGATTTTTGAAAAGAACTGCAACAAGTTTTCAATTTTTCTAATAATTTTTTCTTGAATTTCCATTTCTTCAGTGTTCTTCAAAGAATTTGAACATTTACAGCAAGATTAATGATTATATGCCAAAACGATTCCATTTCACCAATAGCAGGTAAGAAGTCAATTTAAGTTTTATAGTGATTTATATTGTTCTTGTGCAAAAAATGGCGTTCTAGTTCTACAGTCCTAGCAAGCGTGTACAGGCAATTGCATTCTGTTTGGGCTTAATTTTTAAAAGTCGTTGCATTGATTCTAGTGCAAAATCTCCCAAACATCAGCGTGAACCTGGTGGGTTGATAGATATCGAAAGAGGAGCCTTCGGGTTGTCTCTGACTACAGCCGATGTTTTGGGTAGAGAAATTGTATGTTCTGGGTAGAGAAATTATATTTTCGATGTTCTGGGTAGAAAACATTATATTTCTGTCTAATCTCGATATTTGAAAGAAGCAGAGCAGAATTGGGATTTATTAAAGAACCTAATCCAATTAATAAGAAAGTTTTTAAAAGAATCGAAATATAAGATCTGTTAAAGGAATTACTGATTGATTCTAATTTTTGAAATCCTTAAGATAACTTTTCTATTCTCTATAGGAGAATTGGTGACGTAACAATTGTACCTAATGCACATTGGAGTGTTATATTAAAGTAAGTTTTATTCTCAGTTGCATTTTAAATGGCCTAACCCGAGATCAGATTGTGATCGTATTCTGCACACCACGTTGCAGCTCTAAAGGGATGTGTGAAAACAAACAATCTGACGAATATGCAATCTCGAAATTGTAAGGACCGCGTTCGTTTAAAAGGACTGGGAATGACAACAAAGTTGCGTGATTGTGTTTATGAATAGGGCGCCGTATCATTTTTTGACATTCCGGCGCTCAACAAGATTCTTGTTGTAGAATTTTCCGCGGGAGGATTTTTTTCCTCAGATGTTTAATTTTCAAGCGCCTTCAGAGGTTTACCGTGCGCGTAAGGAAATTATGAACGGATGTTATCAGGTTAAAATGCTGGGTCATTTTCTGACACACAACTTTGTCATCATGAATAATGATTATTATATTTTTTTCTCTTTTCATCAGAGACAATGGAAGATGTTATCCAGACAGAGGATCACACGGCTTCGATAACCTAGACGAAGATATGAAGGTACTAGCCAGTACCACTGCCCTTTAGAAAGCTTGGATTAAACTATACTCGATATCTTTGATCGGTAGCCAGTACCACTGCCCTTTAGAAAGCCTGGTTTAAGCTATACTCGATATCTTTGATCGATAGCCAGTACCACTGCCCTTTAGAAAGCCTGGATTAAGCTATACTCGACATCTTTGATCGGTAGCCAGTACCACTGACCTTTAAAAAGCCTGGATTAAGCTTTAATCAATATCTTTGATCGGTAGCCAGTACCACTGCCCTTTAAAAAGCCTGGATTAAGCTTTAATCAATATCTTTGATCGGTAGCCAGTACCACCGACCTTTAGAAAATCTGGACTTAAACTATATCCGAAATCTTTGATCCGAGTTTGTTTTTTATGAAATCTCCCTTTTTGTCAGAACATTGCAAATCAACCTGCAGACATCTTTTAAAAATATTGTGAGCATTTTACAATATTTTGTTATTCACCAATACCACATTACTTCGAATAAACAACCCTTTGAGAAAACGCCCCACCTAAAAGCCCAAAAATTTAATAAACGCTCGTGGCGTTTATTTTGAAGTAGTACGGTATGTTGCGTTAACAAAATCTTTAAACATCTTATCAACCAATCGATACTCGAGATCCAAAATTTGACGTTTTTTTCACTATATCTTCTTCCTAGGCTATTTTTGTTGCTTCTGGACCTTCATTCAAAGAGAATTATCAATTTGACCATCTATTTAATATCGAGATCTATAACTTATTAACAGGTAGGATTGGAACTAGTTTAAACCCATATCAAGTCTCCCTCGGGGTACTAGGGTTGGAGAATGCGATGACCGGACCTCCGGAAACTGACCCTTAGAGAGACTAAACTTGTGCTAAAAATTACCCAATAATCGCTAAGACTTTCTATGCATTGCCGGTATATGCCGCCAGCACGCTATCTTTGAGCAGAACAGAAAAATTTAGAAGGATCAGCAGGGCCCAAGCTATGAAATTAAAGTAGGGGGCTAATGAATAGAGTCTAAGGAGGCACAGCCAAAAACTTTTACTTTGCAGAAAAAAAATAGGTGGTCATGCCCCCCCCCCCTCTGGTGGCGTGGGCCCTGATCAGGGGAAAGCCTGGTTAATGGCGCCGACACCTTAAAACGCTGGGTCATCACTTCTTCCAAGATTCTTTTCCTGGTTTAAAAAGAACTTTAAATTTTCGGACAAAGTTGATATTCATCTTTGAATTTCCCATTTTCTGGCAGATTTACTGAAGATCTCTGGCGCTTCCAATAACGGAACACAAGGCAGTTTACGGCATCTTCTACACAAAGATTTCTTAGCTTCTTTGATTGAAGCAAAAGGAGAATTGAAAGATGTTAAAGCAAATGAAGTATATGATGTCCCTCAAAGACGTTTTCCAGAAGATTATGAAAAAGCGTTAGAGAAATGTGATGATTGCAAATGCCCTTATTGTAATGTAAGCATTTAACTCAAATATTTCTTAAAGTCTGAGTGTCTAAGTACGTTTCTTTGATACAACCCAGCACAACGTTGTTTTAACGTCTATCTAATGTTCACAATATTCATATAACATTATATGAACATTGAAGAAACAACGTTGTTTGTCATGCCAGCTGGGGACGGTATAATGAACAGTTACTCTATGCGTTTTTTATAAGAACAAGCTACTTAAGGCTTTGATGGTCAAAATATTAAGAACAAGCTAAAAACATTTTAACCCTTTGTGGACTCTTAAAAAGCTAAGAACATTGAAAGAAACGTGTATCAATCTTTGAGTGAAGGTATTTTCTAAAATTCTTATTTTTCAGCGAAATGTTTCTGCGAAGTTGGATCACTACAGAAAGAATTTGAATCTCACCAAAGTTGAAAGTTGGTGATTATTTAGTAGTTGCCTCTCTCTCCCTTTTTGATCCTAAAGGGACCAAGAATTATTGTCGAATCCCAGAAAGGCGATTCAAATTATTTATACAGTATCTGGCCCGGTGGAAGCGGAGAGACTGGGAAGAACTCAACCTCCCCGCTTTTGAGCGGAGATTTTTGAGATGAGGTTTTTTTTCTCAAATTCCTAGCAAATTTTATCTTATTTTGACCCTTCAGCCTTCCCACTTTAGCGGTTGTTCTTCCGGACCTGTAAATCCGTAAATCCGTGAATCTCACAAAAACAGAATTGCAAAGTTCATATTTGAAATTTAATCCTTATCTATATTTCAGTCACAGAATCACATCAAGTCAATAGTCCACTTGGATTACCCAAAACGTTCAACAAAACATCAGATTTGCTTTTGACACAACGTCACTATATCACAGGCTATAATACTAAACTTCATATACCGATGTGGGTAGCGTACAGGCTAACAGAAAAGGTAAGTAAAGTGCCAGACTATAACATAGTCAACACTAAACTTCACATGCCGATAGTGGGAGCGTACAGACTAAAGTTAGTAGTACCATTGACTTCTAAACCTCATGGACTAGACTCGAGACTCCTGTATGGGAAATGAAGCCACTTATTTCCCATCCAGAACGCCCGCGCGTGGTTTTTACACAAACGCTGGATTGATTTCAAATAATGGTCCTCAAAAACAAAGGAACCGCTAGATATAATTTGTCGTCATGATTGTGGTGCGTTCTAGGCGCGTTCTGGATGGGAAATAAGTGGCTTCACTTTCCTCGCCTGGGAAAGGTTAGAGATTCTACTCTAGCCCTTCGGGAATTAAGCCATTGATTTATAAGCCCGAAGGGGCTTTATCGGGCTTTAAGCCATCGTAGGCAAAAAAAATTGAATATTGGAAAAAATATTGTTGCTATTGTTTTCGAAAACCCGCGAAGCTTCTGATTAGTCAAGTGCTGGGATTTTATTGTGACTCACGTGACTTAGATAGGATTTCCTATCTAACCACGGCACACTTTTCAGCAAAAGCTTGACAAGGCTTTAAATCTATTATTTAAATAACTATTCGAAATTTGAATATTAATGAGAGCGAATAAGTACAGCGGACCCTCAACTGATTATAATCATTTGTTCATTATATTTTTATTTCAGCAATTGCTAACAAACGTAAAACGTTCGAATTGTTTCCGTAAAGACATTCGATTGACCGACAATGAAACTTCTTCATGTGATATGTACTATAAATCTGGAATGGATCGTGGTCATATGGCTCCTTCTGGTAAGAAAAAACGACGTTAGTTTTATATCACAGGCCATTCTTTAGTCAAGCGCTAATTAAACGCCGGCCCCTTTTACACTCCTACGCTGGTCTTCATCTATCATTGCCAACCCCGAGTATGGCATCCTTCTTTAAAATACATAGGCCCGTTCTAAACTGGCCATATTCATGCCACAGGCTCTAAAGTTCTAAACCTTGCTTTAGATGTTAGAGTTCCCTTTATTTCAAGGCGGTGTCTGGATCTAGATTCATTTTTCAGATGTCTGTATACAATGATTGCTTCTAATGAGTGATACCTGAGTGGTCTAAGGCGTCCGCACCGTGAAAATTATCGAAATATGCCTAAAATTTAAGAGATTAATGAGCCATTCACGTACAATATATATTGCATGTGAAACGAACAAGCTCCCGAATTCAAACTATGTCATGGTTAATTCTTGTCTTCGTGCGTTTATTTCACCTAAATTTCCTTATTTTTTTGATATGTCATACGGCAACGTCTTCAAATATTTTCAGTGAAGTTGAGCCCTCACAAAATTGAATTCTCTGCGCGCTTGCTAGCATTGCAGTAGCGTAGACAAGGGGGCGCAAAATTTGTGTAGGAGAGCAGATTTTTATGACACAGTAATTATATTTTTATATTATGACGCAATGGATGGACTCGATTACGACTCGCTTACTGTTCTCAGATATTTTATCTTTTCAAGGTGATTTTAACTTCGATGTGGAAAGTGAGCAAGACACCAACGTTCTTTCAAACATCGCTCCACAATACGGCCGCTTCAATCGTTTCTATGGTAAGATTTATACTATGCTATAGTCTAAGACAAATCGCTATCTAAGAAATAAGCCCAAAGCCGAAGAAAAATTCACAAACGGGTTTTTTTGCCGAAAAGAATTTACAGTCAGTAGAGCTGCCAGTTGTTTCTTCGAAACTCTCCCGCCGATTTTTTCCGTATACCGCCTTAACGCCATACCGCCATATTTTCCCGCCTTTACTATCACTGTAACGGACGATAACATCGTCTAGGTAAGATTCACAAATCATATCATTTATCACATGACAATTTTTCGAATTCTCAAAAGAAAACAAACAATCTCTCATTCGACCAACATATATCAAACCAAGTAAAAAAGGCAAACTCAATGGCTGGTCTAATTAGACGAGCCTTCACGTATCTCACTCCTGAATTATTCCGTAAACTTTACATAACATTTGTCAGGCCCCACCTAGAATATGCCCAAGTCATTTGGTCACCGAAACTGAAAAAACACAAAAAACTTATAGAAGGTGTTCAGCGGCGCGCTACAAAAATAGTCGAAACATGTGGACGACTATGTTATGAAAGCAGACTACAAAGAATTGGAATCCCAAGTCTAAAATATAGGCGTGCGGTAAGTGATATGGTTGAGATCTTTAAACATTTAAATCACTATGAAAAATCGTGTGTTCCTAAGAAATTTAACCAACGAATAAGACCAATGAGAACACATAATTCTGAGCTGGTAAGAATTTTCGGGAACGATGGTGTCCGTGGACCACAGAGCAACTCCCTTTACTATCGGGGCATTGAACAGTGGAATAGCCTACCTGAAAAAGTAGTTAAATCATCTACAATACAAGAGTTTAAAGAAAACCTCGGTCTAGCTTGGAAAGAGAAAATGTTTGAGTATGATTGAAACTGTCACTATTGTTGCATATCTGTTTGAAGTTAACCTTTGTAATAAACCAAACCAATGTATGAGCGATTTATAGAGGCCCATGTGCTTGCACGGTGGCCTGGAAATCTGTAAAACATTATTATTATTATTATTAAGACATATTTTACTTTTCATACTGACATACTGACAGTTTCATGCCGTCTAGGACGACAATCTTCAGTGAAATAAAAGTTTTTTTATATCATGGTATTTAAAGTTTTTTTTGACGTCAAAAATCATTCGATAATATTTCTAAGAGAAATTTTTGTCTGTGGCGGCATTTTTCAGTTATCTCAGTTCGCTTTTTCAGCAGTAGCGTGGTGAGTTGACCAAAATTGGGGTAATGGAAAGGCAATTTTTTTAAATTGGGATTTTGGTGCGCCATTACAAAGTGAAATATGTTTGTAAAACTTACGCAAGCGAAGTACGCACGAAAAGTTTGGCGCTGGCGACCTGGATGATTACAATTTTTTATAAATTTTGTTCCTGCTTTTCTTCTAAACGCACTGTATATTACTTTTTAGGTGCTTGGTATTATTTAGAGAACGCCACAAGAAGTTGGGCATTGAAATACAAACAGATTTATGTTTATTCTGGTTCTATATTTGATATGAATAAAGACGGAATCAAAGATGAAGAAGATGCACCAAAAATGTAAAATTTGTTTTCAAAGTGATGTTAAAACCTACAATCATGGTCAAAATCTATTGAGAATTTAGCTTATTTCCTCGTATTTCGAAATGTGGAGTTCGGGCGAGAAAGTTGATTTTTGGCCCATTTCTTAAATTTAATCGGATATTTCAATTTGGCACGGGTTTACAGACTTCCAGGCTATATTCTGAGCCTTATCGGACCATTTTTGAACTTTTGGATCCTCAGATCCTAAGGTCCTATGTCTTAAGACTCAGAGTTAAAACTCTACCCTTCCAACCAAACTTTGAGTACTTCCAAATCGTTTGTGGTTTTGAAAATGCGTTGGAATTTCCCTTTTTTGGTACCATAAGAGAGGTATTTTCATACTCTTTATAAAAGCACGTTTATGACCTTTTCAATCAAGTGTGCAGGAGTTATAGCCTTAAGTCTGTATATTAGGTACTCGGCAAGTTGGCAAATTCAGAACGTGTATACACGTCACTCGGGTTTGAAGGGTTATGACAAATATCTAACGTGAGTACCACAGTTTAGCTATCTATGTCGCATTGAGGAAGAAATTTTAAGGTACGAAGCTTGCTAACAAAAGATAAACCGTTTGAATTTTCAATTTATTTGTAAATCTGATAGTCTTTTTTACCTTACTTATGCTTTTAGATGGGCAAAAAACGTGACAGGATCTGTTGCCATCCCAACGCATTATTACAAAATGGTGGTCAGGTGTCATGACAACGGTCAATCCATTGTATCATGTGACGATTTGAAGATTTTAACCTACATTCTACCTCATAATCAAAACGCAATGTGCGAAACAAAGGTATACGTTTGTTATAAGAACAAATTATATAAGAACACAAGGCAAATTTGTTTTTCTATTTTAAAGATCTTTTTGTGCATGGTCATACCTTTCTTTTTAGTTGAAGATCAAGCGCAAAATAGTGAACGGGAATGAAATTATAAGTTTTATAAGAACACATTCGATAGTCGAATTATTAAGAAGAAGTTAATACACCAATTCTTTAGGAAAATACTCACAGAATGGTAAAGAACATTTGAAGAACATTTTCCGGCTTAATACTTAAAAAGTTAAGAACACACAGAGGCCATTTCTTCTAAATTTAATCCTTGCTAAAAATTTAAAATTAGAATTTCAAGTCAAAAACCCTCAGGAAAAATAACAGTTGACATTAATCTTTCTTTTTTCATTACTAAAGCTTCACTCGATGTCCAAATATATCGACTCACACATCTCAACAGTTCGTGATTTGGAGCTACTGACTGGTTTAAAATTCTTCAGTGAACTATCTGAACAAAAACAGGCAAGAATTAAAACAACCATTGATCTTCAACCATGGTGATACTGAAAATATGGTCCAGTGGAGGCTCTATAAGCTCTGGTTTAGACGGCTCATGCACTTTTAGTCCTGCCTATTTTAACTGTAATGAATTTAAATAAGTGCGTTTTTTTTGCGACGGAGACGGTTTGTCTAGATCCTGATCAGCTGAGGACGACGGTAAACAAGCACTTTTACCATTCTCGATTTTGTGGGTTAAAACTGCGGTTTTTTTCAAATCGCTTCAGTCACTCCGCCGTCCACAAAATGCAATAACATAAACTCGCTTGTGAATTAAAATGTGCGAAAAATAAGCTGTCTTAGTCTAAGTTAATGTGTTGCCCTTTTTTGACATCAATTTAATGACTTCTTTTAATTTTTTCCAAGCAAAACTTTTCGAATGTTAATTTAGTGCCAAATGTTAGCATAATCTAAAAATTAGAATACACAGCCGTCTAAATTAGAGGTAATTTGAAACAAATGGATTCTGGATTGGAAAATGATTTGCTATCTGATATACATGCCAATTTGATCGAGTTAATGAGATATCATTCCAGTTTTTGAGACTCCGATGTACAAGACTTTTATACAAAATTCAAAAGAGTTGTTAGAGCAATATCTCAGCTGACACAGAACGTCATTATAACGTTCATCTGACATTCCTAACCTAACGTTGGTTCATAAAACGTTAGATGGACTTTCAAGCGATGTTGTGTGCTAGCTGGGACCAAAGCTTAAAAACGAAACGAGAGGTTTTGTCAATTTTTCAAACAAACTGACGAATGCTTGAAAAAGCAGAATTCTTTTTATATATAAAGTCAACACTCTCCACCAATTCGACCCTCTGTTATTCGAATCTTTTTGTAATTCGACCTAATTATTGGTCTCCTAACTAGAAAGTCGTATTTTAGAATCTTTTACTGGCTTTTACTGTTTCGAAGGAAGTTCTTCATCTTGAAGATTGAATTAGAGTAATATAATAGAAGTGTTAAGTAATTTCCGTTACTCGCTGAACTACTTTTACAGTTGTCTCTCTCTAATTCGAGCTTCAAGGGACTAAGACTTCTCTTTCGAATTATAGAGAGATTCGAATTATGGAAAGAAGCCCCCAGCGGTTTGCGTGATGGCGTGATTGGGACTTTTTATTTGCGTGATGGCGTGATTAGAGATTTTTTTTGGCGTGATGGCGTGATCAAGGTTTTGGGGTGATGCGTGATTGGGCAAAATTTTGAGGCGTGATGCGTAATTTGGGCTATTTTCCGCTATTTTTTGCGTGATGACAAATTTTAGCGATCTTCGTGAAGCGTGATGGAAAATTTTTTTTTGCGTGATGGCGTGATTAGGGGTACCACTGGGGGGCCTCATAGAAAGCATTTTAAACTACTTTCTGGTGAGGGGACCAATGTTCTAGTTCGAATTACAAAGACTCGAATTATAGAGGTTCGAATTAGAGAGAGTTGACAGTAGTTCGAATGATAGGGTTCAACTAAGGAAGTATTAACTTTAGTATAATATGCTTGTATTGATTAAATTATCATTTTATATAAAATTGTAAATATACTCTACTCCAGCGTCAAGAAGAGAAATTATGTTATTATGGAGGCTCGAGTAAAAGACTAGAAAAACTTTTCGACTAATGGAAACTCTGAGGTATATTATTTTTATAGACATATTTTATTTGAATAGTAATACTCTAATAAAATGACCACTTGTTAATTATCTCATTTTCCCCTATATCCCACTCCTGTGCCACTGGAAATTTGATTAAGATCCTATCAAAATCCTGCCCCAAGTTGGAAAAATACCTTACAATGTCAGCCCCACTTGGAAATTGACGTTAATTTCATCCACATTTGAAATTCAATGCAAAATATTGCACTCCAAAACCATCCCCATTAGATTTTTTAAGCTTGAAACAATAGAATTTCTATCCGCATTTTACACCCTATGTGGCCAAATGCGGGGCTGTGGTTTAAATTTAACTTTTGACCTCTCTTGTCTCTTATATCTTCCCTTCGAGGCGGGTACTGAAAAACTATATTTCGAAAACTTCGCTCAGCAACCTCGTCCCCGTGCATCCCAGGCTCTATTTACGTTACTGATTGACGCCAGAGAATACCCTGGTGTTGGCTAATACGAGTTCCCCTCTCAGAGAGGAGACTTCTCAAAACAATACGTAAAAGATTTTACCCCGTAATTCAATGGTTTTCAATGGTATTCAATTCCAGGAACAAATAAAATTCAACCTTTTTTGATTTTTGTAGCTCCAGGGGGGGGGGGGGTAGAATATACCACCCTCGATTATTATTGATTTAGAAAAGCTATGCCCATAAAAATTGGTACAGATGTTCTCCATCATTACACAAACTTCTATGAAGAAAAAAAATTGATGGCGTCATCCACCTGTCGGGAAAAAGCAAAAATGTATGGTTGTTTGTTTTAATTTTTTTTATCACCTGTCAAAATTTGAATATGATTGGATCAATACTTCAGAAGTAATCACAATTTTAAAATTTTGAGTTTTAAGCGATTTTAGCTTGGTTTTATGTCATGTTTCACAATGAAATCATAAAACCTGACCTAGAGGACCTATGACCCTTAAAATTTGCACAAGTACTCTTAATAAGATGCCATTAAAAGTCAAAAAGTTTCCAGTCGTTTCCAAAAATTTTCTCCGAGATGTACACAAAAGAACACCAGCGTGGTAGATTCTATCCCACTTGGGCTAATTAATAGGGTTAACTTATTATTTGTTAAACTCGAAAAATTAAAAGCTCAAAAAAATTTTGAATGAAAAAAACACTAAATAACTTAGAAATTAAAAGCTCAAAAAAATTTCGAGTTTTACTTTTGTGATGACGTCATAAGGACGTCACAAAACTGAAATTATGACGTCATATGCAAAGTTTCTCGGAAAAAATAACTTGGGAATTCCAGGCCCCCGCCCTAGTAAAGCCTCAATAGGCTGCTGGCATAACGGATTCGTGCTCCTATACTACCTGGGGTTTTGTAGAGGTGTCTGTGATTCAGACTACCGTTTCATAGGTACCGTGAAAAGCACAGGTCGAAATCATATATTGACGCTGTGCCGACGAATCGAGATTCTATTCAGCGCGCAATCAACGAAGACAAAAGTAACCATGACGACCATCGAAGATCATGGCGGATGAAGTTCAAAGTTGATATTTTTATTCCCGTCGTTGAAAACACAACTAAAAAATATCATCAATGCTTTTTAAAAAGAGTCAGTGATAGAGAATCATAACATAAAGTGTGTCTATTATTTCAATTCAATTAAAGTGACATTTTCATAATTAATAGTTTAGTAATTACTGTTATACATTTGGGATCATGTAAAAGATTTCTTTCGGAAGAAACTCCACTTCGATTACACTTGGAGGTTTCTGGAGAATTCGTAAATAGTAAACTTCATACTGATACAGTCTGCTAGACATTAATAAGGTAATATTTGCTCTTCATCTTTGATTCTTTTTCTACAGTGATTAGATTGACACATGCGCGATAAGCTTTCTATTATTGGTCTTCAGAGGTTAATATATTCTTTGAAAACTTAACCTCTGATACTCAGGGTATTTCATAGGGGCTGTCCACATGGTACGATGTCAAACATCGAGTACCCCCTCTCCATGTACGCAAGCGTACGCAAATGGCTATACCCCCTGGTAGGTAAGTACGTAATTTTTAATTTACTCCGACTCCGAATACTTTCGAATCGAATTCAAATCGTTTGGTTCGGACCTTTATTTCATACTACATGAAACTCGATGTTTCCTTGATGCGTTAAAAAAGCGTAAAAGCAAGAACAAGTGTCCTTGGTAAAAGTCGACAAAAAACAAGCAGAAAAGGGCTATGATATGAAAAGAAATTTCTCTGCGTACGTACATTTTCCATTTGTTGGATTGGAGACCCCGCCCGCCCGCCCGGTGGCAAAAATGTTACGTCACATCAATTGTTTAGGCGCAAAGATTACATCATGAATATCAAGAATATATCAGATAAAGATGGTAGACACTTGCAGATAAAAAATCATCAACTTTCGATTTCAACAAATTTCAAGCAGAGCAGACTTTTCTTTTTTTGCTGTGATCAGCTGAAAAAACTTATGGTGTAAGCCAAATTTTATACATATTTCACTAAATTGAGTCAATGATCAACATAGACTGGTTGCATTTAGTAAAGGTCTTGAAAGGTAAGCAATATAATCGGATTGAACTGTTGGATGAACACCTCTTAGTGTCTCTCTTTTACAAACAGCTTGGTAAATACCGGTGTTTCCATTTCAAGAAATGATGCGCAAGTCATTGATGACTCAAGAAATCAACAAAAGAAACCAATAAAAGATCAAAGAGAAAAGTGTGAAAAAAATGAGTGTTCACTAATCTTGAGGATTTGCCAAACTCAAGAATATATAAGTTGGCGGCGGGTTTCATGAGATTTCCTGTGGTATATATATAGTGGGGGCATATGCTATTTCAGAAATGTGGAAATCGACCTTTTCTTCTTCAGAATTTTGGAAATTGGGGAAAGTTCCTTCTGTATTTTGGAATGCTGAAATTGTTTCGGTAATACATTGTAGCTCTAAAAGCTCTAAAACAGCATCTAATAACATGAAAACCAGAATATGATTCTTCATTGGGAATCAAAACTATAAAGTGCACTTACAAACATCAATTTGTCAGATCTACAGTCAGGCACATCCTGGCAAATGAACGGGGTATTTTTCACTTGCAACCATTGGCAAATGAACGGGGTCGAAAACGAAAGTGACGTAATAGTGCCGAATACCCAGTTTAATTGAGCCGGGTTGGAAATATTTTGCTTCATTTCAAAGAACTGCATAGATGAAATTTTTTTTCCATGGGTCAATTTTGTCTTTGAAGATTGAAGAAACTTTTAATGAAAAAATAAAGTTCCCAGTTTTCTTCCTTTTTTCCCTTTTTCAGTTTGAAGTTCATTTTTATTCATTTTCATGCTTTTAGCCTGAGACGTCCTATCTCATTTACACTGGGTGACGAATACCCCATGCAAATGCTCACCCCGTTCATTTGCCAGGATGTGCCTGACTGATCTAACAAAATTTATAACGGCACTGTCATCATTGACAATAAAACAAGCAATATACTGTCCAGAGCCTTGTAAACATTCCAACAACTTCCATCGAAATGATCTATCACAGCTCAGTCTACCATTTTTAGTGCGGTTAGGATTGAGCCGAGAACTCTCGCAGAGCGCCCGAGCTCCCGCGCAGCGCGCACCGCGGGGATGAAAAACTTCAATCTGCAAGCGAAGAGTACGCGAAGCGATTCTAGCTTTACGATAGTGCCGCGGATCATCAATCAATGGATAGTATTCAATTATCATTATCCCTTTATTTTCATTCCTAGAACTTTTTCAAAAAAAAGGAAAAATAGAAAAGTTGTATTTTTTACTGCTCTATTCACATACTGAATTTGAAAGATCTTCTATGTGGCGTTTTTTTGCAAACTTCAAAGAACTGATTTTTGTCCCGCCTTTGCGGGATTTTGGCTCAAGTGCTTGAGTGCAGCATAGGGTACAAAGTCCAAATATGCGTTTCCCATAATTTTTGTATGAAGAGTTAGGTCTACACTGTAATAGACCACACCAGTCAGGAGTTATACCTTAAAACAAGGCGTATTTCCTTGTTTAGGATGTACCTTAAACAAGGTACATGTATATACCTTGTTTAAGGTAGGGGTACCTTGTTCAAGGTATTTTTTTAAGATTTCAAAAAACATCGATTTTAAATGTGTTAAGGAAAAAGGGGCATGTTGAATTTTAGCACAAAGGAAATAGGAGTCCTTGATTGACCAAGTACTGTAGTGAAAAAATTATCAAAATCTACAGACGGAATCTTTTTTCATCTTTGTCCAAGATATCAAACCGTCCCACCAGCACCGCATTGGACAAAACAGAAAAGGGCTACATTGGCGTCCAATCAAGTTGATCTTAAAAAGTATAGAGGAAAAAGAACGGATAATGCAAAATCTGCATAAGCTGAAACGATTCAATGAAATTGGTGGCTTTAGCATTACAGACGACTTCACCATAAACGAAAGAAAAATTATTAAAGATATATGTGCCAAAAATCGAATAAAATGAATTTAAAAAATGATGATTTTGTTTGGCATGTAAGAGGAAGCCCTAGAACAAACCTTCGCCTAGTTCGAAAACCTAGAACAAAGACCAAAACAACGTCTTCTCTGTCCACATCTTCTGACGACTGGACGACAGATGAAGAATTAGACAATATTTTATAAATCTAAAATTATTTCGTAGAGGTTGATAGACCTGTGAAATATAATTCTATGAATAAAAAATTAAATAAAAAGAATGTGACAGCTTATTTGTATCAAAAACAAAACACACGGTATTTACCAAGCTGACAAATTCTGATTGGTTGAAAGTCTTCAACTGCGAGATTCTGATTGGATTATTTTCTGTGCAGTTCTGTGATTATTTCCTGTGTCAAGGCTATCAATTCTGATTGGTCAAAAGTTTCTGAATGTGAATTCTGATCGGATCAAAACCTGGTAAGAAAACAATAGCATGTTTAAGTATTCTACTAATCCCAAAACCCTAAAGATTTCCAGGGGTTTCTTTACTTTGTATTACGATAATTAAGTCTACAAATCACAGAGAAAAAAACCAAACATAGAGAAGGTGTTTTTTGAAATGCAGAATATGACGGTGTGAATCTTTTTGTAATTCTATATTTAGATTCTTTTTCAATGTCCTGTAACTATGCATGGAGTGTCCATTGCTAATATGTTAAAAACGAAACCGATTATACGGCAAAAATTCCTCAAAAATTTGCAATTTTTTTTCGTAATAGCTCAAAATTTTCAAAAAGTTACGTGTCAGTTAGATATGTATTTTGGCCCAGATTTGATAAAGATTGGAAATGTACTTTTTATAATATATTAATTGCATATAACCTAAATATAACTTTTTTGATCTGTTTTGATTATTTGTTTTTGGGGTGATATTAATGGGACACAACCTAATTCAAAAGCTTCAAGGTATATATAGTATAGGAACTTTTGATTCCTAAGTGGATCTCTGAATATGACTATCATTGATCTTAAAAACTAAGGGTAAATTGTAGAAACTTACCCTAAACCAGACCCAATCAATCGAACTTGTCGAACCATTGATTGATTAAAGTTTGAGAAGATTTTTTAAAAGATTGTGAGTGTTCGTTCAAGTTCAATCAATGGATTACAGTGCCATCAGTTCCATAATCCAATTTTGTTTGACAAGTTTCCGCTGCGCGCTCCAACAAATATCAGCTTTTGTTCAAATCCAGATTCGGAATATAAATTGGGAAATTACTTCTGGTAACAGCGATTACATACTTTTCCAGTACCCTTTTCGGCATCACCAGGGTGGTTTTGTTGGGGTGTAGTATATCACCATGCGGCCACGGGAAAATTGCAACAAAGGGGCAAATATACAGGTAGATAATCCTTTATTCCTGGACCTGTTGGAATGGTAATCCTGTAAAATTTTTGCAAGTGAAGGTAGAGGTTAGGATTGGATACCATCAAACTAATCGAACTTTTAAGTTACCAAACTAATTGAACTTCTATTGCTTCAAAAATTGTGAGAGTTTGATTAGATTCATTAGTTACATTGGCTTGACAAGTTTGACTGATCCTGTTAGGCCTAAAGTCACCTTTACTTTCCTAAGAATGAACAAAGATTAAATCTAGGTCAATCTTTATTTCAAACTTAAATTCTCTCTTTTTCATTAATCAGGAAACATTAAAAAATCAAGTCACTGAAACTAAACATAATAACAGGAAAATGGAAAGCTCTACAATTGGAACACTAAATGAAGATGATTTATTTCATATGTTTGGTTTTTTGCACCCAAATGATCTTTTTGCTTTTGCTCTCACTTGTCAAGAAATGAAAGCTAGCATTTACAAATTTTGTGAAACCAAGAAATTAAAAAATCATGAATTTTTTGAAGGAACACATTATCTTTCACCAAAAGAAATCAAGCTAAAAAATCAACTGACAACATTTGAATCACCTTTGCTAAGTTACAAATTGGCTAAGCTATACAATGATCGTGTTCGAATATCATGTGCGGATGTTGATTTCTTTCCACATTCTAGTAACCCATCATATTTTTCGAAAGAACAGGATACATTGCTGGAGCATGATGTTTTGAGGCTTACTGATGTATGTTGGCTAGAGATCAAACATACATTCAAAAATGTCAACCCTGGTCGATATAAATATCTTATGAGAATGAAATTTGGTGAAAACTTTCGTTGGCCAAGTTATTTTGGAGCTGATAAATTAGTGAAATTCAAAACCTCATGGAAAAATAATGAAGATTCGCCACCTTGTGAAAATGAAGTTCGATTCAAATCAGGTGATTGGGCAAAAATTAAAAAGTATTTAGATGATGGAGAAGTTTTTGACGGTTTTCCTGTCGGCTGTTCCTTCCAAAATCATGATAAAGCGTCTGGTTGGTTTGATTTGGTAATGGATGAACCAATTGTTTTGAAGAGTGATACAAATGAAGTCTTCTCCCAATTTTTGGATATTGAGAACAAGTCATGGAAATCTGGTATTATTTGGGATTATATTGAGTTGAATCCATTTTATGCTGGTCACGAAGAAGAATCTACAGGAATAAAAAAGCAATTTAAAAGGATGAAGTCTACCATAAAAAAATTTAAGATGTGGTAAAAGAACACAAAAGGTAATCACCATGATTTGAGTATGTAATTTGAGGACAAGAAAACCCTTCTAATTTGTTTCTTCCTTGGGAGGGGGAGGGGTACTACCCTTGCCGACCGATAAGGGGTGTGCCGCTGAAGTTTGAAAAATGGACCCTACGTGGGACTCGTTATTTTAGAAAAAGTGACCCTGAATGGGACTGAAATTCCAAAATGTTCTCAAAATTTTCCATATTCTTTCGAACTTCTTCCAAAAAGGTACCCTATGAGGGACTGATTTTTTTTATTTAGGTGTTTTTGTAAGTAACATTCTGTTTTTGTTAATGTTTGTAACCCCACAAAACATTTCATTAATTTTTTTTTTTGGTTTTATCAGATTAGCAAATAGAATCATGAACAGTCCTCTTTATTTTTTTCCTCATTTAGAAAAACGTTTAATGATAAATGGCAGGCAAGTGATGGTTTATTCATCTTTTAAGTTCTATGGTCCTGTTATAAATTTTCAGGGATTTTATAGGAGTAAATATTCGTTATTTCCTAGTTGAAATGAAATCTAGCCGTATACAAACTCCAGGGCAGGGAGACTTCAGTAATTTGGCATTGCAATATTAAATCAAGTTTACTGGCCAGTAATATTTTTTTAATTAAAAAATTTGTAATAATTTTTATGGCTGAAATTGATTTTTGCACTATTATTTTTTTATTTTAATTATTTCAATTTGATTAAAAGTTAGTATAGAGCTATTAATAATTATAATTGCCCCCGCAGGAGCGCAGCGACGAGGAGGCACTCATAGTTTCACGCATAGATATTGGACTGGAATCTCGAAATTTTGTTGTTTTTTTGTTTTGTCGCGCAAGCATCCCCGTAGTTAGTCTCTTCCGTAAATGTTCGGTTTTAAGTAGTATGCGTATTTTCATATTACGTTATATGCTATTACCATTATTACGTATTACAATTTATTAGTTTTGATTTAGCTTTGAAAAGCTGAAGCGAGTGTTATAAATGCAAATTATTTATAACAGTGTATGATATAACACGAATTACAATATTACTTGTGCAAATCAAAACAAACAAAATGGCAGACTGGTTATGATGATGAGCTGATTCATTGACTGGAAAAAGTGTTTTGTATGTCAAGTTTTGTTTCTTGTCTTTGAAACTGAATACTAAATACTGTAATTTAGTCAGAAGTTCATTTCAGCAATGATTTCAATTCTTTTTCTGGGATCTTTAAAGAAATTTGCTCAAGTTTTTTAATGTACGTACATTTGATATTTGACATTTTTTGTTCAAACTGTAATTTATCTTTGTCTGTTATTATATTAATAACTAGCTTTATTGTTTATAGAGCTTCTTGAGCTTTAAATACCATAATATGGTCGTAACTCGAGAAAGTCCTTCTTAACTTAGTAAAACAAGATACCGGCAAAGTTCAAAAATGTTGAATGTATGCATATGGCCATATGTAAAGTTGAATATCCAAAAGTGGTTGAATGAATGTTGAATGTTGAATTTCTTTTGGATTTACCTCACTTAGAGTGTATTCACTGTTTTAACATTCGTTTAACTTTACATGCGCATATTCAACTTTTTCTAAATAACCTATGCTTCAGTGGTTTGGTGAAATAGCTCCAATTCTGGCTTTCCAAGTTAGGAGGGACCTTCCCGAAGGCATTTAACGGTGGTTAGACTAGATACACAGACAGTCATACGGAAACACAATAAACTCGAAAAGTCTAGCTTCCTGAAGGCACGTCTCTTCATTGTCTGCGCTGCGATCATCTTAATGGCTTCGATTTTTTCAGCTTGGAGAAAAGATTGCATCACATCATGAAAAAGTACTATGCACTTGAAAAAAAATTAAAGCGCATTTCAACTTTTCTCGACTGTAAGTCTGAATAGACCACAATGGCATTCCTTTATTTTTCTTTTGACCAACAACATAGAAGATTTTGCTTGAGAAGTGCTTGAATCACAGCGTACACAAGAGGAGCCCGGGCCTTAACTAGGATTGGTTTCTATTTCACCCAATTTTAAGATGGCGCAGAACTTTTTGATAAATTTTATACGTAGTATTTTCTTGACTATTGTTTATTAGGCAAAGTAGCAATAGAGAATTGTTGAAATATAGCAGCCAATGAAAAAAGCAAGCTATTTCTGATTGGTTGCCTTGTTGATTTATAGACCTTTTTTTAAAGAGGTAACCATGTTGAATAATTATGTACTCCAGCATAAAAACAGTGACACAGACATGCATAATTACTGTATTATGCATATTTTAAAAATTATGCATGGCTGTATCATTGTTTTTATGCTGGAGTACATAATTATTCAAAATGGCTGCCTCTTGTTAAAAAAAGGTCTATTCACCACTATATATTTTACCTACAATCTAAGATGTCTGCGGCATTATCAGAAAAGGTCTATTGTGAATAATAATCATGACATATATTGTTGTAAGAAAGAAACTGGGAGAAAAAAACAAACAGGAGATGTGAAAACCAGTAAACTAATGATACCATAATTTTTGAAATAAATTTTTGAGAAGCTTTTCCTTAAATTTTATCAAATTATCAAGCTGTATGAATTCTTCAAGTATTGTGTTAATGGAATATAATTTTTTTTTCAAGCATATGCCTCAATCAATTAATCAATCATTCAATAATTAAATCAATCAATTATTCCTGATTATTTTTAATGCTTTAATCTTTAAAGCATTAAAAGCTTTATAAGTGCATTACATGATCTTCTGCGTGGGCATTTAGTGAAAGCTATGACTAGTAATATATATAGATTAGTTAATATTGTACAAAAATCTCTAAACAGCACATCTGTAATATTAATAAAAACTTATTTATTTAAATTATGAAAATATCTTGTAACATTTTGGTAGAGGTAGAGTTGCAAAGAAAAAATCCTATATCGTTTTTTAGACCATACTTTTCTTCTGTTGTTTCTTTTTTTGTTTAAGTATTTTCATGTATTTTTCAGTTTTTATTTTTTCGAGTTGAATTTTGTTAGGAGCCAACTCTCCTACAAATAATCATAGGAACAGGTATATTTACCTCTCTTAAGGATTCCCTATTCATTTTCCTTGCTAATGTGAACTTTTTTAAAATTTTGCAACCATTTCTCAGAAAAAGATGATAAAGAAAATAAAACATTGAATCAATCAGAATAGAAGATTTGATTAAACCAAATAACGAGTCTTGGACTCCACGAAACAATGGAAACATCTACAATTGGAGCACTAAATGTAGATGATTTGTTTTATCTGTTTGGTTTTTTAAAGCCTAATGACCTCCTGTCTTTTGCTCTCACTTGCCAAGAAATGAGAGACAGCATTTACAAATTTTGTGAAACAAGAGTGTTGAATGGTGGCCAGTTTTTTAAATCGACTACATGCTTGTCACCAAAGGAAGTGTCCATAAAAGACAAATTGACAAAGTTTCAATCACCTTTACTTGGTTACAAAGTTGCAAAGCTATACAATGATCGAGTACGTGTATCTTGTTTGGAAGTCGATTCTTTCCCTCACTCAACAAATTCTGAATACTTTTCAAGAGAGTTTGATGAATATACCCAACATGATGTTTTGAGGCTTAAAAGTGTTTGTTGGCTTGAGATGAAACACACTTTTAAATTGGTTAAGTCTGGGAAATATCAGTTTGTTATGAGAATGAAATTTGGAGAAAATTTTTACTGGCCTTCAGGAGGTGCTGGGGAAATGGTTCATATTAAGTCTTGTTGGAGGAGCAATAAAAATGATGCCAATTTTGAAAATACATTTAATTTTCATACCAACGATTGGGAAAAAATCCGAACATATATTAATGAAGGGACACCTTTAGAAGATTTTCCTGATGGCTGTTCATTTAAGAATCATGATAAAGAGTCTGGTTGGTTTGATTTGGTAGTGAATGAATTGATTTCTCTGGATAATAATGAAAATGAAGTACTTGTTTGGTTTGCTGATAAAGAGAATCCATGGTGGAAATCTGGTTTAATATGGGATTATGTTGAATTGCTCCCTCTTGTAGATTGAACATTTTGTTTTGATAAATCTAATTGATATCTTGAATTTTAATATATTTCTAATTAACTTCAATTTCATTACGATAATATCATAAAAATAATATAAATTGTAATATTAGATTTCAATATAATTTATTCTGAAAATTTATAAAATATTTTTTGTCGATTTTAAATTTATAAAGCCATTGATGGTCAGATGTACTTTCATTTTAACATTTTACTGGTCAAAAGTTTTTTTGTCAATTCAATTTTGTCTATTCACGCAAACAGCTGAGGGCGAGGGCCAGCAAGGGCTTTAATTGTTTGAGAAGAAATAAAATTCCGGAAACCGGCCGAATGAAAAAAATCTTTTTCCTGACCCAACCACAGACTATGGGCTCATCTATATGGCCCATAGTCTGCGGTCGGGTCAGAAAAAAGATTTTGGTTCATCATCAAGAAAATCAAGTTGACCGTTCAAGCTATCAAAACTTTTTTCCTTCACCTGCATTCTGGAAACACTACATTTTTTTTATTTTCGCCTTATTTCACAATTTTGCACGTAATTTAGATTTCACTTTTTGTACTGTTATAATAGTAATATATTACAATATTTTTATATCAACATTTTACAACATTTTCTAACTGTCATACCATTGAGGAAAAACTATACCTTTTTTATAAGAACATTCAAAATTTTTAAGGATGTTTGGATGCTCTTAACTTTTTGAATTTTAAGCCTACTCTCGGGTACCTAATAGCCGGGGGGTTTGGAATAAGCGGGGGGTTGGAAAAAATCTCAAAACTTAAAAAGCGGGGGGGGGGGTTGGAATAAAAATGTCCTGGGTGGAAAAATTTTGAAAAGGAGGCTAATACAGCAGAATTAGGACAAAAGAGGGAACTTTCAAAAACATTTTCCCAAAAATTAATAAGCGGGGGGGGGGGTCGGAATAAGTATGTCCTGGGTGGAAAATTTTCGAAAAATTAATTAGCGGGGGGGACGGCTATTAGGTACCCGAGAGTAAATGCTCTTACGTTGTTCTTATTTTCACAAATTTTCACAATACTTTAGTACAATTTCCTAAGAAATCAGGTGTCTTAGAGTCAGTGAACCCGTAAATTGTTCTTACCTTATTCTGATCTTCAAAGCAGTTATGCCCTTTATATGATTTGTTCTTTTAAAGAGTGTATGCGTATGCTAATGAAAATAAGAGGCAAACTAGAAATTCGGTCCTTCATACTTCACTTCATAGCAAGTACTAAAAGCTGTGTATAAATTTCGTTACTTCCGTGTATAGAGGTTTTAGCTATAGAGTAAAGTATAGAGTTACGTTATTTCTGCCATTTTGAAAAAAAAACGTTTGAATGTCTGTTGGTTGTAGGTGTAGCTGCTTCGAATTTGCTTCCATAATACACATTTTTTTTATAAGAACATCTAAGATTTTTGAAGCCTTCAGATGTTCGTAACTTGTTCTTAAGATTTTTGCCGTCGAAGCCTTATTATAAAAAAACGTGTAGTGAAAACTTAACAAAACGTGTCAAACGTGTCAATTAATTTCTTTCTTTTTTCTTAGAATTTTAAAGTATATATAAATGGTATAAAACAATAGAAAAAAGGGAAACCAAATCTTAAATCAAGGTTTGAAGTTCAGATGGAAGGATCTACAATTGGAGCACTAAATGTTGACGATTTGTTTTACTTGTTTAACTTCTTAAAGCCTAATGACCTCCTGTCTTTTGCTCTCACTTGCCAAGAAATGAGAGACAGCATTTACAAATTTTGTGAAACAAGAGTGTTGAATGGTCGGCAGTTTTTTGAATCGACTACATGCTTGTCACCAAAGGAAGCTTCCATGAAAAAAAAATTGGCAAAGTTTCAATCACCTTTACTTGGTTACAAAGTTGCAAAGCTATACAATAATCGAGTACGTGTATCTTGTCTGGAAGTCGATTCTTTCCCTCACTCAACAAATCCCTCTTACTTTTTAAGAGAGTGGGATAAGTATGCCCAACATGATGTTTTGAGGCTTAAAAATGTTTGTTGGCTTGAGATGAAGCACACTTTTAAATTGGTTAAGTCTGGGAAATATCAGTTTGTTATGAGAATGAAATTTAATGAAGATTTTAAACAGCATACATCAAGAGCTTCGGATGCAATGGTTAAAATTATGGTTTATTGGTGGAGCAAGAAAGAAATGATCGATGTTGAAAATTTATTTAAATTTAAAACAATAGATTGGAATAAAATTCACGCATATATAAACAAAGGGGAATCTTTAGAGGATTTTCCTCCTGGATGTTCATTTATTAAGAATCATCATAAAGAATCTGGTTGGTTTGATTTTGTAGTGGATGAACCTATCATTTTTTGGAAGATGATAACCAAGATGTTTTAGTACGGTTCTCTGATACGGAGAATAATTACTGGAAAGAAGGGATGGTGTGGGATTATATTGAGTTAGTTCCTTTTTAGGCCAGCGTCCGAGGTTCAGAAAAGGCCTTAAAAATGGTTTTCGTAGGGCACCCCTTAGATCAGGGCAAATTTTTGATATTATGCTCCTAATAGGGTGTAGAATTGACAAAAAAAATTTGCTCTTCGAATCTCCTGCAGTTTTCGAGTGAATCGATTTTTAGTTAATCGATAGAACTTATCAAGGGTACCCCCTTTACTAACGGTTTTTTCGAAGTCTGAAAATCAAATATCTGATGCTACCAACTGATTCAGCTTGAAAAGTAGATAAAGAAAATGGGGTTATTTTTTAAGTTTCGACCACCTGGTGCCGAGAAATGGCATTTTTAAGGCGAAAAATCGACGTTTTGGGCGTTTTCCGATGACGTCAGCATTTTCCTAGAAGCATTTTCAGGAAAAATCATTCCCACGGCTGGATAGCCCTGAATTAGTAGTATCCAAAAATGGTATGGTTTGTTAACTTTCTATGTCTAAATCTCGAGATAATTCATTTTTAAGGTGGGTAAATATGCTGAAAAACTGCTGACTCAGCAAAAAATATCGATAATTTTCAATATTTAAACCAAAATATCTCGAGGTTTAGACATCGAAAGTTAACAAACCATACCATTTTTGGATACTACTAATTCAGGGCTATCCAGCCGTGGGAATGATTTTTTCTGAAAATGCTCCTAGGAAAATGCTGACGTCATCGGAAAACGCCCAAAACGTCGATTTTTCGCCTTAAAAATGTCATTTCTCGGCACCAGGTGGTCGAAACTTAAAAAATAACCCCATTTTCTTTATCTACCTTTCACGCCGAATCAGTTGGTAGCATCAGGTATTTGATTTTCAGACTTCGAAAAAACCGTTAGTAAAGGGGGGACCCTTGATAAGTTCTATCGATTAACTAAAAATCGATTCACTCGAAAACTGCAGGAGATTCGAAGGGCAAATTTTTTTTGTCAATTCTACACCCTATTAGGAGCATCATATCAAAAATTTGCCCTGATCTAAGGGGTGCCCTACGAAGTGACACAATTCACTACCTCGGCCGCTGGTCTATTCCTTTTTATTGCTAAGCACAATAACAATTAAGTTTGCCACCTCTGGCAGAAACCAAAGTGCTTCTGTGGAAAGCATTGTGTCATGAGTTGAGTAAACCTTATACCCTGTTAAAGTTTTGAAGTAATAGAAACCTCATAAATATCATGATCAGTATTAAAAATCTATATTTTCCATTTTATTGCTAATCTTCCAGGTGTCTTCATTTTTTCTTGTGGTATTGTTGCCGGGGGCCACTTTATAGCTTTTTGATAAACTGATGTCGCCTTGTGCAATATAGCAGACTTCTTTCATCGGGGGATGACACCTTCTGAAAAAATGTAGAAGGGGGGGGGGGGGGGGGGGTCAGAAATTTTCATTAAAAAAGGGGGGGGGCTTACATATATATTGTAGATTATTTTCAAGCACTGTTATGAAATTTGATCTTCATGAAAAGAAGTTCTCTGTTAGAGTAGTCATAGTCAAAAAGAAGAATATTATTTCGCTTTCTCTCTTTAAGGATATTTTACATATATTTGTTAGCTATTTTTGTTCAAAATCGAAAATCTTAGGGGGATAGGCATTTTTAAAGGTTGGGATAATTTAAGAAGGGGGATCAGACCCCTTTCCGCACTTTGTAATTGACTTTGCTCTAGCACGCAGCAAATCCTTACCACTACATATTTTTCTTTTTATAAACAAGTGTATGCCCCTTGGTCAGGCTCGTGTATGTTTAAGTTTTCAAAGCATCCAGGCATAGGTTATGCTTATTATATGCTTATGAATCATGCTTATGATTCACCTCGAGCCAAGTTTTTAGTGAAATCTCAGAAATTTTGTAAAAATTTGTTCAGATTTTGAAAGCAGTGGAATGTAGGAAACCGTGAAAAGTCTTTTTTTTTACTTGACATATATTAAACCTTTTTAAACAGATAAAATTGACAACTGGAAAAATATTTCAGGCTGACGTATATGCTTATGTTATGTTTAGGAATTCTGCAAATCTGAGCCTACATATGCTTATAAGCGTTATGCTTATAAAATATATTTTATTTTTTTGTGTGGAATTAGATTTATCCTCTTGTTTTCTTCACTGGACTCAGTTTTATCAAAATCGTCAGTAAGCAATCAAAGTTCAGTCAGAAGTAGACTTCTAGTCTAGTGGACTTGTGGAGATCGCCCAGCAGCACATTTAGGAGCATTTAAACAAAGTTTTACAAAGTTGTATGTTTTTTACTCCCTTGGAATATTTATGTTGAGTACACTTTTTTTTATAAGAGCATCCATAATTGTTGAAGCCTTCGGATGTTCTTAACTTTTTGGACCTACCCCGGTGGAGGTCCTATAAATTAACCTTTGTCCGTTCGTCTGTTCGTCCGTTCGTTATTAGCTTTCCTCATGATTGGCTCGATAGTTTTTTCTGATTTTTTGCACAAAGATGCATAACTATAAACCCTCGAATGTGACTGAGCCCGATTTTCCAAAAAAAATTATTTTGGGCAAATTTGGGCCAAAAAGCGGCTAAAAAACGGGTTTTTTGGACTTTGTGAAAAATTAGGTCGTTAATTTTTTCTGATTTTTTGCATGAAAGTAGGGTACCATCGTAGGTAAAAGATGGCTTTAAGCAGATTTTGCAAAAAAATTTTGTTGGCTCAAAAAACGCATGTTTATCTATAAGAATCACTATTAATAAGCATACATCAGTGTTCTTAGTCAATTACTCAATTTTTTTATGAGATAGATGTTTTTTTTGCTCAGGAGGGCTTACTTCTAAAGAATATGTGTGTTTCGACATGAAATTTTGGTTGCTTGGCGTGTTTTTATAGAAAAACTGGCCAAATTCGATATTTTTTTATAAGTACATTATCAATTACTTAGGTATTAGCTTTTCTCGAGATTGGCTCTTTCATTCTTTATGATTTTTTGAACAAAGATGCATAACTATAAACCCTCGAATGTGACGGAGCCCGATTTTCGAAGAAAAAAATTTGGGGGGGACAAATTTGGGCCAAAAAACGGCTAAAAATTGGGTTTTTTGAACTTTGTGAAAAATTGGATCATTAATTTTTTCTTATTTTTTTACGGGAAAGTAGGGTACCATCATAGGTAAAAGATGGTTCAAGCAGATTTTTGCAAAAATATTTTGTTGGCTCAAAAAACGCATGTTTATCTATAAGAATCACTATTAATAAGCATACATCAGTGTTCTTAGTCAATTACTCAATTTTTTTATGACATAGATGTTTTTTTTGCTCAGGAGGGCTTACTTCTAAAGAATATGTGTGTTTCGACATGAAATTTTGGTTGCTTGGCGTGTTTTTATAGAAAAACTGGCCAAATTCGATATTTTTTTATAAGTACATTATCAATTACTTAGGTATTAGCTTTTCTCGAGATTGGCTCTTTCATTCTTTATGATTTTTTGAACAAAGATGCATAACTATAAACCCTCGAATGTGACGGAGCCCGATTTTCGAAGAAAAAAATTTGGGGGGGGACAAATTTGGGCCAAAAAACGGCTAAAAATTGGGTTTTTTGAACTTTGTGAAAAATTGGATCATTAATTTTTTCTTATTTTTTTACGGGAAAGTAGGGTACCATCATAGGTAAAAGATGGTTCAAGCAGATTTTTGCAAAAATATTTTGTTGGCTCAAAAAACGCATGTTTATCTATAAGAATCACTATTAATAAGCATACATCAATGTTCTTAGTCAAATTACTCAATTTTTTTATGAGATAGATGTTTTTTTGCTCATGAGGGCTTACTTTTAAAGAATAAGTGTGTTTCGACATGAAATTTTGGTTGCTTGGCTTGTTTTTTTATAGAAAAACTGGCCAAATTCGATATTTTTTTATAAGCACACTATCAATTACTTAGGTATTAACTCGTAAGATTAAGGTGCACCATAAATTGACGAGTTAAATTATCTACTTGTGACGTCATAATTTCCCATTGATGACGTCACATTTAACGTTACTCGTGCTTTTTGTAACTCGTGTTTTCCGAGCCTCGGTTGCATTTGTTTCAAATTTTTCCTGGCCTCAAATTCAGTGTCGATATCGATTATGATTATATGCAACGCTACACGCTTTCACTTTTATAAGAATATCTTCTATAAGAATACCAGGGTGAAAATTGGCCAAATTGTAAGAATACTCTAAGAATACCGTCTAGGGTGAGTTTCACAAAATTTGATAAGAATACAGTTATTTTGTATTTGGTTAACAGAAAAAAACTGCTTCCTTTGTTAGAGATAAATTGAAGCTTTGAGAAAGAAATGTAATTTTAACCCAAATGTTCACTCAAAAGTCCAAAACTCTCAAATTGATCATTTCTCATGTTTGTAAAAAAGTCAAGTCTAAAAAAGTAAGAATACGTTAAGTTAAGAATATTTCACCCTTCAATCTTGGCAATTTCTTAAGAATACTTGACCCTCATGCAAAGTACACTATTCTTATAAAAAGAAAAGTGTTTTTTTTTCTAAATAGTATCTTTTGACGTTTGTCAAAAGTTATGACTCGGTATTTTATAGTAGATAATTGTCATGAAAATTTTTGATTTCTTTTTACATTTTTGTTAAAAGCACATTGAAATCACGTGCATATCTTATGTTGTTATTAGACTATTACGTAACACACTGTTATGACTAGTGTCATATTACATTTATAGGAAACGTAAATAGTTTGAACTTGTGATATTATGTTTGTGTGTAGTAATGTATGTAAAAGAAGGTATTTCAAAGGTATGATTTATCTTCCTGAAAAAAACTCGTTCCTGGGGGGTGTAGGACATATTTTTTTTTTCAATGATCTACCCCTGGACATTTCAATTTTTCACGCCCTGGACACGCGTTTTACCCCTGGACAAGCATCAAATCAACCCCCTGGACACTAAAATTTACCCCTAGACACTGCAAATTCACCCCATGGAAATGGCAGTTTTTCAGGATTTTTTCGATACCCCTGGACAATAGATCTTCCACCCCCTATGAACGGTTTTCTTCTGGAAGAGCCCATTTCAAAAGGTATGAATCTTTTTAAGATATTTTATTTCATGCCCCATTTTTGATCAAATTTTAGATTCTCTATAAAGTGTGTCATTTGGACTTTGTTGTGTGGTGTTGTCAAGTTGTTGTCAATGAGGGTCCCAATAAAATTACGCCTTTCAATCCACTCGTGTCAACTATTCATGATATGCACCACTGCAATGACTTCACGAAATGATGCAACTTTTCTGTTTTTGTTCCACCCAATACGTCACTTTTTCTATTGCTTAAGTGACGTATTGGGTGGAAAATTCTAAAAGTTCTCAGAAAACTCTCCAGTGGTGCATATCATGAATTAAATTATCATGTTAGCTTACTTTAATTTGAGTTTTCCTCATTTTTGATCGAATTTTCTAGTTTTTCTCAGTTACTTTACACTCTTCTTAGGCTTCTTGTGCAAGTTTTCTGTTGGTTACGCGTTTTTTTATAAGAACATCCAAAACATCTAAAAAGACTTTGGATATTCTTAACTTTTTGAGTTTTCTTCAACCTAAAAATATTCTTATTATATTCACCATTTTGTGGACATGTTTGTCCATTTTCCTAAGAAATTTGGTCTTTTAGAGTTCATTAAGCCTTAAAATGTTCTTAAATTATCAAGTTTGTTCTTACATAAAACTAGTATCATATAAAGACTAGAATGACAAAAAAACATACCCCTAGAATCTTTTACGGAACTTTTTTTCTGTTTATTGTACACGTTTTTTTTATAAGAGCAAACTATATAAGAACACAAGGTTTCGATGGCCAGTTAAGAACATATCAAGAACATTTTAAGGCTTTGCAGACCCTAAAAACACCCAATTTCTTAGGAAAAAGGGCAAAAATACTCAAAATATGGTGAAAATAAGAACATGTTAAGAACATTTTTAGACTTAAAACTGAAAGGCTTCAAAAAATTTGGATGTTCTTATAAAAAAACGTGTATCGCCATGAAATCTTCAACACTCATTTCCTAGTGAATTTCAAAATAAATAGTTGAGTTTCATTTCTATTTGCTGTAAGAACCTGTTTATTATATCATTATTGATAATGAAATTTCATTCTTCTCTTCCAGAAAATCTAACAAATAAAACTTTTGATACTTCCAAACAATGACAAAATGTTGCTGTCAAGTTCAGCAAAGATATGTTTTCATAATATTTGCACATTTTGGATTTTTCCTCATCTATGCGAGTCGTATGAACCTCAGTGTCGTATTGGTAGCAATGGTTAATTCAACTTATGCTCATGTAAAGCCATCAAATGACCCAGAATGTCGAAGAATTGCAGGAAATAATACTATCCCACATAATGTAAGAGATTTCCCAACTGTCACACAACGTTGTTTCAACGTTTATCTAACGTTCACAATGTCCATATAACGTTAGATCAACGTTGAAACAACGTTGTGTGCCAGCTCGGTTGAACTACACACTATGCTGCCTATACCGTTTTCTTATGTTGAGAGGTTCTTAGTCCCCAATTTGTGAGTATTTTTGTGTAATTAGGTGATTAAGAGTTCATAAAGCCGTGAAATGTAAATAGCTAATTACCGTATTACTTTAAAAAAAAGCTCCTTTTTTAAACGCCCTTTCCCGTCAAATAAGCGCCCCCTCCAAAAAACCAAAAAAATAATAAAGCTTTATTCGAAGTAATATCGCGTGTGATTCTCTGATGGCGTAATTTTCATCTTTCTAAATTGCGCAATATTTCATATTGTCAATTCTGAACTCTGTTATTTTCGCATCACTTTACATTATTTTTCAGAATGGCAGATTCAACTGGGATCAAAGCCAACAAGGTTAATTCCAATTTATGACTTATTAACCTATCAGCCCCTTAACAGCGCGGTCGGCTTGTTAGAGGACTGGTAATAATCTTATAAGGAAAATCTTTTCTCGGCGCACGGCATTTTTAGTCTGCCTCGATAAACAAAAAAAATAAAATTCCCGCTAAAACTATACTCCATGCGAGAGACATTTTCTCGAGTCCGTTTCCTAATAACAACTCGATAAAGGTATGAAATAAAAGTTCCCTGGATGTGTTGAAAAGTGCCAGAATGAGGGCTAGAAAAGAGAATAAGGAACTTTAAAAAATATTTTCCAATAAAAAATTATTGTGTCGTAAGAATAAGAATGTCCCGGTTGAAATGTTCAGAAAGATTAATTAGGGTTAACCACTGAACCTTAGACCAAGTTTCTGAATCCCGGCAAAGCAAAATTTTTGATCGGAGTTCTTTTGAGAGTGGTACCCTAATTTTCCTCCAATCTTTGTGATGGTGAAGCGCCGTTTGACGTTGATTTTTAAACACTGGAATGGCTTCTCCGATCAAAGATTGCGAATTTAACTTTCTCCAGAGTTTATAAATGTCAGTGGGGTGAACCTTTTGGTACAGTAGCTCCATATACTACTTTCTTTATAAATACTTCTTTCATTTTTACCTTTTTAGGTGTAATTTTGAGTAGTTTTTTCTACGGTTACATTTTAACACAAATATTTGGTGGCTGGGTGTCACTTCGTTACGGTGGCCGTAAAGTGTTTGGATGGTCGCTAATGGCAACCTCAATATTGACATTACTAACACCTGTGGCATCTCGAATAAGTTATTTTTGTTTGGTGACAGTCAGAGTCCTTGAAGGTATTGTTCAAGTAAGTTCCCTTTAACTTTCCCAGCTGGCACACAACGTTGTTTTAACGTTCAAATAACGTTATTTGGACGTTGTGAATGTCACATGGACGTTGTTTTGACGTTGTGTGCCGTCTGGGTTGGGATGAGCTGAGATTTTTATAAGATATCTCAGTATTTAGTCATTAGAAGTAAATACATGTTGACGACCAATAGACCGACCAACAACGGTAAGGGTCCAGTGAGCACTTAGTGAGGTCCCTTATCTTGAAAGAAAGACATCAAAAACCCAAATAAGAAAAAAAACTACTTGGAATCGAAAAATATAATCAAGAATGAGGAACCGATATAAAAATGGCGGAAAGTTTTACGTTCCACCTAAGCAAAAAATTTAAAAATTGAGAACTATAATATACTAAATGGTCGCTTAATCGCGCCATCTAGTCTATTAAAAAGCTTTAATTTATGGATTTCAAGCTACTAGAGATTGGATGAATTTTGTTAATGTTGTACCATCCACATCATCCACCAAAACGTCAATACCGTTCTACCTCGAATAAACGCGCTATCTAATTCGATTTTCAAGGGGATTGGATTTTTACCGAATAAGGGAGCGTATCGAATGGTAGAATGTCGTTAATGAGAGTTTCCTGATGACGGTGACTTTCAATATAAACATTCGATCTCCCAGGTCTAGTGCAAATAGAAAAGGGGATACAATTAATCACTCCCGGCTCCGCCGACAGGCACCAGATGTACTTACTATATACTATACTTATACTTATTATTTCTTTGTCATAGGGTGGTCTCTTTTCAGCGTTGAATCAGTTGGTATCACAATGGGTTCCACAATCTCAAGTCACATCTTTCTTTGTTGTTGTGTATGCAGGTAGAGTTGTCTCTTTCTAATTCGATATTCAAGTGACCAAAACTTTTCTTCGAATTAGAGAATGATTTGTATAATAAAGGACCTTTCTACTTTCCCACTGAGCGGAGTCAACGCTTTGATTCGAATTATAGATGTTCGAAATATAGAGGTTCAAATTAAAGAGACTTGACTTGGATCAGCAACAAGTCAATTTAATGCACCTATCAACCCTTGACTGCGCGGTTGGGTTTTGAGGAGACTGGTAATGAATTTACAAGGAAATGACGTCTCTAAACTCATTGTTTAAGAAAATGTCAATGCAACGACTTCAGACATTTTGACGTCATTCCTTCATTGTAAGCTCGAACCCAGTCTCCCCCACACTTTAAAGATTTTTTACAACGAGACAGTCAATTATCAAATCTTACTCACTTTGAAGGTATGTCAGGGTGTGCTGACAACGTCTCCTGAAAAACAGTATTCATGATATGCACCATTGCAATGTCTTCCGTTCCACCCAAAAGTGACGTAATGACTGCTTTTACGTCACTTTCAACCAATCAGCTATTGGGTGGAACAGAAGACATTGCAATGGTGCATATCATGAATTGGAACTCAAACATGGAATCAGATTTGTTCGAATTACATGGAGATCCAAGAGATTTTCTCCTTGGCGGGGACTGGAAACAAGTTCGAATAAGTAAGAGTTTACTGTAAATCTTGGACTCCTTTTTTTTTCATGATACAGGTTTACAATCAGGATCAGTGGTAGCTTTGTCAACTTCTGGTTACCTTGCCGACTCGTCTTATGGATGGCCTTCTTCCTTCTACTTATACGGTATGCTATATATACAGTGTGTCCCGAAAAAGCAGACAAATTGTTATATAAAATAATATCCAATGTATGTGCCCTCCCGGTTATTACCATTATGGCTTTTTGGCAACTCCTGAACTTGGGCACAGGATGTACGGTTACACATTTTATGGATTGCATTGTGGAGTCACAAAAATAAAATCCTCATTATTTATGTAAAGTTTTATGACTTTAATATATTCAACGCTCTGGGGTCTGTACATTTTTAACATTACTCGCGAGGGAAAAATATATCTTTAAAAGTATATGGTCAGCTTCCAAATAATTGACGATCTGTACATTTTGTT
Source organism: Clytia hemisphaerica (assembly GCF_902728285.1). Classification (NCBI taxonomy): domain Eukaryota; kingdom Metazoa; phylum Cnidaria; class Hydrozoa; order Leptothecata; family Clytiidae; genus Clytia; species Clytia hemisphaerica. The sequence goes on along the minus strand of NW_027103595.1, from coordinate 670,335 downwards.
AAAAATTGCTTGTGAGGGAGGGAGTACATTCAACTCTCTCTCTAATTCGACTCGAACGCTATCTCCCTGTTCAAGTCGACGCTCTAACTGAAAGCTGACAGGATGAAATTCCTTACTTTTTCTATATTTTCATTCATAGGAGGGTTATCTTTCATTATGTCAGTATTATGGTTCATATTTGTTTACGATTCACCATCTCAGCATCCTTTCATATCTGATGAAGAAAGGACCTACATACAGAAACATGTGAAAAAGGTGTCGGAATCCAATAAGGTAAACTTATTGTCCCGTGGGGGCGGGGGCACTAGGGTTGTGTGCCGCCCGACTTTCAACTCTTGGGCCCTTACCTGGACTAAATAGGAGAAAAAAAAGAAAAGTTTTGTGAATTTTACAATTTTACGACCCTTATTGGGACAAATTTGACCAAATTTCGATCTTTCCGGGGGTAAAAATTTGAAATTTTCTATTTCTCCGACCCTTAGCGGGACTTTGGAAATCCAAAACAGATACCCATAAGGGCGGCACATACCGTACCCTCCATTTGCCTAAGTACCCCCTCCCCGGGCTTATTTTTTATCTGACCTTTTTTCTTGAAAGTGAGGGCCGGAATGCTTTTTCTATTTCTATTTTGGTTGACGCTTTCAATTAGCGCCCCGTCAGCACCTTGGAGTGACTACACAAACCCCCTCACATGACCTGGTTGAAGGTACGTTCACTTGCCAAGTGAACTGCTGCGAGTGGAATCGAACCTCAGTCGTCTGTGAAGCAACCAAGGTCAACGACCACTATTCCACGGCGCTTAATTTATCTACCTAAAATATCTTGGTTATAGTCCAGTTTTTACCTTTTTGTTGATATCAACTATCAGGTTAAGAGTACTAATGAACAGATCTACTGGGAATCTTTCAGACCGTTAAATAGAAACAAAAATCATTCCAAGAAACCTGTGATTTTACACCCTTTTTTATAAGAACCAGTATATTTTGCGGTTCTTAATTTTATTGAAACTTTCTGGCTTAAATGCTCTTACGATGTTATACGCTTTGTTCCTTTGTATTTTCTAAGTAATTTTGAGTAATTTCTGAAATCTGAGGCTGAGGATTGTTCTTAATTATATATTATCGTTCTTATAATTATATAATTTTCAGCCTCGTGTTCTTTTAAAATTGCTCTTTAAAAAATAGTGTATTTTAAAAAGCATAAAGAGTACATGATATGGTGAAGCTTCAACTTCGTCGTTATTATGGTAAACTCTCGCTCATTCGAACTTATATTATTTGAATCTTTCTATATTCCCAGCCCCCGTCAAGTAGAAACCGTCTTGATATACTTTCGATAATTCGGATCTCTCTGTTCGAGAGTCAACTGTACTGTCTCAGTAGCGTAGACAGGAGGGGCGCAAAATTTTTGTAGGAGAGCAGATTTGTATGACACTCTAATTATCTTTTTAAATTATGAAAAGATAATTACAGTGTCATAAAAAGCTCCTCGTCTACACAAATTTTGCGCCCCTCCTGTCTACTTTACTATTTTCATTTCTCAGAATGTGAAAATTCCATGGCGTTCTATGCTGACATCCATGCCAGTTTGGGCAATCATTGTTGGATGCTTTAGTGATTCTTGGGTATTCACAATGGCTCTTGGTCTACCTGCATATTTTGAACAAGTCTTGGATTTTAAGATTGAGAATGTGAGTATTCTGTTAATAAATTTTTGTTTTTACATAAGTGTTCCCGTTTCATATCAAGACACATATTTCATAGCAGGGTAGTGTCTGCCTTTTCTTATATTATGTTCGTATAAACAAAAAATGTTTTCTTGCTCCACATCCTTGTTTAATAAATCAAATTAATTTAATTCCGAATGGCTCATAAATCTAAATTTGGCGGGATAAAATTTTGGCGAATTTGGCGAATTTTTGAGGCTATTCGCCAAATTCGCCAAAAATTTTTCCCGCCAAAATTTCTTCTCTTAAAGAAATTATACGGTGTTATATACACCCGACTCGTCTGAAACTGATGTCAGCAAAATTTTAATAAAAGAGTCCTTTCAAATTTGTAAATAAAAGGAAGAAAAAAATCTTGCTCCACATTTTTCTTTATTTATTACAAAAGATTCTATTTATTTCAATCTGCTGAATCAACATACATTATAACTATGTAAAAGGTCAATGGCTTTAAGGTAGTCTCATTATTTCCTTTTTAAGGATGGTCTCCTGTCGGCTTTACCGTATCTTGGCTCATGTGTTGTCTACTTGGCTATCGGGTTTATATCGGATTACATAAGAAAACATCATCTGTCAACGACTTATACTAGAAAACTCATCGCCTGCTTTGGTAAGCTATCCTTTTTTACTTTCCATAGAAGAATCAGTTATTCTACAACATTCCATGAGATTCTAATTTTTTGACCGATATCGACCGAAATTTGCAATTTGGTTAAAAATTAAAGAAATGCGACCGTAGTGCAGTGGTAGAGCATCTGGCCACGGTGCGCAAGGTCATGGGTTCAATCCTCATATATAAAGCTCGAAGGGCTAGATGTCAAGCTTTTGCTGAAAAGTGTGCCGTGGCTAGGTAGGAAATCCTACCTAAGTCACGTGACATTACAATAGAATTTCAGCACTTGACCAATCAGAAGCTTCGTGGATTTTCGAGAAAAATATCAACAATATTTTTTCCGATATTCAATTTTTTTGCCTGCGATGGCTTAAAGCCTGACATCTAGCCCTTCGGGCTTATAAATCTATGAGCCTCCCACATAATAAAAAATGGTAGTTTTAAGATTCGAATAAAAGAAGTTCGAATAAGCGAGTCTACTCTATCATTCAGTGGTCTTATTTAGACCCGGCGAATAGCGAATTTCGCCGGTCTAAGGCACGAAAAGATTAAGTACAAAAATTCAGTTCGCAGCCTCAAGTACATAATTACGCTAATCAATACACTTGGCTTGTTAAGAATTCACCGGCCTAAAATCTACAATTTTAACTCGCCGGAGTTAATTTTTCATTCGCCAGCCAGCCTACCAAAATAAAAACACCAAAACCTCCGATTATTATTCTTGTTTTTAGTGTACTTTCCAACAGCGGCATGTCTGATAGCTGTCAATTACACTGGATGCGATAATACATCTCTATCCGTAGCTCTAATGGTCATGTCGTTGTGCTTTCTTGCGCTCAATCAAGGTGAACTGTTTCATAATTTACATTTTCATTTTCTTGATGGATGGAAAGTGAGCTTTTGCAGAAATCGTCTGTACCCCCTAGTTTCATAGCTCACCTAGGGATGTCCAAGTGGCTAGAAGGGTCGAGGATGCGTTTTGTCCTGTACACCCTGGATATTCTCTCTTATCCATTCCCCTGGAAATACTCTCTTACTCCAAGTCATATCTAATGATGAAAAACACCCATAAGAGCTCATAAAATGTTTTCAAGAGTATACTCTACAGAGTGGTCAAAATGCCGCCTGTACTTCAAAGGGCCTTAACTTTCGAAACGTAAACTTTTCATTGCATTTTTGGAATCTACGCGTAAAATTCACGGTCTATTGGTATACAAGTCAAGTCATTTTGAAACAAAACTCAGGCCAGAGGAGCCTCTGAAAGTTAAACTTTCGATAAAATTCCAAGAGGTTGAGTTTTTTTAAAAAGGCTCGGCATGGAACATTTTAAAGTAGCCTAACAACCAAAAGTTTGAATATTTCAAGGTCAAGGAATTATTATTTTTTCATTTTTAGGGGCGGTCACCGTGAACCAAATGGATATCTCGCCAAGGTACCTTTCTTAGAAGACAGTGTTTTTTGTTTGAATGATATTACTTACTGGTTTAAATTTGGTCTAATATTGACATCCCTCATCTAATTTCAACACCCTTCATTAGAGATACGAATAAAAGGAAGGTAGGAATCGCTAATTGAAACTATATTTCTTTGCTCAAAGGTCAGCGAGGCAAAATCCATTGTCTATCATTGATTCTGACCTTCCATTTATTCCTATATCTAAAGAAGGGTGTTGGAATTAGATAGGGATGTCGACATTTGACCAACTTACGTTAGTTGAAATTTAAAAGAATTCGAAACTTTGCTTCTTACTTGAGATTACAGGGTGATGGCCTGTAGAAAAAAATAGAAGGGTTTTATGACTAAGTATGCTCTAAATAATGTAGAAGCCGTTTATTTTGATTTTAGAGAGTTAAGATTTAGTTCAATTAATTCAATGATCCACAAGCTTTTTTCAGTCAAAATGCACTTTTGAAAACGTTCAAAACGATAAAAATTATATTTCCCTAACCCCTTTCCCTAATAATCTTCCATTATACTAACTAGGTATTGCAGTATATTGGTCGGTATGACGAACACTTCGGCTTCATTAGCTGGTTGTCTTTCTCCATGGGTCATTGGCTATTTCACCAATGGTAATGTAAGTCTCTATATGGTATAATAACTTGGGGGAGGGGTTTCAAGGTGCTGGTATTCCGGTATTACAACTTGTTTCTATTCTAGTAAAGCGTGAGAAAATTACCGGTCGTTACGCCTTGACAGCCACTTGGGGTGCCACTTACGGCTTTTTGATGGACTGGATGGCGTTGATGTGATTCTGTGATTTCTTTTTCTTTGCCTGAGCACTAGATCTAATCCCTTTTTTGAAAAAAAACTATGACCAATTGATTAATTTCTCATATTTTGGAAGCCACTTTCTTTATCATTCATTTTTCAGCCCACACGAGAACAGTATCGAAAAGTGTTTTTCTGTGCTGCGAGTGTGGCCACAGCTGGCGGTTTATTTTGTATCATTTTTATGAGTGGGAAAGTGCAATCATGGAATGATATGAACGAAGAGAAAGAGGGTGAAAGTCCTTCTGGAAATACTGCTTGTGGAAAAAGTATCAATGTTTCTGATGAATGTGATGGTTATGACGAGACGGAACATTTAGTTCGTTCATAGATTATAGGATATTCCGGAAATAGTTTGTACTCCGTAAGTTGAGGAGGTCTTTTTTTTGGGATAGGCGACTTCCCTGGATTTTTTCCCTAATTTTTCAGGACCCTCTTGGGTTTTTTCGACCCCGTTTTACTGACCGACCTGGATTTTCAACCTCATTTTACTCCTCACCCTTGATTTTCCTCCTCATTTTACTGAGCACCCTGGATTTTTGCACTCAAAAAGCCAGACCACCCTGGATTTTTTTATTTCCCAGACCACCCTGGACGTCACACCTCCTCAATATAGGGAGAAAGGGTAGACTATTTCTGGAATAGCCCATTTTTGGTGATAGGTATAAGTCACGGAGGCTTTTAAAACGCTGGACACATATTTTTCTGATCTGTTTAGGGGTTAAGATTCATTTGCTATTCCAAATCAGTAATTTACTTCCTTCGTTTTGTAGAACATTTTTGTAGATTTTAGTTTGGTAGCTTATAGATAAATGTGTAGATAGGTAGATTTTATATTTAATTTTATATAAACGCATTAGATTTTTATATTGGGAAAACTGATATTTTACTTAATATGTTTATTTTATTATTAACATTGTTTATAATGTATGTCACGTGATTCGATTATTATTATTTTTGTAAATTAACTAATTTTATAAATTTTATTAAAATCATCCGAATGATGATAAGAAATTTGTTTTTATATTAAAATCATTTTTTGGTAGGAATTCTTAAAGTCTTCAACAGTCAGATTTGTTTTCAATTTGCTTTCATTCAAAATTTTAATTTTTCTTAGAATTCATGATGTTCATGACGTAATGTTTTCTACGGAAAGACCCCGGTTTTTGCCAGTAGTGGCAAATTTTATACAATTTTTGTCTAGTTTAAATTTGCCACTACTTACAAAAAAACCGGGGTATTTCCGTAGAACATATTACGTCATGAATATCATGAATTAGAGCAAAATTCCAATTACAGTGAGTAATTTAAACCCCTTTCCAGCTGAGGATATTTTAGTTCGAACAACAGAAAGTTACGAACAATAGAGACAGTTGACTATATCTGTATCGGTCAGATTTAAACACACATTTACACATTTAACTTTAATTTATTTTACTTTTTTTTAGAGAAAACCAAACAATAAAAAAAACGCCAGTGGCTAAATGTTCAGCTTGAATTGAAAAATAAAGCAACCCTTACTACAGCTAGAACATTCGTACGTCGAAATAAATTAATTTTTAAAACAGCAAACAGAGGATACAGATCATATCAACCGTAATATTGTGTTCTGGTCCTCAAAATTACCTTACTACTAAATCCTTACTACCGTCTAACGTCATACTGTATTCTGGTCCTCAAAATTACCAAAAAGAACGCCACTACTGTCAAACGTCATATTGTATTCTGGTCCTTAAAATTACCGAAAAACCTCTTACTACCGTCTAGCGTCATACTGTATTCTGGTCCTCAAAATTACGGAAACCACCACTACTGTCAAACGTCATTTTGTATTCTGGTTCTCAAAATTACGGACAAAATAAAGACTTGAAGCGAGGAAGAAATCAACAATTTGACCACCGTAGTAAAACGAAGGATCGCACCACAAGCGTTATAGACTGACACTACAATTATATATTACAACCATATTACAAATATAATGACATCATGTTACGTACCACGCAGATATATTATGATCCTGTTTTCACATTTTGGTTTCTTTATTGTGTACGCGCTACGGGTGAATCTTAGTGTTGTTTGGCAATGGTGAACTCGACGTATGCTAATGTGGATAACAGTGATCCTGAATGCAGATCAACAGATACAAATGTAACAGCGGCAGAATATGTAAGTAATGAGATTCGCAAACCTAAGGGAACTAAAAGCTAGTCTCCACTAGCGCGCGCTGCAATCGCACATTTTTGGCTTCAATCCTTTTTGCTTGGAAAAAAGATTACGTGATAAAATTGTAGCGCGCCCTCAAAAAAACAGTTGAACTCATTTCAACTTTTTTCAACCGTTATGTCAGGTCGCGCCAATGGAGTTGCTTCATTTTTCAACCGACCAATAGCGTGGTAGCTTTGCTCGAAAAAGTGCGATTGCAGCACGCGCAAGTGAAGACCGGCCTTAATTTTGGCTAGCACTAAATCCTATAATATTCTAAATCTGGCGAGGCAGTAATCTTTGAATTTTTCGAGCACTGATCTTGGGAGGCCAAATTAGTTATGTTTTTTTAACAAGCATCCGGGTAAAATTGCCCAAATGTTGTATTAAAGCTTCGAAATTATATTTAATCTATTTTTACTTATAATCTTACAGAATGGAGGAGAATTTAATTGGAACCAAAACCAACAAGGTATTTTAGATTTCCTTATTTATTTATTTCTTTTACTTTAACCCTATTCGGCCTAGCTAGGGGGCTGTTTTTGTTCGGAGGTCAAATTATCGGTAATAGCTCCTGAAATAATAGAGCTTTTGCCATGAAATTTTCTGTAAAATCCTAACTTTTATTCAGCTTCAAAATAAAAAAAAATTTGACAGCTAAAAATTTTCACACCTTGAGCATGATGACCTTTCTGACAGTAAGATGTCACAAAAACTGACACTTTTCCAATACAATAATATTTATGTCAAATATATTGTTTAAACCGTAATTTATTGAATTTTTAGGATATAATGATTTTAAAATCAGGCAACTTTTTTCTGAAGCCTTTGTCAGAATACAATAGCTCTTTATAAAAACAAAGGAAATTTTCGGTTTTTATTCATTTTGGGCATGATGAGTGACGTCATCAAAAAAATTTTTTTGTCAAAAGTTACCTTATGTGACAAGGATCTTGTGTGCCAAATTTCATCCAAAAAGACCCACTAGATCAAAAGTTAAGGGGTGGTACAGGAAAAGCCCCCCCCCCCCTAGTTCTGAACCGCCCCTAAAAGCTTAGGTTAAATAGGGTTAAAGGTTTTATTTTTACATAAGTGTGCCCGCTTCATATCAGACACATATTTCATATCAGGACAGTGTCTGTCTATTGTCATATTATGCTGATATAAGCAAAAAAAAATTTTCTTTTCCTCTTTCTGACCAATCTTGCTCCACATCCGTGTCTATTCAATAAGAAAAAGTTTGTGAATTAAAATTAATGAGTAAGCAAACGATATCACTTATTTAAAAATAAAACCTTTAAGTCAACCGAAACGCTGGAAAGACCTGTCAACCACAAGATTTTTTGCAAGTTTTTCTAAAAATACCTAGTTACCTGTCTACCCTTAGGCTGCACGCATCCCCAGAATTTATTTTGTTATAGGGGATGCGTATCGTGTATGAAATTCTCGTCCGAGAGTTACCTTAAATTTGGGGTAACTGAAAGTTGCATAAATTTACATAATTTTGTTACATCCAATCACAGAAAGAGAAAAATGACGTCATTGTGTTATTGCTTTCATAATTATAAATTTTCATTCATTAAACAAAGAAAAAGAGAAGTCGTTGTACAGCTGTGACACATAATCAAAAAAGAGAAAAGAAAAGACGGGGGTAAGCTGGGACAGGAATATCTTAGACGATACGCATCCCCTATATCAAATCATATCAGAGGGGATGCGTGCAGCCTAGTCTACCCTCGGATCACTGAGATTTATATAAACCCCCGGGGGGACACTGACCTTAACGGCCGACGGGGACGTGTCGCTGGAGTTTGAAAATTGGGACCCTGTCAGAAAAAAAATCGAAATTTTTTTTATCTTCGCCATGAAAAGTGGCAAAAATCACTGAAGAATGACTGAAAGTAGACGAAAAATTGAAAACTTTTCTAATTTTCTACCCTGAAAATCGTCTAATATAACCAGAAGTTTGATATTAATTTTTAACACTACAATGGCTTTTTGCAGATACCACTTTCAAAAAAACTCCGATCAAAGATATAGGATAAAGCATACTCCAGGTTTCATAAGGTCAGCGGTGACCATCCATATTTCTGCCGTGATCTGACAAAAGGAAGTAACTGCATTTTTCTTATTTTGAGATAATTGCATAAACGAGTTGACCTTATTCAAGATTAATGGTATCGTTTTCAGATCAAAACTTTTGCTATTTGTGAAACAGGGTTCAGACAGACCCTGGAAAACTTGGAAAACCTGGAAATATGATAAATTTTCAGAAAAATCAGGGAAACTCAGGGAAACCCAGGGAAAAATTTTTTTTTTCCCAGTCTGCTCAGGGATACTCAGGGAATTTTATTTTTTGAAGAATGAATGGAAAAAACAGATTTAAAAGTTTTTTTAGTTTTAAAGTGTTTATTCATATGCAGTATTTGTAGCTTTAATTTTTACCTTAGGTTTACCATTTGATTTGTGTGCCTTTTGTTTAAAGATACATCTCTTTTGACTCTGCTTAGTTTTTATGGTTTGCTTGATACTCAGGGAAAAAATAGGGAAAAAATAGCTAAAATAAGGAATTTCTCAGGGAAAAAACCTTTGAAAATTGATTAAAATTCAGGGAAACTCAGGGAATTTTATTTTCGAAGGTCTGTCTGAACCCTGTGAAAGACCAAACCCTAGAATAGTATAATATTTAAAAGGAAGGAGTTAAAAGGAGTTTAACACCTTGATTTTGGAAAAATCTACACAAGTTTTACTCTACTCAAGCTCTATCAAGCTAAAATTTTTAAAGTTACTACCTTTTGTCAGAAAATGAAATGAAACTTTAGTCCAAAAAAATTGATAAAAAGAAGTCTTTTACTGGAAATGAACTACTGGAAAATACAAGCAGGACCCTTAGGAGTTGATTTTTGCAAAAATATAAATTTTCAAAAATTGATGGTTACTTCCTTTTGTTAGATCACGGCAGATTTGTCCTGGATAACCCATTTCAATAATTTTCGGTTTCAGGGATAATTCTGAGTAGCTTCTTCTATGGATACTTATTAACACAAGTACCAGGTGGTTGGTTATCAATGAAATTCGGTGGAAAGATTGTTCTTGGGTTGGGTGTTCTTGGCACATGCGTATTAACCATTCTAACACCTCTGGCAGCCCGCACAAGTATCTATTGGTTAATTGTGGTTCGAGTATTGGAAGGTTTTGGCGAGGTTAGTATCTTTTTTTTTAAGTTATGTCATATTTAGGTTACTGAAATGTTCTGAAAACAAGTGCTTTGAAATGTTTTGAAAAGAAAATCTTTAAGAATCACGAGGGTTCATAACTGGTTTTTGGAATCACTGAGCCTCAAAAGGATATTATATATTATAGAGGTTACTCTAAGGTCCCGAATAAACCATCCCATATAATAACCCCACCCGATTATCAAATTTTCGAAAACCAATTATAGTGCTCTGAATTGTCTTTTCAACAATAATATACAATATGTTTGAATTGAAAAAGTTAGTGCGCACTTAAAACGAATAGACTTGAGACTGGTCTTTGTGAAACGAGTTTACCAATGTTTAGACTAATAAAAATCTCCGTATTATTAGCCAAGCGCAGCGCAATAGGCCTTTAAAACACAACTGGTCGAAAAAATTTGACTTTATCGGGGCCTATGCGCGCAATTATCAATCGATGATTCCAGGCTAAGATCGAACTACCTGACTTTCCATTGTGCGCATGCGTAAGAAAAAACCACATATAATTAATACCTCCAACTGATATGGTCAAATCTTTCTTTCCCAATTAGTAGAAAAAAGTGATTAAATCTTTATTGCTCACCCGACTCGAGTCTACACATTGAAAAAATTCGCTCCTGTTGTATGGCGATTCTGCAGCGGAAAAATATGCTGACAGTGCCAACACTGCTGGGCCTTTACGCCGCTTAGGCTTTCTTGTTAAGTATTAGAAAACACGATAAGAGAGTTAGATCCAATCAGCTCTAGTTTAATTTTTTTGATTAAAATATTTTATCTTATTTATTTTCTTCCCGATGTTTCTGTTTCGAATTGTGACTTGCCTCGTGAATTGTTTCTATTGCAGGGTGTGACAACGGGCTGTTCCGTTTAATATCCATACAGGGGGGGGGTGGACGAACCTTTCCAAGCCAAATAAATTCTTGAAATTGTGCAGATATCCCCTGGAAAAATGGCAAGATTTAAAAACCATGGGAAAAGGGCCTTTTACCCTTTTTAAAGTGTAAAGTGAGGATGAACGAACTAAGATATTTCTATCACCCCTTGGAAATTCCAGAATAACTTTTAACCCCCAGGCAATTCAAATTAGGTCCCTGGAAATTTCAAAAGCTTTTTCCAAACCCTTGGAAAATAAACAAGCATTTCTTTTCACAAGAGGAAACAAACTTTAGACCCTTTAGATATTGGAAATGTTCCTCATAAAATGGAATGGCCTAATCCCACCCCATACATTTTAATCGCACTATAAACCAACCAATTTCGAGTAAATTTTCCTCGACTGATGGTCATCAATTTTTTTTAAGCAAATCCAATTTTCGAGTCAGACCCAGGGTTGTGTTGCCTGTAAGACGAGATTTACGAGACCGGTAAAAAATCGGATGATTTGAGCCCTCGAGCCTTAGCAAACTAGTTGCCTATAAAAAAATTGTGTATTTTTATAATTATAGGGTGTGACATTCCCAGCTATGCATTCCTTGTTAGCACAATGGGCTCCTCCTGAAGAAATCTCTCGAATGGCTGTCATCGCATACTCAGGTAAAAGCAAAAAAGTCAATCTCACTACCACTGAGAAGGAACTTTTTACCTTACTTTATCTAATATATTTGCACTATTCATGATATGCAACACTGGAGAGTCTTCTGAGAACTTTTAAATTTTTCCACTCAATACGTCAATTAAACATTAGAAAAAGTGACGTATTGGGTGGAACAAAAACAGAAAAGTTGCATAATTTCGTGAAGTCATTGCAGTGGTGCATATCATATAATTTTTCCTGTCGCGGCGAACTCGAATACAGTATTCATAACAAGTTTTGACCATATTACGTGCCAGTTGAAAGCAATAATCCCTCCTGTTCCCTACATCCATTAATAAGCCCCCCACTCGGAATCTGCGCATCCACGCAATTTTTTGAAATTCATACATGTTCGATTTTGAAGAGGGTTGGGGAATATCCGGAAATATCGTCAAAAAAATTACTTGAATCACGCATTCACGCAATGAACAAGTAAATTTCATCCTCACCCCCATATTCTCAATCTACGCATGCAAAAATCTATTTACGCTGGCCCCATCTATCAAGCTCCATTTAGTTATCTGTCCATAATTTTTCTGTACTTATATTTTCTTTTACAGGTATGCAAACGGGTACCATCGTATCTCTCCCTTTATCAGGTGTTTTAGCAGATTCTTCATTTCTTGGTGGATGGCCTTCAGCTTTCTACGTCCTTGGTAAGGGGTCAATAATTAAGCACAGATTGTGATTTACTAATTTAAAAACTGGTGCTTTTTCCATGAAGAAAAGGATTTTTCTTTCCGTAAACAATTCGCCCACATTGTTGGAATGTTGCAAATCAAGGTGGCAATATATTGCGGACTCCTTTTCAATATATTGCTTGACAATATATTCTGTAGTATATGCCCAAGGGGGGGGGCAAAAAGGGGTACGGAGATGTACCGCTGGTCAGAGTACATTTTCACCTACGTACTAGGGTCGCAAAAACACCAAAATAAAAAAACAGTCCCTCGTAGGTTACCTTTTTTCGGCGAGGGTAGTAAACGCCCCGGGAGTGTATGTAGCCCTATCACCACATTAACTTAGCCCTTACAAGAAACCTTACAAGGATTCACAAGCATTGCATTCTAGCATTCACTTAACCATGGATTTTCTTTCGATACCAATGTACTAGCGTAGACAAGAAGGGTGCAAAATTTGAGTAAGAGAGCAGATTTTTATTACACTATTATTGTCTAATCACAATATGAAAAGATAATTACCATGTTAAAAAATATGCTCTCAAACACGAGTTTTGCGCCCTCTTGTCTACGCTGCTGCTGCATGAGAATAAAATTCTCTTTATAGGTGCTGTTGGTTGTGTATGGTTTTTATTTTGGATGATCTTTATTTACGATGGTCCTGAAAACCATCCCTCAATATCAAACGTCGAACGATTGTACATCACTAAAAGTCATAATAACAGCTCCTCCGATACTAAGGTATTGGATTGATTATTGATTTTTGAAATCTAGGTGCTAATTCTAATCGTATATATTTTCCTGACAAGTCTATCTATCGGGGAGGTGATTTGAGATTTTTGTTTAGTTGATAAGAAAGGAACGAACTAAAGAAAACGGGAATTGTTAAAATGAGTGAAAAATGATTAAAAAAGTCAAAGTATTGTTTTGATCATAACTCACTCCGGCCTTTAAAAAAATTACTCCTTAGGCTATTTTATGATTTTAGGCTACCTCAGGAATGCATAGAAATCTCCTCAGGACCGAATAATGAGTCATGGAGTGAGATATGATCCAAAACACTCCATGATTAATTAATCCTGAAATACTCCGAATTTTGAAATTTCAAATAGCTCATTTTAAAGCCCTTCCCAAATTTCAATACATATCAAAATTTTGGGAAAATTCATCATGCGAATGACGAAATAATTAAAATAAAGTGATTTTCACGATTTTCGAAAACCTGATTTTGGTACAGTCAAAAAAAAACATGTCCTTATGTATTTCGAGACTAGACTTTTTTAACCTCAAACCTTGATCATACCATGATTAGAGGATTGAGAAATTAGAATTGACGTGTCTCTGTATAATGCTCAGAAACTTAAAAAGTCATAATAACAGCTCCTCCGATACTAAGGTATTGGATTGAATATTAGTAGACTTTATTAATTTGAGATATGAAGTTGATGCATCTCTGTACAATACTCAGCAAATAAAAAATAGTCATGTGTGTTTGGAGCATTCTCACGCTTACGAGTAGACAGGAGAAGGAAGCCTTCGGCTCGTAATAGAATAAGACCATGTTCACACGTTACTGTTCCGTTTCACTCCGGTATGATTTTCGTTACGGATCGAGTGTGTTCATATTGGTTTCGGAGCGTTCCGGATCAAGAAAATGGAGCAGTTCCGTAAGGACCGTAACGTCTGAACATGGTCTAAGGTCGCACAGAACCCTTTCTCCAATGAAATATCTCATTCAGGTAAATCTCCATTTGTGTATCAACTCACTCTGTACCGTCCCTGAAAAAACGGATTTTATGTCATGTTTGGCCTTACTCATTGTTTTAAATTTCTTTGGGAATCAACTATCTATTTTATAAAATAAAGATGATGAAAGAATAATATTAAGGGTTTTATATTCGTATGAATTCTGTTTTCTGAGCTCATTATACATTCATAGGCCATTTCTAGCAAAAACAACCAAAATTATAAATCTATAGATAGTTATCAGAGTGCAGTGGTCCTGACTACCCTTGATTCTTTTAGACCATAAAATGGCCTTTTCATGATATGCAACACTCAGTGGCGGCATGGCAGGGGGTGCAGGGTGTGCAGTGCACCACCCAGAAACATCTGAGAGGGGCGCCAAAAAAGCTTTTTAAGGATGGCGCCAAATTTTTTTGGATGTTTAATTGGGCAATTTGGCGCCCTTCGGCACGTTTATAGCGCCTTCTATGAGTACAATGTTAATTTTTTTCGCCTGCGGCGCTTTATTTTACCCTCTTGCATCCTTTCTCTCTTGAATTTTTTTCAAAATTTCTATCAATATTGGATCAGAAGTAGAGAAGTGTTGTGTATCCACCAGGGGTTAAAGAGAATGCTCACCCCCGAAATGAGAGATTGCCAAAATGATCAAAACTTGTTGATTCTCGCTGTGGTTTTGTGGTCTTATACTGACTAACTTTCTCCGTTTTAGAAGTTTGACCTTTCGTCCATCAAAATTTTTTGCCTGCGGCGCCACAATTACAAGGAACCCTTCCTCCTAACTTCTGAATTTTTGGGGCCTCTTTCAGCCATTGATCTTTAATACAGAGTAAACTAAGACCAGCGGCGCAAAAGATTATCTTGTAATTTTTCTGAAAAGAGTTTTAGAAAGCAAAAATATAGACTAAATTGACTTACCAAGTATAAAATTTCCATTTCAAAGATTAGGGGCGTTACTTTCCAACAGTCACTACTCTTACAGTTTAATATTTATTCACTTAATAATGGAGGGCGCAAATAAGGACAAAAATACCAGGGCCGCCAATTTCATAGTTTGCACCACCAAGAAACTTAAGCCAGGCCGCTACTTTAAGTGACGTAAAATCAGTCAATACGTCACTTGCGACCAATCAGCTTCTGGGTCTATGGAAGACATTGCAATGGTTATCATAAATTCATTCATTTAGTCAACAAAGATACCGTGGTCACACATACTAACATCAAGGCCAGTATGGGCGATTATGATTGGCTTGTTTAGTCATTGTTGGGTGTGGTACATGTTGTTGACAGGACTACCATCTTACTTCAGTGAAGTACTTGATTTCAAACTTAAAAATGTAAGTGATAATCTCAGCTAATACGGATTTTACAATCCTATCCAAGTAAGTCAACTCTCTATAATTCGAACTTCTGTTACTCGAATATTTCTGTAATTCTATCTAAATTCAATTTTTGGTTCTTTACTTTTAAAGGGACATAAAAGTAATGACGAAATTTGTAAACAAACCGTATGCAGCGGGATACAAAATCAAAACAAATGTCACATGTCAAAATAAAAAAATAAAAACAAATATGGCTGATTTTGATCGTTTCAATTGTTTTACAAGTTTGTTTTGGACACGTGATTTTCAATTGTTCTCTTTAATGACACGTGTTTCGCACAATGTTTACATTTTACTACTTTAATGTCCCTTTAACATGTCTTAAAAATCACCATTTATTTTCATGGTTTTGTTTAGAATCCGAGGCCAGTTTTCTTATGTTTAAGGAGAATTTCAGACTAGAAAAATTTTATTAAACAGAGGAGTTTCCTTAACTCGAACACGTACGGGGAATTAAAATTTGTTTGAGTTATGGAGACGATTATAAAGAATTGTTATCTGAAGGGACAAGAAAACTTGCTCGAATCAATGCATTCAAATAACAGAGGTTCAAGTTCTCAAATGTAATAAGTTTGTCATTTGCCTTACTTTACTTTTCTTATAGAATGGGTTTCTCTCAGCATTACCATACCTTTCATCGTTCGTGGTGCAACAAATAGGTGGCTGGTTTGCAGACTATCTACGGAAAAATTGGATATCAACAACTGCTGCACGCAGACTAGCTGGTATTTTAGGTAAGGTGTGGACCAAAGTATCAAACATGGCTCATTTCCAGAATTTTCTTTGCTGAATCTGGTTTTCGTGCTGTTTTTTTAACTGACACACAACGTTATTTCAACGTTTATCTGCTATCGAATATTTTGATTGGTTAGTTGTCATTCGAACTTCTATTAAGTGGCAAAAATAAAAAGGAAGATTGACCCTCCAAACCATGTTATTACTAGTACATATCACTGAGCCTGATTAACACTTTTTAAAACAACCCTGTCTCTTAGACCCGCTGGAACTTCTTCTCACAGTGGGGATGAAATGAAAATTTCTATCGAAATCCCAACGGAGATAGGAACTCTATTGTTCCAAGGGCAAAAATCTAGTGGGATGGCTTACATTGAATTTTAAATAGAGATAAAAACAAATTTGATTTTCCAGTGTAATGTTATTTTCGTACCGGGGATGAAATTATGGTCAAATTTTCCGGTGGGTAGGGGTGGTTCCATCGGGTCTGTGACACAGGAGTGATTTAAAAGTCCTAGACTACTAGACTATCCAAGTTTAATGCCCACTACAACTCTATCTAATCTAGATACCCCTGGGCGTTCTTATATTATATATTAGAGTAGTCCACAATTCATGATATGCACTACTGGAGAGTCTTCTGAGAACTTTTAACAAATTTCACCCAATACGTCACTTAAAGACCTTAAACAAATAGAAAAAGTGACGGCAGGATGGAATTTTTTGAAAATTCTCAGAAGACTCTCCAGTGTTGCATATCATGAATTATATACTTTCTCTTTACAGCATTTTATCCGTCCGCTGGCTTTCTATTGCTGGTCAGTTACGCAGGCTGCGATCAAATCGCTTTATCAGTAGGCTACCTGGTTTTAGCAGTGACTTTCATTACACTTAATCAAATTGGCTTGATTTGTAGTCAGGTAAGTTTTTCTTCATTTAATAGACTTTTGTCGGAAAAAAATACCGAAATTGTTTGAGGAGTTCCTTCTCCCATGGATTTTTTATAGTTACCCCTTTGATTTTTGCCCAAGTCTTAAAGATTCTTTCCTTGGATTTTGGCCAAGAGACCCACATGGTAGGTAAAAACTCCCTAACAATAAAGCCGAAAGAAAGTCAATTTAAAAACTGGGGTAAGTAAGTGGAGAGTAAGAAATATAGGAAAGCAATTCATGATATGCACCACTGCAATGACTTCACAAAATCATGCAACTTTTCTGTTTTTGCTCCACCCAATACGTCACTATTGTTCAAGTGAAGTATTAGGTGGAAAATTTTAAAAGCTC
The DNA here is from genome assembly GCF_902728285.1 of Clytia hemisphaerica. Lineage (NCBI taxonomy): Eukaryota > Metazoa > Cnidaria > Hydrozoa > Leptothecata > Clytiidae > Clytia > Clytia hemisphaerica. Next base: position 652,891 of record NW_027103595.1, on the reverse strand, counting down.
TCAGAAGACTCTCCAGTGGTGGATATCATGAATAAAGGTTATCACACTCAATTTTTCGTAGGTCGACATTGCACCAAGATATGTGGGAATAATAATGGGACTTGCCAACTCAGCTGGTACAATCGCAGGATGTATCACACCTTCAGTTACTGGCTATTTTACCAACGAACATGTAAGTTTTCTTTTTAAAACCTCTTAAATTTGTTTGACTTATCAAGACCATTTCATTTATTACACACCCTTACAATGTATCCAGCTAAAAGAAGACCCTTGTAGTGCACTCTATCAACACCCTTACAGTGTATTTCGAGGGTCTTGAAAAACCTACCCCTAAGGGCGGCACGTGCGTAGGTCGGACCATGAGTGCCCCTCCGGGTGAAAAACCAACTAGAGGAAAAACTAGAGAGTGGATTAAGAGAAGGGAGCAAGAGGGATATTTCCACAATACTTACAATATTGTCCTGGAGTATGGTGGCCGAGCGTTGTAATAGTGAAATTCAGAAAATTTTTGAAAAAAACCTAAAAAATAAATAAAAAATAAAAAAATAAAAAAATTAAAAATAAAAAAAAATAAAAAAATAAAAAAATTTTTTTGAAAAAAAAAAGAAGAAAATTTGGAGAAAAAAAATAAATTTTAAAAAAATTTTTGAAAAATAATTTTTTTTTACCACGTGGCCGAGCTTTGTAATAAGGGCAAAAATCTAACTCCATGGCCGATGATTGTAATAGCGGGCCGCGTGCGGCCGCAGGTGGCGGGAGCGGACGCGGTCGCGCGCGAGATAGATAAATTTCCCGCCAAATTTTCACGCGCGATAATCTATCGCCGTGGTCAGTTTTACTACTATAACACCAAACCTATACAATGCGTTTTTCCTTTAGTAAGTGAAACAAACACTAAAATTTAGAAAAATTAAAAATTTTTTTTGAGCGCGACTGCCTGAAGTCCAACCATCCACACGTGTAGTGGAAAGTTTAAAAAGTAAACCTTTTCCATCATGTCATGAACAGGTAGTTTCATGGGCAATTAATTGGACCTGGAGGATAATGGTGTTTGTTGGTATGATTATACTTCCAGTTTTGTCTTGATAGTTTACTTTGGGGAGGGACTCTGATCAGTCAGGCTAATTAGGCTAATTTCCCCGGTCGGATCGGACCGATTGAGGCCTCTACAGCTCTCCACAGCCCCCCCCATAGGCTTTCAGACCCCTTCGGATACCCTCTGCCTTGCTCTCACTCAAAGTAAGCACTCTCCATCAGTCATCCGAAGCCTTCAAAAGGCTTGGAAAAGCTTGGAAAGGCTTGAAAATTTGCGAAAATTCGTCGGGGCCGGGTGTCCAGGGAGTCCGACCGGTGCCCACCAGTCAGGGGGGATGTGAGGGTACACCCCTGCATCATTGGGGGTCCTTCAAAGTTCCTCAAAGTATCGTCAAAAGCCGGCAAAAATCGTTCTAGGTCGCTCCGTGGACCGATTTCGGAACCTCCCGGACACCGAACGGGGGTCCCCGAACGGCTCCTCGGACCTGGGCTGAAAAGGGTGGCACACATGCTTTGCATATCGACCGGTTTGGATGTCTGGGGGGTCCTGGAGGTCTCGCTATAAAGGGATTTCCGCATGCCCAAAAATCGCCATTTTGACCCACTGGACGGCCCTGTCCGGGTCAGGACCGGGCCACCGGGGGTCGTACGGGTCGGGACTGATGCCCTGCGTCCATCCAAGCCCATTAGAACATTAAGGAAGGCCGTCTGGCTTCAGGCGTGCCCTTAAAACCGGAGATTTAGAAAGTTGACATTAACGGTTTTCCGGATTCGTTACGGACTTTCGCCGGGCCTTCGAAAGGCTCAGTCGGGCTGGAATGGTCGAAGGCACCCTTCTGCTTTGCTGTCAGACCGTTTTCAACGTTAAGGAGGCTTACAGGACTTTTGGGGGCCTCCAGACCGAGCTATGGTTACGGTACTCTTAAAAACGGCATTTCCGGACTTTCCTGAACCGGGAAAAGCCGGTATAATGCCCCAAACGACCCAAATCGCCGGTCTTTATGCCCGGACATCTTTTCCACTTTTCGAGTTCATTATAACAAGCCTTGGGGGCCTTGCAGGAGCCCCCCAAAGCTTGCAGAAAGTCGCGAGTTCCGGAGGCTTGCCGGGGGGTTCCGGAGGGGTACGAAAAGTCCGGAACACCCGGATGGGGTCGGGCCACACCCAAGGAAGGTGTGGTCCAAATATGAAGCATAACGGACTAGTGGTTGGTGAACTACACATACCAGACAGGACAACACTGATATTCTAGGAATTATGTAGTATGGTTCCTACGCCGTCCGCATTGGTAATGGCTAAATTTACGGCACCGTATTACAACGCTCGGCCAAGGGGTTTGAAATTTGCCCTTATTACAACGCTCGGCCACGCGCAAATTTTTTTTTCAAAAAATGTTTAAAACTTTTTTTGCTATTACAATCCTCGGCCACGGAAATGGGATTCTTGCCGTTATTGCAACGCTCGGCCACGCGAAAAATAATTTTTTAAATTTTTTTTCCAAAAAATTTTTTTTTTTTTGTTTTTTTTATTTTTTTTTTATTTATTTCTTCAAAAAAAAAATTTTTTTTTTTCAAAAAATTTTTTTTATTTTTTTATTTTTTTATTTTTTTTCATTTTTTTTCATTTTTTATTTTTTTATTTTTTAATTTTTTATTTATTTGTTAGATTTTTTTCAAAAATTTTCTGAATTTCACTATTACAACGCTCGGCCACCATACTGGAGCTAAAATTCGAGGATATACTTGGCTTCAGGGAAATGTTTCAAATGGATTTTGGGGATTTCGAGTTTGTATTATAAATGAAGTATCCCATTCTCAATTTCGAACATTTTTAAAACATTCCATTGTCAAATTCGAACGTTTCATTCTCAATTTCGAACATTTTTAAAACATTCCATTGTCAAATTCGAACGTTTCATTCTCAATTTCGAACATTTTTAAAACATTCCATTGTCAAATTCGAACGTTTCATTCTCAATTTCGAACATTTTTAAAACACTCCATTGTCAAATTCGAACGTTTCATTCTCAATTTCGAACATTTTTAAAACATTTCCATTGTCAATTCGAACGTTTCATTCTCAATTTCGAACATTTTTAAAACACTCCATTGTCAAATTCGAACGTTTCATTCTCAATTTCGAACATTTTTAAAACATTCCATTGTCAAATTCAAACGTTTCATTGTTCGAAATTTGCAACTCTTTCGGCTAGTTCGAAACACGGGGCACGGGGCACGGGTTACGGGGCACGGGTTACGGGTCACGGGGCACGGGGCATACAATTTACAGACCGGAAAAAATATAACGATATCATGACGTATAATTCATAACACGTACTACATAAAAGAAATATAATAGTACTAATACTACTAGTATAGTATGTCTGAAACAATTATATACGAATAGTATTATCATGAAAATTTTTAAATAATATGTCACCCACAAATTTTGACAAAATGATATTGAATGACAAAAATATTGTCAAAATCATGAAATATAAGGCTGCTGAACCAATTTACAGCAAAATGTTTTTTCATACTCAATAGAATGCTAATCATGTGACTGGATATAGATTGACATGTTTTAAAACGATTAAATGCTGCAAGATAGTGGTTTTAGAGATATGAGTATAATTACGTCATTTTTATTAAAAATTCATAATGGTAGGTGGAAAATATTGACACATTTATAAAATACCATCATTTCTACGTTATTATCCATTAAAATTATATTCATACTCAAGGTGATGGAGGGGATATAATGAGATATGATTTAACAATAGCGTACTATCACGTAATAACGTACTATCATTTTCTTGAGAAAGCTCGCTTTTCAGGCGATAGGAATTGTAATATGTATATTACTTACGTATAACATGCATATAACACTAAAAGTGTATTATTGATAATATAAGCTTATTATATGTATGTAATATGTTGCGGTGTTTTCTGGTCTGCATTATACACGACGCAAACTTCGAAAGCACGTGGAAAGCACGTGGTTAGGTTTTAACGTTTTAAATAGTCATACGTGGATAAAATACCTTAAAATTGATTTTTTCGATAATTTTTAGTGTTTTTAAAACATTTTCTGTTTGAATTACTTTGAATTGAGCTGCCCCGTCACCCCGTGCCCCGTGACCCGTAACCCGTACCCCGTGCCCCGTGCCCCGTAACCCGTACCCCGTGACCTGTGTTTCGAACTAGCCGCAACTCTTTGACATGTTGGAAGAAAAGTACCACCAAACCAATCCAACACGAAAAATTACACAATTCAATGAGAGAGCTTCTTTGATCACGCCGAAAATGTTGGATGAAATATTTGATGGCCAAAACCGTCCAACACGATTTTTGGACCTACCTGGAGGTCCTATAAATTAACCGTTGTCCGTCCGTTCGTCTGTCACCAGCTTTTCTCGAGATTGGCTCATTAGTTTTTTCTGATTTTTATCACAAAGATGCAAAATGGCAATGCCCAAAATATGACGGAGCCTGATTTCCGGCGGAGAATGCCGGAAATATGCCGGAAATCGCCGTTTTTCTGGGTTTTCATTGGACTTTTTCCATATAATTGGTTGTTTTTTTTTCATTCAAAAACATTATTAATAGCAATGCCCACCATCAAGCATGTTTCAATTTTCAATAAAATTGATTTTTGAAGCCGGAACTATTTAAAAATCGCCGGAACAACCTATTCTCGCCGGAAAGACAGTATTTCTTGAATTTCTCGAGCTGTACTTTATATTTTTTCATGAAATTTTGCACACTGATGCAAAATGACAATACCTAAAATGTGACGGAGCCCGATTTTCAAAAAACATTTTTTTCCGGCCGAAAATGCCGGAAATATGCCGGAAAAACCGGTTTTTTGACATTTTTTCGAATTTTCATCATTAGTTTTTCCTGATTCTTTGCAGTAAGATGCGTATTCGCAATGCTCAAAACATGACCGAGTTCGATTTTTTGAGAAAAATTTTTTTCCGGTCGAAAATGCCGGAAATATGCCATGATTATGCCTTATATAAAATGATCACCTCTGTTCTATCTTTTCAAGCTCCTCATTGCATTTTCTTACCCTTTGGCAATTCTTCTATTTTTATCTTATTATCATTGTTAGGTAGGTCCATTTAGCATGTGGCTTGTTTTCTTCTTTTTTTGAATTTTCATTTTTTTCCAAAAATTTGAATTGATACAAACCGGTCCAACATTTCATCCAACATCAGAAAAAAGGCATGTTGGATGAAATGTAGGATTGGTTTACCCTGGCCTTTATTCTGCAAAAACACTCCACAGCTCCATTAAAACGCAGACAACTCATTCCAATTCTTATTCGACATTTTGAAGTCAAAACATTGTAAATTCTCTGGTCATCAAAATGTTTTATTAAATTTTTTTTTTTTTTTTAACGTGATTTTTAATACAATATTTCAAATAATATTCAATAACTCCGGAGGCTTTCCCGGCATGCAATAAAACAAATCTAAATTATTAAAATTATTATTAAAAGTGAAGACATTGCAGTGTTTAACCGAACAATTAAGTTACGTCACGCGCTATCTTTTGGTTCAATAGCGAGTTTATAGCGAGATTATGTATCTGGAATTCTCTAATGCTACGGCTAAAGCAGCGAGGAAAATGGCGAGTAAGGCAAGTAATGGCGGGTGAAAGCAAGTTCGATATTTGACGTACGGCATTATGTCGACTTTGCTTATACAGTGTTTTGGTGTTTTTCCCGTACAGAGCAAAGTAGACAACGACATGTCGCCTTTGGTGACGACCCGCATGGGCAGCCCCGCAACCGTAGCCGTAGAATATCTCCGATACATAATCTCGCTTATGTATTTTGGGACGGTAAAGTGACTGAAGCGACTTGAAATGACCCGCAGTTCTGACCCCGAAAATCAATGACGGTAAAAGTGCTGATTTACCGTCGTCCTCAGTTGGTCATGATCTAGTCAAATTAGAACCTTACCGTCTCCGTCGCTGAAAAACACACATGCATAAACTCGGTAATGATTGGTTGAGTAACTGCAATCTTTATGCAAGCTCTGCGTTTTCGAAGCAGCAATTCAGACCTCGAAAAACATAATGTCAATTTGGCTTTAAGAACAGCCGAGTATCAATAAAAATTTACTGTCTATTATTGAAAGAAATGTACGCAAATGTTCCTGAAATGACATTTAAATAGAAGAGATGAATATGTTTTTATAGGTTTTTTCGCAATATATAATTTAAAAGTTTCTATTTTTTATCAAAAGAAATGTACGCAAATGTCATTCCTGGTATGACATTTAAATAGAGAGATGAATATGTTTTTTTATGGGTTTTTCGCAATATATAATTTAAAATTTTCTATTTTTTATCAAAAGAAATGTACGCAAATGTCTTTCCTGGAATGACATTTAAATAGAGAGATGAATATGTTTTTTATGGGTTTTTCGCAATATATAATTTAAAATTTTCTATTTTTTATCAAAAGAAATGTACGCAAATGTCTTTCCTGGAATGACATTTAAATAGAGAGATGAATATGTTTTTTATGGGTTTTTCGCAATATATAATTTAAAAGTTTCTATTTTTTATCAAAAGAAATGTACGCAAATGTCATTCCTGGTATGACATTTAAATAGAGAGATGAATATGTTTTTTATGGGTTTTTCGCAATATATAATTTAAAATTTTCTATTTTTTATCAAAAGAAATGTACGCAAATGTCTTTCCTGGAATGACATTTAAATAGAGAGATGAATATGTTTTTTATGGGTTTTTCGCAATATATAATTTAAAATTTTCTATTTTTTATCAAAGAAATGTACGCAAATGTCATTCCTGGTATGACATTTAAATAGAGAGATGAATATGTTTTTTTATGGGTTTTTTCGCAATATATATTTAAATTTTCTATTTTTTCAAAAGAATGTACGCAAATGTCTTTCCTGGAATGACATTTAAATAGAGAGATGAATATGTTTTTTATGGGTTTTTCGCAATATATAATTTAAAATTTTCTATTTTTTATCAAAAGAAATGTACGCAAATGTCTTTCCTGGAATGACATTTAAATAGAGAGATGAATATGTTTTTTATGGGTTTTTCGCAATATATAATTTAAAAATGCATATGATAACTTCATCTTACGAAGCTAAGATAAATGAATAGAATTTTGACAGCGTTGACTTACATATGAACCATTTTCAATTGACTAGTTCTAAAAATATACACTGTCAAACCGAAAAATATCAACGAATTGAATTTTAAAAACAAATCAGATTTTAGCAAGTTTTGTTAAGAGCAGAAACTTCTTGATTTATTAAATCGTTTTCAACGCTAAAGATTTTTACTCTGAGAGAAAACATCATTTTATACACTAACAGTACAAGTATTGGAGGAAAAAGAATTTCACATAACCTTTAAAGATCTTCAAGCCCGCCGTGACAAAAGTACAAAAGCTGAGAATTATGATTTTCAAACTAGCATCATGCGTACTGTTGACTATCTTTGTCACAGCTCAAGCGCAAAAGCAGTCTACGGCTATGTACAGGGTGATTGAGAACAAAACAGCAGTCAGTGATGACCATAACCCGTTCTTAAATGAGACTGTACATAGCATCATGCAATGTTTCATCGATCATCCTCATTTTGTCGAAGTCAAAACTGACGGGAAGATGCACCAATGTCGTTTCTATGAAGCAATTGAACCTAGCTCCATTCGAAGGAGTCCTGAAGCGGGAATTGTTTTGTATCAATACCTAGGTGTAACAGCCAGTCTCTGTCAGGATCTTGACAGTGAGGTGAACGGTGTCTTCCAACTAACTCTTGGTAGCGAAGAAGGTAGCCTGACCAAGGTGTACTGTGATCAGACCGAGAACGGAGGTGGCTGGACAACATTCCAAAGACGTATAGATGGGACTGTTGATTTCAAAAGAAACTGGGAAGACTATAAGAATGGTTTTGGTGAGGCTGATGGGAATTATTGGCTTGGTTTGGAGAAATTACATCAAATCACACATCGATATGAAACAGTGTTGATCAGAGTTGAAGCGACCACGAATGATGGATCTCATATTTTTGTTATTCATGAAGGATTCAAAGTTAGCCCTGAATCAGACTTTTATAGATTGACAGCAGGCTTTATGACGGATGGTGACAATTTATACGGGAGTGATTGGAACTATGTGAATAATTATCGTTTTACGACCTATGATAAAGATAACGATAACTATCTGGGTGGTAACTGTGCTATTACAGCTAAAGGTGGAGGCTGGTTTAAGGATTGTTCCCGGATATATTTTAATAAGCCTTATTCTCAACTACGTTGGCACCATTTTTCGAATGATATCAAATCCATTAGTTTGGCGGTCAAAGTGAAGAACTGACCTCGTAAGAAGACATTATTTTGTGTATTTCCTAACCATTTGCTAACACAGCATTTTTAAAGAAAAGAAAGAACAGTTTTTTCTCCTTTCGGCGCTGTGCGAGCAAAATTTTAATTGTATTTAAATTATTTAAGCATTGTTAATTTAAGGCTTTCTTATTATTACATTATTTAAGTATTGTTAATTTATTAATTTATTTTATTTATTAATTGTTAATTGCCCCCGCATAGCAGGAGCGTAGCGACGAGGAGGCACTCATAGTTTCACGCATAGATATTGGACTGGAATCTCAAAATTTTGCGAATTGTTTTGTTGTTGTCGCGTAAGCATATCCGTAGTTAGTCTCTTCCGTAAATGTTCGGTTTTTTTTCGGGACGGTAGTATACATATTTTCATATTTTCATATTACGTTATATGGTATTATCATTATTACATATTACAATTTTAGTTTTGATTTAGCTTTGAAAAGCTGAAGCGAGTGTTATAAATGCAAATCAAAACAGTGTATGATATAACACGAATTACAATATTACTTGTGTAAATCAAAACAAACAAAATGGCAGACTGGTTATGATGATGATGAGCTGATTCATTGACTAGAAAGAGTGTTTTGTATGTCAAATTTTGTTTCTTGTCTTTGAAACTGAATACTAACTACTGTAATTTAGGGGGCTCCCCCAGGGGCTGGCGTGACGCGTGAATGACCCTTTTTTCTGTCGTGAATACGTGAATTGGACTTTTTCAAAGCGTGAATACGTGAATTGAGATATCCGCGTGAACGTGAAAATAAGATTTTACCTGCGTGAATTCGTGAATCGAGATTTTGAGCGTGAACGTGAAAAGCAAATTATTGTCTAAAACAAAACTGAATAAACCTAAATATGTAAAATTTTCTTGCTCGCTTCGCTCGCATAATCCTTGATATCATATTGACCTATTGCCATTGTAAAGTTATTCAAAATAATCAAAAATTGAAACAGAAACAAATATGTTTTCCTTATTTTTCTAAGGGCGCATTTTGTGATGCAAATATTGCATCCAGCGAAAGTGTTTTGAGCCAAAACAAAAAAGTCTAAATGAGAAAATATTCTTCGTCGGCGCTAATGATGGTCGTCTTTCTGTAATCGCTTATATTGTTACTAAATGCAGTACACAAAATGATACCGCAAGAACTTGGAGACAGTGAAGGGTATTTGATTCTTCGATAATTTACAAAAGTAGGTAGATAGTTCTAAAAAATTTATATGATTGCATCATCGAACATTCAGAAAAAAACTCTTGTGACGCCGCACCGTGTAAGGCAGTTACGTCACTCGCCGTACCAGATTTGTACCAGTAAATGGTCAGTGTTGAAAATAATCAAAGATTCTGAATGAATTGTTTGACCAAACAAGGCATATTAGGGTAACAATTGTGTGTTAAGGCCGTTTTCTCAGCAATGAAAGAGTGAAATTTGTCAAAAAATTTTCGCGCTCGCTTCGCCCGCTTTTTCCTTTCCACAGCTTTTTTTCCATGAGACAGGGGGTCAAACTTTGGAATTTGCGTCCTCTGGTTGTACCACTTCTTTGAAGCTCGCGAATTTCCAGACCATGAATTTGGGCCAAACCTCGATTTAAATTTATTTTCAAAATAAAATATATTTCGGGCCTGCGACGAAGAAAATTCGTGGGGAAACCTTTAAAGCTAAGGCTTAACTTTGCAATTACCTCCCTTAAAAAGCAAATTCAGGCAGGGTTTATACCACCGACGTGATAGACGTGATAAACAGACCTTAAACATTGCCCTATGAAAGCTCCAATAATTGTAAGAGGTCTTAAAAGGTCGACGCTGTCGAGAATAAGGTCAAAAAACTGCAGAAAACTTTATGTTGGCCATAAAAAGGTCAAATTTAGCCCATAGTATAAGAAAGCCGCGGCTGGAATGATAACATCTGAATTTCTGTTGTTCTATCTCTGTAGACTATTTGTTGATCAAGAAATAAGTAATGTAGCATCTTTAATGGTGAATTTCATTGGTTTGTCGTTAATACTTACTTCTCAGTGCGTTTTAGACATTAATGATATGCCCTTGATAATACACTTGCATTATAAAATCATTGTGCAGGAAAGATTAACAATAAGAAATTTAAACAAGCACAAAATGGCTGGGCTGAAAGAACTCAAAAATTAATAAAGTGCCTCGAAATGCCTTCACAATATTTCAGTGAAATCTTTTTAGAAATCAATGAAATAGTACATCAAGATAATTCTGTGAAAATTTCAAGCCAGCACCTTCAAAATTTATCATTCAAACTGACAGGAAAATTGTCATCTTGAATATAGTTCTTATAATTTTAATTTTGGTGAAAAACTATCGTTTCCACAAAATACCCCTAAAATATGTCCAAAATTAGCTCAAGTGTTCCATTGGGTACAGATTCAAAGATATCTAGCAATAAAAAACTTTTTGTGAAGTAAAATAAGAGCAAAATTTCAAAAATTATCTACCAATAATAAACTGACAATCTTGATGTTCTTATAAAGCTCGGAGACAGAGATAGAACAACAATTAACTGAAAAGACAATGCGGTACATATTCCAGCCGCGGCTTTCTTATACTATGTTTAGCCCAATAAGGTCACAATCGTTTAACAAAAGAATTAAAAGCAAAATCAGCGCGTGAACGTGAAAATGTTTTTTTTCGCGCGTGAATACGTGAATGAGCAAAAAATTTTGCGTGAATACGTGAATTGAGGGTCGACTGGGGGGGCCTCATTTAGTCAGAAGCTCACTTCAGCAATGATTTCAATTCTTTTTCCAGAATCTTTAAAGAAATTTGCTTAAGTTTTCAAATGTACATTTGATATTTTTGTTCAAACTCTAATTTATTTTTGTCTGTCATTTTATTGATAACTACCTATTGTTTATAGGGCTTCTTGAGCTTTAAATACCATCATATGGTCGTAACTCGAGAAAGTCCTTCTTGATTGACTTCTTCTTTTGGTCTTCAAAATAACTTACCTCACTTAGAGTGTTTTTACGTCTTTTCAGTGTGGTAAATCTTTTTCAAAAACCTGAAAAAAGTTTGTTTACTCGTTAAACTTTACATGCGCACGTTAAACTTTTGATCATGCAGTTGTGATAGCCTAAATAACTTACGCTCCAGTGGTTTGGTGAAATAGCTCCAAATTCTGGCTTTCTATAAGTTAGGAGAGACCTTTCCTAAGGCATTTAACGGTGGTTAGACTAGGTACACAGACAGTCATACAGAAACACCATAAAGGGAAAGTATATCGCTAGCTATAAACTCAAAAAGTCTAGCTTCCTGAAGGCACGTCTCTTCATTGTCTGCGCTGCGATCAGCTTGGAGAAAAGATTGCATCATGAAAAAGGACTATGCACTTGAAAAGAAATTTAGGCTTATTTTAACTTTTCTCGACTGTACGTCTGAATGAACCATAATGGCATTCCTTTACTTTTCTTTTGACCAACAACATAGAAGATTTTGCTTAAGAAGTGCAATCACAGTGGAGCCCGGGCCTTAACTAGGATCAGTGGGTTTCTATTTCACCCAACTTAAGATGGCGCAGAACTTTTTGATAAATTTTATACGCAGTATCCTCTTGACTATTGTTTATTAGGCAAAGTAGCAATAGAGAAATGTTGAAATATAGCAGCCAATAAAAAGAAAACAACCTATTTCTGATTGGTTACCTTGTGGATTTATTCACTGCGTATGTCCATATATTTTGCCTACAATCTAAGATGTCTGCGACATTATTAGAAAAGGTCTATTTAGTGAATATATATCGTTATAAGAAAGAAACTAGGAGAAAAAAACAAACAAACAGGAGATGTGAAAATCAGTAAGATAATGATACCATACCTTTTTAAATATATTTTTGAGAGGCTTTTCCAGCTTTTCCTTAAATTTTATTAAGTTATCAAGCTGCATGAATTCTTCAAGTATGTATTTCTTATAATGGAATATAATTTCTTTTTTCAAGCAAACGCCTCAATCAATAAATCAATCAATCAATCAATCAACCAACCAATCAATCAATCAATAATTAAATCAATCAATTATTCCTGATTATTTTTTAATGTTTAATCTTTAAAGCATTAAAGCTTTATAAGTGCATGACATGATCTTTATGTGGGGGCATTTAGTGAAAGCTATGACTAGTTTAAGATTGATCCGTTGAATTGTTAAAGAAAAATTGTAGTGGTAGAAGCAATCTAACGTCATTTTACTTCAAAAGTGCCCTGCGTTTCTCTTATTGTACTTTCTAATGTCCGATAACTATTACGTATCATTAAAAGTTTTGTGGGGCCATTTCATTTTATATCCATACAGGAGGTTGGACGAACATTTCCAGGGGATATCCCGATAAGAATTCCAGGGGGTAAAAGACTGATTTAAATAAGTCCACTAGACCAGCGTCCGAGATTCAGAAAAGGCCTTAAAAATGGTTTTCGTAGGGCACCCCTTAGATCACGACAAATTTTTGATATACTTGACCGATTACTATTAACATTTTTTCCCCTCATTTTCCTAGCCGACTCGTGAACAATATCGCAAAGTATTCATGATCGCGGCAAGTATTTGTGTAATTGGTGGAACGTTCTGTAATGTTTTTGTGAGTGGAGAATTACAACCATGGAATGATATTTATCATGACGAAGAAAATTTCAATGGTAGTGACGAAGAACAAGTTTTAATAAACTCGTCAAATAGTATCAATGATGATGAACTTGTTGATAATTATGTTAGGACGTAAAACTCTTTTTAAATATAAGACTTTTCTGTTATTTTACAAACAAACATGTAAGTTTCCTTTGTAAAACCTCATGAACTCGGTTGACTTATCAAGTCCATTTTAAGGTTATTTTACAAACGAACATGTAAGTTTTCTTTGTAAAACCTCTTGTATTCGACTGACTTATCAAGGCCCATTTTATGGTTATTTTACAAACGAACATGTAAGTTTTCTTTGTAAAACATCTTGTATTCGGCTGACTTATCAAGGCCCATTTTATGTTTATTATACAAACGAGCTTGTAAGTTTTCTTTGTAAAGCCTCATGAATTCGGTTGACTTATCAAGTCAATTTTATGGTTATCTTACAACCGAGCTTCTGACGTTTGAATGGCAGTGACGAGGAACAAGTTTTAATAAACTCGTCAAACAGTATCAATGATGATGAACTTGTTGATAATTATGTTAGGACGTAAAACTCTTTTTAAACTTATCAAGGCCTTTTCTGTTATTTTACAAACAAACATGTTCTCTTGAACTATGAACTCGGTTGACTTATCAAGTCCATTTTATAGTTATTTTACAAACGAGCTTGTAAGTTTTCTTTGTGAAGCCTCATGAATTCGGTTGACTTATCGAGTCCATATTATAGTTATTTTACAAACGAGCTTGTAAGTTTTCTTTGTAAAGCCTCATGAATTCGGTTGAATTATCAAGGCACGAGTTAATAAGCTCGTCAAACAGTATCAATATGATGAACTTGTTGATAATTATATTAGGACGTTAATTTATTTTCAGATGTAAGCTCCTTATAATTTTGTCAAAGATAACACGTCATCTTTCTTGAATGAATATTTCGGCCAACTGGCTTTTTCCAACATAAAGCATTTAGCTCATTATAATGGAGTCTTCATAACTCGAATTTCTCCGAAAAATTCGTACAAGTTTTCTGGTACCTTCAGTTAACAATGCCTTATAAACTATAAGAGAGAGACGCCGCTATCATTTCTAAGAATTTGATATAATCGTTGTGTAGGGTATCTTTTTGAAATAGAATTTTCTGAAAATTTTGGGATTTTAGTCCCATGTATTGTCCAGTTTTCGATCCTTTGCGATACTTGACATGCGAATTGTGTTAAAGGCCGGTCTCCACTTTCGCGCGGAATGGGCGACAGCTTTTATCTTAACCTTTTTTGCCTGGAGAAAAGATTACGTCATGATAAAGTTTCGCGCAAACAAAGAAAAGTTCTAAAAGAAGTTCTACTTTTTTCATTATTACGTCAATTTCGATCAATGGAATTACTTCATTTTTCAACCGACCAATAACCTTACAAAAATGTCAAAAAGTTTTTGCTCATGTCGCGCGAAAGTGGAGACCGGCCTTAATGATTATTCCAGATCTAAATACATACTGGGCGGAGAATCGATACAAAAATTCCACTAGGTGTTAGAAATTTCTATTTTATTTCGACCAGACCTTTTTTCAGAATTTCAGAAAATTTTAGAATTTTGAGAATCTAAAAAAAAATTTTTAATTTCACATATTTTGTTACATCTTAGTGATCCTCTTATTTTTAAGCATTCATTTATGGAGCGTATATTTTTTAAATTTTTGAATTTCTGAATAATTGTTTTTAATGAATTTAGTTTTAATTACTATATTGTTAATTTAATTTCGAAAATGTTTGCATGTAACTTTCTACTCTTTATTAATTAGTACAGTTTATTATAAAGAAAAAAAATTTTATGAGGCTCAAAATGTAGCCCAAATCGTTGGGTGCGTAATGTACCTAATTTTCTCTTATTGTAGAGGTGGGCCCCGGGGGGGGGGGCAGTGGGTTTACCAACTGACGGTATGTGCGGCGAAAAAATTGGCTTTTAGAATCGCACCCTTACAGTGCAGGAAAAAATCAGTGAAATTCATACCCTTACAGTGCATTTTTTCAAATTTTAAACTCTTTTAGAGCAAAAATTTGCAATTTTTCCCAGATTTGCTGAAATTTCCACCCTTACAGTGCATTTATCAAAAGTCCACCCTTACAGCGCATTCCTGATGTTTTGAAAAACATACCCTTAACCGCCGCACATACCCGTCGGTCAATTTGCCTGACTGCCCCCCCCCCCGGGAGGTGGGCTCGAATTAGAACCTCTTGATGGTTATATAACATCAAAAGTTATTCTGTCTGTATCCAAGAATTGTCAAGAAAACCTTCATTCTAGAGAATGCAGTTAAATCTCGCTAATTCAAACTCAAACGGGAAATTTAATTTGTTCGAATTACAGAGAGATTGGAGTTGTAGAAAGCATTTGACACAAAGGTTTCTTCTTGACTGGGACTGAAAATTAGTCATAGCGTCCTCCAGTGTTCAGGTACCCCCAGAACATTTAGGTACCCCCAATCATTTTGGTACCCCGAAAATTTTTAGAATTCTAAAGCAGCCCCCAACTTAGAGTTACCCCCTTTTTTATTGTTAAAAATGCAATAAAGGATTTTCTGCTCTTTTGTCATTCCTGGGAAAATACTTCCATGGTGGCCAGCACTTCCCTTTCAACAAATTAAAGGGTTTCACAAGGGTCATTTTTGACTAATTTTCCCGCAGGGTTTCAAAGGTTTTTTACCACAAACTTTCAAGGGTTTCTAGGGTTTTTATTTAATCTTTGCTAGTTTTCAAGGATTCCAAGTGAATATGTGGACAATAGGAGAAAGGTTGAATTTTCAAATCTTAAGGTTGGATCCTCAACTCCCTCAAAATGCATAAAATACCCCACTGCGTGAAATGGTCCTGTATACGGCCAAAATTAGCAAAGGATATACTGCGCATACATTGGGTTATGCGGGGGTTATCCATGAAACGCATACATAATATACACATTCGCGCATACAGATATCTGGGACAGGTATGGGAAAGTATATATCAACATATAGAAATGTTGTGTATACAGTCGATACATATGATATGTCAATGGCGGCATATACCTGGATATATTATGACATATAAGGGAGGATATATATTGGATATTTATTAGAGACGCCATGTGCAGTTTTTGTATACATACAATATTTAGAATTTGGATAGCGTATACAGTTGAGATATAAAACGAATAGTAAAATAAGAGCTAACATTACGTAATACCGAATTTATTTTGAATGACGTAATTTTGTACTGGGCATGAAGGGAATAGATGTGACTAGATTTATACGAGGAAAGTCCTAGGATAAATCTGAGTCGGGAAGCAAAAAGGGAATAGCTCAAAATTTAGAACAGTGGTCAAGTTATATACATATTACTGGTCAGTAAAGCCAGTATGATTATACTGGTGAATGTTACACAAATTGAAGAAATTAAATAAAGGACCAATTATATTGACGTTTTCCTTTAACATCTTTGACGATTTTTTTATCTTTTAAAGCAATCATGCTATTGGAGTACAAGAAATAAAAATCTGCAAAATATGTAATACTAAACTAAATATTTACAATAAAATACAGTAGTTAGCTAAATTTAACTGATGGTGTAAATCAGTTATGAAACAAATGTATTTTTAAAGATTATGAAAATTTGCTAACATGCAAGCATCCTATTAATTTGGAATCTCAAGATTCTAGAATCGAATATAGAAAAAATAATGTCAAAGCTTTATTTAGAAAATGAAACGATAGATCAAGGTATGTATTGTTCATAATATAAAAACGAAGGATAAAGCCATATAATTCCATTTATACCGTCAATAAAAACAGAATGCAGTAATGGGCCTTAAAAATCCTATTCATCGCTATCAGATTCACTCGTTTCAAAATCTGATTCACTCATTCTGGATCCATCAGCCTCCGCTTCAAATTCAGCTACATGTTCTTCCGCATAAGCTTCACCTTCCAACTCTCCATTAGTGTTAGCGTTGACTTCATTTTCTATTACTTCTTCGGCGTATCTGTGCTCAGGGCTCAGGACCTCGTTGGAGATTTTAGTGAGGTCTGGTTGTCTGGTTGACAGTTCGCCGTAGTTTCGTTGTCGTTGCATTGCTTTGTCAATTCGTTCAACAAGATCATTGAGTCTTCCTGCTCTCCATTCCGGACGCCGCGAAACGTATCTTCTGTACTTCCCAGCACCAGCATCTTCACCATCCGTCTCCTGGTCTGACATTAATGCTGGACTCGCTTTCGACCAAAGCTGTTTATCATCCAGAGAGCCCGCACTGTTAACGACTTTACTTCGGGCTTTGAAAAGCTAAAAGAAATTAGAAAATATCAAAGTAAAGTGAAGACATATCAGGATCATCTAATGCATATCAATGAAAATCTGCAAATTTACTTCTTTTTGCCCTTTTGATATACATTTTCCGTAAGAAACACCCCTAAAAATGTCCCTGGAATTATACAAGATATTAAGGCGGCATTAAAAAGGGTACATGAAAGCCTAAAGGAGTGTTCGAAAACAATTAAGGTAAGTTGTATTGTCAGTCATACGATATAACTGGAATAGCATGACCTTATCTGGATTGGGATTAATAGACCTCTGTTCATTCTGGTGTTTATCAAACTGGAAAGCCATACTAAGACTATACTTGTACTCACATTGTGTCTTCTAGTCGTTCTCTTCCGTGTAATGGGTGCTGAAGGAGGTTCGCGATCATTTCGTTTCTGAGTTTGGAAATAAGTTTTAACTGCCTCTGAAAACATAAATTTGAGAAATAATTAAAGAAAACTACTCTATAATTTTCACCAAGAACAGATGCCAAGACAAAAAACCAACCGTATCACGAGCAGAGGTTTTGTTAAGAGTGCAGTATCTATTTAAAAAAATCGATTTAGTGAAACAAGAATTAGTTCCTTATTGAGATAACCGGTGACAACTTTTACACTCAAACTTTTTATACTCACCGAGAATTACATCATCTTCAACACCGAGCTCCATATCCTTAACTTTGTTGATGACTTTGGTCGTCACTTCCACGTTTCGCTGTGAACTGAATTTACTACCAGTTGACCATTGGTTATCAATCCCGAGGCCATCATACGCGACATGGACATGATACTATTGATAAATTTAACACTTTATAAGCATTTGTAGGAATAATACGTCAGAGCCTAAATAATTCTAGGGATAACCCCGATAAGCTTTCGAATTCTACCTGTGCACAGAGCAATACAAAGGGACAAAGGTAAGGAATTTATCAAGGAAAAGAACGTAAAATGCATAATGAAAATACGAATTTGGCAACACTCAAAGGTGTTCTACGTAGATGATATGCGGAAAATCTGAAGTAGAGAAAAACAGCCGGAACGATAACAACTCTAGATATCTAAATTTCCTTTCAAACTCAAATCCAACCCCTTACCGAGACGTTTCCCGGAACTTCTGGACGGCGTCTCCTTCGTCTTTGGTTGGACATTTCGAAAAGACGTTGCAGTTCCAAAACGTTCTTCTGTAACTCAGTGATATCGGATTTTAGGGATGCCACCTCAGCCTTGTTTTTCTGACGAACGCTCATGATACTCTTGTTAAAATTATCCTTGAGCCGGTCAAAATCTCTGAAATTATAACATTAAGATGAGATAGTTTGTATTCTAGCTTGCCTAACACAGCAAACCTCATTCAAGAGGAGTGCAAGTAAACAATGTATATATTGAAAGAATCGAGCCTCGAGTGCGTCAAGTCGTAATCGGTCGTAACACCCCCGGAACCCCCAGAAAGTTTTTGACGAAACTCCCCCCCCTTCCCTAGGGGTCCTCTTTACACACTTTTTCGAGGCCTCAAATCCAAAATAGCCACTTTTTTAATCAGATATGTAAAAAACTTTGGTACTAGTGCAAATTTAAAAGAAAGCCATACAAATCTTTGAATAAATTATGAGATTTAAAGATGAAACTTATAGTTTCAAGATCCTTGACACTCTTAACAAAAATGTCTATATTAAGTTGTTTGTGAATTTGTTTTATCAAGAGTAATTAGCAATTTAATTACATAAATGACGTTACGAATCTTAAAGAGACGTTCAAATGTTATATTACCCTCTTTTACAAGCTTAGTTTTAATGGGTAATCAACCTTTTTGTTTAGATTTTGTTTTTAATTGTTTGCAAAAAGTTTAAGTATCTATCTCAATTGATGTATCAAAAGTTATTACAAAAAAATTGGGATGAAAATATTTTAAACTTCAAGGAAAGTAGTAGTTCCTAAGGGCTCGAGGCCTCAAAATTGCCTTAGCAACCCAAAATAGCAACTTTTTTAATCAGATATGAAAAATAACTTTGGTACTAGAAATGTTTGAAAAAGTCTCATTAAATATTGAAAATTGTTGAAAATTAGAAAATGTGCTTTTCACCATATTCAAGCTTGAAAAGTTTTAAGCAAACTTTCTTTGTGCATGGATTTTGAAAAATCTTTAGCAACCCCAGGCCTGATCCGAAAATTGAAGTTGCTTATAAAAAATGTGTGCTGAAGATACAAAATGATTGGATATAGCGACCGGATCTTCTCAAATTTAACTTGGTATCAAAATTTCAGAAGATAAGGATTCACGTATGGTGGAATTGACTTTGAGGTCTTAGTAGGATTATGTCAAAATCAGAAAATTCTGAGTGGAGTTTCTTATGTACTACAAACTTTAATGTGGAAAGATTTCAGAGGATTTAATCGATTCAAAACAGTGGGTTTAGGCAGGTTCAAGGTCATTCTTATAATTTTTTGCAAACAAAAGTAACATACAATTGCTAACATTAAAACACTAATACCTAAATATAGCATTTAATTATATACAATACTCACAATACTCTTGGCATACCGAGGCTGAAATTTAGGTAAAAAGCACATGTTAACCATACTACCCAAGCTGAAATGCAAAAATTTTGCTTGAATTTTTTCTTCCAGGAAATTTTTCATTTCAAAATCGAAATGATCATTATTTCACTAATAACAAAAACTTTAGGCTATTTCTTTATTCTGGGTCGAACAATGTAAATATTAAAACTCGAAATTTTCAAATCTAAAGAAAATAAACAGGTCCAAGTCTAAACAGATAAGCATAAATTTAGGCTGAGAATTTTAAATTTTGTCAAGCATATCGATTTTCCTGTATGCTTATAAAGAAGAATGTACTTTAATGGGGATTAAATTTCGTAGTGTTCGCAGATTTGGATGTCATCAGGCGAGATTAATGCAAGATTAATAAAGTCCAAATGGAAATCTGAAAAGGCCTTATCCACAGTATATTTTTGAAAAAAAAAATTCAAAAGATTGTCAAAAAGCTACTTTTAATGTTTATTGACATCAAAGGTATTTCAAGAACCAACACGTAATGTTTGAAAGTAAAAAGTAAAAATATTATCTTCTGATGGTGCCCACAAACTTTAATCACATTAAAGTACTTTTTGTTTGACGTAAAAAAGGTAAAATCCTTATAAAAATCTAATAAAATCTAGTACTTTAACAAACTGACATTGCAATCCATCAGATCGTACCGATTTAAGGGTTCTTCAACTGTCATTCGTTTCGCCAGTTTAGTAATGTCCTCAATGTTCTGAAATTTCCCAATGCTGGCGAAATTGAAGCCAAGTGAGTATATGTCTGTGTAGACAGTCTGGGGAGAATTTGGCACGTTCCTTAATTCGGTGGCCAAGTGAATGTGGTACGTGTTGAATTTAAGCTGCTCTTTAGATCCAGCCTTGATATTATAATGAAATGGTGAATTCACAAGGGTACATTTTCCGAAATCAATTATACACGGTTGTTTGTTACTTCGAATCAAAATGTTCTCACTGTGGAGATCATTGTGGAGTAGTCCTTTATCGTGCATAAAGGATAACGCATCAACTAACTTTCTACATATGTCGAACCAAATCTTCTTTTTATACTGCCCAGACTTCAATACCGATCTTAACGTGGTTGAACTGGTGAGGCGGTTTGCATTTGAGGAGATGTACTCCATCAAAAGAGCTCCGGATTTTGTTAATCCGAACAAGTAAGGGAAACCTGGGTGTCCAGATAGACTATTCAAAGCTAACGCCTCTGCTCTCAACTCCTTCATTGATCCGGAAATAGTTTTTCGGGCGCATTTGACTCCCATAAATGTAATTTCATAGGCCGATACCTGGCCAAACGCACCACCCATTGTCTTATAGCCTAGATTTTTAAGTGATCCATCGTCAAACTCAGGAATGTTCGATTCCAGCTCAGTCAAAAGGTTGTCCATACAAGTTTTCTTCATCCTAGTTCTACTCTGCCTTGTCATTTCAGTCACTGTTTTTACTGTCCCTGGCCTCTTGGTGACAATGGTATGGTTTTTCTTCACCTCATATGTTTTCAATTGCTTTTTTGCTGTCACCAATTGACTGCGGACGGTTTTTTCCTCTTTGGCCTTCTTAATTCTTTGTTTTACTCTCATATCCTGCTTTCTCTCTAGCGCTTTTGCGTCACTTCTGAATGATTTTCTATAAACAATAAACAATGAAAGAACTTTCATTACGGTACTCTTCACAATAAGTAGGATTATCAAACTTTTTAAAAATTTGTAAACAATCAATGAATTTCTCTGACAAAATTGGAGAACTAAAAACTAAACTAAACTTTAACTGTTGTTTTATGTACATTATAATTTAAAGAATTTTTGAGTACTTAATTGGCAATATTTACTTAGATTGCTAATTTTGATACTTTTCATTATGAAGGCTATTTTAAAAAAACAATAATTGTTTTCTTCCCCTGGATGATCTGCAGATTCTTTTTCAATCTCATTAATTTGGCCCAGCCCTGGCTCTTGAACAAGGTCTTCCCCGTCATAGTGAGAACACCTCTTTAAAAAGGGGGGGTTGACTTTTGGGACTAATTTTCTGAAAAAGAGGGGGTTGAGGCGATTTGAAATTCAAGGGGTTGGTTGAACTCTCTTCTTCATTCTAAGATTTCTAAGAAGGAATTAAAAATTTTGAAAATCTGATTTGATAATGTTAAAAGGGAATTCTACAGTTGGCTTTCAGAATATCAAAACAGAATTGAAAAATCTCTTTCACATTAAGAGCTAGTCTTTTCAAAAAATGTCATATTTTTTTCTATTTTTCATAAATTGCTTATAAAAAATTGCTGACGTCATCAAATTTTGGGTGCCAAAGCAAACTTTGTATGGATATGTACAATCCTGCCAATTTTCATGACTTTTCTACCATTTTTCAAGTTTTTATGTGAACTATGTACCGCAAAAAAACCGCTAAATAGGGTTAAAGAGCGGTATAAGCAAAATTTTAAGTGAAACACACAGTTTCTAGAGGGATCAAGAAGGAAGGAAGTCTTGCGTAGGAAGGGGTCTTACTAAAATGGAAAAACTGGAGACCCCTTACTAAATTAGCTGACTTGAAGCATTTTACCAACAAGCTAAACTCTTACTGTTGTTTTAAAAATTTAGCACCAATTGAGTTTGTATAATATGATTTCAGATAGAAAGAGGGAAAAAATTCGTTAAAAACGTTCGACAAAATTTGCCCTCAAGGGATAAGCATTGTGTGCAAGGGGTGTCAAGGTCCCACCAAAAAAATGAGGTCCCAGCACTATCTAAAACCCCCACCTGATAACTTGAATCTTTGGTCCCACCTAAAACTCGAATTTTTCCCTGTTCCCAAAGGCAATTGTGTGTACCCCTTTTAACTATGAAAGTGATTCCGCTAAGATTCAAAGATTAAGATATGCTTCAAATTATGATTTTATAAAGAAGAGAGCATTAAATAGCAAATTGGTTTAAGTAAGAAGGCGAAAATTTTTAAAATGGTATGTATACTTGTGCTTGAAAATTAGGCCTCTGTAACGAAGTTGGCAAGTCCCACCAATCAAATTTTAGTCCCAGCTCATCCTATTAACCCCCCCTGAGATCCAAAAAATCCGAAGTCCCACCTAAAGATTTGGAACCGAAATCAACAAAGCCCCCCTTTAATTTAGGGGGGGTGCACACTATGATAACCCATCAAATGTGAACATTCCATTTATCACAAGACTCTTCTTATTAACAGGAAAATTATCATTCGTTAATCCCCTTTGAAATCTATCAAAAGTAAAACGCAATTGAAAATTTACCGCCATCTAATTTGAAATGTACTTTAATAACAGACTGTCCCAATTGAAATTTGCTGGTATTCGTGGGAGCCTCCCCTTATCTAACAATACCTGTGACTTTGATGTTTTTAATCCCAAATTGTCAACCTCGCCTGCATCTCAAAATTTTCAAAATCTCATATAGAATAGATTTCAAAATTATTCTTCACATCTTAAGAGGTATCTTCGATAAACATGGCTTTCATAGTTGTATTCAAATACTTTATATGCTTTAATTCACATATGACAAAAAAACAAACAGTTTGATTTTTGGAATAGACATTTAACAAATTATAAAAATGGGACATACTACTAATTATACTTTAGCATTTTGAATGCCTTAGTATAGGAAAAGTGATTGCCACATTTGACTACACTGATGCCGGTTAGTAGAGTGCCCAAAATTCATATTGTTGAAAAAGATGTAAAGAATGTCCTTTCTTCTTCATACAATGACATACTACTGATTATACTTTAGCATTTTGAATGCCTTAGTATAGGAAAAGTGATTGCCACATTTGACTACACTGATGCCGGTTAGTAGATTATCATTGAACAAAAAATCAGGGGATTTTTAAGACAGTATTTGATTACAACTGAAAGTCATCATATCAGAGCTTTTTTTCTCGATATTGAAATTAATCTATCCCAAAATAAATTGTACAGTAGAGAGCTGAGTTTTTTCATTTATATGCCTGGTTTAAAAAAGTCTAAAAACACTTTTTTTGGAGAATAAAAATAAATTTGAAAATTTGAAAATAAAAAGGGAAGTACCTCTGGGATACATCGCTGCCATTTGCCCTACTGTCATCTAACATACTGATTCCACTTATTCTTGAATTGTCCAAACTTTTGTTATTGTTTGATTGCCTGTTGAAATGAAAAGTAACAATAATTTTCAAGGATTTGAAAGAAATATATAGAATTACATTCCTAATACAATACAAATGCAATGATACAAAATGTGAGACTCTGTTATTGTTAATGACTGAATGAACCTGTCTGTTCACAATAACTGTGCACTCATTTTCGCTTTAATGTGGAAACGTATAGACTAATTCCCTTGGGAGAGGTTTCCATGCGGTAAAAAAAAAGAGTGCACACTTATCGTTAACTGAATTTAATTCATTTTTCAGGATAGGTACCGTGAGTGGTCCTAAATCCGACAACCCTGCGTAATTCCGACATCCCAAATAACTGTTATGAAAAAAATTCTATGTTTACAAATATTCCTTCTCCATGTTGAACGATAAACTATTACAAGATGGCTATAATGTCAAGATTTCAATTAATGTGATAAAAAAGTGTGAGTTGTAAAAATAATTATACCTCCATTATTCTGAATCTGTTCATAGCTTCAGCCAGGTTTCTAGCTCCCCCCAACAAAGTAAGGTCCCCCCAACAATTTAGCTCCCCCCAAAAAATTGCCTTGTGCTAGGTCCCCTAACACTTGGGGAAAAACAAAAACATTGTTCTCCCCCCCCCCGTAGGCCGTAGAGAAGTCAATAAAAAATATATGCGAGTACAGTACTGATATTAATATTTATGTTTACAAATCTTTTGCTTTTTATACTTGATTTAATAGTAAGATAAGAGATCTTTTGAAATTAGCTGAACAGCCCCCAGAGTCTCAGTCAGATCATATAGGCCCCCCAAAAAATCTAGGTCCCCCCAAATATTTTGGTAATTTTAGCCCCCAGGCTCTTTAAAGGCCAAAATATTTCTTAGCCCCCCCCCCCCCAAAAGTAAGGGGGGGCTGAAGCTGTGTCTGTTGCTCGTGTTTAAAACATTAACAATTTATGTAATAAAAAATTATGTTTTGTATAAGAAGCACAATTATTGTAATTTGGTTCAAAATCAATGTGTATCAAATCTCTCAGTTTAGTTGACACTTTGGTATCTTCATTGCGTCAAAGCGCAAAGTTTGTTTTTATTTTAGTTTGTATCTTTGAAAGACCCCATCGGATTTAGCCAGGGCTGTCGGATTTGGGACCACTCACGGTATTGGTGGAATAAAAATTAAAAAAAAAAAAATTTACTTTGGTGTTGAGGATTTCTTTTTTTTATTTTGAGGGTAAATAACCATTACTCCTCCAGGTGTAGAAGTTGGCTCTGCTGGTACACTTGCTCTTTTGCCCATGCTAAAACAAAATTAAAATTTTTTAAATATGTTTCTTAAAGAAAATTTCTCAGTTCCGATACCAATTTTTTATGTTATTTTTGTTACTCAGCCTGAATTTTTATAAAACCTACTTATTCATATTCATGATACGTAACGTTTTATAGAAAGAAAGCACGCAATAGCCCATGATGCGTTTGCCACTAGTTTTATCGACTATCGTTTAATTATTCAAAACTGGTTAGTGACAAACACCACTGAAGCATTTTTTTGGATTCTGAAGTACCAGAAGTATTTTGTGCGGAAAAAAGAAGTTCTGCAGTACTAAAATATAAAGTGAAATGTCCCCCACTTTCAAATGTACCGCTAGTAGCTTTAATATGAGCAAAAAAGAAAAAGTGGTTGAAACTTTTGTCCAGCTTCTAGCACTTAATTGTACAAAACTCATGCCACTAGGTTATAGATAGTAATAGATATTCAACTTTTTACTTACATTTTAGGTTAAATAAATGTGAGATTAGAAAGAAATTCAAAGATTGAAAAGTTAGAATAATTATGTTTGGTCTTCGATGAGTCTTGTGGAAAAGGGACTTTAAATTTCATGTGCTTCCCTTTAAACTTGATGTCTTCTAGTGTCAATCAAACAACAATAATGCAAACACAATATTGATTTTTTAACAACAAAAGCCTGGGGTTTTCAGTTGAAGCAAAACAATTGCTGGCCTCTCTCTTAAAAACAATACAACATTTTTCCAACAATGATTTTATTATTCCCTAGTCAGTGGATTTCAAATTTCATATTTCTAGAATTTTCTCCACACTTGGCTGTAAAGTTCAGATGGAAAACAGGGGGTAAAGAACAGACTTTGAAATCTTGTTTTGGTGGATGAATACTTGTATGATTCTGGAAAAATGGCTGGGGAAAAAGTATCTATGTTACAGAATAAAAAAAGTAAAGTAAACTTAGCTTTTTCAGGTAAAGAAGAATTGTAGAATCGTTCTTTTTCTTTGAATCTTCTTTCCCAAATCTCTCCAAATCTCGAACAGTCTCGAATTCTTCTTTTGTGACCAACATCATTTCCAATGTTTCCATTCACTTTTTAGCGCGCTTTATTCCGTTTAGCCTCTGTAATTTACCTTTAAGTTAAAAAAAATGCGCGAGGCTAACAAATGTAAACAAACATGGTAGCCACTCACTGCGCTGTTGTTGCATGTTGGTCTGTTGGGGAAGCGACAGTCTCTGTACCACCATAATGGTGGTACAGAGACTGTCGCACACGAAGCATATCACATGTTAATAATTGCAATGAGTTGCTGTATGGAGTCATCATCAAAGCGAAAGCCCTACATAATACTAAATTGTGGTCAAACTTATCAAAGTCAGACATGGGGAAGATAGAGAAAGCACACCACATGAGAGGAGCGTCATTGGCATATAATTTTTGAAGAAGTTCAAAAGCTCATGCTTACTTTTGGTTACTTTACTTTGGTTACACCACATATGATGTGGTGATGAAGTCGAGGAGAGTAGAAATCAACCCCGACACCACCAGCTTTTATAATACACAAAACGATACTCAGAGCGATGATTTTTTTGAGACAATAATAAAAACCTGGTGATGGAAAAAAGAGGTGAAAAGTGCAACCAACGTAAAGACACTAACTCAATTAAAGGAACCAAAGCAAGATGTTTAAACATACTATTATTAAAAATACATAATGATAGAACTGCTGACGAAAAATGCACAAAGTCATCGACACAACTGATGCTGTGACCTCTGGCTCTGCTCTGGCTGGCACTACAAAATATGACTGAAATCAGAGACAATTTTGAACAATGTATTACGTTCAAAATTCTTTTTTGCGAAACATAGAGAAAGACACCACTCAACACGTATCAGATAGAATATCAAATATAAATACAAAAGAAATAATAACTATGACTTAACCTTGGATCTAAGAAATCACTTGAGGGAAAAGGCTTATAATACAACTAAGAAATTCATTTTAAAAAACATTATTTTGAAATTATTACTATTAGGAATAGCAAGGAGGAGGAATAGACCTTTTTTCAAAGAGGCCACCCTGCTGAATAATTATGTAGTCCAGCAGAAAAACAATGATAAAACCATGCATAATTATTACAATATGCATGATACAGTAATTATGCATGGCTCAATCATTGTTTTTATGGCTGGACTACATAATTATTCAACAGGACGACGATGAGCTCATTTTTTTAATTTACCTTGTTCTCTATAGTCCTTTTTGGAATAATTGATGTCATAAATTGTATGCAACCTCCATTTCTATACTAGTGAGGGATAGGAAATATAATTTTGCCGTTGTTTACATTTATCTACTTATATACCAGTAACAATAGATAACACAATTAGAATGTACGCTTTCTAGCATTAAGCATTTTTCCAATCCGTTATATAGGTGAAATTGAATTGTTAATTGTGCAATCAGATGGAAGAATTTACACTTTTTTTTAGTCATTTAAGGCTATCTTCTTTTGTATTAAGCCATTTCCATGCAAATAAACCAGTCATTAACATCTTATTTCTTCTTAAAAGTTGCTTAGATTTTGCATACTTTTTTAAAAGGAATTTCACCACTGCAAATTTGTGCTCCACATTTTTGCATACAAAAGCAGATAGTTGCTGCAATTCCAAAAAGGTCTATTCATCACTTATATGGCGAATGGAGATTTAATTTTGACAAATTAGTTAATGAGTGTAAATCTGCTCTATTTTGCCCTTTTTCAAGCAATTTTCATGAATTTCATTTGTTAGTTAGGCAAAATATCAAAAAATCTAATTTTGAACCAAAGTTATTTTGGTGAGTAAGGAAAACATTTAATTTAGTTTTGAAGAGAACTAATCTTGTTAAATCTTGTCTAAATTCCCTAAATTCCCAAAAAATTTCAACACACAACAAAAATTGTAATCTTTCTAGAGCAGAAACAGCAAAAATCTTTGAAAAATGTGATGTTGTTAGGCCTTTCTAAGCATGACAGTTGTTTTGTTGATGGCGTTCAATGCAAATTGCTTCTGATTGATTTTTGTTTTTAGAAAGTGACTGATGAACAAGGAGGAATTATTTTTTGGGTCAGTCGGGTGATAATGCCCTACAAAGATTTTTGTGATTGCCCCTTAAAACCTCAGAGACGTAGAGCTGCCTAAAATTTCTGCCTGTTAAAAAATTGTAAATATATACAGATATTTTAAATTTTATACTGTTAATATATTTTACGGACAGGAATTTGTAAATTTTGCCCACTGTGATAGGAGAGATTCAACTGGAATGAATAAACAAATAATAGAATGAATGACATATTGTTAGTTTAGTGATATGGTAATTTTGGTAATAATGTGAAATCAAGACAAGTGAAGTCATCCAAGTTAACTTTAGATAATTCAAATTACATAAAAGTATCTACCTAGGACGATATTTGTGCAAGATTTTCTGAAAAATAAAAAAACATTTGCTTGACGATTTTTAAACAATAGCCCCTTCAGTATACATTCATGCTACATTAATTTGTGTATCCTGTTTTACTTGTTCAATTTGAATAATGTTATATTACCGTTCTCTTTAAATAGAAAAATGGATTTATTTTTTTGTATTCATTGCAAAAGAAAATATTCCAAATCAGTATTTTACCGATCTCACAATAATCGGAAATGTCAAACAAAGAAGATGGTTTTGGATCCTCCAAATATTCTCATAGAAGATGGGAATAATAATTATGATGATCCCAATGATGCAGAAGAGAATGAGTATAATCATGATGACAATGTCTCAGGTATACGAAAACAATTCAGTAGGGTGTTTGAAAGACAATATTTTTAGTCAAGCTGTATTAGTTTGTTTAATATTTACATTATGGGAATATATAATCTTGACATTAAAGGGATCAGATAGTTTTTTTATATTCGACCTAAAGATGTCTCCGATGATGGTCCTGAGAAAAACCTTCAAACTTTTTGACCCAATTATTTTTCAAAGCTAAGATATTTGATTTTATAATGTGTAAAATTTAGTCTTCACACGCCTTTACGATAAATTTATATTGTTTTCAAGCAAAAATATCAATTTTTGAAGGTCTTTCTCAGAGCTATGGGAGATATTTGTCAGTGAAATATAAAAAACTACCTGATTATCTCCCTTTAACTATCGCATCTAGAAAATTTAATCAAATCAACACTGTATTTCAACAATTTTCATTTGTTAAAGATAATGAACAAGATGCACCAGAAGACAGTGGAAATGATCAAAACTCTGACGAAAATGATGTGGAAGACGATTTTCCTCAAGATCAACCTGAAGATGTAAACTGTCTTTTATAACTTTTTGAACACAGCCTTGCTTGCTTTTTAGGTTTTGAAAACTTTCTAATTCAAATTCAATAACAATATTTGGAATAGCAATTTCTGAATACTAAGGCAAACAACCAATTGTGTCATTTGCCAAGACATATCTTTGTTAAACAATCTGGACATTATGCTCATTCGCCTGTTGTATTTTTTTTTCTGAACTTGTTTATTACCAAACAATTGAAATTTACTTTAATTTTTAAGGTTATAACGGAGGTGTGGGACGAAGAAGAAATTCCTGATTTTTTTGAGGAGGAAATAGAAGAAGAATACAGTGAAAGCTTCCGAAAAGTATCAAGTGCACTTAAAGAATTACTGAAATGGCAATTGAAGTATTCTGTTTCTGATGGATGCCTTAATGCCCTCTTAAAGGTGATAAAAGTTTTCTTGGCAGCACTCAACGTAGTTATCAACTCTAACTTCCTTACCGAAGTATTGGAGCTTTTACCAGAGACTCTTCACAGCCTTAGAAAAGTTACTGGAATCAACAGGGATGATTTTGACCAATATATTGTTTGCCCTGAATGCAACTCACTTTATAAGAAGGAAGATGTACTTGTTATTGGTTCAGGTAAGCACTCTTTTTTGTTATCATATAACAACCATGTTTCTTGACCCGATGAAAAACTTTAATCAAATGGATTAACATAAAGGAACTAAATGCTTTCAATTTACAACAAGATGAAATTTTTTTATAGGGACTTAAGCTGAATGTTACCAATATTCTTTTCTCAATTGGAGTTAGATTTTACTGCAGTTCTCCAATGAGGATCAAGTTTCAGGGTATTTTTATCACCTTGACAATCTTTTGGCCTTTTATCTAAGGGATAATAAAGGGTCATATCGGATCCACCAGGTCTGTAATACAAGCCTGCAATACTTAAAAATAAATCCAGGACTAAGTCTAAGATTTATGAATGCTTTCACCTTTTAACTCTTTTTCGAAAATGGGATTAAAACAATTCGCTTCATAACATAAGGATGAATCACTCTATAATCGATCAAATCTACTTGTTTTTTTTTCTACAGATGGCAAACCAAAAGCAAAGAGATGTTCGTACGTACCGTTCAAACACCACCCTCAAAAAAGATTCCGCACCCCATGTAACGCAGAGTTGCTGAAGAAAATATCAAATGCTAGTGGAAGTAAAGAAAATTTTTATCCAAAGAAAGTTTATTGTTATCGTGGCATTAAAAGATCGTTCCAGGAAAAGCTATTGAGGAAAGGATTTTTGGAAAATTTGCTCTCTGCACCACAACGTTCATCGAAATATTCTGATATTTACGATGGAAAATATTATTCTGAGTTCAAAGATGCTGATGATTTACCATTCTTCAACGAGAAAAGAAACATTGGGCTTCTTGTGAACTTCGACTTTTTTAATCCGTTTAAAAAATCCAAGTATTCACTTGGAGTTGTGTATGCTGTAATTGTTAACCTACCACGTAAAGTCAGATTTTTGTGGGAAAATGTTTTGGTATTGGGGATCATACCGGGACCAAGAGAACCAAAATTACATATTAATACATATTTACGTCCATTTGTCGATGAACTTCTTATAGCCTGGTCTCCTGGTATCAAACTGGTGGAGCCAGATGGTTTAAGTGCACAATACCAGTTTGGCCTTTTTTCTTTGTCGTGTGACTTACCAGCACTTCGTAAAATTGGAGGATTCTTATCTCATAATGCAAAACAAGGTAAATCACAAACGTTACACCAATTTGTTGCGATTTTCTTTTCAGCGTTAACTTCTTTTGTTTCTAGCTTGTTTTGGCATTAATTGTAGATATACTTTCAGGTTCAACTCAACAATAGGTAATTTAAACATTCAAATGTGTGTTTGTTCTTGTAAAATGATATCGTCATCTGGTACTTCAGCCACGAAAGAATTCGATTCGATTCATTCTTTTTTTAAATGCTTCTTTTTTTAGGATGCAGTAAATGTACTACTAACTTCACAATCGATACAAAGTCGGAAAATGTACGCGACATTGGTGGTTTCGATCAGACAAAATGGACAGCAAGAAATGGTGAAGATCATAAGTCAGCTGGATTTGCTTTGTTACAACACAACACGCTAGAGAAAGTCAAAACAGAAGAAAGAAGGACTGGAGTTCGATTTAGTGAACTTTTCCGCCTCACTTATCATGATCCTATTCGCGGCCACGTCATTGATCCAATGCATAACTTGTTTTTGGGTAAGAAATAAAAAATTTTCAAACATTCCTTTGTTCAGTTATTATTCATTCTATATTGTTTGATTTAGCCGGTATTTCTCCATCAATTCGTCAAAACTGCCGACGACTTTTAACTACCTAACTCTAAGTGATTTGCAATGAACAATTATAAATTATATGGCTCAAGTAAACTGATCACGAAAATTTGAATTAGGTTAATAGAAAAGTGAATTTCTATGGCAAGGGAAGCATAGTTTTGTATTGCCCTACTGACTGACAATTTTACAATATGGGACATTCATTGAGACAGAGATGTAAGTAACTTTAATTTTCAATCTATTTTTAGGAGTAGCGAAACATGTGTTTAATATATGGGTGGAGACCGAAACTTTGAACAAAACAAACTTCGACACCGTTACTGCGAGGCAAGAAAAGTTACGGATTCCCTCTGATGTTGGGCGTATCGCTAAGTCTGTCAGTGAAAACTACAAGACTCTAAAAGCTGACGAATGGAAACACTGGACGATGGTTTATTCCATCTATTGTCTAAAGGACCTGATTCCAAGACGTGATTTGGTTATTTGGAGTTACTTTGTTCGAGGTTGTTTTCTGATTTGCAGACCGGTCATTACGGAGAAAGACATCAAAGATGCCCATGATCTTTTTGAAAGGTTTTGTACAGATTTCGAAAAAAGATACGGTTCGATCTATCTTGTTCCTAACTTGCATATGTCATTGCACATCAAGGAATGCCTTAAAGACTTTGGTCCTGTGTATGCATTTTGGTGCTTCGGTTTCGAGCGGTAAGTTCCATTATGACACCCCTGTCTCAGTGCCCCGGTAGAACTTTTTCCCTCAGTGGGGATGAAAATTTCTATCAAAATGCCAATGGGGATAGAAAATCTATTGTTTCCAGCTCGAAAATTCCAGTGGGGATGGTTTTGGAGTGCAAATTTTTTACATTCAGCTTTCAATGGGGATAAAATCATAGAGCAATTTCGCAGTGGGGTTGAAATTGTAGGATATTTTTTCCACACGATTTTTTGGACTATTTTTCCACCGGGGTGGGGGGGTCCACCGGGTCTGTGACACAGGGGTGTATTATGTTATCCTGGATTACTACTGGAAAAGTTTGTCATCTTTCGCCTTCATTTCTTTTTACATGCTTTACTTATTGATAAATGCATTGCATAATGTTGATAAAAAGTTGTTTTTTTCTAAATATTTTCCTGATTTTCTTGAAGATGTATCTTTAATTTTTAAAGAAAAATAGATAAAACGTATACTCAATTTGTAGCTCTTCTCTTCTTTAAGGTACAATGGTATAATGGGCTCCTTCCACACGAATAGTCATTCAATTTCTGTTCAGTTAATGAGGAAGTTTGTAACGTTTTCAAAGCTGCAAGAAAACAATACCGACGAAGCACAAGATGAAAGAGAATATGATTACACTAACATCCTGCGTGTATTGGAAAGTGAAGTTATCAACGAAGCTTCTTTTGATTCTAGCTTCGAAATTTTGAAATCGGCAAGCCGTAGAGCAAGATTTGACTCTGAGACACTGGAAGAGCTTCATGAAATGTTCACCTCATATTGTAAATTTGAAGGTCTTAAGTGTATTTCATCTGTCGGACGCAGTGCACTTAGAATGAAAATAGGAAATCAAATTTTTGCATGCAACCAATACCGTGGATTATCTCCTTACAGTTATGTTATTGCTCGCTGGCATGATGATACTGGATTCAGCTTCCGCCCAGCAATTATTAAGAACATTTTTGAAGTTCAGGCTACAGTAAGTGGGAAGGTGAACAAATATTGGGTAGCTCAGTTGGACTGGTTTAAGGATTTTGAAATCAAAGAAGGGACAGAGGAAGCTATTAAGAAATCAAAAAAGAAGAAATTTCATTACGGTAAAAACTCAAACATCACAGTTTGGAATACAACTTTTGAAAGGAATTCAAAAAACGCCTTTGTCCCAATGAGATGTATAAAGGAACGATTTGTATATATTCAAGAATCATTGAAGTTTGATGACGGTCCTGATACAGTAGTTCTATCTATAAGATTGCCATTTAATTCTTTTTTGTAAATAATTGTAGTAAAGCGATTATGGAGTAGAAGGGACAGGAATTAAGCACGGGGAGATTTTTCATTATCAAAAAAGAGCAATAAACAAACCAGAACTTCATCTAGATAAAATCTCTACACTAGAAATGGAATAAACCAGCTGCGCTGGAAGGTCAGCCCAATAAGCTTAAAACGATTAGAAGGAAGTACAATCAAGAAACCTAATTCGTTGTTAAAGTCAAAGAGGTTGAAGAGCTCATTTTGGCTGAAACTTCAGACGAAAAAATGTTTAACACAAAGTTGGATTTGTCCAAAGTGGACATGGGATAGATGTTGGAATTTCACCTGGGGGGGGGGACTAGGTTTACGAGGTGACGGGTGTCCGAGCCGAAATTCGACCCCCGAGAGACAAAATTTTGAAGATTTTGGGACCCTTTGAGAGACTTTCCTAAAATTTTGGTAGATTTTTTCCAAATTTTGGTTTGATTTTCACCAAATTTTGGTCAACATTTCTGGAAATCGTGTCCTTTTTAGAGAAAAATTTTCGATTTTCGTGATTTTGGGACCCTTTTAGAGACTAACTTATGAATTTGTACCCCTCTGAGAGACTTTTGAGGCCTGAAAAAAGGTACCCTTATGGCCCGGGGGGGGGGGTACTAGGGCAAGATGGGTTACGGGGATGCTCCGCTGGTCAGGGTACCTTTTTTAACCTCCACGAGTCCCATGTAGGGTCGCAAAAACACCAAAATTGAAAAATCAGTCCCTCGTAGGGTGCCTATTTTAGGAAAATTTGGGGAAAAAGTAGAAAATTTGAGAAAATTTTGGAATTTCAGTCCCATTCAGGGTCACTTTTTTCACAAATTTCGAGTCCCACGTAGGGTCCATTTTTCGAACCCCAGCGGAGCACCCCCGTCGGTCGACAAGGGTAGTACCCCCCCGGGCCTTATGGTTCGCATCCATTTTGCCTAAGTAAACCCCCCCGGGAAATTTCACCTAAATCTGTTCGTTAGAATGTCTTAAACCTGTTCGTTATTCTCTGAGAAAGTATATCCGAGGCGGTCGCTTTAGATGTTCACTGTTCACTGCAGCTTTCGTCACATTTGTCAGATTGACTTAAATGACGTGTTGAACCAAGTAGGCCCCTAGTATAATGTGAATGAGTAGGGGCATTTTATATTGAGGAAGCTGCGTCGAAAATTCCGTCCAGTTTCGATAACTCAATCGAAAGTTATGATGATTCCAAGTTTCTGTTAATGTTACGCCACACTTTGACGTTAATTTCTCTGCTTTCTAAAAACTCTCTCCACACAAGAAAGCCTCAAAACCAATCATAAAAAACTTTCTTTTATACTCTCTATTTATTTACAATGCAATAGCTTCTTTCAATTTATTGAATAAACAAAAAATTTTCATTTTTACTACTTTCTTCTTTTATATAGTGTTCTTTTATTATTCTGATATCATGCACAAATCTTAATAAATGAAGTGACGTGTTTCTTTTCTCTTCCAATAGAAAATATTTTTCGCGCTAAAGTTTTACCGATAACTTGTTTTCCGAAAATAATCCGAAATCGGATTTAAAAAACAAGTCCAAATGCGCTGCGGATGCTGGAAAAAAAATCGCGGAACCGATTTGAAGGGTCACCGGGGCTGACCAATAATTAGAAAGCCTTTGTGGTGTACTTTTTTTTACAATCGTAAAAGTGAGTTTTTTTTTACACATTACTTTGCGTTAATTTGATAAAGTAGGTAACAACATTGATAGCACTCGATTTTGTAGGCATGTAAATAGATTAGGCTGAACAAAGTATTTACATTTTATTTCTCATTTCAGAGGAAATTTGATTTGAATATTTCATTATCCATCTACCACTATTTTTCACTCCAAAGACTCCAATTACAAAAAATGTGAACAAATCATTTTTGCATCAAATTGCTGTCCCTGCAATTTAATTTTTTCTATCATAATGTTCGTAGTTAAAATAACTTGAAATAAATTTATATGGGTACTTTAATCATACTCTTGTCGATCGACGAAAAGGTTGAGAAAATAGAGCATTAGACTCCTTTTTATTGAAATTAATCATTGCTAATAAAAATAATTTTTCTACCTTGTGATTCGGCGTCGTCAATCCATACCTGGGACTCGTTTAGTTGAAAATGTCCAGCCTATGTGCCGATATTTGCCTAAGTATTCTCCATTCCCGCCCGGGTGTACCAAACAATTCCGCCACAGAAAAGGGGAATAAAAATATCCTACATATATCGCACATCTATATACCGATTTTAAAGTATACTTTTGATATGTCAACTTGCATATCGATATACGCAACGTTAAAGATTGATCATACTGTATGTCATATGTATGTGAAGAGGATATATGCGTTTTACGCATATACAGGATATCTTATGTATATATTATAATATGCGTAAACACATAATATGTTTATAACCCAGTATTTCACGCCTAAGACGTTTTCTTTAACAAAATCATAAAATCTTTCGAACAAATCAGTCTTTTCAATCCCCTTGATTTTGAACAGAACCTCAATAACATTCTTCAACAGTTACTTTCTTTATAGTTGTGGTAAAGGAAGGCCAGACGGGGAAATCTTAGATTTTCAGTCAGTGCTTTAGATTGGCTGATAATTGATAATTTTACAACTACCTATTCTATCACCCAGTCCTGCCGATCTCATATATATAATTCCAGTGGCACTTAACGGGAAGGGTAAACCCTTTAAGGGCTCTGGATATACCCAATTTTTGTGAAAAATCAATTTCACAATTTGAAGATAAAACCTTATGTTTTCGCTTCTTTGACATGTTTAAGAACAAACTGCTTTTGAAAAATTGAATTTAAGTAATTACATCATGAATAATTAAGGAATAAGTGTGACATGGACCTATATACTTTTCACAAAAAATCTAATCTCCTTGGGGAAATCATTTTATTGTTTCAAACTTTTTTTAAGTTAATGACAAATCATTTCTTTATTCAGATTTTTTTGGAAAAATTTTCTATTTGGCTACATCCCAAGTTATAGCTGTTTTCGTATGGAAATTTAGTGGAGAAAATTGCCAAAAATGAGGTTTTTTGGAGATTTTAAAGGGAAGATACTTCCACAAAAATTTTCCGAAATTGTATTTTTAGATACTAAATTAAATAGATACATCACCTGAACCAAAAAAAAATCCAAAATGTTTGATTTTTACCGAGATTAGGGCTTTGAAAGGTGAAATACTCCTCTTCGAAAAACTCTTCGTTTTCTTCTTCATTTAATTTTTTCATTTCAATTTTTCGATTTTTAAATTCTAAAAAGGTAGGTTTAACAGGACATATAAAAAAGGGTCAAAAAATTACATTAAGTTAATCTGAAGATATTGGTCAAAAACTGATTTTGACGTTATAAAATACATCGAAAAAACACGTGTCATATGAGTAAGATTCAAATGACGTCATTATTGAAAAACGGCGACTTTTTATCCCTGGAAAGATCGAAATTTGGTCAAATTTGTCCCCCAATTAGCTAAAAAACTCGACCATATAAATACTAAGCACCCATTTTTTAAAAAGCCTTCAAGGCCTTGAAGGTGGGCGCGTACGGAAAAGCGGTTTGTCGGTTTCGGCCCCTTTTTTTGTCGGTTTATCGGTGAAGAGCTCGAAATATGTCAGTTTATCGGTGAAGGGAAAACATCACGGTGATTGAGCTGTTTTTGTTTGGTTTATCGGTTTTTGGAAGTCCCGTACGCCCCCCCCCCCTTGAAGCTTGAAATTACCTGTGAAAGATAAAAAGATTTAATCGGAAGCACGATCCAGTCTTTTTATAAGAAAAAGATTGAAACTTTGGGTAAGCGAGCTCAAAACATTCGAATTGAATAATCGAGAAAGACGTAAACAAACATGGTACCCACGTGCAGGTTAGAGATTTCGCTAAATGCACAGAGCGCGCAGAGCAATTTTTTTCCCCGATAATTTTTCCTATCCGTCATTCCGTGATTCAGGGGGGTATTCGGAGGTAGGGTCAGGGTTGCTAGTAACGGCTTGTCACTGTGCCGGGTGCATACTCGGCGCCTTGGGCCCCGCAGGGTTGCTAGTAACGGCTCGAATTTCAGTCAGGTTTAAAAAAGGGGTACTTTTACCCATATTATAATAACATTACCCCCGTCTTTTGCCAGTTCGTTATAATGTGTTATGAATTGCGTGATTTTGCTGTGCGGCGATGGCTCAACGGATAGAACGCTGGCTTCCGAATCTGAAGGTCTTTCTTTGGTGGAGGTTCGAATCCCACTCGGTGCGAAAATTAGACTGGTCGAAATTGATGGACAAATGATTGACAGGTATGAAAACTCAGTCAGAAATGAGAAAGTAAGTCTCAGAAAGTAGAGAATAAACAGGTAAGGTGAAAGATAGGAAAGGGAAAATGGGCCGTCGCGCTCTGTGCATTTAGCGAAAT
Source organism: Clytia hemisphaerica (assembly GCF_902728285.1). NCBI lineage: Eukaryota > Metazoa > Cnidaria > Hydrozoa > Leptothecata > Clytiidae > Clytia > Clytia hemisphaerica. Next base: position 614,469 of record NW_027103595.1, on the reverse strand, counting down.
GTCAGGTTAGAAAAAAAACTGGTTTGACTGTTCGTTTGGTTTTTAGTTTTTTATGATTTTTACGTCTGCATTTTGAGTTTTTACTGAGGTTTTACTGTACATTCATCGGAGTTTATTTTGTTTCCATTTATATTTTCATACTCAGACATTTATTTTCAGAGTCAAACCATTAAACTGTCATCTATAGTTGCGAGAATGGGCTCCCAGAAGTCTCGTGTAACTCAACCATAAATAGAATAGAACTAGCATGTGACATGGATGAAATCGATTTAAAGTGTGGAAGATGTAATTTGAAGTTCCACTGCCTAGCTGCTTTGAAAAAGCACAAGAGAAACTTTTGCTCTTACCTCAATAATAACAATAACAACAACCAGTCTCCAACTATTCCAAAACTATCAAAAGTAAATATCTTTTTTTAGAAGACCTTGTCCTTTATATGTGTCCTTTATTTAAATAAATGGACTTTTTTCACCTCTTCGTTCAATTTTCACCTCTGAAAACCTGCACAGGTCAGTTCAGATCATGTTCTGGACTTTTTCAAGTTTAAAGCTGCCAAATGGCCATGATGGCACAGTTTACTTATCTGGCTGCGTTGTTTGTTTGTTTGTCTGGGGATAGAAAAATTTTTTTTGTTCCCCCGGACGACATCTGTGCCCCGTATTGTCCGGGGCATTGGCAGGGTTGTGAATGTTCTAGGCAGCTTGGGAAAAACTGTGTGAAATGATACGTGAGTCATGGATGACGCTAGCAATCAATAAAAGAAACCAATAAAAGATCAAAGACCAGACGATCTCAATTGAACAGAATCGACAATCGAACCAGTCAAACCAAATCGAACGCAATAGACCGATTGAAATTCTACGAATTTCGACGTTCGATTGAGATTCGATTGCGTTTGACAATCGAATTTCAATTGGTCAATTGCGTTCGATTTGGTTCGACTGGATCGTCTGCCGATTCCGTTCGATTGAGATTGTCTGGCAAAGAGAAAAGCCGTAAATGGGAAAGAATGGTTGTTCGCCAATCTTGGGGATTTGACATTACGCTAGCAGATTTCATGAGCTTTACTACTCCCTGTATAAGCAAACATGAAGAAATAAAAAAAAACCTAAAAATTCACCCCTGGAAAATATTTAGATTGTTTTATTTTGTTCGATCGCAAACACTCTTGAAAGCGACAAATATTTATGTTATCCAATCCAGTGATATTAATTGTTTTATTTTGTCTAAGGCGGTAATCACAAATATCTTTGTTTCCTGTTGCCCGACCGACTCTCAAAAATTGAATAGAATTGAGTCGGTGAGTCTGTACCGGGTGCGTCAGAAAAAACTTTGGACGTTTGGCGAGCCACTGAGGCCGAACAAAGTCTTGTTTAGACTCAAAACCACTTTTATTAGAAAGAGGACATGCTAACTTAAATTTTGCGGTATAACTTTTTAAGTTTGGTCAAGTAGTTGTCAAGTTATAAGCTTTTGAAGTCAAAATTCACTTTTCGAAAAGTGTAAAAAACACGTAAAAAAAGGTGTATTAAATTTATGCAAATAATGAAAAAATAGCTCAGTATTTGACTTATTTAACGACTTTTACGACATAATTAATTGTTAAAATACTTTTAAAAGCAGTTTTCGTTTACAACATAGTCAGTTTTTAGTAAATAGTCAGTTTTTAGAAATATTTGAAAAAAATTCTTATCGAAAACGCTTAAAAATGCTTAATTTAATACCCTTTTATTACGTGTTTTTCACACTTTTCGAAAAGTGAATTTTAACTTCAAAAGCTTATAACTTGACAACTACTTGACCAAACTTAAAAAGTTATACCGCAAAATTTAAGTTAGCATGTCCTCTTTTTAATAAAAGTGGTTTTGAGTCTAAACAAGACTTTGTTCGGCCTCAGTGGCTCGCCAAACGTCCAAAGTTTTTTCTGACGCACCCGGTAAATTTGTCTGACATTTTCTGTCGATGAATGTTACTGCCGATGAATGTTATTGCCAATTTTTTGCGTGCGATTTCTAGTGCATTCGCCGCATTTTGACTTATGTTTATCATTACATGCGCCATTTTGGGTCTGAGGTCACAGTGCTCAAAGGTCATAATTTGAAACCACCCATAACACACAGTTGTTTTGGCTGGCTGGCAGTTTTTTTCAAGAATACACTCCAAAAATGGATGATGGATGATAAAAACCCGAAAATCTTTACGACCGACCGACCAACAGACTCACTTTTTAGACCCAACAAGGACGTGAAATGAAGATATTTGTGATTGTCGCCTAATCGAAAATTGCTTTGCAATTTTTTAAAAAGAACTATCCTATCAAATGAAGGAAAGAGACTTTCATCTAATCAGAAAGGATTCTTAGAAAAATAACACTCCCATCAAATTCCAGCTTTTGTTTGAGAACTAAAGATAAGAAAAAAATCAACCCTTAGAATGAACGACTGAGACAAATAAAGTTATATGACTGTTTGTCATCCAAGGTGCCAAAAAGCCATCAGCACCAAAATTTAGGGCAGGGCGTTAATAACTTTCATCATACCCAGCAATCTCATTGGTTGAAACTTTAAAAAACTTTCCGAAGGAGCAACTTACAGAAGCCACTGAAAAAAAGAGCCCAATTTCCTTTTTTATTGAAGATTTTGATACATTACATGGGGAATACTTCTGTCAATGTGTATTATGTGTCAACTATGTAAGCGTTGTATTTTGAAATAGGAAAGAGAAAAGAGAAAAGAGCTAAATCTAGCCTTTAGCCTAATTGTCAGCTGTCAGGGCACAATTAAAGAATAAGCTTTTTTATATCAAAAACAAAACACACGGTTTTCCCCAAACTGCCAGGTACATAGCTATCCTCGAGCCATAGTGAGCTATCCAGAAACGTCTAGTTGTCATCAACCATCCTGTTGTTTTTTGCTTATTAACTGACATTTTATTAAGTCTAGAGCACGGGATATTAATTTTAAGGACCAGAATAAACTATTTTATGAAATGGGAAGACCACGACTGCTATGTAATCCCTTGCTATTTAAACCAAGCTAAATAGCTTAGTAACCAAAACCTTTTTAGTTTATTTTCCGAAAACAGCATGGACTTGACACTAAAATTGGCTCTATGTAACAGTCTAGTTGAATTCTGAAAACAAAACTTTTTTTTTTAGTTATAAAAACAAACTTCTTTCATCTCCTTTTGAATGAAAAAATTAAAAGTTCAATTTTCAGATTTTCTTTTTTTATGTCATGATAATTGATGTTAGAAAAGGTTCAACATTTTCAACTTTTTAAGTTCCATTTTCAGCCATCTATTTTTTGGCTTTCCCAGGAATGAGAAAGGTCAGCTGTTCTGTTACCTAGAATCGTAGGTTTCAATTTATCTTTTTCTTGCTAACTTCTTCAAAACTCTTTCTGAAAACAGGATCTTTTTTTTGCATCACAACATAATGGTTGTTAATTGTATTGACTCTTGTATATGAACATAAATTTTTTTGCTCACAGGATATCTACATTTTCTAATCTTATAACCTAAATTATTTTTCAGGATGCTGGCAAAATTGATCAATCCCAAATATTGAGCAACAAAAACCTTAAGGAACAAGCCTTTCAATTAGAAAAGGAAAGAAAAGGTGTTACAATGGTTTTAAGACTTCTGGTATTTTTAAGAAAGTTTTGGTACAAATTCCAAAGAAAAATTGAATTTTTTGAAAAACAAGTAATTTCTTTACTCAAACTCCTTGCAAGCTTTTAAAAACATATAGTTTAACAAAACTTACTTTAAGTTCCTCAGAATTTGAAATAAGCGGAAATAAGAACTTTTCTACTTTCCCTCAAGGGAACATCTCAGCTCATTAAAATTTACTGTTAAGTAGTTATTTTAAGCTGTTCCATGTTTAATCCAAAGTGTCCTTGACTCTCTTTTTAGAATTGTTGAGCCAATTAAAATTGCTTGGGGGAGATATTAACCGCTTTGATAAGAATGAAGTAAGACTTTTTCTCGCATTTGTTGGTTCTTCTTTATTATCATGAAATAAAATTGTCATTTGTTTTTTAATATTTTTTCTAACTCTGACATCATTTTTGCCGTGATCTGACAAAAGGAAGTAACCATCAATTTTTAAAAATTCATATTTTTGCAAAAATCAACTCCAGCATATGTTTTCCAGTAGTTGATTTCTAGTAAAAGACTTCTTTTTATCATTTTTTTTGGACTAAAGTTTCATTTTATTTTCTGACAAAAGGAAGTAAAGTCGCTTACTTCTTTTTATAGCCTGAAAAATGAAAATTGCTTGCAATATTTTGCGGTTTATATTCTGACAAAAAGAAGTAGCTTTAAATTTTTTAGCTTGAAAGAGCTTGAGTAGAGTAAATCTTGTGTGGATTTTTCTAAAATCAAGATGTTAAACTTCTTTTAACTCCTTCCTTTTAAATATTATACTATTCTAGGGTTTGGCCTTTCACAATCAGCAAAAGTTTTGATCTTAAAACGATACCATTAATCTTGAATAAGGTCAAGTCATTTATGCAATTATCTCAAAATAAGAAAAATGCAGTTACTTCCTTTTGTCAGATCACGGCAGATTTTTTGATGCAAGTTTCTGTCATTTTGCTAAACTGTACTGAAAGAAGACATTCAAAGTCTATTGTAAATTAGTCTGCAGAGGAGACAAAAAAGGATTTTGATAGAATTCAAATTAGATAGTGGTTTTGTGCTCATACTGTGTAAGATGAGTAAAATATCATCAAATAAAAATTAGATAGTGGTTTTGTGCTCATACTGTGTAAGATGAGTAAAATATCGTCAAATAAAAAAAGTTCTAGAAATGAAGATGAATACTTTCTATTTGTTGTAGAATTGTGCTTTGATAAACATATCCGTATCATAAAACCTCCAATTTCAGGGCGTTCAACAATATGAAAACATTTTCAAGAAATGTTTACTTAGTCAAAACGTTTTTGCTCATTTTTGTGCGAAAGTGTAGACCAGCCTTAATTTTCTTTTAAACGGGCACAAAAACACTATCTTTACATATTTCAACTTCTGTCGAGAGCTATAACCTTTTTGTCCTCTCATCTTTGAGATGGATAGCTCTTTGTCCTGCTTTCAATATGTGCAGCGGTATCAAATTATAGCTAATTGTTTACTTCAAGGAAGAGCTGCTTGTTTTATGAGAAATATTGTCAATACAATATTTTTCTCGATTTTTAGCTATCTGGTAACAACGATGACCATGAACAATTGTTTAAAGCAGGAAAAGTGTAAGTAAAAAATATCTGTCCTAAACCCTAACCTTTATAAACCCTGTGCTAGCAAAGCTATATCAGTCATCTCTGATTAAGCTGCACGCATCTCCTTTGATATGTTTTGATTTGATATAGGGGATGCTAATCGTATAAAAATATATCAAAGGGGATGCCCGCAGCCTAGTCTTTGATTTGAGTTATAAGGAGATTAGTACCTTAATGTTAGCGTGGGTGAATTTTTGAAAAAATCAAATTTTAGGAGAATAGTTCTATTAATGTACCACAAAGATTTTGTTTATTCAGAATCGAGAAACTGCCTCTACCTTAGGTCACTGGTCCTAAGTATGAGTGGGTCAATAGATTATCTACACGCTTTTTTTATGAGAATGACGTTTTCTCATTTCATCATGGATATTCTCAACTTTTTAGTCCTTAAATACTCTTACGGTCTTCTTAGGTTAGGATCCAAATTCAAAACTTAAATTTAACATGAGATACACACATGAAGCATAAAATGGTATTTTTGTGATAACATTTAGCCTTACTTGGGGGTTAATTGGAAATTTACGGTTATAAATGCTCTAATAATGGTATTCTTAGATTCTGTTGCCAAATTTCCATGATGGTGATATTTTTAGCATTTCTTAATTTTTGGCCAATTTTATTATGAATATTCTTAGAAAGTATATTCTTAATAACAAGTTAAGTATGTTCTTCTAGACTTTTATTACGTGTTAGTTTTTTTAAGTCAGGGTGAAACTTATAAGTATTGATTTTTTTAAATATAGAAAATTGCTAAAATAAACTATATATACATGATGTTTTTCAATTCTGTGTTTATTTATTATCAATTCCAGAATGCTTATTATTTTTTAACATTTCTTTTTTATTTTCTCCTCTCAGTCCGCAATATGCATGGGATGGGCATGAAGATTTTGAAAATCAGAACCCTTCTCAACTATTGCAAGATCTCAGGTATGTTTGAGTATGAAATCGAAGAATAGATGCAAGGTTATTTAATCGATGTACTGGCTAATGCTCTAATATTTTTGGACCTACCACGGAGGTCCTTTAAATTAACTGATGTTCGTTCGTTCGTTCGTTCGTTCGTTCGTTTGTTCGTTCGTTCGTTCGAACTGTTTCACTTGCTGCTCACTAGAACTTTTTGTTGCTTTTAGAAAAAGTTTTTTTTTTATGTGAAACAGTCTTTTTAGTTTTAAAGAAAAGTTTCACTTGACCCTCCACTGACCCCTTTCTCCCCTCCCTTTTCGTTCCTTCTCACCCCTCTTTTTTCGTTCCTTCTCATCTTTCCCTTTTCGTTCCTTCTCATCCCTCTGTTTTCATTACTTCTCATCCCTCCATTTTCGTTCCTTCTCATCCCTCTGTTTTCATCCCTTCTCACCCTTCCCTTTTCGTCCCTTCTCATCCCTCTGTTTTCGTCCCTTCTCATCCCTCCCTTTTCGTCTCTTCTCTTCCCTCCCTTTTCGTCTCTTCTCTTCTCTCCCTTTTCGTTCCTTCTCACCCCTCTTTTTTCGTTCTTTCTCATCCTTCCCTTTTTGTTCCTTCTCATTCCTCTGTTTTCATTACTTCTCATCCCTCTGTTTTCGTCCCTTATCATTCCTCTGTTTCGTTCCTTCTCATACTTCTCCTTTCGTTCCTTCTCTCAACCCTCCATTTTCGTCCCTTCTCATCCCTCTGTTTTCATTACTTCTTATCCCTCCATTTTCGTTCCTTCTCATCCCTCTGTTTTCGTTCCTTCTCATCCTTCCCTTTTCGTTCCTTCTCACCCCTCCCTTTTCGTTCCTGCTCATCCCTCCCTTTTCGTTCCTTCTTATCCCTCTGTTTTCGTCCCTTATCATTCCTCTGTTTTCGTTCCTTCTCATCATTTTCCTTTCGTTCCTTCTCATCCCTCCATTTTCGTTCATTTTCATCCCTCCCTTTTTGTCCCTTCTCATCCTTCCCCATAAGTTCCTTCTCATCCTTCTGTTTTCGTTCCTTCTCATCCCTCCATTTTCGTTCCTGCTCATCCCTCCCTTTTCGTTCCTTCTTATCCCTCTGTTTTCGTCCCTTATCATTCCTCTGTTTTCGTCCCTTATCATTCCTCTGTTTTCGTTCCTTCTCATCCTTCCCTTTTCGTTCCTTCTCACCCCTCCCTTTTCGTTCCTGCTCATCCCTCCCTTTTCGTTCCTTCTTATCCCTCTGTTTTCGTCCCTTATCATTCCTCTGTTTTCGTTCCTTCTCATCCTTCCCTTTTCGTTCCTTCTCATCCCTCCATTTTCGTTCATTTTCATCCCTCCCTTTTTGTCCCTTCTCATCCTTCCCCATAAGTTCCTTCTCATCCTTCTGTTTTCGTTCCTTCTCATCCCTCCATTTTCATCCCTTCTCATCCCTCCATTTTCATCCCTTCTCACCCTTCCCTTTTCGTCCCTTCTCATCCCTCTGTTTTCGTCCCTTCTCATCCCTCCCTTTTCGTCCCTTCTCTTCCCTCCCTTTTCGTTCCTTCTCATCCCTCTGTTTTCGTTCCTTCTCATCACACCGTTTTTGTTCCTTCTCCTCCTTCCGTTTTCGACCCTTCTCATATCTCCCTTTTCATTCCTTCTCATCCCTTTGTTTTCATCCCTTCTCATCCCTCTGTTTTCGTTCATTCTCATCCTTCCCTTTTCGTTCATTCTCATCCTTCCCTTTTCGATCATTCTCATCCCTCCCTTTTCGTTCCTTCTCATCCCTCCCTTTACGTTCCTTCTTACATGTTTTTTTTATAAGCAAGTGTAGGCCCCTTGGTCAGGCTCGTGTATGCTTAAGTTCTCAATGCATCCAGGCATTGTTTATGCTTATTATAAGCTTAAGAATCATGCTTATGATTCACCCTGAGCCAAGTTTTTAATTGAATTTCAGAAATTTTGTAAAAATTTATTCAGACTTTGGGAGCAGTGTGGAATGTCTTATTTTTTACTTAACCTCTACCAAACCTTTTTAAACAGATAAAAATGACCTCTTCAAAAGTATTTTAGGCTGACATTATATGCTCATGTTATGCTTATGAATTTTGCAAATCTGAGCCTTCGTATACTTATAAGCGTTATGCTTATAAAAAACATGTATCCCTCTATTTTCGTCCCTTCTCATCCCTCCCTTTTCGTTCCTTCTCACCCCTCCTTTTTCATTACTTCTCATCCCTCTGTTTCGTCCCTTATCATTCCTCTGTTTTCGCTCCTTCTCATACTTCTCCTTTCGTTCCTTCTCATCCCTCCATTTTCGTTCCTTCTCATCCCTCTGTTTTCGTCCCTTCTCATCCCTCCCTTTTCGTCCCTTCTCTTCCCTCCCTTTTCGTCCCTTCTCTTCCCTCCCTTTTCGTTCCTTCTCACCCCTCTTTTTTCGTTCTTTCTCATCCTTCCCTTTTTGTTCCTTCTCATTCCTCTGTTTTCATTACTTCTCATCCCTCTGTTTTCGTCCCTTATCATTCCTCTGTTTCGTTCCTTCTCATACTTCTCCTTTCGTTCCTTCTCAACCCTCCATTTTCGTCCCTTCTCATCCCTCTGTTTTCATTACTTCTCATCTCTCTGTTTTCATCCCTTCTCTCCCCTCCCTTTTCGTTCCTTCTCATCCCTCTTTTTTCGTTCCTTCTCATCTTTCCCTTTTCGTTCCTTCTCATCCCTCTGTTTTCATTACTTCTCATCCCTCTGTTTTCGTTCCTTCTCATCCTTCCCTTTTCGTTCTTTCTCATCCCTCCATTTTCGTTCCTTCTCATCCCTCTGTTTTCGTTCTTTCTCATCCTTCCCTTTTCGTTCCTTCTCACCCCTCCCTTTTCGTTCCTTCTCATCCCTCTGTTTTCGTCCCTTATCATTCCTCTGTTTTCGTTCCTTCTCATCATTTTCCTTTCGTTCCTTCTCATCCCTCCATTTTCGTTCCTTCTCGTCCCTCCATTTTCATCCCTTCTCATCCTTCCCTTTTTGTTCCTTCTCATTCCTCTGTTTTCATTACTTCTCATCCCTCTGTTTTCGTCCCTTATCATTCCTCTGTTTCGTTTCTTCTCATACTTCTCCTTTCGTTCCTTCTCAACCCTCCATTTTCGTCCCTTCTCATCCCTCTGTTTTCATTACTTCTTATCTCTCTGTTTTCATCCCTTTCTCCCCTCCCTTTTCGTTCCTTCTCACCCCTCTTTTTTCGTTCCTTCTCATCTCTCCATTTTCGTTCCTTCTCATCCCTTCGTTCTCGTTCCTTCTCATCCCTCCATTTTCGTCCCTTCTCATCCCTCCATTTTCGTTCATTTTCATCCCTCCATTTTCGTTCCTTCTCATCCCTCCCTTTTCGTCCCTTCTCATCCTTCCCCTTAAGTTCCTTCTCATCCTTCCCTTTTCGTTCCTTCTCATCCCTCCCTTTTCGTCCCTTCTCATCCTTCCCCTTAAGTTCCTTCTCATCCTTCCCTTTTCGTTCCTTCTCATCCCTCCCTTTTCGTCCCTTCTCATCCTTCCCTTTTCGTTCCTTCTCATCCCTCCATTTTCGTTCCTTCTCTTCCCTCTGTTTTCGTTCCTTCTCATCCCTTCTTTTTTGTTCCTTCTCATCTTTCCCTTTTCGTTCGTTCTCATTCCTCTTTTTTCGTTCCTTCTCATCCCTCTCTTTTCGTTCCTTCTCACCCTTCCCTTTATCATTCCTTCTCATCGCTCTTTTTTCGTTCCTTCTCATCCCTCTGTTTTCGTTCCTTCTCATCCCTCTTTTTCGGTCCTTCTCATCCTTCCTTTTTCGTTCCTTCTCACCCTTCCCTTTCGTTCCTTCTCACCCTCCTTTATCGTTCCTTCTCATCTTTCCCTTTTTCGTTCCTTCTCATCCCACCTTTTTCGTCCCTTCTCATCCCACCTTTTTCGTCCCTTCTCATCCCTCTCTTTTCGTTCCTTCTCATCTTTCCCTTTTCGTTCATTCTCATCCCACCTTTTTCGTCCCTTCTCATCCCTCTGTTTTCGTTCTTTCTCATCTTTCCCTTTTTCGTTCCTTCTCATCCCACCTTTTTCGTTCCTTCTCGTCCCTCCCTTTTCTTTCCTTCTTATCCCTCTCTTTTCGTTCCTTCTCATCCCTCCTTTTTCGTTCCTTCTCATCCCTTTGTTTTCGTTCCTTCTCATCCCTCCTTTATCGTTCCTTCTCATCCTTCCCTTTTCGTTCCTTCTCACCCCTCCGTTCTCGTTCCTTCTCATCCCTCCCTTTTCTTTCCTTTTTATCCCTCTGTTTTCGTTCCCTTTCATCCCTCTTCCGTTTTCGTTCCTTCTCATCCCTCTTTTTTCGTTCCTTCTCACCCTTCCCTTTTTCGTTCCTTCTCATCCCTCTTTTTCGGTCCTTCTCATCCCTCCTTTTTCGTTCCTTTTCATCCCTCCTTTTTCGTTCCTTCTCATCCTTCCTTTTTCGTTCCTTCTCATCCCTTCGTTCTCGTTCCTTCTCATCCCTCCTTTTTCGTTCCTTCTCATCCCTCTTTTTTCGTTCCTTCTCACCCCTCCTTTTTCGTCCCTTCTCATCCCTCTGTTTTCGTTCCTTCTCATCCCTTTGTTTTCGTTCCTTCTCATATCTCCTTTTTCTGTTTTTAATCCCTTCGTTGTCGTTTTCGTTCCTTTATACTTCCTATTTTAGACTCAGCTTAAGAAAATATGCAAAATGATGAATTTACCCATACAGTTTTAAGACTGTTTGAGAGCAAGGGAAATAAATTTTAGGATTGGCACACAAAGTTTTGATTTAACTTCATGTCTTAGTCTCATGAACACAATCTCACAAGGGCATTACTCTACTGCGTTGCTGCGAAAATACATTTAATTCAATTCAATTTAAAGTACTTACCTTATTGTGAAGAAGCCTCCACTACTGGGTCAGAAACCGTTTGATTCGGACACACGAACGCTTTTCCATGCGTGACGAACGGGTTAACCGTTTGCGACGAATGCTTTTGCATCCTTCGCAAACGCCCTTTAAAAAAGTTTGATTGCGACCATTCGCGACGAACGCTTTTGCTTTTTAACCCGTTTGTGAAGAACGGCTTAAAAAGAAAAGCGTTCGTGAAGAACGCTTACGAAAATTTGAGAAATGAAACCGTATGCGAAGAGTGCTTTTCCGTTTGCCGCGAATGCTTTTAAAGAATTATTCAAAAAACCGTTTGTCACAAACGGTTTAACATACGCAACGAATGGATTTTAATGGGAAAGATTTCTAAGAAAATTTACTTCGCATTTACTCGGATTTATGGAACGGGGAATGAATTTACTTATTGAGTTACTTCTCTCATTAATGTTTTTTAAAAAAGGGTAACTTTATAGAAGGGGTCAAAATTGAAATAAAAGTCATTAAAGATTTGCAGCAACATTGCTTTAAAAAACTGTTCGGGGTCGATAAGTTATAAGGAAACTTTAGGTAAAAATCATTATTAACTTTTCTTTTCAAATCAAATCTTCATTCCGTCTAGAAAGTCAAAACCAGAATATTAAGTAATTAAAAGAAAAACTTTGAAGATACCCCTGTCTCACCACGAACGATCTTTTAGAGAACACCTGTATTAGAATAACCTTAGATCTTAGAAACACTCTTGAAAGTTACGAAGAAAGCGATTTGATAAAAGTGATCTTAGAAACACTCTGAAAAGTTACAAAGAAAGGGATTTGATAAAAGTGATCTTAGAAACACTCTGAAAAGTTACGAAGAAAGCAATTCGATAAAAGTGATCTTAGAAACACTCTTAAAAGTTACGAATGAAGCGATTTGATAAAAGTGATATTTGAAACACTCTTAATGTTTCGAAAACAGCGATTTGATAAAAGTGATCTTAGAAACACTCTGAAAAGTTACGAAGAAAGCGATTTGATAAAAGTGATCTTAGAAACACTCTTAAAAGTTACGAATGAAGCGATTTGATAAAAGTGATATTTGAAACACTCTTAAATGTTTCGATAACAGCAATTTGATAAAAATAATCGTAGAAAACACTCTGAAAAGTTACGAAGAAAGCGATTTGATAAAAGTGATCTTAGAAACACTCTTAAAAGTTACGAATGAAGCGATTTGATAAAAGTGATATTCGAAACACTCTTAAATGTTTCGAAAACAGCGATTTGATAAAAATGATCTTAGAAACACCCTTGAAAGTTACGAAGAAAGCAATTTGATAAAGGTGATATTCGAAACACTCTTAAATGTTTCGAAAACAGCGATTTGATAAAAATGATCTTAGAAAACACTCTGAAAAGTTACGAAGAAAGCGATTTGATAAAAGTGATATTTGAAACACCCTTGAAAGTTACGAAGAAAGCGATTTGATAAAAGTGATCTTAGAAACACTCTAAAAGTTGCAAAGAAAGCGATTCGAAAAAAGCGATTCAATAAAATCGATCTTAGAAATGCAATTGATTTTTTATAAGCATACAAAAATTCAAAAGCTGGCTCGGAAATGCTTAGATCGAGAGATTTACAAAGCTGAAAAATGCTTTGAAGGATGCTTATATCCTAAGCAAAAATTTAGAGAAATTTCGAAAATCCAGCCAAAAACAAACAAATTTTGAAAAATTCTTAAATCTTTGCCATAGTATGATGAGTCTAGATATGCTTATAAGCCCAATCTTTTCCTACTTCCGTCCTTCTTTAATTTTAAGAAAAGGTTATACATTGTAAAAATGAAAATCAGAGCTTTTCACAGGAAAAAATCCGTGAATCACATGCGTGTGAAAACCAATTTCCGAGCATGTGATCCTGCAAAAAATCACATGCGTGTGAAAATGTAATTCACAATCCATCTTTTCTCACTTGTTAAATAGAATAGAAGTGAGTTACTTTTAGGGTATTAAACCTCTCTCTCTAAGAAAGACAAACAATCCTATTTGTGATTTTAGATCTAGTCAGACACTCCATTTAAGTCGAGAAAAGATGGCTTGTGAATTGCATTTTCACACGCTTATGATTTTTTTCAGAATCACATGCACAGAAATCAGTTTTACCAAGCATGTGATTTCCATACTTTTCCTGTGTTTCTTAGAGCGTGGGAGATTTTTATCACGTAATAAGCATTGGAATGTCTTCTTTTTCTTTTAAATGTTGCAAAAAAGGAGAGAAAATGTTGCCCAAGAATGGCGGCCTTTTTGATCTTAATAAAATGACACTGCGTTGTCTTCCTTTTCTTCACAGAGAGCAGAAATGAGATTTTAAGTATCGATGAAATGCTTGATGAAATGAAATTTGCTATAAAGTGAATTTCCATAGAGGATTATCTCTTTTTTCTTACCTTTTACCACGACAAGGGTTGTTCGCCGATACGGCATCTCCTATAACAAATCATATCAGAAGGGATGTGGCCAAAATTATAGCCTAGAAGCCAAGCCCTCCCAAATCGAAGAACCCGATCAAATAATGTAAAAAGTCAAAGAAAAGTCAAATGATTTTCATCAGTATCAAATAAACTTTCTTTACACCCTGTCTCAGTGACCCTGTTTGAAGTCAAAATAAAATGAAATGATTTTCAACCAAGGTAGATTAAACTTTCCTTACAACCCTGTCTCAGTGACTCCGATTGAAGTCAAAGAATAATCAAATGATTTTAATTATTGTTAAACTTTCCTTATACACCCCTGTCTCAGTGACTCCGTTTAAAGTCAAAGAAAAATCAAATTATTTTTATCATCATTAAACTTTAATAACAGTCAATGTGAGGAAAACCTCTCTTAAAGGTTTTTTTTTGATTGAAAGGTCTGATGATGCGGATGTAGTAAAAACAAGTGCGACAAGATTAGAAAATACATTGAATAAAAAAACATTCCTCATTCCTCAGACTTTAACTGATACTCTTTCGAATCTTTTTATGTTTATAATAAATAGAACGTTTTCTATCTTATAATCAAAACATTCGATTATAAATTTGCTCGAAATCTTTTTTTGTTTACAAAAGCCAAAGAATGCGAGGTCACATCTCGAAACAACTTTTGATCTTTCACTTGTTTACAGGATATCGTTGCGTAAAAAAGTAGCTTTGATTTATCTGGCTCAGCATAAAGACACTGCCTAAAATAAGCTCCTTTTATTCCCATAGAATACCTTTAAGGACGATAATCTTGACAATTGTTAAGAAGAGCCATTCAGCACACATTTTTAAAAACTTACAACCGTTTGTGACGAACGATTTTAAACGATTGTTCAAAAGCATTCGAGGTAAACGGAAAAGCATTCTTCGCGTATGGTTTTATCTCTTGAAGTTTTTAAAGCGTTCTTCGCGAACGGTTTTCTTTAAAAACCATTCGTGACAAACGGTTTCCCGTTCGTGACAAACGCTTTTATTAAAAAAAATCATAAGCATTCGTCACGAACGGGTGACCCGTTTGTCACGCATGGAAAAGCGTTTGTGTGTCCGAATCGAACGGTTTCTGACCCAGTAGTGCTCCGTGCCACCTGCGTCGCCTTTCTATCCATTTTTCGTACTGCTTCTTTTTTTGTCAACTATTTTTTAAACTAGCAAAAGTTAAAAAATAATAATATTTGACGTCAATTCTGGTCAGTTTAATTGGCGTCATCTTATCCATTTATTGTTGCTGACGTCAATTTCACATTAAAAGAATGTTCTGTTTTGGCAGAGGTTTAATTGTAATTTTGAAATAACTTAACACCTTAGATTTTCGTTCCTTCGTTCGTTCGTTTGTCTGTTACCAGCTTTCCTCGGCATTGGTATCCTGAGTATCAGAGGTTAAGTTTTCAAAGAATATATTAACCTCTGAAGACCAATAATAGAAATTTTATCGCGCATGTGTCAATCTAATCACTTTAGAAAGAATCAAAGATGAAAAGCAAATATTACCTTATTAATGTCTAGCAGACTGTATCAGTATGCAGTTTACTATTTACGAATTCCCCAGAAACCTCCAAGTGTAATCGAAGTGAGTTTCTTCCGAAAGAAATCTTTTACATGATCCCCAAATGTATAACAGTAACCTCTAAACTATTAATTATGGAAATGTCACTTTTAATTGAATCGAAATAATAGACAGAAGTTATGTTATGATTCTCTATCACGGACTCTTTTTAAAAAACATTGATGATATTTTTTTGTTGTGTTCTCAACGATGGGAATAAAAATATCAACTTTGAACCATCCAAGATCTTGGATGGTCGTCATGGTTACTTTTGTCTTCGTTGATTGCGCATGAATAGAATCTCGATTCGTCGGCACAGCATCAATATATGATTTTGACCTGTGCTTTTCACGCTACGGCATTGGCTCATTAGTTTTTTCTGATTTTCTGCACAATGATGCAAAATGGCAATACCCAAAATGTGATCGGGTGATTTTCGGAAAAAAAATTTTCCGGCCGAAAATGTCAGAAGTATGCTTTTTTCATTTGCTTTATTGCACAGAGATGCGTATTAGCAATGTCCAAAACGTGGCCGATTCGGATTTTTGAGAAAATTTTTTTTCCGGCCGAAAATGCCGGGAATATGCCGGAAATCGCCGTTTTCACACAAAAACATTAATGATATCAATGCCCACCAACAAGCATGATTCAGTTGTCAATAAAACTGATTTTTGGAGCCGGAACTTTCTAAAAATCGCCGGAGTAGCCGATTATCGCCGGAAAAACAGATTTTCTTCAATTTCTCGAGCTATACTTTATATTTTAAATGAAATTTTGGAAGTTTGTGAAAAATGGCAATACCTAAAATCTGACAGAGTCCGATTTTGAATAAACGTTCTTTTCCGGCCGAAAATTGCGGAAATATGCCGGAAATCACCGTTTTTGCAAATTTTCATTGGACTTTTTCCGAATATTTCTTTTTTATTTCACTCAAAAACATTATTGATAACAATCCCACTTTCAAGCATGATTCAATTGTCAATAAAACTGATTTTTGAAGCCGGAATTTTCTAAAGATCGCTGGAACAGCTGAGAATCGCCGGGAAAATGGTTTCTCTTGGATTTCCGGAGCTGTATTATACATTTTTTAATGAAATTTTGCACACTGATGCAAAATGGAAATACCTAAAATGTGACGGAGCCCTATTTTGAGAAAAAAATTTTTCCGGCCAAAAATGCTGGAAATATGCCGGAAACACCGGGGTTTTTTTCATTTTCTCGAGATTTCATCATTAGTTTTTTCTTAATTTTTTACTCAAAGCAATACTAGCAATGCCTAAAATATTTCCAGAAAATTGTTTCCCGGCCGAAAATGACAGAAAATGATATGCCGGAAATTGCAGATTTTCAATGGACTTTTTCATTTTTTATCTTTGTTTTTTCAAACAAAAACATTTTTTATAAGAATTAGATTAAGCATGGTTCAATTTTCAACGAAACTGATTTTGGTAGCCGGAACTTTCTAAAAATCGCCAGAACAGCCGAGAATTGCCGGAATAAGAGATTTTCTTGAATTTCTCTATTTGTTCTTGTATTATTCTGCATTTTCATATTAATGTTGCCATTTTCTCAATTGTCTTATTACATCAATCTTCAGGTAGGTCCATTCATGTAGAAATGTAGGATGTAGCTTGTTTGTTTTTAATCTTCAAGTCTAAAAAACATAGGCTGTGAATCTAATCTAATTCTGCTTTATATTCAAACGCAAAAAGACATGAAGTAAACAAAACTAAAATGGGTTTTCTGAAGCTAGTAATTTTAACTCATCTTATTGACCCTCTGTATGGGTCATTTTAACAGCCCAAAACATGCCAATCCATAGAATTAAATTGGCCTAATTGGAGTTGAGTCCCGAGTGGGATTCGACTTTTCAGACAAAGGATTTTCGTCGATTTTGTACTTAACCATAAATTTATGTCTTTACCTTTTTGGGTTTTCTTTGGAATCGATTCTCTTCCTCTTCTCTTCGTCATTAGGGATCCCTCGTCATTATGCGTTTAAAATAAGTCCATTCTAATTTGCCGGAACCCGATTTCAACGTCATTGTAACACGCCCGGAAAAGTACCATACCGATTTAAATATTTGGAAATGAATGTCCGTGTTTGTAATACTCTCGGGTATCTAATGGTCGTCCCCCCCTGCTAATTAATTTTTCGAAAATTTTCCTCTACCCATATTAATTCAGTCCCGAATCTAGCCACATATTTAACACGTTCGGGACAGTCCCGAATTCAACCTTTTTGCTATCAAAATTGGGACCGTCCCGAATACCGCCTTCTTTATAAACACTCGAAAACGTATTTTTTTAAAGAAGTCGGAATACTATGTTAGGGCAGTAAGTCCAAAGTAGTGTATTCCGCCTTCTTTATAAACACTCGAAACGTATTTTTTTAAAGAAGTCGGAATACTATGTTAGGGCAGTAAGTCCAAAGTAGTGTATTCCGCCTTCTTTAGAAACACTCGAAAACGTATTTTTTTAAAGAAGGCGGAATACTATGTTAGGGCAGTAAGTCTATAGTAGTGTATTCCGCCTTCTTTAGAAACATTGGAAAGGGAATTTTTTTAAAGAAGGCGGAATACTATGTAAGTGCAGTAAGTCCATAGTAGTATATTCCGCCTTCTTTAGAAACACTCGAAAACGTATATTTTTAAAGAAGGCGGAATACTATGTTAGTGCAGTAATTCCAAAGTAGTGTATTCCGCCTTCTTTAGAAACACTCGAAAACGTATATTTTTAAAGAAGGCGGAATACTATGTTAGGGCATTAAGTTTATAGTAGTATATTCCGCCTTCTTTAGAAACACTCGAAAACGTATATTTCTAAAGAAGGCGGAATACTATGTTAGGGCAGTAAGTCCATAGTAGTGTATTCCATCTTCTTTAGAAACATTCGAAAGGGAATTTTTTTAAAGAAGGCGGAATACTATGTTAGGGCAGTAAGTCCAAAGTAGTGTATTCCGCCTTCTTTAAGAAACACTCGAAAACGTATTTTTTTAAAGAAGGCGGAATACTATGTTAGTGCAGTAAGTCCAAAGTAGTGTATACCGCCTTCCTTAGAAACACTCGAAAACGTATTTTTTTAAAGAAGGCGGAATACTATGTTAGGGCAGTAAGTCCATAGTAATGTATTACGCCTTCTTTAGAAACATTCGAAAGGGAATTTTTTTATAAAAGGCGGAATACATTGTTTGGATTTTTTGTTCTTATATTTTCGCCTTCTTTAGAAATTTTGAAATAAGGAAAATCGGGACTAAAAATTTCTCGTTGCCTTATATACTTTTACTTGAGTCCCGAATCCAATATGTTCGTAAAGTAAATCGGGACTAAAAATTTCTCGTTGCTATATATACTTTTACTTGAGTCCCGAATGCAACCTTTTCGTAGACCAATTCGGGACCGTCCCGAATCAAACCTTTATATAGACAGATTCGGGACCGTCCCGAAATTTACATTTTCAAGACAAGCTATCATTAGCCCGTATAAATAAAGATCTGCCCCACACTTCCCTGATTTTCAAATTCAAGCCGCCATATCCATCTTTTCAGTGACTCAGATATTAAATATGTTTTATATATACTTTTACTTGAGTCCCGAATTCAATATGTTCGTAAGGTAAATCGGGACTAAAAGTTTCTCGTTACTATATATACTTTTACTTGAGTCCCGAATTCAACCTTTTCGTAGACCAATTCGGGACCGTCCCGAATCAAACCTTTATATAGACAGATTCGGGACCGTCCCGAAATTTACATTTTCAAGACAAGCTATAATTAGCCCGTATAAATAAAGATCTGCCCACACTTCCCTGATTTTCAAATTCAAGCCGCCATATCCATCTTTTCAGTGACTCAGATATTAAATATGTATTATATATACTTTTACTTGAGTCCCGAATCCAATATGTTCGTAAGGTAAATCGGGACTAAAAGTTTCTCGTTACTATATATACTTTTACTCGAGTCCCGAATTCAACCATTTCGTAGGCCAAATCGGGAATTTTAATTTAGTCCCGAATCCAAACATTTCGTACGCAAAATCGGGACTCAAGTAAAAGTATATATAGTAACGAGAAACTTTTAGTCCTCGTTTACTATATAATAGTATAAATCAAACCATCGATCAATTTTTTTTTTCATCGATTTCGACTTCCTAACTACGTCGTTCTAGTCTGTTCTAGTTCGGGACAGTCCCGAGCGGGACTCAAGTTAAATTAGGCCATTAAATTTGATTGAATTCAAAGAATGAAATACTCACCAAATATAATACACTTAACCTTAGCCCCAAAAAAATAAATCCAGACATTCCATAAATTTGCGACAAACTTATTTTTCCCCAGTTTTACATTGTCTCACTTTTAAATTTCATTTTTTATTGTTTCTTACCAGGGTCATGTCTGAGGATTACATAAACAAAGGTGGAAATGATCAAAACATTCTAAATTATTTCTCAAAACTTGAAAAAGAAATCGAATATCTAAAAGATGGCTTAGAAGGTGACCATGGCAATAGAGAGGCAATCAACACAAGCCCAGGTTTGTTTATAACCCGGGGGGCACTGAGCTTGATGGCCGACGGGGACGTGCCGCTGGACTTGGAATGAAAAAAATTAACAAGCGGGGGGGGGGGCGTTTATTTGGAACCTAAGAGTAACAATCTAAGATTCTGAACTATTTACTTGTTTTGAAAACTTAAACAGGATAATTCTACAGTTATAACATTTAATACAGGGTAAGAAAAAATATGGTCAAAATTTCTATGACATTAATTTCTCTGCAAGTAGCACAATCTTTGTCAGACCATATTATTTAACCCATCCATGTGACTAATTTTTAGTTGGCACAACTCTCGAGCAATTACAAAATCAATTAAAAAAATTCGAAGATAAGAACCAATACCTGGAAGATGAAATTAATCACCTTAAACGGACGCAACAAGTATCAAATAATCAAAATCAGAAGTCAAATGCACAGGTATAATGTTGTCTGTTAACAGTTCCAATATATACGGAAATAGGGAGTGGGTACGTTTTGAGTAATCAAACTGGGGGCTGTGCTAACAATTCAAATAATTTTCTTATATACTAGTATGCAAATTTAAAATGTAATTTAGCTTGCCCTTATGTGATAAACATCCTTTTTTAATAAGCAACTCCAATTTTCGGGTCAGGGCTGGGGTTGCTTAGCATTCTTGCTCATTTTCTGAAAAATTTGCTTTGACCCCTAATATTATACCATTTTTATGCTTATTCGGTCAATGGCTGTGGGTTGCCATGCTTAGATTATCTGAAAAGCTTTAGCTTTTCGAGATAGTGAAAACGATTTGGCTAATTGTCAGGGCTCGTGCCTTAGCAACCTGGTTGCTTATAAAAAATGTCTAATGTATCATGGAGATATTTGGTAATAGGAAAAAATGTTATTGCATTTAAGTGACCTTTTTGATTATTTTGTTTGAGAACTTTCGTCAACTAATTTTTGATTTTACGTTTCGTGGAGATGGGGTTACACCCTTAAAATTTAGCTGGGGGATATTTTCACTAGCCCCTCCCCTCAAAAATTGCTGGGGGCTAGACCCCCTTCGTCATTTTATATTAGTCCGTTGAGTACTTATTAGAGTACTTAATCAAACTTAGTAATTAGGTTATTGCATTTCAATGGAAATTAGGTCTAGTAAACATTTTTCACACAATATTTTACATAAACTTTCTAGGAAAATGTTGAATCGACATTGCATCCTTTTGGCTTTCACCAAGGTAACGACAATGTTTAATTTATCAATTGGGATTCTTTCAATAAAATAGAAAAAACTGTCTAAAATTCCTAGGTTATTACTGTGCTATCCACCTCTAACTATCGACCCTATCTATCTATCATTCTTCTAACTTCCACTATAGGGCACTTGCAGAATGATCATGTACCAATGATAAGTCACCACAAAGGTGATTTTCACGAACAGAGGCTCATGGGAATTCGTCAAGAAACGGAATATTATCGCCAACAACTTGAGCTTGAACAGCTAAGACAGGTAAACTAAGCCTGTAAAAAGAAAACTCAACCTAGAAAGAAGCCCTTTGTCACTTTATATTGATA
Source organism: Clytia hemisphaerica (assembly GCF_902728285.1). Lineage (NCBI taxonomy): Eukaryota > Metazoa > Cnidaria > Hydrozoa > Leptothecata > Clytiidae > Clytia > Clytia hemisphaerica. The sequence goes on along the minus strand of NW_027103595.1, from coordinate 593,289 downwards.
ACAAATTGAACTTGCATTTAGAAATTACTTTTTTGCCATCTTTTTGTTGAGCCACTCCTAAGAGAAGTACTTGGTCATACAATAAAAATGTATATTATGGGTGTTAGGAGCAGTACAGGCTAATCTTATTAGAATGTTTGTTAAAAATACTCCAAATATTTCCTCTTCTCAAACAACTTTTGTTTTATTTATACCGATTTGATTTTCAGCAACTTCACAATTTGAGAGGCCATCCTAACCACCCAGTTCTTCCATCCATCGGAACAACAACAACAGCCAACCATTATCCTACACAGCAACAACATCCTTGGCAACAACAGAGACCATTAATGGTTGCCAATAATCAACATTTTAATGAGGTGCATACGCTTAAGTGGATTAATTTTTGACCTGGATTTTTTACTCGCGAATAGAGAATCTGAAGTTTTAGCGTAGAATAAATTTCGAAAATAAACTCTAGTTTAGACGACTGATTTTACCGTGCCTGTTCTAATTGAAGGCAATCTTGGCTTGAAAAACTTGTTGAAAGAAGCCATTGCATTGACGTCAAAAGTAGACAATGCATTGTCCTCAAAAGTAGACAACGCATTGTCCTCAGACAGCCAGCTATCTGTTCACTTCAGTTCACAATTAGAGCATACAAGGCCAAAAGTGGACCCTCTAAACCAGAGCTAGACCTTCTCATTCATCTTATTAGGGGTTTTGGTTAAAATTTGGATTTTAGATTTTTCGAGAGAACTAACTTCTTGTGCGAAGATGGCCAAATGATGGACCAAAATTGCAAAAGTATAGGTTGACAGGTGTTGCTATTTCGTTCTTAAAGCAACAGAAAGGGAGTAAGCATCTTTAGAGGGAGAGGGAAAGGGTTTTTCCCTTTACAGTGAAGGCTTAGATGTGTATCCTTATATAGCAAAAAAGTTACTTTCAGAAAGTGCTCGAAAACGATAAAAATCGAACTTTTGAATTTTTAAAATTTCTAATATTGAAATTACTCCTACCTTTCATAGAATTTCAATCGAACTTAATCGAACGATAGGTGTTCGGTTAACGAACCGAATCGGACAGTAATCGAACTTCACCGCGGAAATCTTGATTAGTTCAATTAGTTCGATTGAAAATACGGTTCGATGTTATTTCATGTATGTTCGAGTTTTTCGATGCGTGTTCTAAGAATCTTGTTGCTTTCCCGGAATTGTTACCCTTTTTTTCTCGGGTATACCAGCAAAGATGTTACGAGAAATGTCCCAGGAGAAATCGAGACACTTACTGAATGACTGTCTAACTTTCCAAATTTAATTTTCATATTCGAAGTTTTGATCTCTTTCCATTTGCTAGTGGCAAATCGATTCTTAGTCAAGGAATGTATTGACATTCTATTTCCCGTCCTTGACAAAAATTAAAGCGAGTTTATATATTTGCACTTTTGAGGACGGTAAAGTGGACTGAAGCGATTTGGAAAAAACTCGCAGTTCTGACCCGCAAAATTGAGGACGGTAAAAGTGTTGATTTACCGTCGTCCTCAATTGGTCAAGAAAAACACACATACATAAACTCGATAAAGTAAAGAGATAGTAAAAAATCCGACTCGCACGAGACAGAGATGCTATGTATATTTCCTTCGTTGTGAGGTAGGGATGCCAGGAGAACTACTAAAGAACTACTCGCATGAGATAGGGATATACGTATCTGATAAAATAATATTTCTTTCCATTTTTTATGTTGCCTTATTCGTTCGTTCGTTCGTTCGTTCGTTCGTTCGTTCGTTTTGGCAATACCCAAAATGTGACATAGCCTGATTTTCAAGAAAAACTTTAAACAGTTATTATAGAAGTATATTTCGCAGGTCTTTTGACCTTTATGAAACAATCTCATTTAAATTTACAGTTTATCAATGACGGTCTTTTTACATATTTTCTTGGAGTAGAAATTAACCCGAGGGCTACCTCTCACATTCCATAAGCAGCATTCATCTTTCTCATTCTCCGTTTTCTCTTTAGCTTTTTCATGCCATTCTTTAATGGTTTCACGTTCTTTCTCGGAGAAGTCATCAGTTAGACTAAAATTTTGTTCGTTTAGTTTATGGACTGAGGCCATAATTCTTTTCTTGTCTTCTTCATTGCCGGCAACGTTGCTTTCAATCACAGGAAAAAATCTTCGATTTCCAAGGTTGGAAATTTCAAGTTTTCTTAATTGGACAAAAGACAAAATCCAATGGAAAATCCAACCTGAAAATGTGGGACATTCTCCAAAGTTGGAAATTTTGCATTTTCCATGGCTCGGAATTTTCGTAAATCCAGGTTGAAAAAAGCAAAAAATTCAAATTTAAACAAGGTTGGAATTTTCGAAAATCGAGGTTGGAAAAAAGCCAAAATCCAAATTTTCCATGGCTTGGAATTTTCAAAAATCCAGGTTGAAAAAATAGTGCAGTCTAAATGTGCCAAAAGTCACAAACATTGTGCACAAGGGCGTAAAAGCATGAAACTTTGCACAATGGTAGTTTAGGGGTCAAAAATGGATTTAAATCTCAGACCCAAAAAATTGGTACCTGTTTGTGTATTTTACAGACCAGAATAGGTTTCCAGGCTAAAATGAAAAATCTTTTTCTCCAAAGTATGTCATGTTACATACCGTTGGAAAGCATGTTTCATGCCCGTTCAGAAAAACATTACAACCCATACCTGAAAATGAAGCCAATAAAAGTTATTGGGGAAGATTGTTTAAAAAATGACCGAAAATGACGTAATTGCTGATGTCAGCAAAAATTCCAGGACCACCCAAACGTGTTTATTTTTGTGAAATTCAATAGAGGATCTTTCAATGACCAAGTGGATAGCTTTGCTTGAGAGTTACCCTCACTTGACATAGAATATGGCGTTTTCATGCTTTTACGTCTTTGTGCACAATATTTACACAACTAGACCGTACTAAAAGCCAAAATCCAAATTTAACCAGGGGGGGTCAACATCCAGATACCAGACCCATAGCCGGGTGGTGGTGTCTTTTTTTCCTTTAAGAGTCTAAAAAGTCAAGTTGGTATTGATGGGGGTGGGTCCCCCTTTTTTTAGAAAAAAAGAGTTATTCTCAGTTGGTATTGATACCAAAATAGGGGGTGGGTACCCCTTTTTTTAAATAATATGATTCAGAAAGTTGGTATCCATATCGAACTGACAGCAAAACTTTCCTAATTTTTGCCCTTATAGCTAGAAAATACCCCGGGGTACATATCAGTCTAAACAGGTTTCAATTGGATTTGTTTTAGCTTTTGAGTATAATGACTGTAAATGAGTAATAAGTATAAATAACTTTGAAGTTTGTTTATTTTGGACTTTTTCGATATTTTCAAGTTTTATTTTTGATCAAGCCTGAAGCAAAAGCATTTTTTCTGTGATAGCATTTGGTAATGAGTGAATCTATTCTGTTCTAAAATTATGTACTAATAATAGCTTCTCCTAGTTTTTGCACATCAATTATATTCAGATAATATTGATTCAGATTGATTTTGCTAGCTTCATTGGGTTTGTTTTTATTATATTGTCAGTTTTCAGTCATTTTCTATTTTAGCATATGACATTTTTTGTGTTGTGTTGAAGAAAGAGTATTTCAAAAATGAGTTTTTTTGAAGTTTCTCTTTAAACTCAAATTTGTCAGATTGGTATTGGTACTAAATTAGGGGGTGGGTATTTTGTCAAATTCAAAAAGTCATGTTGGTATCGATACCAAATTAAGGGGGTGGGTCCCCCCTTTTTCTGAAAATTATGATTTTCAAGCTGGTATCGATACCAAAATAAGGGGGTGGGTCCCCCCTTTTTCTGAAAATTATGATTTTCAAGTTGGTATCGATACCAATTTTGGGGTGGTGGTGTTAACTTAGCTCAAAAGGTCAAAAGTCAGGTTTTCGGGCTATGGGTTGGTATTATAAATGTTGACCCCCCCCTGATTTAACAAGGTTGGAATTTTTTAAAATTCAGTTGGAAAAAAGCCAAAATCCAAATTTTAACAAGGTTGGAATTTTCATAAATCCAGGTGGAAAAAAGCCAAAATCCAAACCAAACAAGGTTGGAATTTTCGAAAATCTAGGTTGAAAAAAGCCGAAATACAAGGTGGTTTGAAATTTCGAAAATCTAGGTGGAAAAAGCCGAAATACAAGGTTGGAATTTTTGTAAATTCAGTTGGAAAAAAGCCAAAATCCAAGCTAGACAAGGTTGGAAATTTCGAAAATTTAGCAGAAATATTGAATTTCCAACCTTGGAAATCGAAAATTTTTTCCTGTGAAAGGCCGCCATCTTTTCGCCTTGAACATATCATCCTTTCGAGCACCAATATCTTTAATCCCATACGATTTCCTACAACTTCCTCCATATAATCTTTGTCACCGGCCCGCTGTTCCTCTTTGTCCTCATCTTATTTTTACCTAAATGATGGAGAATGATGTTACATTTAGTTAAGTTCTTCCAGAAATCTTCTTCTTTTTCCTCTTTTTCATTTTTGATAAATTTCTTAATGATATCCTCTTGTTTCTTCACCTCTTTCTTCGTGATATCTGCATATGTTGCCCGTTTTGGTTCTTTTAGCGACGTATGCTTTGTTTAAAGCCATAAGTTCCTCCATTTTCTTCTCTATATTATGCAATCTAGTGTTGAAAACAGATTCAAATATTTGCTGACCTCCATCTTGACATTCTGCTTCCGTTATTGTTTGCGTTATTTGGTTACTTTTGACTCTTTGCTTACTTGTTTTTATTTTTTCCAAAAGTATTGGCGTGACTGTAACACATTTTTTACATTCGAAGCGTCGGCTTTTGTATTGCAGACAAAGCTGAATTTGGTATGTGGGAAGCACCGAACAAGCATAATGAACGAATCTCTGGCATTTCCTGCATTGTAACATGTCATTATTCTTTGTTGAACAGGATGTGACCAACAATTTTGTATTTCTTCTATATATTAATAGTATAACGCGTATGTCATTTTGTTTTCTGTTTTCTGTCTGTGTGTCACTTTCGATTTCGCAAGCAATGTTTTGTTCTTTTAAAAGATGACTTTTGCTTCTTGCTCCACAAATGTGTTAAATCAGATTCGCGCCGTTTTATAAAGACTTTGTTTTGATTGATAGATTAGACCTTTTCTTTTTTTTATTTCTTTTCTTTTGTTTTATATTTTCGAATGTAATTAACGACCTATTTGATTTGAGACATTCGAATTCTTTTCAAAACAAAAGAAAATCTTTTAAACAGAATCTGTTAAAGAAAAGAACAAATATAAAATAAAACATAAGAATCACAAGACAAGTTTTTTAGAACAACAGCAACATTAAAAATACATTCAAAAGGCGGTAAAAACTAGAGTTCTTTCTTCGTAAAAAGGGACCTTTAAACATCTATGTCGATAATTATTTTGCTGTAAATCTAAGTCATTGTTGAATTTGAAAAGTTATCGAAGTTATGACGAAGTTATTTTATAAAAAGCACCATAAAATTGCTGCCTTCCGGGGGGACTATGGTTGCGAGCTGACTTTCGACCCTGCCCCTTGGAGGGGGGGGGGGTTTCAGGGGGTACCCGATTCCGCAATTCCGTCAATTTTTTCTCCAATTTCCGTCAAACCGTCTTAAATTGAACCAAAATTCCGTCACCGAAAATTCCTTTGAAATTCAATATTTTTGTCGAAAATTCCGCAAATTTTGAATATCTTTTACCAATTCCGAAATTCCGCAAATTTTTTTGCTAAATTCCGTTTTTCCGCACTAAAATTGTCTAATTTTCCGTCTCCGTCAGAGAACCCAATTTCCGTAATTCCGTCTAAATTTTCGCCAAATTCCGCCACTCCGTCCGAAAAAAGGGCCGATTCCGCTCCTCCGCCAACCATGAACCCCCCCCTTGGACCCTTAGCAGAATAAAGAGGAGAAGAAACAAGGGATATTGTGTGAATTTTAATTCACTTTTTGGGACTAATTTCACCAAATTTCTATCTTTCTGGGGGCAAAAAGTTAAAATTTTCCCATTTTTTCGATTCTTAGTGGGACTGAAGTTTGATTTTCCGATTTTTCAAACTGCCATGTTTCAAAAAAGGCACCTTTAAGGCCGGCATATACCAATACCCTTCCTTCTCTTGCCTAAGCACCCCCCGGGCTGCCTTTTTTCGACGAATCGTGTGTCATGTCTATTATTTCACTCCGCTTATCTTGACATCAAAGTTTTCCTAAACATCAAGAAATACGGCAAATATAACGCGAGCGAAGCGAGAAAAAAAATCTAATTGCAGAGCCGTCTCGGACGTCGCTGGTCGCCGGTATGGTGTAATTTGGGAATGGCGCCCTTTCTGCTTTCTGATCATTTTTGCCACAAAAATATTTTTCAAAATATGGTTAAAAGATACGTCACCCGGGAGGGATAGAGTAAAACTTTGAAGAGAATTCTTCCCTTTAATTTTGATTTCATCGTGTTTAAGGGGTGTTTAAGCCACCTTCCCAACATCCAAAGGACTTTAAATGCGTTCAGCAAACAGCTAAACCGGCGTGCGACGCCGGGTACCGGCTAGTTTATATTAATAATATATTTCGAGATTTGATTCTCATCTTCAGATTAATATCTAAAAAGAAAAATATAGTTAAAACAGTTTTAAAAACAGTAAAAAAAAATCCAATGTACAAAAAAACAACATCCTTATACAACACTCGTCTCGTAGACCAGCGGCCGAGGCAGTGGATTGTGTCACTTCGTAGGGCACCCTCGAGGTCTATACATTGAAAGTTGACAAACCATACCATTTTTGGATACTACTAATTCAGGGCTATCCAGCTGTGGGAATGATTTTTTCTGAAAATGCTCCTATGAAAATGCTGACGTCATCGGAAAACGCCAAAAACGTCGATTTTTCGCCTTAAAAATGCCATTTCTCGGCACCAGGTAGTCGAAACTTAACCAAATAACCCCATTTTCTTTATCTACTTCTCACGCTGAATCCGTTGGTAGTCTCAGATATTTGATTTTCAGACTTCAAAAAAACCGTTAGTAAAGGGGGGACCCTTGATAAGTTCTATCGATTAACTAAAAATCGATTCACTCGAAAACTGCAGGAGATTCGAAGGGCAAATTTTTTTGTCAGTTCTACACCCTATTAGGAGCATAATATCTAAAATTTGCCCTGATCTAAGGGGTGCCCTACGAAAACCATTTTTAAGGCCTTTTTTGAATCTCGGACGATGGTCTACGTAATAAATGTCTACTGTAAAAAAAAAAACATTTGGAGAAATCAAAAAATTGAAAAAATCAGTAAAGCGTAACGAAATAATTAAAAACATTTTATTAGAAAAAGGACAATTAAATTTTGAAAAATAGTGCTCGGCTTTTGTATTCATCCTTTTTGTTTAGTTCAGGTTTTGATGAATAATATTCTTTTTCAGTTAAACAGAGGGGAAGGTTCTCTAAAAGGTGGCTGAATAGAAGCTGTTTTTTTCCGGAAAACCTTCTTTGGCCGTAAAAATCAGATTTTAGTATTGGAGGAAATTTCCTTCTGCCAATTTTAGATTGGCTTGGTATTTTTTTTTTTGATTTTTTTAGTTTGAATTTTCTTACTATTGTTTCCATTTTTTCTATTTTCTTTTTACATTAGCTTTCAGGGAGACATTCAGCATTTAGCTTGTTTTCTTTAGATTTCAACGGAGAACAATTTGTATTCAATGACACTTCATAAACGAGAAGAAGTATTCGAGAAAAGTCCCTACGATCCAACGTAGGTTTTTTTATTTATCTTTTTGGTTGTTTCTTTTGACAAATATTAATATGATCAATCCATTTCCTTTCTTTGGCAAAAATGTGCCTAATTTCTTTTGTATAGGTATACAGTCGAACCCCCATAACTCGAACACGCAAGGGGGACTTTGTTGGAGTTATGGAGTCATTCAAGTTATAGTGGAGAAATCCAGGGAGAAAGAGTGGCGCCCTCCCCTACCTTCAGGTAGATAGCTATCGAAAGAGGAGCCTTCGGGTCGCCTCCGACTGCGGTCGCAGACTTACTTACTTACTTAAGTTATAGAGGTTTGAGTTCTTAATGAAAAACTGATTTAATCCATACCCATACAAAGGTATTTTCAAAAATTATTATTATTTTCAAAATAAATATTACACCACAATTTTATGAAATATTTCATATCTGCATTCTAGGGTTTTTTAGGGTATATTTTGTGCCATGCAAGCCAAAAGTTAGCCAGGAAAACCTAGGCTGTGCGCATCCCCTGAATTTATTTTGTTATAGGGGATGCGTATCGTGTATGAAATTCTCGTCCGAGAGTTACCTCAAATTTGGGGTAACCAAAATTTGCATAAATTTACATAATTTCCTCACATCCAATCAAAGAAAGAAAAAAATGAAGTCATTGTGCTGTTGTTTTCATAATTATCAATTTTCATTCATTGAACAAAAATAAAAGAAGTCATTGTATTGCTATGTCGCATAATCAAAAAAGAAAAAAGAAAAGACGGGGGTAAGTTGGGACAGAAATATTTTAGACGATACGCATCCCCTATATCAAATCATATCAGAGGGGATGCGTGCAGCCTAGGAAAACCATGTTATGATTTCTTTTTATATATATTGATCGCGAAATGAAAAGCACGGTTTGGACAGTGAGTTTGAATTCCCTAACTCCAAATTACAGTTGATAACACAACCAATCAAATTTTGTTATTCTGTTTATTTTGTTGTTGCTTATCAGCAATATGACAATGACCTCTTTTATTAAATATTTTATTAAATGCGGTCTCGTATTTTTACGTGTAAAATTTGAAATACGTAATAGTTATCGGACAGTTGCGAGTACAATATGAGAAATATTCTACAAGATTTTTCCGTACAATAATACGGAAAATCCAGAACGAGTGAAATATTTCCATATTGTAAGAGCAAATGTTTGATAACCGGTTTATCGGTGACCCAAAATTGCAATTTTTGTGGTGGAAATAAGCGCAGGGCACTTTTGTAGCAAAGTGACATTTAATTATTGCTACCGCCCGCTACAATACAACAACATCTTTTCGTCAATTTATATTTTGTACTTATAAAATACAAGATATATTGTACTCTTCTTCAACCAATCAGATTGCAGATATTTTTTGGATCACCGATAAAGGTATATTTATTTCAAATTTTTATGTATATTTAATACTTATTCATGATATGCACAATTGCAATGTCTTCTGACATTACATCATGGACCCGACAGCTGATTGGTTGTAAGTGACGTAAAACCAGTCAACACGTCACTTTCAACCAATCAGCTTTTGGGTACGTGGAAGACATTTCAATGGTCCATATCATGAATTCAAGAATAATTCTGAATTTGAAATGACGATGAGGATCACATTCAAGTTCATAATAATTAATTAGTTTTTTGATTAAAATTTTAAGCACGGATTCAGAGGGATTTTTTGTGTATATTGAATTATTCTTTAATATTCAGACTTTCCACGAAGAATAAATAAAACATGCGATACACGTTTTTTATAAGAGCATCTAAAATCTTTAAAGCCTCCGAATGTTCTTAACTTTTTAAGCTTTAACCCTAAAAATGTTCTTAAACTGTTCTTGAATTCACCATCTTGTGAGTATTTTTGTCCATTTTCCTAGGAAATCGGTGTGAAATCTGCAAAGCCTTTAAATGTTCTTAACCCTTTAAGTGCCAAGTTTTTTAAAGAAAATCGCTAGTTCAAACTTTAAAGGCTTATATCTCCGGATCTAGAAGGAGTGACTGCGTAGACCTGCCTGAATGATGAAAAGGTGCCCAGTAGTAAAACTTCAAATTAATTCGCTAGAGGACAGAATCAAGTAAAGCAGGGCCAATTTTGGAGGTTCTTGGATCACTCGTTGACCAAAAACGGTTGATTTTTGTCAAATTTTTGCATTATTTTGACTTTTTGGCTTAAAATCTCGCTTGAAAGACTCACTTTTGGTGTTGTTTTTTTGCTTGACCATGAAACCCAATCCAATTCCTACGAGTTAGACCAAAATCACGATTTCTAACTCAAACTGGGCATTACATTTATAAGAACGTCAAAAATGTTCGAAGCCTTCGGATGTTCTTAGTTTTTTGGATTTGAAGCCTAAAATTGTCCTTAAAATGTTCTTATTTTTAGCATTTTTTGAGCATTTTGATGTAATTTCTTAAGAAAATGCATGTTTTTAAGTCTCCGAAACCTTAGAATGTTCTTAGAATGTTCTTAAATCTTTGGGCCTCGAAGCCTTATGTTCTTATATAGTTTGTTCTTATAGAAAAAAAAAACGTGTAGTTGATTGTTTTCATACTTGAGAGATGAATTCGGATCATTTTTTACAATATGAAGTTCAATGCTTCTAATGATACTGAGTTGTAATGTTAAAATGGGCTAGCGAAGTAAAAAAATAAAGAAGAAGGGGAAACTGTAAAATAAGTCATCAGTTCATTTATTTGTATTTTTTTTATTTTTGAAAAAGTCAAAATGTCTGGTAAGACGATTATCGATGAAGTTCGCTCACTTTTAAGTTTCAAACTGAAACAAAGGAATGACAGCATTTCTGATCAATTTTCAAGAATTGTTGTGTCGAAAATATTTGTTTTGGCAAGCATTATAATGCTTGGTAGCCGGTTTAATGACCAAGATATGAATTGTGTAATTCCACAAAATATGCCAATGTCTAAAGATTTTGTACAACACGGTTGTTGGGCTCGTGGATTTTACATTTACCCTCATCTTGGCAATCTGATGGATCAATCTTCATATTATGGTATACCAAGAGAATTGAAGTATAAAGGATATCTTAAAAATGATCATAAACACTTATGTGAGCTTTCCCCGAGTGGCAACAAAGATCAATGTATTCCAATGCCGAAAGAATATTTCATGCAATTCCAGTCCATGCCGTTTATCATTTTTGTTTTGGCATATCTTTTTTATGTTCCCTACATTGTTTTTTGTTATGGACATATCGATATCATCCACCTTAAAGATAGACTTCAAGCAGGGGTAAATCATACAATTTTAATACTAGTTTTCACTCAAACTTAGCTAGCAAGTACTCTAAAGTACTTTTTCAACCCACGACAATCCATGATATTCATGACGTAATGTTTTCTACGGAGAAAGCCCGGTTTTTGCCAGTAGTGGAAGTTTTATACAACTTTTTTCTAGTTTAAATTTGCCACTGGCTAAAACCGGGGGTATTTCCGTAGAAAACATTACATCATGAATATCATGAATTAGCTCCAAAATACATAATTTTCTTTTTTGTACTTACTGAAGGTGTTGCAATCCGTTTTTTGATACATAATTTACAGGAGTTTTTTCCAATCTGAGATTGTGCCATCCCATTTTATCTCCATACAGGGGGGGGGGTGGCGAAACCTTTTCAAGTAAAAAAAACATTTCTTGATGTGTATAGGTATCCCCTGGAAAATAGCAAAATTTGCAAAAGAAAACTCTGAAAAATTCTTTTCATATCTTATAGTGAAGGTGGACGAACTAAAATTAGTCTTTTATCCGCTGGAAATTTTAAAATAATTTGTCATCCCCTGAAAAAATGACAAAACGCTCTTTTAGACCCCCTGTAAATTTTGCTCGAGTAACCTACTGGAAATGTTCGTCCATTCCCTGTATGGATTTAGAATGGAATTTTTTCCAAAAGAATCTGAGATTAAGCTGCACTGTAAAACTCACCGTGATATTTCTCTTGTCCGGAAAATGTTAATCAATATAGAATTTAACGAATTGTTTCGTTTTTCTTTTTAGGGCATCGATGCAAATCAAATATGTGTCAATTACTTCAATCACAAAGTTTTTACGAAATGCGGAAACAATTTGCGGATTGCTACAGAATATTTAGCCAAAATGCTCTACATTGTGAATAATGTTTTTGTTTTTTATCTTATCAGCTGGCTAACAAACTATCGATTTATATCATACGGAAACGATTGGATTAAATTTTCTCAAAACAGAGATGCTTCAAAATACGATTTTTATTCGCAAACTGAGCCGACTCCAGGGAACCGTTTTCTACCCACGTTTGCGATGTGTGATTTGGATGTAATTCATTCCAGGACTTACAGTGTCCGTTTAACCGTTGTATGCGAAGTCTCATCGTATCTTTACTTCCAATATACCTTTGTGCTACTGTGGTTTATCCTTGTTCTTTCCATAAGCATCTCTATTCTCGGTTTACTAGTGCATCTGACAAAGCATCTAAAATACATTGTTTTTTTATGTTATGCTAAAAAGACTAATAATGATCTCTTACTAACTGATAAGCTTTATGCGGGGTTAACTCTACGTGAAACTGAGTATCTGGATGCTATAAAATATGTTGATTTCACAATGTATATTCAAGTTTTACGAGAGTTGGCAAGATATCGACCTGTGTTTCATCAAACTAACCGTAAATTAGGAGATGACTATATTGCGCTCCTTCCTTCAATACCTAACACTGGCGATCAAGATCAATGTCACGATGCTCAGAATGATAATAAAAGTCGAATGAGGGCGACAAAAAGATCCAAGGAAATCGAATAAGATTACAGTTCACTCTTTCTGATTCGATAATCAATAAAACTGAGAATCATATTCGAACGGCGCCTAAAGATGAGAAAGCCCGGGGGGGGTACTTAGGCAAAATGGGTGTCAGGTATGTGCGAGCCATAAGGGTACCTTTGCTCATTCCTCAAAAGTCTCTCTCAAAGGGGTACAAATTTAAAAGTTAGTCTCTGAAAGGGTCCCAAAATCACGAAAATCAAAAATTTCTCTCTCAAAGGGTCACGATTTCCAAAAATTTTGACCAAAAATTGGTGAAAATCAAATTTGGAAAAAATGGACCAAAACTTGGGAAAAAGTCTCGCAAAGGGTCCCAAAATCACCAAAATTTTGTCTCTCAAAGGGTCGATTTTCGATTTTCGGCTCGGACATACCCGTCACCTCGCAAACCTAGTACCCCCCCCCATCCGAGGGAGAAAGTCGTTTTGTGTTTAAAAATGCTGTGTAAGCAAATGGTTGATATATAACTCATTTTATAACTCATTCCGATGAAAATTGAAAAGATTGGGTAAATTTTGGTAAAATGGAAAATTTACGCATTCAGAACAGAGCCACGATGCTGTTACAATGAACGATATGTTATGAGATTAAATAAAAGCAGTTTATAGCAATCTTCATATTATCCCTGTTTACTTGATTCAAGGTTTAATCTATACGATGCTATCGTCTCTTCCGACTGTAAACTCTTTTCAGCAAAAAGACCGCTTGTGACTTTTTTTTGGCTTTGGGCTTATTTCTACAGTAATTCGTCTTTGGTTACTATAGTCATTCGATGATGACTATCGATTTATATCATACGGAAACGATTGGATTAAATTTTCTCGAAACAGAGATGCTTCAAATTACGATTTTCATTCGCAAACTGAGCCGACTCCAGGGAACCGTTTTCTACCCACGTTTGCGATGTGTGATTTGGGTGTAATTCATTCCAGGACTTATGCTACTATAGTCATTATCGATAGTCATGATCGATAGCTCACCTCTACTACTGTATTCTGTTTATATATTAATTTTTCTAATAGCACACCGCGCAGATTTTATTTTTGACATAATCATTACTCTCGATGTGTTTGTACGAGTTCCAATCCCATCAAACTTTGCGTTAATCTCTTTTGCACGTTAATTGCATCGTTTGACAAAAGATATATAACAGTTTGCACGTATCTTTAATTGAGCCGCGTTGAATTGTGGGATTGCAACTCGTACAAATGTCAAAAAAAGTGAAAAGTATTTATGACGTATGCATTGCGGAGCGCTATTAATTTTTATTATTCATAGCACAAATATTATTATATACATATACCAGAACCAAATATTTTGGAGAGAAAATAGTATCCATAGTGTCGATATTAAAAAAAAGTCTAGGTTCAATCCTTGAAATCAACGATTCGCAAATTTTGAAGTTTTTCTTGGTTAATATTTCAACATTAGTATTAGGATTTTTTATGATGGCGAAAATTTTAACACAACTAGCCGTACCAGTGTCTTCCAAGTTTACTTCTTTTTTTTTATGTGTTTATTTTTACCTAGTTTTTGCTTTCACTGTATTTAAATAATTAAATATGAAAATTTCATCTTTTTACCCCCAGAAAGATCGAAATTTGGCCAAAATTGGTCAAATTTGTCCCGCTAAGGATCGCAAAATTCCCAAAATGTGCCTTTGTTTTCTCCTTTTTAGTCCCGGTAAGGGTCCGAGTGTCGCTCGCAACTTAATTTTTTCATAGTTCGTTCCCCCCTTTCTTAAGGGGGGTGACACCTTCCAAAAAAATGAAGACGTGGGATAAAAAAATGTCATGAAAAAAGGGGGGATAGCAAGGAAGGCGATAGTTTAAGAATGGGTGGGGAGCTTACATATATATTGTAGATTATTTTCAAGCACTGTTATGAAATTTGGTCTTCATGAAGGATAGTTTTCTGTTAGAGTAGTTTGAGTCAAAAAGAAGAAAGGAGTTTATTATTTCCCTTTCTCTCTCTATAGATCTTTCACATATATTTGTCTAGGGGGATATTTTAAGAAGGGGGGATCGGCCCCCTTTCCGCACTATGCCTATGATCTTATATGGTTTGTTGTAATAAAAAAAAGTGTACCTCGGATCTAAGCTCGAATTACAAGAAATGTCTGCATTTTATTCCAGATCTGGATTCACAATCTTTTGGGATTTTCTGCACGTGCCAACCACCACTGACCAATCAGAAAACACCATGTACCATATCTCAGTAACTCTTTACAAAGGACAAAATAAAGTCTCCGAGACAAGAAACCTACCAGTTCTACATCAAAACAATGGAAATGGATTACATGAACGCGCTTTTGGATTTGGCAATGATGGAACAACTCCAGGATTTGTGACGATAAGTGTGAAACAAATTTTCCCAAAGTGAGTAATACCGTAGTGTCATTACAAGCGATTTTAAAAACAAATAAAATGGAAGGTTCCAGTAAAACGAACGATATTGAGCGTTAGAGAACGTTCTTTAACTATGTCTAATTCCTACACCTTTCTTTTAGAGTTTAGAATAACAGGAAGGTCGGAATCACTAATGGACAAAAATATTTTTCCTCTCTGGTCACCAAGCAAAGAAGTATAGTTTCCATCAGCGATCCCGACCGTCCTATTATTCCCTTCTCTAAAGAAAGGTGTTGAAATTACATGAGACCATGAGGGATGCGAACATTAGACCAAGTGAGTAATAAGCAAGATTTTAGGCTATTGTTCTAGTTCTTATTAGCCGATCTTTATTCAAACCCTATAAACTGAGCTATGATTGCCATCTTTGATTGAAGTTTTCCACGTGACAAATGTAGTTTTTCCTCAAGTAAGTATTAAACGAGATTTTGACTTCAGTTCATACCAATTCATCTCTTTTCAAACCCTGTAAACTAAGCTACATCTACCATCTTTGATTTGAGTATTCCCTGTGACTTATGTAGTACGGTTTGACCTTGGGCAAAATTATGGCAGCACTGGAACAGCTTCTCTCCTTATCATTTTACCGATGCTTTTTCCTACTTACAGCCAACTCTCTCTAATTCGAACCTCTACTATTCGAATCTTACTATAAATCGAACTAAAGCATTGGTTCCCTATGCTGGAAATTGGTATAAGATACTAACTGTAATTTGAATCTTTCTCTAATTCGAAGAAAATTCTTGGTTCCCTATTCAAGATCGACATTAGAGAGAGTCAACTGAAAATTAGCCTAGTAATAGTAAAATCTGTACCCAGCCGGCACGTCAAAACAACGTCCATTTGACATTCATAACGTCCAAATAACGTTATTTGAACGTTAAAACAACGTTGTGTGCCAGCTGGGTAACTGTCTTTGCAAGGTTTTGCTGCCATTTCGACCGATTTAAACAATTTTTACATTTATTGACAAAAAAATCTCGGGATATGCATACAAATGATTTCGGGAGGGAGGCCCTTCAGAGATTTTCAAAGGCGTTGAAAATTAAACCTAGCAGCACTTCGAATCGCCCCTTTTTACATGAGTCCCTCCTTGGAATAAAGACTCTAATACCATAATCGCTCTGGTATGGTATTTGCTACGAATAAGAAGTGCTCATACTGCTTTCGGAACGTTTCGGAGCAACAAAATGGAACAGTTCCGTTCCGATGAAAATAGTTGAGCAAAACCGTAACGTCTTCTTTTTTGACGTTTTGGATTTTGATATTCACACAGTGTTTCGGAACGGATTCGATTCGGAGCGTTACGTCTAAACTTGGTCTAATTTCAATACCAATCTCACATTTTGAAATTCAACAGGTGTTTTCCAAGTGAGGACATATCACTGATCGTGTCATTACAAATCACGAAAAATGACGTCATTCATAACAATGATGGTTTCCAAGATAACGATCAACCAATGAGATCATTACAAATGGGAGAATATGGTTGGTGCAAATTGACGCTTTTTGATTCGTTCAATAGAGTCACGTGTGGAAGGTAATATTTCATGAAACAGTGCAGTCCCAGCTGGAACACAACGTTGTTTCGACGTTCACCTAACGTTATATGGACGTTGTGAACATTAGATGAACGTTGAAACGACGTTGTGTGCCAGCTGGGTAATATGTTACTTAGATAAAGGGCTTTGCGTGAACCATATCAACCCTTGTAAAAGCCTTTGTCTCTTGATGGCTGCGCGCCAAGCAAAACGCTCGTTTGTCAGGCTCGCTGTTGACATTTAAAAACTTCAGGTCGTAATTCTGATATTGTCCGACCATCTCTTTTTCTGTTTGCCAACATTCACGTTTATTTTTTAAAATAAAAAACCACCAAAAATGTTTTAGGCCTTTGGATGTTCTTAACTTTTTGGGTTTTAAGCCTAAAAATTTTCTCCATTTTTTTCGGCCATTTTTACCCATTTTCCTTAAAAATCGGGTGTTTTCGAGTCCGCAAAGCCTTAAAATGTTCTTAACTTATTCTTAACATTTTGGCAATCGAAGCCTTATGCTCTAATATAGTTTGTTCTTATAAAAAAAACGTGTACCCTTCAAAAACTTCTGTGCAAGTATCTTCTTTTACCAGCAGTCTTCGTGTATCCACTGCACATGGCCCTACCGTAGGAAATATTTTCTGACTGATTGTTTTCATTTTTCTCCCTGTTGCTATTAACTTCCATCATCAGGTAGGTCCATTTATCATCTAGCTTGTTTTTTATGATAAATCTTTAAAAATGTTGATTTCAGGTGGAAATGCCCAATAAGAGCAGGTGCTATCCAATTGGAAATGTCTCAAGGGGATATGAACTCCATACCACAGGTATTAATTCCTCAAGGATATCTATGTAGTTAGATACACGTTTTTTTTATAAGAACATTGGAAATTTTTGAAGCCTTCGGATGTTCTTAACCTTTTGACTTTCAAGCCTAAATATGTTCTTAGAATGTTCTTATTTTCAACATGTTGTCACTTTTTTTGTCCATTTTCCTAAGAAAATAGATTTTTTAGGGTCCGTAAATCCTTGAAAATAATATTTTGGCCAACGAAGCCTTATGTTCTTATATGGTTTATTCTTATAAAAATAACTATCTACTAGAGGGAAGGACAACTGAGTGATTCCATTACATTTTGATTTAGCAGAAAATCCATAACTCTATGACTAACTTTTTATGTCGGGGAGAGTATTGGTTTAGTTCATATTACTGGTACACCCTGCTCCTATGAACGTTTCTCAATATATATTAATTTTTCTTTCTGCAATTGAAACTCTCTAGTTCGATCTTTGAGGGGCCTAGAATTTTCTTCGAATTCTTTTTATACGACAATCCAGCTATGGGGACCAAAAATTTAGTTTGAATTATAGAGACACTCAAATTATAAAGGTATTGTTAACCAGTAATTTTTTGACGTGGTCTGTACGAGTTTTTACGCAATGCAACGACGGGCTTACATAGCACGGGGCTGCCTTTCGTTAAGAAAATTCATTATGGCGACAGTTATTTTCAAGAAAATGGACACTAAGTTGACATCATTTGGGTTCATGACGCTAGGTCTTTACTTGACTTCAGGCAATATTTCTCAATACAGCCCTCACTAACCAGTCACTATTGTATTACAGTTTACTGTATCTCAATTTTTTTTTCTAGCTTGGACAATCAGAATTGTATTACCGTTTAATCAACTCAAGAGACGTGGAAACACAGGATAATGTCATTTTGAATCATCAACATCTTATACAGTATAAATACACACCTATTGTAAGTATAATTAGGTCACAGTGTGGATGTAAACCACACTGAAACGACCGCCTTCCATCACGCATCACGCTCGCGAAAGAGTGCGCGCGCACTATTAACGCCTACATGTCATCTCAAGTACATTTTAGATTATTCATTGAAAACAGATTACAATATAGTCATTTTTCATGTCTCGATTATTCAATTCCGAATAAAAGACATTCAGGGGAATAAAAAGAGAAACACCTGGGTAATCTAGTTAAAAAAACCGAAAGTAAATGGTAGACAAAGTAATGAGCCAAGGCAAAACGAGATTAGCGTACCACTATGAAAAAAACCGCCTCCGGCGGTCGATTAAAGGTGCTGGTTATATCTGTTGAGTTTAAAGCCCCGTAGAGATGAATCTTCATCCTTTCTCAAGCAAGAAAAAATGAAGCCTTTTAGAAGCCGCATTTAGAATGACGGATTAAATCTAGCACTTTCATTGTTTTCACGCGGCACATTTTTCAAAATCTTATGATATATTGTACTAGCGTTTGCATGTGAAAAATAAGGGCTTCATTTCCCATCCAGGAGTCTCGTCTCTAGCCCTTCGGGCTAGGAAGTCAATGGTTATACCAGCAAATTTTCTTTTAAATGAAAATTAGGCAACTTCTAAACTTTCTGTCCAAATTCACTCATCAACATATTATACATCACAAATACACACCTTAACTACAATCGGCGCCGAAATATTTGGCACAAATAGGGAATTCCCTCAAAACTTTAAAACCGCTAGTGATTTCTAAGTGATTTGATTTGAAATACGGTTTGAAAGTAGAGTTTTAACATTCGACTTGAGACTTAGGATCTCAGGATCTCACAATCTAAAAGCTCAAAAATGTTCCAATAAGGCTGCGAATATAGCCTGGAAGCCACTTAACCCCTCCCAAATCGAAAAAATCAATGAAACAAAGTGGAAGTACTGAAACTGCAATTCTCGCTCGAGCTTTAAATTCTGAAAAACGTTAAAATACCCAAAATTGCCAATATATTTCGGCGCCGATTGTAGTGTCAAGATTATACCAAAAACTATTTTAACGAGAATAATTGTATAAGTTCTTGTGGCCACAATCGAGGAAACGAGGGGTGACTTTATTTGATGTTTTTTTCTCGTAGATATATAACTCATTCAAGAGTTTTCGATTTTCGATTTAATATTTTACGCAACCAAAGGAACTGTAGATAAATGTTTGGAGGCATTTAAGTCAGTAAGATTTACAGATATGTTTTTAATAGTCAAGTTACCATTTTAGCCGGCTTTAGTTTTTGTAAAATTCTTAACTTCACAAGTAAACTCGAACTAATTTTAATCCTTTCCCTCCTAGGAATCAAAACACATTGCTACCATATTCCATCAGCAGCCTCCTATTCAAGCCGCCCTTCCTCCACCTATCAAACCAAATAGTCCGCCCGTTAGAACGCCCTTCACTCAACACCCGCCCGACGTGTTGAATCTATCAACAAATACAAACAGTAAATCGAAGAAATGGAGGAATAGAAACATTAAAACAGCATCGAATCTATCACCCCTTCAAACACAAGGAAGGTTAGTCTTTTAGACAGCGCACATCCCCGAAATTGATTTTGATATAGGGGCGATGCGTATCGTGTATAAAATCCCCGTCCGAGAACACAAGGAAGGTTAGCCTATACTAGACGTCACGACTGTACTTATACGCAGTTCCAACATTTCAAATTCTTTCTTGGACAAAATTTTGGATGAAAGTCACGTGGAAAAATTCGAGAAGTTGCATGAAAAGTCGTTTGCGGAAAGCGTCAAAATTTTAATCCAACATGATTACGAAAATGCATTCAACATGGAAGCAACATAAAAGTGACGTCAATTTCATAAAAATGTTGGATGAAAATGTTTGGCGGCAATCAAAATTCGCCCAACATGATTTCCAATATTTTTATTAAAAAGCTGGAATTTTATGAATTGCGCAAATGAACCCAACATTTCATGCAACAGCAATGTTGGATGCATTTGTGCCGGCCTTAACGGCTATCCCACTTCGCTACTACTTCGAATGTTTAGAGCCCGGGTTTTCGGGCGAAATAAAAATAACATAAGAACATCCAAAATCAAATCAATAAGAACATCCAAAATTTCTGAAGGCTTCAGATATTCTTTACTTTTTTAGTTGTAGCCTAAAGGTTTTTCTTTTCTTTTTTTCAACATTTTCACCATTCTGTGAGTTCTTATAAAGTTTGTTTATATAAATAAACGTGTATATCACTCCATCCTTAATTACAATGTTTCAATATTCATATGCACATTCAAAGGGTATATTTTGTCATTGATTTTCAAGGTACAGTTCAAAATTATTGCACTTTTAAGGAATGAATGAATGAATGAATGAATGAATGAATGAATGAATGAATGACATTAAATACTCTCTATATTTTCAGCCAGCCAAATTACTCATTCAATTCAACACTCCCTGAAGGCGCAACATCATCAAAAACAATAAACTCACCTATAGCACAACCAATGAACAGCCCTGGTGAATTTTCAAATGACCGAATCCCGGAAGACGAAGAAATTGAGCACGTGGCAAAATCACCTGATGTTGTTTTACCAAGGTTTGAAGTCATCAATTTCCTTCAATCAAACCAGTTATATTCGCCATTTTTTATCTTTTAGTCTATAATAACCTTGTTTGGGGAGGACTTAGAGGTATAATTAGGTCCCCCGTTCCAATA
This sequence comes from Clytia hemisphaerica, assembly GCF_902728285.1. Lineage (NCBI taxonomy): Eukaryota > Metazoa > Cnidaria > Hydrozoa > Leptothecata > Clytiidae > Clytia > Clytia hemisphaerica. The sequence goes on along the minus strand of NW_027103595.1, from coordinate 572,306 downwards.
CAATGCCGTATTTTGATATTAGGGGGGGGGTATGATTGAAGTTTAGTGACACCGCGAGGGCCAACAATTGTTTTGGACCGAGGAGGGGATTTAAAAAATTAGGCCTCAAAATTGTTGGAAAATATACCAAAAATGAATAAATCCAAAAAAAAAATTATTTTATTTTTTTAATGTTTTGAATAGTCGTTTTTAAGAAACCAATTTTATAATAATTATTGGGAGTCGAATACCCCCTACCCCCACCATCTCCCGGTTGGGGATGCTATGGCACTGTAATAAAAAGGAAGTATTTGAAACCATCAATATGATGCTATACAAATCTACTTTTCAGCATCGAATGTGACGTTGGTATACAGATAGACAAATTGGTCAACTTTCAAGCTAACGAAGAAGTCAGAGTCGTTCTCTCCATACGAAATCCAAATGGAAAGGTCATACCATATTTCTTGAATCCCACAATCTACTTTTATCAAAATTTATTTAAGACAAAGTACCAAATTAGTTACTGTTCAATGCAAACCTTAACTTTTAGTAGCTCTGGCGAATCGAATTTCGTAAATTTTAACTAAGGTAAGTTAGAAAGTTGACCGCCTTAGCTTCGATCATGGACAAAACATTTGAGACAAAGGGGAATTCCCTGCGAAATTCTAAACAGCACAAATGATTTTTATGCGCGTTAAACTACAGTTGGAAAACTAGAGTTTTAATATGAGACTTAAGACTTAGGACCTTAGGATCTCAGGATTCAAAAGCTCAAATTTGCTCCAATTAGGCTTGAAATATAGCCTAGAAGCCACCGAAACCCTCCAAAATCGAAATATTCAATAACAAAAAGTGGAAGTGCTTAAAATCCTGAAAATGTTAAAATACACTAAAATCTCGATATGTTTCGACCATGATTGTACTTGTGAAAAAAGACCTACATAACTCTTCGCAAGACCCCTTGTACATAAGCCTCCATTATTTTCTTTTACATCTAGGTAACATTCTGTAACGATGGGGAAGCCATTTTGACAACGCCATGGAAACGATCAACATTTCTTGAAAATACTTTCGTGTTCGGTTTACACCAGGTAATGTATTATATTTTATATAATAGACTATAACGTTATTGACAAATGCAAAGGGCCAATCACAAAATTAGTGTCTGAGAAAGCTAAGAGTCTTTCTGTCTTGCTTACTTTAAATTTGAGATCAACCCTTTTAACAAGGTCAGGAGGGTCTCATCTACGTGAAAAATGTCAATCTCAAAATTTATGTTCAGAGAAACAAAAAAAATCTTTTGTAGGCAATAATTTTGATTATCGGTGATAATAAGACTTTAAAGCTAATCTGTACATATATGAGACTGCTTGCTTATTGATGGTCTGCATTATGCAATTTAAGAAAAAAGACATTCCATTATCAAATAATACACTTAGCTTTAATAGCGAGTTTATTTATTCGAGCTAAATCGAATCGAAAACCCAATTTGATCGACGATGATAAAGACACTAAAATACCGTCGTCTGTTTAGGCAAGCAAAGACGATATAGAGCCGTACATCAACTATCGACTTTGTTTTGCGTCGACTTCACTTACCGTCACCCTCGATATCCTCCGATACATAAACTCGCTAATAGGGGAGTGTTAGGGAGAGAAGGATCACAGCAGTTATAATTCGTTGCTTAGATACCTTATTAATACTACGGTATCAGTAACTGTCCAAACCTTTTAACGCTACTTGATACCATAAATATTACTTCATTTTCCTTTAAAACGTATGTTTTTCCTTATGATAACCTAGAAATCTAAACTAGATTGATTTAGTCGAAATTGGTTTAATCTATACATTTTTTTAGTTGTGACTGAATATTAGCAGTCCAACAAGGTAAACTTAAAAATCCGTGAATTTAAATATAAAAATTTCTTTAAAGCGCTGAAAACGCTATATTGCCGTAAACCGTGCCTCTTAGCCTTGTGAATGCGGGCTTTTAGTTAACTAGGCTATTAACTAGGCTACCCTCATGACAAATACTATAAATAAACTATAACAAAATGATATATTCTTTACTCGTGCATCTTTTTTCTTTCTCAACAGAAATTTTTCCAAGCCACTCAGCTTTTTCAACGCTCCATCATTTTCGTTGAAATTTTTGAGAAGCAAATTTACGAAAGTCAAAACTTGATGGATGACTTGAGGGGACAATCGTCAACAAGATCTTTTGATTCGGAGAAACTTATTGGTATACATTGAAAATAATTTCTACACAATAAATTGAAGTTGAGATTAGAATTGTTTGATACTCAAAGTTTCAAGCAACCTTTCGTTACGATCTTCAGTCAAAAATTCTAATAATCTATAATTTCTAAAGGGTCGGAAGTTTATAATAACCATTGATTTTTTCTTACCCTCGGCTTTTCTCTTATTTTTTAAATTTTCATTTAAGTCTTCAATTTTTTGAATTATTTTTCCTTAAAAATATAGTGATCTGAATGATCTTTTCAACAGTATATTTTGTTATGATTGAAATATTGCTTGAAAATGACAATCAAAACAAAAATTATTGCACACTTAAAGCGAACGACTATTCTTCTCGCAATTTATAGTATCCTTGACATGATAAGGTTTAGCCTATACTAGACGCCAAGGCTTTTCTTTTCTACGCAGTAACGCCTATTGCATTTTGCGATATTTAGTTAGAGAAGAAACTCTTAGATGGAAAATGAAGTCACTTATTTCCCATTCAAAACGCGTGACCCATGTATCTTTTCACACAAACTGTTCTTAAAGAGTGTTCTTATACTAAAAATGATTTTTGACAAGATTCGTTTTTTTTTGACAGGTTGGGGATTATTTAAACTTTTCGAAGACCAAAATACGAATATTGGACCATCCTTAATGTCTACGAGAAACAACCGTACAACCTCCGCAAGCGTTCGAAGTAAGTTATCCTCATGTCCAGCAATATCGATTTTATGTATGTGTGTTTTTCTTCGACGGAGACGGCAAGGTTCTAATTTGACTAGATCCTGATTAACTGAGGACGACGGTAAATCAGCGCTTTTACCGTCTCCGATTTTGTGGGTCAAAACAGCGTGCGGGTTATTCCAAATCGCTTCGGTCACTCAACCGTCCTCAAAAGTGCAAATACATAAACTCGCTAATGTTTCTTAAGGAGCGATAGGCGAGTGGTCAAGATACCCGGATCGCACCCCCGCTCCTTCCAATGTTCCGTTCAGTTCATAGATAACCGAGCTGGCGGGCCGTAAACCCCGTAAAAACTGAAATAAAACTAAATCTAAAAGTCTTAGATTACTGGGCTATATATGATAGATATCAACTCTATCTATAACTCGGCAGAGCTTTACATAAACCCTGGAATTTTTCAATTCTGCCCAAGCAAAATTATTTGATCGGAGTTTTCCACAAATGGGACCACTACTACTCGTTAAACGGCGTAAATGCATCGAGAGCGCTATATCTACTTTTCATTGCTTTTTTGTGATGTAGCGCCGTTTGATACCAGGCCAAAATTGCACTGCATCATCATTTTGCGGGTTCACTATTTACAAAAAAATCTGATCAAAGATAACGGATATAGCTTAGTCCAAGGTTTTTATTGAATGTAAGCGGGTATCGCTTATCCAGAAGAAGCTTGGGTTGAAAGATCTTGAAATGTTCGTACATGGGGGGGGGGTGGAGGATATAATGTCCGGGGGATAGTGAAAAATCTACAAAATTGATGTCCAGGGAGTCAACTGATGCTTGTCCGGGGAGTCAGACCTGATGTCCGGGGGGGGGTCAAAATTCGGACCTACGAACCCTGACCCTCGAGAGACTGATTTTTAGCGAAAAAGCGACCCCCAGAGAGAAAGAAATTGTGATTATCAAAACACTTTTCAAAATTACATAAAGTGCTTTTCCGTTACAAATATGGTGTCGTTGCAAGTTTACAAATCAATTGAAAGAATTGAAAGTATTGAAAAAACTCTTTATATGGAAAAAAAAATATTTATTTATTTATTTTTATTAATTGTCTTTCAGGCTCTTCCATATTTTACAATGGCTATTCGTCCTATGTAAAAATAAACATATTTAAATAAAAAGATAATTATATTCTATGAAAAAAATATGCTGTAGAAACAAAACACAAACAAAACTCAAGGGTACTGACAGAGCTCACAAAATTGCAGAAAAAAAAAAGTATAGCTTGTTGGTGTTGTAGTGATTGATTTGGAAAAGTTCGGTTAAGTAGTAGTCCTGCAAGAATTTCAGTGTTGATCAGACCACCAGACTAAAATATCAAGTAAATATTGTAAATATTTTAGGTAAATATTAAAAATATAACCACTAGACCTCATGATCATAGAATCTACAATATATTGGCTTGGAATAGAAAAAATTGGGCGAAAGTGAGTGAGGTGCCAAGGTTAAAAACAAAAAACAAAATAAACTGGCACGACCCAAAAAATTAAAATTTATAAATAAACGTACTGCTTCTGTTAATGTTATCCCTGAGAAAATAAACTGATTCTCAGGAATCACTCTTTCTTTATAGATGCATCAAATCAAGGGAATTCACTTCACGAGTCCATGTTGAGATTTGGCTATCTGGATATTCCTCTATATCAACCACCTTTGCCAAACAAGATCAAAACCACTATAAAGAAATTGCTGGTAAGAAATTCTCATACTACTACATGTTTTTTTTTCATAAGAACCATTAATTTTTGGCTCAGGCTAGGCTTTTTGGACCTACCCCGGTGGAGGTCCTATAAATTAACCTTTGTCCGTTCGTTCGTCTGTTCGTTCGTCTGTTCGTTCGTTATTAGCTTTCCTCATGATTGGCTCGTTAGTTTTTTCTGATTTTTTGCACAAAGATGCATAACTATAAACCCTCGAATGTGACGGAGCCCGATTTTCAAAAAAAAAATTTTTTGGGCAAATTTGGGCCAAAAAACGGATAAAAAACGGGTTTTTTGGACTTTGTGAAAAATTAGGTCGTTAATTTTTTCTGATTTTTTGGATGAAAGTAGGGTACCATCGTAGGTAAAAGATGGCTTAAGCAAATTTTTGCAAAAAAATTTTGTTGGCTCAAAAAACGCATGTTTATCTATAAGAATCACTATTAATAAGCATACATCAATGTTCTTAGTCAAATTACTCAATTTTTTTTATTAGATAGATGTTTTTTTTGCTCATGAGGGCTTACTTTTAAAGAATATATGTGTTTAGACATGAAATTTTGGTTGTTTGGCTTGTTTTTATAGAAAAACTGGCCAAATTCGATATTTTTTTATAAGCACACTATCAATTACTTAGGTATTAGCGTTTCTCGAGATTGGCTCTTTCATTCTTTATGATTTTTTGCACAAAGATGCATAACTATAAACCCTCGAATGTGACGGAGCCCGATTTTCAAAAAAAAATTTTTTGGGCAAATTTGGGCCAAAAAACGGATAAAAAACGGGTTTTTTGGACTTTTTGCATGAAAGTAGGGTACCATCGTAGGTAAAAGATGGCTTAAGCAAATTTTTGCAAAAAAATTTTGTTGGCTCAAAAAACGCATGTTTATCTATAAGAATCACTATTAAGCTAGATTTTTGGAAAAAAACTTTTGGGGTAAATTTCAGCTAAAAAACGGATAAAAAAGGGTTTTTTGGACTTGTTATTTTCTGACTTTTTGCATGAAAGTAGGTAAAAGATGGCTTCAGCAGATTTTCGTAAAAAAAGAATTTTTCAGCTCAAAAAACGCATATTTATCTATAAGAATCACTGTAAGCATACATCAATGTTCTTAAAATTACTGAATTTTTTGATGAGATGTTTTTTTGCACTCGAAGTCTTGAATATGAAAGAATTCTTCAAGAGTATGAAATTTTGGTTTCTAAACGTGTTTTTTTATAAGAAACAAACGACTAATTTTAATAGATCGTCACTATTTGTGTTCTGAATGATTGTTTAATGGTCACGCTCACGTAGATATCAATTATATATGTGTTAAATGCATAACCAGGTAGGTCAATTAAAGTATCACTTGTTTTAACTTGGTTCAATCTGTTCCGACCTTCTGCATTTGGGTCTAGATATGATTTCTTGGCAGAGTCGGGTAAACCCAGGACCCAATTCATTGTCCTCTACGAACCTGGTCAACCCTGAACCCTTTTGTGCCGTTAACATAAAAGTTTTTGCCTTGCCAGTTTCGATATTTGCGTCGTATTTGTTGCACAGATCTGTAAAGCCCGAAGGGCTAGATATGCAGCTTTAAGCTTTCTTTGACTTTTTAAATTTCGTTCCGATGGATACGATCTAGTATTTTAATTGTTTTCGGAGCGCGAGATAAAACAAAGTAGGCGGCAAACGCTATTTCGCATCTCTCAAACCAGTGAAATTGCTTGTTGTCACGTGATTTCTTTGGTAGGAAATCCTACCAAAACTTGCTTCACTTTTCGATAAAAGCCGCGGATCTAGCCTTTCGCCCTTCATTGGTTTGTTCAACAGTGAACATAAATGTGGTATCATTGACAGCACATCGTCCTTCAAGCATTTTAATCACTTGCTGAAAAACTTCTTTGTTTCTCTTATTCGAGGAGATGGTTGTAAGTAAGTTTGTTTTTTTTCATTTCTGGTGTGTCGAGAATTATGTCGGTCATGTCTGTTACAATAGACTGAGGCCAAATAGTTGAAAAAAGGAAAGTCTAATTGCTTTCATTAGTATCTTTAAAATCTATATAATGATTAAAAACGTTAAACAAGATAACATATTTCTAAACATTAGGGATGCGCACAGCCTAGGCAAAACTAAAATTTCCAATTGCCTTCATTAGTATCTTTAAAATCTATAAAAATGATTAAAAACGTTAAACAATCTATTGTCCAGGTGTAGGGGTTGGCATATTTGTTTGGTGTACAAGCGTTTGGTTTAAAGGGGCAAGCTGAAGCATAATGACCGTAGGCTGAACAATGATAGCAAGAGGGTAAGTGCGAATCTCGAAGGAAACTATTGAATAATTCGTCATTAAGTGTTTTCCAGTCGGTTGTTCGTAGGTGTGCAGGTAGGGAGTGTTGGGCAGCAAGTGTTTGACGCTGAAACTTGTCGTATAAATAAATGTTTTCAAAACGATATTTTCTTGCCAGATTTGTAATTATTTTGAAATACGAAAAAAGTTCATAATGTTTGTCGGGATAATAGTGTAAGTAGCCTTGGTAAAAAAGGTTCCGTGCACAGATCCATGATGGATAGTCACGTATTCTTGCTTTTGTTTGGTTAGGTTTGAGTAAAAGGTTGTTGTCTGCATAAGTTGGAAACTGAGTAATTCTATGCTACTTTTGGTTGATGGTGAGGAAGGAGAATTATTTGCTGAGGGTTTTCGACGGAGGAGGGTGTTGGATTATTATAATTATTAATGTTGTCATTTATGTTGCTAAATTTGCTGTGTTTTTTCATAGTTTCAACGTCTGATCGTAGCATCTTAAACTCCTGGATCAGTGTAGATAGGTTGGCTTGTGATATAGGTTCGGTAGTAGTTTGAATAGGGTTGGGATTGAAGTGGTTGAATAAACGGTTTTGTAGTTCAATCTTCTTACCGGTTGTTTTCAGGTTTTGCGATCGGAGTTTCTGACGAAGATTGTCGGTTGATAATTTACCCCAATCTTTGCTTGAACGTTCCTGGTCTGAGTTTTTTGTTGAGTTTTTCCTTGTACAAGGCATGATATTATTTCCTTGTGATATATGAAAATTTTTGTAGCTACTAAAAAATAAACACCCGACCTTCGCGAAGGATCGAATGAGAATGAGGACCACGAGGAAGGGGACTGGGTCTAGTAGAGACAACGGGGCGGAGAGCAGGGGCGTATTCCTTGTTTACTGCCACTAAACGAAATTTCACGCCCCGGGCCCGAAACTGAGAGATGCGCGCAGCCTAGGCAAATCTAAAATTTTCACGTCATTACTCTTCCTACTTTTGCTTTGGCTGACTCTGAACATCCTTTCACATCTCTATCGTCCCTGGAGTTATCCCCGTTCTCAACATTATCCCACTTTATAAATGATATCCTTTTAAGCATTGAGTTTCAAGCCCGAAGGGCTAGAGGTGAAACTTTAACCCTTCTCAGGCAAGAGAAATTGAAGCCACTTATTTCCCATCCAAAAATGCGCATAGAACGCGCCGTAATCATGACGATGGATTGTATCTAGCGGTTCCTTTGTTTTGGAGGACTACATTTTTTAAAATCTAGCGATAGATTTTAGTTTCAATCCGGCGTTTGTGTAAAAACTACGCGCTGGTGTTCTGGATGGGAAATAAGTGGTTTCATTTCTCCCCCTAGTAACAACGGATGTGGCTTATAGTCCATGGTGTTGAATATAGGTTAGTGGTTAGACCCCCTGAAAAAATCGTCCAACCCTACTTCATGAATATAAAAATGACTTGTCTTTTGTATCAAGAGAGCTTGGTAGCGTGATAACTGGCACACAACGTTGTTGTAACGTTCATCTAAGGTTATATGGACGTTATGAACATTAGAAAAACGTTGAAGCAACGTTGTGTGCCAGCTGGGAAGTGAATGAATAACTTTATATTGAGATTATTAATATTAATGATAAATTCATATCAGTCTTGAGTAATCAGAATCAACTCCTTCAAATCCACGTCGTCCTTTCAAAAACTTACATAATGTAGGGCTAGGAGAAATGGGTTTTTCCAAAAAAAATCCATCCCTTTGTTGCTGGAAGTGTTGCAACCCCTTGGAATTCCAGAAAATTTCAGGTTTAAACCCCTCTGGAATTTTAAATTTTAGTAGGATTTAAAAAGCTACCCCCATGAAATTCCAGTTATATCCCTATGAATTTCCGCCACATGTCAAACTTTGGAACAGAAATGGACCTCAACGACTTCACGAAATTATGCAACTTTTCTGGTTTTTTTTTCACCCAACACGTCACTTTTGCTATTGTTTAAGTGACGTATTTGGATGGAAGTTCTCAGAAGACTCTCCAGTGGTGCAAATCATGAATAACGCCATTTAAGATAAAAAGCAACAAATATTACAGTGTGTGCAAACTGTCCGATATATAACACACAAAACATTGATCTATTTTTCTAGTCTTCTAATTGATGCTGTAAAAGTTGACGAACAGCATGTCTATTATTCTTTACAAACGTTTCCAACAACATTTTGTTTAGACAGGCTTAATAAGAACGGTTAACGTTCGAAAGCTCTCGTTTTCTCCTCTTAGAAGGCGTACGACGATTCCTTCATTCTTTGGGATATTTTGTGTACCGGAATATGGGCCATGAAGCATAGTTGACCCACACGATCCAAACCACCATCCCGCTTTCCACTTTGCTGCACACCCGGCGTCGTTATCGTTATCAGTGGTCGAAAATCTGTTTCCGTTCAAATTTTCCCATGCATTCCCAAAGTCTGTGGATCCGAAATTATAGGTACCTGACTTCAGCTTATATTTGTTCGCTTCATTCTGGATAGAAAAGCCCTTAAACCCGATTGCATATTTCGTTCCATCGAAAGCCCAAAGTTGAAGATAAATCATCATTTCACGGTCTTTTGTTAAGAGATGGATGTTTTCGTTACCCAGATAAAATTCACCACTCAGATCTCCGAAACCGTCTTTGTATTCTTGCCACAACCGAGTGAAATTGACTGAACCATCTTGTCGTTTCGCTATCATTGTCCATGAAGCTGAACTGTAAAGACCACAATATACTTTGAACTTATTTCTGTTGTAGAAAATCCAGTAAACACCCGACTGCGTGTAACCTCTAGCTCTCCAATCTGCACAGCCAATGTTTTCATGGACAGCTTGAGCCAGCATTTCTCCGGTTTGTGAAACCAAATAATTTGACACGTCAGAGATGACGTTGAAAAGCCTGCAAAGCCATGTTGTAGTGGTCATTTGTTTATGTTGTACATATTCACAATGAGTGAAGTTTTTGACGCATTTATCGAAGCAATGATCTTTTGAAGCTACTTCTCCATCAAACCATGGTTGAGGTCCATCAATAGCAGTGTTCGAATGAATATGTTTGAACGGTAGAAATGGCATAAATTGTCCAAATGAGAGATGAACACATAATAAGAGGCCAAACCAAAGTGCAGAAGCATCCATCTTCATGCCTTTAGAAATTAGAAATTTTTGATACTAAAATTAATTTCTGATGGGGATTTTTTTCCTTTTGTTTACAATTTTCATTTAATCTTACCAAATAATGAATTAAAGTCATTTACTAGTTCAATACTAGTTCAGATTTGAATTTATTGATCATGAAGGTTTTTCTATACTTTGATTGATGGGGTTTGGGTGTTGTTTTAACAAAACAAAACAGGGGGTGGGGTAGATGAACTTTTCATTTACGCCCTGAAAATTTTATAATAACATTTAGCACCCTGGAAAAAGTTTCAGGTTTTTTGGAAACTCTTGGAAATTTATCTTCTGGTAGTACTCCTTTGAATATTAACAAAATCAAATTTAAATCAAACTCTTTCGACAAATTATTAACTTCCCTGACCCCCGGAAATTCTTCTCTGAATATCTCCTTTAAATGTCCAATCACTCGCTGTGCTGTATGGATATAAAATGGGATTGCAAAACATTTTCTCTGTCGTTGCATTGACAACGTTGCTTCATTTAAAGGGACATAAAAGTAGTGACGAAATTTGTAAACAAACCGTTTGCAGCGGGATACAAAATCAAAACAAATGTCACATGTCAAAATAAAAAAATGATTGTTTCAATTGTTTTACAAGTTTGTTTTGGACACGTGATTTTAATTGTTCTCTTTAACGACATGTGGTTCGTGCAATGTTTACATTTTACTACTTTTATGTCCCTTTAAAAGCTATTCATACTACAAACATACAGAATAGCTTCAAAAATTACATTGGAATTCCTGGAGATTTTAAACATAATGTCGTTTAGCGACGTTGTGTTATACCCGAAAAAAAACTTTTACGGTGGTACTAAAATTTTTGATTATTTTAATTTTTTGAATCTTTTTCAGAATTTTTCGTAATTCTACGGAAAAAAATTACAATTTTTCAAAATTAAGTCAAAAATTTCTCATTTGAAAAAAATTTCCTATCGATTATTTTGGCATCCAGTCAAAATGTCTTTCTGTTTACTCGATTCATGAAGTAGCATTGTTCTAAAGTATCACCTTGTGCAAAAAATGATTTTTGGATCTACCTGGAGGTCCTATAAATTAACCTTTGTCCGTTCGTCCGTCCGTCCTTTATCAGCTTATCTCCCGATTTTCGAAAAAGATTTTGCCGGAAAAACCGGTTTTTTGGCAATTTCTCGAGATTTCATCATTAGTATTTTCCGATTTATATGCACAAAGATGCGATGCAATGCTCAAAATGTGGCCGAGTCGGATTTCTGAGAAAAAATTTTTTTCGGCCAAAAATACCGAAAATATGCCGGAAATCGCCGTTTTTGCAGATTTTCATTGGATTTTTCGTTTTATGATCTTTTCTATTATATCGCTTGAAACTACAGTCGACTTTCCATAACTCGAACCTCCTCAACTCGATTATATATATCTATTATCTCCATAAACTCTTGAGGTGATTGTTAGGCTATTCTGTCTCTCTATAACTCGAATTTCCGTAACTCGAACGATTACTGATTATCCCCTTGCCGTTCCAGCACTCGACTATATTACACTTCCCTACTTGCTCTAACTTTAATCATCAGGTAGGTCCAATCAGCGTTCCGGCTTGTCTTAATTGTTTTTGAAATGTTCAGGCTTAAATGTTCTTACGATGTTCTTTAATACGCTTAGATTCTTTACTTAAAAGTTTAAAATAGGTTTAAAATCTGTTAAAATCAGTTCGTTCTAAGTAATTTCTGAAATCCGAGGCTTGATTGTTCTTAATTTGTTCTTAGGTTTCAGCCTCGTGTTCTTATGAAGTTGTTCTTATAAAAAAGCGTGTATACTATAACCCTTTTTCCAAGAACCAGTAATTTTTAACGGATGTTCGACTTTTGTTCTTTTCATGACCATTTTCCTAGCCAAGCAAGCTCGACGCTCGATAATGCTTCGTACTCGATGTTTTTATAATAGCTTCGCGCTTCGAAGACAAAAAGACATATCGGAGTAAGAAATAAGCGAGAGTCGAGCTTGCTTGGCTAGGCTTAAGCTCTGGTCCCCTTTTCGCTCTGTGTATTCAAATTTTGAATTAAAGTGGACATAAAATTGGCTGTCTAAAGCCAATGCACGCCCTCTTTTAACATCAATGCAATGACTTCTTTCAATCTTTTTCAAGCAAAGATTTCAACTGCCAACTTTTTGTCCACTTTCTAACTACTCTTAAAGTGTTTGTAAGCATTTTAAGTCGTTTCTGAAATCTTAGGGTGGAATTTATATTAATTTGTTCACCAGTTTTGGCCACAATTGACCCTCGTGTTTTTTAATTATTCTTATAAAAAAACCCATATTCTTGTAGAAAAACCCTTACATATAAGCAGTATTCGAATTCGAATTCACATTACTTCAAAGTATATAATATACCGCATGTTTGAATTGTTGACATGACCAATTTAGGAGCTATTATTTCTCTAAAAGCGAGGCAGATGGTGTTGTATAAAATTTGGATTGCCCTGAATTTTGGATATTTTGACAATAGTGAAACTCAGAAATTTAGGTCCCAGAGGCTTAATTTTGGGCTTTTGCTCTGTTTGGCCAGGTGTAAAAGTCTAAATTTAAAAGTTGCTACCAAGGTCACATAAGCCTAAAAATGTTCTTAGAATGTTCTTATTTTCGCCATTTTTAATCTATTTTTGTCCATTTTCCTTAGAAATTGGGTGTATTAGAGCCCACGAAGCCTTAAAATGTTCTTAACTTGTTCTTAACATTTAACCATCGAAGCCTTATGTTTTTATATAGTTTATTCTTATTAAAAAACGTATATGTTTAATTTGATTTTTGAAAGAGTGCTCTTAAAAAGTAACCATGTCCTTATGGTTGCACCTGTCATAAGGGTGGGGTCTTTTTCGCTCTCATTTAAGGCTCATTTGTTTAGAGCTATGATGACGTAATTCACAGTATAATGGCGGTCAACTTATCTGAAAGTGAAGTCCCTGTTTTGATTGAAAAGGTTTTTCTAATGGTAAAGGTCAATTTCCTATCGTACGCTAGAACGTGTCATTGGCGTTTTTGAAAGTTTCGTTTTTGTATCATTACTTTGAAAAAGTCCCCTTTTATTTTCGCAGTTAAATTATACTAAAGACCTTTTAAAAATCTTGTATTTTAAATCCTGCTGTGTTTATTGTATCATCTTTATTGGGTAAGAAAGTGAAATTGTTTTATATTTTTTTTCAGAAAAATACCCCTTTTTTCACATTTTACCAGTTTAAAATTCTCTAATAATAAAGATCTTTTAAAAATTGGGATGTCACGGACCGAAAATTGTAATACATTTTTGAAAAAATGATCGTTTGTAAAAATTATCTTTCACTGAAGGCAAAAATTTTTAATTAAACCAACTTTCCTTCATATCAAATCAGGCGTGGCCTCTAATATTTCATGATGCCAAATTTTTGCAATTTTTCTCGATAATAATAAATACCTTATTTTTTCAATTTAATTAAGTTGTTGCCAATTGAAATATTATATCACAACAGAGAGTATGGTTCAAAGGAAACAATAAAATCAATTTTAGGTATTCAAACTAATCAAGTTACATTTTAACATCTAGTCAAATCTTAAAATATTTATTTACAATGATTTAGCTTGTTTTACATCGCTGTATCAGTCAGAACTGCTCTGCTGAATAACCCGGTGAAAGAAACTACCTAATTATAATAATATGGCCTAATTTTAAGTTCCGATATGATAGTGAGTAGACCTAGTCAAAATTAATTGAGATCCTCTTCCTCGATCAAAACTGTGGGAAATTTATGGTCTTATCCCGGTCAATAATCGTATTAATTAGTAAATCCGGTCAAAATCGAAAAAAAAAACAAAAAAAAAACAAAAAAAAAACAAACAAACAAAACGCTAAAGGCACACCGGGGGACACGAGAATTTTTTTTTCGCGTTGGTGCAATGCAGCATGCTCTATCCCATCAACACAAGAAAAAAAGTGCGTGTCCCATGGTTTCTTTTTTGTTTCATGGGGCAAAAAGCGAAAAAAATACCCAAAAGACGAATCCATTTCGCTCCATTGTCCCAGGAACAAAAGTGAGATTTCACTTTTATTGATAGAAAGAAAAATAGGGTGGAGACACGAGAAAGCGTTTTAGGTTGGTGGGATGGAGCATGTTTCATTGCACCAACGTGAAAAAAACTTCTCTTGTCCCCAAGCCTTAACGTTTGAAAGTGGATTTCTTTCCTACCCCTGTGAAAATTGAGTTAAAGGTTTTTTCCCACTAATCAAGTTACATTTTAACATCTAGTCAAATCTTAAAATATTTATTTACAATGATTTAGCTTGTTTTACATCGCTGTATCAGTCAGAACTGCTCTGCTGAATAACCCGGTTTCTTTTTTGTTTCATGGGGCAAAAAGCGAAAAAAATACCCAAAAGACGAATCCATTTCGCTCCATTGTCCCAGGAACAAAAGTGAGATTTCACTTTTATTGATAGAAAGAAAAATAGGGTGGAGACACGAGAAAGCGTTTTAGGTTGGTGGGATGGAGCATGTTTCATTGCACCAACGTGAAAAAAACTTCTCTTGTCCCCAAGCCTTAACGTTTGAAAGTGGATTTCTTTCCTACCCCTGTGAAAATTGAGTTAAAGGTTTTTTCCCACCTTATTGAGATTTGAGATGTCTATATCAGACCTGATGAAATTTTACATTTTCATATAGCGAACCCCGGTGGATTTGAAACTTCAAACTTAACCGGATCACTGAGACAGGGGTGCTGTTTTATGTTCTCGTTTGTTATCGATTAAAAGTTCTACTCAAGCTTTGAAAAGCTTTTGTCTTTAATTAGTTAAGCTAAACCCATACTTTCACCATTGAGAATTATAACTATTCAGTTCAGGACCACCGTGTACTGATAACGACTTTCTTTTGGTCTAAAATCTTTGAGGATTTTGCGTCTAACCAACGGGAAGCCGCAACTGACGGGTCACTTACAACCAATCAGCTGTTCGGTCCGTAATGTAATGTCAGAAGACATTGCAATGGTGCATATCATGTTGGTCTAAAAGTTTGGAGGGTTTTGCGTCTGGGAAGCCGTTATTGGGGCGCAATCAGTCCTGATTACCTATGATTCATGGAAATGGGTTATTCAACAAGCAGTGGTTTCGACTTTTTGTGTAGGATTTTCTTTATTCTCTTCCGTCTTTTTTCCTGTAATTTGATTCTTTCTCCAGTACATTAAAACATCTCTCAGTTTACGTCTCGCCCCACGATTTTTTGTCATGTAAACGATGCCATTTCCTGTACTATTCAAACTATGGCCAATGGGAACCCGTTTGGGGGTGCAATTAGTCCAGATTACCCATAATCCTTGGAAATGGGCTAACAAGAAGTGGTTTCGACTTTCTGTGTAGGATTTTCTTTAGTCTCTTCCGTCTTTTTTCCTGTAATTTGATTCTTTCTCCAGTACATTAAAACATCTCTCAGTTTACGTCTCGCCCCACGATTTTTTGTCATGTAAACGATGCCATTTCCTGTACTATTCAAACTATGGCCAATGGGAACCCGTTTGGGGGTGCAATTAGACCAGATTACCTATAATCCTTGGAAATGGGCTAACAAGAAGTGGTTTCGACTTTCTGTGTAGGATTTTCTTTATTCTCTTCCGTCTTTTTTCCTGTAATTTGATTCTTTCTCCAGTACATTAAAACATCTCTCAGTTTACGTCTCGCCCTACGATTTTTTGTCATGTAAACGATGCCATTTCCTGTACTATTCAAACTGGTTAACAAGATGAAAGTATACATGAGTAGAACTGTACTATTCCTACCAAATTTCCGTTCAAAGGGCTTCATAACTGGTAGAAATAAGATGATGGGTGCGTAGCATATGGTGACAAGAATCAGGAAAGCTGAAGCTAATTTGGTCATATTTTTAGTCGAAGCTAATATACGTTTTGATTCTTTGCGATGTTTTTTCAACTGAACGATTGAGATGATGTAGAGGACTAAGGCCGAGCCTACGAATATGACGTTCGCCGGTGTTGAGTATTTAGCGCCGCCGTTTTGTCCGAATAAAGCTGGACCGAATGTTGTGATAACTGCATTGTAGAAAGCGAAGAAAATGTATACGGCGAATAGTATGTTATAGCGGGTTGAAGTGATAACTGTTGTATAACGAGATAGTAGTATTACGTGTAGGAATCTGTCTAAAGCCATAAACATGACAAGATAACAGGATTGGTAAATGAAGATATGAGGGAAAAGTAGAAGGATTCTTTTCTGGGTGCATGACAAATGTTCTGTATAGATAATGACGATAATTTGAGTAAGCGAGGCGAAAACGGCTTGCAGGATGTCGCAAACTGAAATGATGAAAACCATGCGGAGTGAACGTTTTTTGTAATGTCCTGTTAAGACGTTGATGTAACTTGATAGGGTGTTCAACATTGTATTGACCACAAACATGATAACGAAACATGCGACCAGTATATATCGTGCTGGGCTGGACACGTATACGATGTTATCGTAATTGGAATAACAGTTCACAAAGTTGGATGTTGGTGTTGATGTGAGATTCTTGGTTTGTGGTGGTTTCGGTATCGTCTGGTTCATGGCTCTCTAAGATATAAAAGGTGTCAAAATATCTTCAGCTTATTTGGTAAAAAACTTTTCCTCAGAGCTTATTATTTTACTGGAGTTTTAATTATGGTTAAATTTTAAATCGTCTAAATCACTCATTCCATATGTGGCTACTAACGCGGGCGCCCGATCTTGCGTATAGCGCTACCTCTAATTTGGTTCCGCGTATTCTCGACTATACTTTGAAAGCACAAAAAAAATTAAATGAGCCCCAAAATCTCGATATATCACTTTTTAGAATATGTTAAGCTTTTGAATAAGCGAGGTTCAATTATTTAAAAAGTAGAAAATTCTCGATATGTTATCTTTCAACGGTTTAAGGATTTTTTTTAAATACTTCGTTACTTCCCACTCAAACTCTGTCTAGGCGTACCTACTCCGCTGCACGCTACTCTAAGGTCCCAATAGTTAGGGGGTCCTAATAAAAAGGGGAGGGGGGTCGGAAATTTTTTAAAAAATCTTATAAACGGGGGGGGGGTCCAAATAAAAGGGAGGACCGAAATTGTATCTCTAAAAGCCCCCCAAAATAAGGTCATTATAAGCTAAAAACAGGCTATATAAAGCAATTCAGTTTGTTTGTTTGGCTAAAAATATTTTCAAAAATGAATAAGCGGGAGGGGGGTTCCGAAGATATTTTGAAAATTAATAACCGAGTGGGGACGTGAGGGTAACCCATTCAGTGGCGTATCTGAAAGGGGTACAAAATTTATAACGGATATTCTTAATTCACTTACAAATAGTATAGCAGAAACATTCTTCTTTATAGATTTTGAACCGTTCTTAAACCCGCTAATGATTATCGATAGAGATTAAATCGAATCGAAATAGTGAAGCTTACCTTGTGTTTCGACTTTCCAATAAATATTTGTTAGTGTACCTTATTGTAGTTCTTATCTTCAAGATAATGGGCTGACACGCCTTGTATATTTTTGTTGCAAATATGACACTTTACTCCTTGAATATTTTACGTATAGGTTAGCTATTTCCCCCTTTTATATCCCCCTTTTATTCACTTTATCTACACAAGAGATCTGCTCTAGGAAATGTACTATGCTCTTTTTTATAAGAACAATTTTATGAGAACAATGATGGGCCTAAAATGGCTGAATTAAGAATCAAATTAGTAAAAATAAGGTATTTTAAATTACAGCAGTCTTTTGCCCTTAGAATAAGAAAAGGATGAGAACAATTTCAAATGTCCAAAATAAGAACAGCCGAGCCTCATCAAAAATTTAGTTCTACTAGCTCAACAAAAAAGAGTATGGTATTACACGACAAGGACTTGGAACAAATCGAGGGAATTAATTACACGCTTTTTTGCTTTATAAAAAAGCAAATCATCCTAGCCTGTACCAAACTCATCTTTCGCTTGAAAAACGGTTTGTTACAGTCATGTTACAGTCAGGCAAAAACTCGTGCTAAAGAAATTTTCTCGCAAGTTTCTTGCGGCGGAGTGATGTTCTAACGAGTTTTATGTATTTGCATTTTTGAGGACGGTGGAGTGACTGAAGAGATTTGGAATAACCCGCAATTGTGAACCGCAAAATCGAGGACGGTAAAAGTGCTGATTTACCGTCGTCCTCTTTCAGTCAGGATGTAGACAAATTCGAAGTTTACCGTCTCTGTCGCAGGAAAACACAGATACATAAACTCGCTATTCTATATCATACAATCTCCTTCAAGTAAAGGGATGTTACTTTACACCCTATTATTTGAGCATCTACAATCAAGCCTTTGAGTTAGTTGGAAAAATATTGAAGTTGAGACCAGTGCGTTGCGCATGTTCGACTATATTCCATTTCTCTGTTTCAGCATGGGAAGATGACGTCATCATACAGACTACTTGACCACAACGGTTATGTCACTTTAAACTGTTACAAAGAAGTTAACGATAAATTGTTATTCTCAAAACTGTTACCCCCTGAACCAATGAGAGAACAATATCCAGAGGTCAGTTTAACTGAATGAAATATTTCCCATCGTGTCCTTTACACCTTTCATAGATAGGAATAATAGGAAAGTCGGAATCACTGATCTTTTTTGCTTAGCGATACGTGAGGAAAACATATTTTATCTCTAAAAAAAAGTGTCGAAATTGGAAGAGGGGTGTCGACATTAGACCAACTTACGGTAGTTAGTTACGGTACACCGCCATCGAGGAACGGATTCAAAGTACGGTTTTTCAAGTCGAACACAGTCTGTGATCGAAACCTTCACACTACCAATCGACAGAATGTTAGAGAGACACAGTGCTAGCCTTATCCAGATAGGGAATAAATGTGTACAGAGTTTATCGTTCTACATCTGCAATTTGAGCTTTACAAAGAGTAAAAACTTTACCCACTTCTTCGCCCTAAGTTAGTTCTTCTCATTATTAGGAGCTAAATTTATCCTCGATGGCTCATATTTATTATCACAATATTATTAGCGACCGTAGTGCAGTGGTAGAGCATCCAGCTATGGTTCGCAAGGCTGTAGCTTCAACCCCCAGCCGGGTCATACCAAAGAAATTCTCACAATGGTACTTGATGCTCTCTGCTTGATACTCAGCAATTAAGAGAAGGATCAAGGGTAAGTGGAGAAATTCAGGACGAAAGCGTGGCGCCCTTCCCTACCTTCGGGTAGATAGCCATTGAAAAAGGAGCCTTCGGGTCGCCTCCGACTGCGATCACAGACTTATCATCATCACTACATTCAGCACTTTTGTTTTTAATGATATATATATTTTCAGAAAGCATGGATCAAACATCAAAGAAGTGAACCACCAAATCAAATCTTCAAAAATGGAAATGGTTTTGATTTTTATGTTGATACCGGAAAATTCTTCCCTGACTCAACTGCTGCTACAAAGGTAAGTGAGTGTTAATAAGGTTTTCTATCCACTAATAGAGTCCCCAGCGTTAACTCTGATCACGATATCACGAAAATCAGCAAAACAATGGACAATCGTACGCATCCCTTTGAAAAAGTCCAAATCACGTATCACAGCTGAAAAATCTTTCAAACCACAATCACGTTTTGACCTCTCATCACGCAACCACAAAGAAAAAATTTCAAAATCACGTAATCACGCTGCAAAAAAGTCCCTATCACGTCATCGCGAAAACCGCTTGGGGCACCTAGTTATTTTTCTAGACATGTTAAAAACATGTCTAGAAATTATTCTATTCTTCTTACATATTTTAATCTGAATTATACTTTTATCTTGTGTTAGATTGTGCTTTGAACGGTTCCCCTGGTCCTAAGTGTCAAGAAAAACTCACAGTAGATAAACGAATCATTTTCTCTCGAAAATACAATGGGACCAGTTTTTTTTTAGAATCTAAATTAATAAATGTTGTACCTTAGTCGGATTAATTTTCAGAGTTTTGAAAAATCCAAAAATTAGTTGAAAGTGGCCGTAAAAATGCAAAAAAAAAGTTTACTGTGTGTTTTTCGCTGAAAATATGATATTGAAAATTTCTACTGGGCTTGACTTCGCGAATCAGCGATCTCAAGCCTTTTCGCAAAGTTTATTTAAGGGGAAATAGCAAAACTTCGTGAAATTGCGAAGTTGAATCCAATATTCATGATATGCATCACTGCAATGTCTTCGACATTACACCATTGACCCAACAGCTGATTGGCTGTAAGTGACGCAAAAACAGTTCAAACGTCACTTGCAACCAATCAGCTGTTGGGTCCGTGATGTAATGTTAGAAGACATTGCAATAGTGCATATCATAAATTAGACTATTTTATTATCTTATTGCACTGACCAGTGGCGTGGTGGCAGGGGGCCAGGGGGCCAGCCCCCCCCCCCAGCGGAGCCCTTTTGAGAAGGGGCGCCCAAAAATAAGGGACGCCAAGAAGGATTTTTCAGGCGCCCATATCGAAAGACGCCCATATCGAAAGATTGACAAATGAAAAAAAACAAAAATTGCGCCCCTCATCACCTCAAAAACTCAAAATTTTCTGGCTCGCTTCGCTCGCACACTCCCTTTTTTGTGTTCATAATGAGCGTATAGAAGGGGCGCCAAAAACAAAAAATCTTTAAAAAGGGCGCCATATTTGCCTTGGCCACCCCAGAGAAATTTTCCCACCACGCCACTGGTACTGACCTGACTATTGCATATCCCTGCACCAAACCATATCCACCATCTTTGATCGGAGTTTTTTTGGAATCGGTACCCGAGATGAAGCCATTGTAGTGTTAAAGATTAACGTCTAACGGCGCTACATCAACAAAAGTATCCGAGGGAAAGTAAACCTAGCGCTCTCGATGCATTTACACCGCTATTGAGTAGTGCCGCCAGGGTACCACTTTTCAAAAAACTCCGATCAAAGATTCTGTTTTGCCGGGATTGAGAAACTTGGTCCAGAGATATATAAAGCTTGGTGTCTTATTGATTCGCTTTAGGTTATGGTATGCTTATTTGATGGTAACCACTGTTCAAAAAAATCACCATTTTCAAAACAGATGGAAACAAACCTCAAAAGTTTGGAGAATTATTCAGAAGAACCCGTTCTTGATACTCGATTTGAATTTCGAGATTTTGCTTATGATCCGAGAGCGAAATTTGTAATTATGGTAAGTCACATCATGAACATATAAACGACTGGACGTCTATCTTTTATTGTCTCTTTGAAGCGAGCTTCGTTGCCGCCTGTTTTTCAAAATTGGTATTAAAAACCCGACAATATTCCGTGGTAATTTTATTTCTTTGAATCATTTAGGTAAAAAGATTGATAGAGCTTGAACATTACTCCTAATGCACAAAAAAATTATTTTCGAATTTTTTCACAAGTTTGCAATATATTTTATCAACATTTCAACTCTAAAATGCAGAATTTCAACTGCGTGTATACTTTTGAATCCCTTTTGTCACTCCAATAAATTTTTTTATGACTTAAAAAAAATAGCTTGCCAAAGTTGAGAGCCTGTTTCATTAGAATATCAAAATTAGAATGTGACACTCTCTAAAATTATTAGACACTTTTAAGTCAAAATTTAGAAATATTAGTCGGAGTTTTGACAAGCTGACGATGATTTTGCCTCTGTTATCTTTGTTATGATATAGATAAACGACTTGAGAAGAGTAGAACAACAGAGACTTTTGTCGAAGTTTTGACGTTGTTAGCAAGGTATTCCCAAGTGGTATATCATCAAAATCTATTGTTTCATTTTATGCTTTTAACAAGGCGGCAACGAAGCTAGCAGCCTTTTCTACAAAAAGACAAAGGAGATGGATGTCCAGTCGTTTATATGTTCATGGTCACATATTTAATCAATTTGCACACAACTTGTGCCATTTCAACCATAAAGCCAATTTCAGAAGTCAGAACCTCTTGTTCATAGCCAAAATAGTTTCAGTTGGTAAATGAAACGTACAGTAAACTCTCGCTAATTCGAACTTTTTTTATTCGAATATTTCGATAATTCGAACTTGTTTCCAGTCACCGTCAAGGAAAAACTTATAAAATATTTACTCCGTGATTCGAACAAAATAAGATTCCCCATCCGAGCTCGAATAAGCGTGAATCAATGTTTTGTTTTCCCTTCACCCTTAACCCCCCCCCCCCTAAAAAACAGGAGCAGTTATATTTCCTTCTAGAACTACAATAAGTGCCGAAATATATTGGCAATTTTGGGTATTTTAACGTTTTTCAGAATTTAAAGGGTCGGGTGAGAATTGCAGTTTCAGTACTTCCACTTTGCTTCATTGGATTTTGCGATTTGGGAGGGTTTAAGTGGCTTCCAGGCTATATCCCCAGCCTTGTTGGAATTAAAGTTTTGAGGGAATTCCTCTTTTGTGCCAAATATTTCGGCGCCGATTGTAGAAGAATACAATTTTTTTTTTTAGGTCTATATCTTAAATGCTGTTACATCTAAAGTTGATCTTTTGGGATATTCTGTAATCCCGATTTTTATGAAACCGGATTCATTTGAAGCAGCTGAACAATCGAGTCGAGACTATTGTCTGAACAAAGGACATTTTCAGTTGAGATTGTATCAATATTTGGATGATCGAAACAATTATTCGGTTTCCAGTTTACGCGGGTTTGTAGACTTTCCAATTAACAGACATCTTAAAACACTAGACAGATCTACTCTGTCCCTAGACGATCCTATCGTCTACACATGATCACCAAAAAAGGGAATAGTTTAGGAGGCGGGAAGAATTTGTGAACGGGTGGTTAGCCCGGGACGGAGTAAGCAGTGGGTGGCGGAGGTGTTTACAATGTTTGATCCTAACTCTACCGCTATTTTTTTTCGTGTAAACTGCCCTGACGCTCTGAGTCAACTGCGCATATATTTTTCCGGCTACTCTGTCCCTAGCCCGGGAACCACTTACAGCGAACTGTGGTCTACTACAGTCGTTTTCAAAGATGGTGTTTAATTTTGCTTTAACTGTCGTGGCTTGAGAAAGACAGAGTAGCTATATATAGTGTTTTATTGTATAATATGTGGTGTCTTCTTCTGGGAGAGAGAGTGTACAATAAATATTGGTAATCGAGATCCCGTATGCATCCTTTGCTTCCAATAGACCTTTTCATAAATTACGTCACGAGCATCAATTGCCTCGTATTCAAACAATTATTATGGTGATTATGTCTCTTGAGACATTAAATGATTTTTTTATGGATAGGAAGTAGTTTTAAGAAAATTCGCTGGGAGTTTATCACCATGGCAATAATTTCAAACCGAGGCAAGTGATGTTCGTGACGTAATTTATGAAAAGGTTTATTCCCAACCTTTAAAGACGAAAGGGGTCTTGCTTCATATCGGTCGGCCCATCTTATAATAAATTGAGCACTCAAATTCATGTTCCAAAAGAGCATATTAATTCATGCCTTTCTTTCAGAGTTCCATGACTTGTTCAAATATACTTGACATGTTTTCTGCCTGCCACTTTATAGTGGGGCGTACGGGTTTTACGGTGTGACGGTATCAGCCATTTTTCCGTTGGTGTTTAGGTGTTTGAAGAATAAAAACGACGGTGTTTCAGTGTCAAATGCGGTAACAAAATAAGAATTTTTACTGTCGGTGTTGACGGCAATCGAAGAAAGATTCGTCGGGTATTTCGGTGTTGGTGACCCCGTACGTCCTCTATTTATACGGAAGCCGGTGGTATAAAAGCGTAAAGGAAATACTTCAAAGAGCAGTTGATAAAAAGCATGTGCTAATTTCCTTGTCCTTGCATTATAGCGTTCAAATCGTATACCATGTTTAAATCTTATATTTTCTCTTCTTAGGCCCATACCCTGTGCGAGCGTCTTGGTACGTTTACTACCGGCTGCTTTATACGCAGATGGGCAATGCAAAACGGCACGAGAAATACCCGAGGATGAATGGATAAATGAAGGGATTTATGTACCGATGCCTTCATACGCAGAAGGTGAGTAATCGAGGCAAAAATTGTGACGATCTGAGGATCCGTTTATACGAGTCTATCACGCCAATAAACCTTTTCATAAAGTACGATACGAACATCACTTGCCTCGTTTTGAGATCATTGCCATGGTGATTAATTCACAGCGGATTTTATTAAAACTACTTTCTATTCATTAAAATGGTAATTGTTTGAATACGAGGCAAGGGCTGTTCGTGACGTAATTTATGAGAAGGCAAATTCAACACTATTCGATTCACTATATTGCATTGAAGGTTTACCAAATCAAAACTACCAAATTAGTTAGATTTCAAAAAATAACAATCAACAATTTTGATTGAGCTTTGAGGAGGTTTTTTTGCCTGTAAAATTTTTATGATTTCTAAAAATTCTAAATCTTTTTGGGCTGTTTATCTTCCAAAGAATATATATGATTTTTACCAGGAACCATAGAAGGTAATTATAGATTATTCCTTCAAAGGGAAATTTCTTAATTTATTTGTAGAAGAAACTCTTCGTCTGTGTTTATGAGACGTCAAGTGGCTGAGTTTTACGCAGGTAGCCCAATAATCCAC
Organism: Clytia hemisphaerica; assembly: GCF_902728285.1. Lineage (NCBI taxonomy): Eukaryota > Metazoa > Cnidaria > Hydrozoa > Leptothecata > Clytiidae > Clytia > Clytia hemisphaerica. The sequence continues at coordinate 547,623 of NW_027103595.1, read as the reverse complement.
CTTAAGGGCTCTGACCATAGTCCAAAAGTTGATTTTGGTATTTGAACATAAAAGTTATATTTCAGGTTCCTTAACACTTTTAACAAAGAATTGCCTTTATAAATTGCTTTTTAATCGAATCCTTTAAGAGTAATTAAGAATTTAATTGCAAAAATGACGTTATGAACTTTAAAAAGATGTTAATAATATGTTGCATCACCCTCTTTTACAAAAAGTGCTTAGTTTTAATGGGTTATTAACTTTTTTGTTTCAAAATTTCTTTATACTGTCCGCAAAGAATTGAACTATTTTAAATTTTGCGGAAAATTTTTCTAAAAAGATGTGTCAAAAGTTATGGCTGTTTATTTAAGCAAAATCCAGATGAAAAATTGATGAAAAACCACTATTTTGAAGATTTCGAGACAAAGAAGCATTTACAAAAATTTTCCGCAAAAATTTTTATCGTTCGGTAAAAGATACACCATTAATGCGAAAAAATTTTCAAAATGTTTTTTCTTCGCCGAAACTAAGCTCTTTAAAGTTGAAATACTCTTCCTCGCAAAAGTCTTCATTTTCTTCTTCATCAAATTTTTTCAATGCAATTTTTGAATTTTCAGATTCAGGAATAGTTTTTCTAACAGAAAATGTATAACATGCCATAGTTTTGTTGGTTATATCAGTCTGAAAACACATTTTAAAAACGGCAATTATGAAAAATTCACTATGGTCAGAGCCCTTAAGGAAACTTATTTTGACGGGAACGGGAATTTTGACGAGTGGCAAAAAACCTGAAAATTTTCAACTTTGGCGGGAACTAATTTTGGTGAATAACAGCGTTAATCTGGACTTAATCTAGACTTTTAGACAGTTTTTTGATTGTCTTCAAGAGGTTTACGGTTATCAATGGAGAAAGGAGCACCGAGCTTGAAAGAAAAATGGAAATTGATTTGATAGAATTAGCTCGTTTAATTGATTAGTATTTTACCAGAATCGGGTCATAGGCGTATTGCTATTGCGTAACAGAAACGAAACTTCTTTTTCTTTCCAATCCATCATCAGGAGAATACGAGTCCGCATCATGCGAGCCGACGAATTACGAGAGTGAACTTCTGCATTATTTTGTATCACGGAAAACAACAAAAATGGTGGATAAAGTACGACCCCTTGCTGCAGGGGATGGGAAGAAGAAACAAATGTCAGAGCAATGGCTCAAGCTGTTCTTAGCGGTTAGTATTAGAGATATTACATTACGGTCTAAAGTAACCAACAAAAAAATTCTAATCACGCCAAAAATATTCTCTCATCACGTCATCGCACCAACAAATCATTTTTGACCAAAATTTCATTCTAACCACTAGGAAAATCATCCCAAAATCACTTAATATATCCATTTTATGGATTTTCTCTCAGAGAACCACCCCCTGCTTATTCCGGGTGCATGTCACTAGTCCGACACTTTCTAGTCCGACAGTAAAATAGTCCGAATCTATAAAATAAATTTACAATTTAGAAGTCTTTTTTTCCGACGTCACTTTTGTCCGAAAACGAAAGATTTTAGAGTGTCGAATGTTGAGTAAGGGTTTTTCACTGAGATAATATTAATAAAAAGTTCATTTTGGCATAGTTAGAAATAAAGGACCAATCAAATTTGCGTAAAGATAATTTATAGCAAAAAAAATGTACCGCTTTAATAGTCCCTTTTTGCATGTTCAGAATTAAGCTATAAGGGTTGTAAATCACAAACTTTAATTCCAAATCCCCTTCCAGAAAAAAAGAAGGGTCGTAAAAACAGCTCACATCCAATTTTTTGACTCTTGAAAGTCAAAGCCAAATCCTAATAAGCTCCCCAAAATTTAAGAAAAGTCGTGTTTGGGGTTTAGGGATCCAACCTCAAACTCGGCACATACCCGTCATATCATCTCGATAACCTCATCAGTAGAAAATTCGTCGGCAAAAAGTGACGAGATTATTGGCAAGTGACGGCGAATTTTCGTAACGACAAATTTTATACCGCTAAGGTATTCCCTCCCCCGGATTATATGCCTTAGTTTGTGGAAAAGTGGAAATAAATGCTCAATACAACTCTAACTTAAGAAAATGGGGAGTGATCATAAAAAAAACATTTCAAGAGGATAAACGATATTTCGGTTATCAGTCTAGCTATACTAAAAAATAACAATATAACGTGTCAAAAATAAAAACCTCTACTACAATATAATTTTTCCAAAATAAAACAAGACAATTACAAGTAGAGTTCTGTTGATTCCATTTAGTTAAGTTCGAACATAACAACTATGGCTCAAATCAGTAACAAGTTCATTAAATCGCAAAATCAATGATCACGTGTTTTATCGCGTCCCAGTACTCATTGATATTTCTTTGACCATTGTTTAGTTGGTGACGGAGACGGACAACTCTTTCCTCTAGGCGTCGCCATTTCAACCGACGTAGTGGTGGTGGGTCGCCATTCCACATCTCGGCCACTCGTTGTTCGTGATTTGTTTGATCTTCTTTGGCTCTTGTGATGAAAGTCCATAACGAGGGATGGTTCACGCCAACAAGTTGATTCCAGCTAAAAGAAAAAAAAGAGTGTTTTCACTGCTCTACAAAAGGAGCCTCAACCTTTTTCTTTTAAAACATCTTTCCTTTCCTTTCAACCTTATATATTAAAATATTTTCTCAAAAACTAAAATGTTTAACCACGCCCATAACTCAATTGGTTTTGTTTACAAAACGGTAAAAATAAAAGACAATAAAAAAAATAATTAAAAAAGATAATTTTCCAAGAATGTTACAGAGGAAACCCCTGAAAAAAAGAAAAAAGGGAGTAACGAGAAGTAACAAAGAAAAGGCTCATACTTTTAGTAATTTTGATTAAAGAGCAAAAGGGTTTTCCTTACCGATTGTGGAAGCTTTCCACGTGATTGTTAGTTCGGAACTCCATCGGTCTCTCGTGGACGTTCCATGTATTTGGGGGGAAAACGCCATCAGCTCGTAACCACTGGTTTTCAAAATACAAGACCAGGGCCGCCAAACCAGGATATTGGACGATCTTCTGAAGGGTAACGGGGTCTTGACGCAAGTTTTGGTATGATAATCGAACAAAATTGATTGGTACAAATGCCAATGTCATTATAGATCGAATAATCGTATGAATTTGTTGGTCATTTTGATAAGGTTGCTGTAAGCCTTCTTGTTGAACATGGCGCCAAATGGCTTTGCAAAAGTGAAAAAAGCAGCCATAGATGATCGAGTTTGGTAGCTCCAACACGATCGCCTGTTTCAAAGCGGCTTCGAAATCAATCACAACTGCATTAGGATTCAAATCATTACCAGTAAGATTTCGATAGGCAATTTTGATTTGTTGAATGACGTACTGATAAGATTCTTGCGCTTTATTGATGAGCAAACTGCATGTGAATCGAAACACATAATTGTTTAACATACCATGTATTGTAAACATCTGAGTGTAGGGGTGTGGCGCGGTTTTGAAAGTCCCATCCATAAAAAGGGTGTTACATCTTCCCATCAACCTTATGTCACCATCAGTTGCAACGATCAAGATACCACGGTTGTTGTTTTGGTGGCGAACAAAATTTTCTCCGTTGAATGTTGTTGACCATTCCTGTGGTATGAGGACTTGCGCTACTGTTTGTGGTATCGGCGGGACGACTTGTGCACGGGTTCTGCCGAGTGCTCTTCTTATTCCTTCAAATCGGGGAAAACGGTCTCCCAGCTCTCGAGGTTGAGGGTTACGACCACGCTGGACAAGTTCTTGCTCGTAGACACGTCTGGCAGGTAGGGTTGGATCAGCGCGTATTCTGTTTCGCATTCCGTTGACGTGCTGCTGATGGTGTATACGTCCGATCTCAGGTATATGATCATGTTCTGCTACACGAAGTACATTTATTGGGATATTCTGGCCATTGTCGAAATTATTTGTCGTTAGCGATGCTCGGCAATGAGTCAAACCACATCTCCAATAAATTCGATCAAGTCGTGTTTTATTCCTGTGATAACGGTAGTTTTCGTGAATGAGTATCTTCCCACGTCCCGAATCTATAAGGTGAGGCATGGCTGCTTGCTGAATTGAACTGAACAATATAATTTAATTTCTTCCTGTATTTATACCATTCGAACAGACGAGATTCGAACGTCGCGAGACACTTTGATCGAATGTAAATGTCGACATTTTATACTTCAAAAGAGCCGATTGGCGCGGTTGATTTTTTTAAATGGCGCTTTCTTTATCTGGGGGTAGGCAGGTAATAAAAAATTGGAATGTTGGAAGTCACGAGCGGTCACGAGGCTGGGTCAAACACAATATTATACAATTGTGTACTTTTATATCACACATCCTGGCTTTAAATTGCGTTTCCATCGGTTTTTCAAAGCGCTAAGCTTCTCTAAGACACATTAGAGTACCCTTGAATTTTTACATGAAATTAACTTCCTATGGAGATAATTAACCAAAAAATCAATAATAAGGTACAGACTTCTTAAAATTTTAAACATGTCCATGTCTGTCCTCTTGTGAAGTGATAGCGAGTTTTACCGTTGGACACCTTTCCTTGGCCCCTTTTCTTTCCAACAATTTTTATTCAGGTTTGTGCCTTTAATCTGACTGTTTTAACCTCGCCTTGCACCCGGGGGGGGGGGTACTACCCTTGCCGACTGACAGGGGTTCGAAAAGTTTCTGGCCTTAAGTCTGGGACTGAGTATTAGACTCATTTTAGACGCATATACGCGTATCGCTCGGGTGTCGTTCGCGAATATTATGACTTTTTTTTCAAAAAAATCTCCGATAAAGAAGGGTTTAAGCATTATAACCATAACATTGATGCAATGGTGGAGAAAGCCAAATATGCGAAAATATACCAGGTAAGGGCGTCAGTTTTATAGTTAAGCTAGCACCCCGGGGGGGCACTGGGTTTGCGGACTGACGGTATGTGCGGGCCAAAAATTGGCTTTTAAAATTGCACCCTTACAGTGCAGCAAAAATCAGTGAAAATCATACCCTTAGAGTGCATTTTCCCCCAAATTTTCGATCCCTTTCGTGCAAAAAATGGTCAAAATTCTAGCATTTTTGGTCAAAATATCTAGATTTTTCAAGAATTTTCTGAAATTTCTACCCTTACAGTGCATCTCTAGTTTTTCCGACCCTTACAGTGCATTTTAAACATATTGGAAAAGGTACCCTTAGGACCCGCACATACCCGTCGGTCCTTTTGCCCAGCTGCCCCCCCGGGGCTAGCACCCAGCGAAAATAAAAAGGTGACCTGAAATTATGACGTCACATGCGAAATAACTCGGAAAAATAACTCGAAAAAAATAACTAGGGAATTCCAGGCCCAAAATAACGGCATACCAGCTAATGCTTGAAAGTCTAAGTCTAAGGGTTAATAAAGGTGATTCGCGAAAGTTCATACTGGCGCAAATTATTTAAAAAAAAGTTGAAAATCATAAGACTTTTGGAACTAAAATAAAAACTAGTGATTATAAAGGGCCCCCAGCGGACCCAAATTTCACGCATTCACGCAATTTATTTTCGTAATTCGCGCAAACCCAATTTTTTGGGAAATTAGGGAAATTTTTGTAAAAAATCGGGGATATTGTCAAAAGTAGGGGAAATTTGCACAAATTTGGGTGAAAGGGAAAATTCACGTTTGTGCAAGCTTTTTCAATTCATGCATTCAAGCAATTTATTTTCGGTTTTCACGCATTCACGCAACCAAAAAAGCCCATTCACGCATTCAAGCAAACCGCTGGGGGACATTAATGCATTTTGGTGGTTTAAAAGTCTTGGAATCCATTTTAAATCGCATTCAAGAAGTATACGTTTAACTTTTTCTGGACAGGTCTAGTCGAAATCGTTCCGTAAGGAGCAATGATTTCAAAATTAATCAGTCCCCTACACAGTTCCAAACCGGTAATGCACTTCAATCTCTACTTTCTTCAATTTTTTACAATTTAACCCTAATAGAATCTCATGTAACCAACCGATTTTTAAGTCGGCCGAAAAGGCCGATTTTTTGTTGTAAAATACAGGCTCAGGCCTAGATAATGATATCGTCTGTTAAATGGATAGTAAACGCGGGAAAATATATATGCGCGAAGTTTACAATCGTTACCTTGGGTATCAGAGACCGAGTTTTCAAATCAAACTCTGACGACCAATCGCGATTCTATAGAATTTCTACACTTCGTCGTCAGGGGCTAATATATTCTTTAAAAACTCGGCCTCTGATACTCAGGGTATACAATTTTATTTGGCGGTATACGGAAAAAATAATGGCCGTCGACTTTGGTACAAACTGTTAACTCCGGTGGCGAGTTCTTCTCCATCCCGGACGTTTTCAAAATTATCTCACTTAATAAATGATTCCTTTACCGTGACCATGTCTAGACCCCAAGCAAAACAGCAATTTTCAAAATTTAAAACCGATTGTTCCAAAATGATAGAGCGTTGAAAATGCCTTATCAGCCCTTGTTATACCGGCTTTGATTTAACGCTGGTCCTTATTTTGCCACAGCTAATTGTTTCTCATTTTTAGCTCTGTCCTAATTTAATTCCGATCCCTTACGCGGGTAAAAAGGGCCGATAAAAAAGAGCAAATTAAACATCAAGGTCGATGTATAAGAACCACTCCTTGAGGCGCTATTATGGACTCAGGTAAGTTATGGCATGTGTCTCGAAAACTTGAAAATATAATTTTTGGAAAGCATTAAGCAGGCGGAAAATGACAGAAGCAGCCACCGACCTAAAATTTGCAAATATCTGTTCTGATTTGCCAGATTTGGAAGGATTTTCCCGAAATCAAGAACAGTTCCTCGTTTTCCAGGGGAGAAATTTTTACTTCAGAACAGTTATATTTTTCCAGCTAGGAGGTGAAAAAACTTTCGGGACAGGTACGAAATTACCAGGCGATTGATTTTATGCGAATTAACTGTTCTTATCTATCAGGGCTGACAAAATCTTATAAGAACAGATTGCTGAATTCCAGCTCGACATTGAAGGACTATTAAGAACAGAAACTTAATTTCCAGCTAACAGTTTAAATATCTGTGCAAACAGATCAACAATAGCGCTCCGCAACGCATAATTATTACTTTTCACTTTTTTTTGACATTTGTACGAGTTGCAATCCCACAATTCAATGCAGGTCAATTAAAGATACGTGCAAGTTGTTATATATCTTTTGTCAAATGATGCAATTAACGTGCAAAAGAGATTAACGCAAAGGTTGATGGGATTGGAACTTGTACAAACACATTGAGAGTAATAACATTCAGTTGACTTTTTAGAAATTCCCTCAGAACACATACGAAATTCTTAGATATTAAACTATTTTTCATAAGAACAGATCATATTTTTCCAGCTTGTCCCAATCTTCAGTCAGTAGAACAGGCCACTTTCTTTCCAGCTGACTTTTTTCTTTAGTTCGCTAAAAACAGACCGCCATATCCAGCTGGAACGTGCCTTTAGAACAGATATTTTTAAGTCCCTCTTCGGTGGATGCTTTTTCGAAATGAACAAACCAATGGCTGAATACGAAAGGTACCATGATGAAGTCTCCCTCTAGGGTGTTACCTAATTGTTTATGCCCTCATTTTCGCGAAAAACCAAAAAATGCTGACACGTCAGCAAAACTTGTTTTTTAAATAAAACTCCAGTTTCGCTAATGGTATAGATGTGAAATTTTGACCAAAGTTGCACATTATTGAAAGGATCATTTTGAAAAGTCACCACACTGTTCAAACGTCTTGATAGAACATATACATCTATAAGACTACACTCTCAACTCTTACCATGAACCCTGACCAAGGAAAAGGTAAGAATTCAAACTCTTAAACACCATTTGAGGACGCTAATTTACCAACTAGCTTGGCCCACTATTATGAGAGGTTATTGAAGATGTTGCTTAGCAACAGCGGGCCGAAAACCTTGTAGACAGTAGCTTCAACTGATGACCTCAATATAATGGTGATTTATTTTATAACACAACTTCCAAAAATGTTACATATAGCAAATGACGCAACCATTTTAATTTGGTAATCACTTACCTTAAAAAACTCAGAATAATTATTTTGCAATTGCTTAATGACTATACTTTGAGTATTGTGAGACATACTCTCCACAAATTTTTAATAACAAATTTTGCTGACGTCAGCACTTTATTGCAAAATTTCGTATTTTGCTGATTTCTGCAAAATTTGAAAATAAATTTAATGCAATGTTTTCAATTTTAATTTAGGAAGATACGGGAGAGTCAACATCGTGTTAAGCCCCATTGATAAAGGAAAATCGCTTTACTCGAGAGGATAGTCTCCATCATTGCTAGACTCGACCTCCGTTCTTTTTCGAAAGTTTCAAGTTATCGAGACTTCTATTTAGGAAAATAGGAAATTCGTAAAATGGTTGATAACAGAAGATTGCGCTAAGTAGGTTAGGCTTATGACTTTGTTTAGAACAGCGAATCTTTCAAAATTAAATTATTAACTCCTTGACGGTCTCAAAAAGCTAAAATATTGCATTTTTTAGATTTTTCGATGCATAAAATTCAAGTCAAATTATTTCGGCTTTGGCTAGCTTTGGCAACAGCTAAAGTCGCTAAATCATGTTTGTTGGTCCAGCGCGCAGCAGAATGGACCTTTAAAAAGCAACTGATCGAAAAGATTTTGTCTTTGTCGGGGCCTGTATGCGCAATAAATTAACAAGTCCAGGCTAAACCAACCGCCGATCTAGAATTTTTGCCCCGCTTACCCGCGCGATGTTTGACCTATGTTTTGGTTTGAATTGGTAGTAGAGTCAAATTTCCCGGTTAGATTAAAGGGTTGTTTCAGGTAGGGTTAGGGCTAGGGTTGGGGATGGGAGTTAACCCCTGGTTAAGGTTTTTACGATGGCCCCTAAGGCTCACCACGCACTTCCAGTTCTTATAAAATTTGTGAGCTAGAACTGTCTAGGGTCATGGCCCAGAAGGCTCACAAGACACTGCGCACTTCTGAGTTTTTTTGTGACGACACTGCGCACTTCTAAAAATATTTTAGAGACGCAAAAGTCCCCCTCGAAAGATAGCCGTTCTGGTCAGCAAAATAGATACCGAGTTGTAATAAATGAGTTGATGATAATAGCGAAGAGGCTCAGAAATCCCGAGTTATTTTTCTCGAGTTAAAAAAACCGAGTTACGAAAAAAAACCGAGTTATGACGTCATTTTTCGGAAATTTTGACGTCATTTTGTACCTTCTATATGACGTCATTCTCAATTTTGTACCTCATTTTTTCCCGTGACTTTAATCGAGTTATCTCTGATGGTATCTTAACTCATTTAAATTTTCGAATCATTTCTTGTTTTTTAACTCGGTTTCGTTTCTTTTAAATTTTCGATTTTTTTTCCTTGGAGGATGCTAGCGGCGCGGAGGGAAAAAAACAAAGTTGATATTTGTTCACTTTTTGCTTCCCCGATTTTTGCCACTGGGGAGGGGGGATTTTGCTGACCAGCACTTAACTCGGAAATTTTAACCTGTAACCCTTGGTATGAACAACTCGGAAATGTTAACTCATTTTGCGTAACTCGACATTCATTTTAAAGACCGAAAAAAATTTCATCGCGCGGGCCGTTCGCTTGGAAATTTCCCGCCCTGACAAAAAGTCAGAAGTGCGCAGTGTCACTTGAGCCTTCTGGGCCATTGACCCTAAGCAGTTCTAGTTCACAAATTTTATAAGAACTGGAAGTGCGTAAAAACTAGAAGTGCGTGTTTTGAGCCTTCTGGGCCATCGTAGGTTTTAACCCCCGGGTAGAGTTTGGAGTAAATACCATATTTATAAAAAACTTTGAACTCCTTAATGCAGTTGTGACTCGATGGCCGAGTGGTTAAGGCGCTGGCGTTCTTAATTTAGGTGCTTTGTATATAGTGGGTTCGAATCCCATCAGCGGCAAAAGTTTCGAAATTTCGGGAACTGCATCAAAAGCTTTCAAAGCTTAGCTATACAAAGAATGAATCAAAGAATAGAAGCTCAGAGTGGAGGATGGGAAGGAAATTTTTTTGCGCCACTTAAGGAACCATGTACGAACGACATTCGGTTATTGCCACGTCAGCTGGACCTTCACGCCGCTCCTTGTTATTGTTGGAAAGTACTTTCAAAGCTCTATCTTTTCAGCGTGCGAGATTTTTGAATTAGGTCCTGAATCAAAACTGCCTTCAGCCGAAAATATCGTTCATGAGAGCACGAAATTTTGCCGGTGGACAGTCAAAGAGTTAACAGCTTGAAAGTTCCAGGAAAAATTCCGAAGCCATGAGAAAGTCTACTTTAGGCGTACAAACTTTCGCGAGCAGACAGTTTCGCAAGGTCAAAAAATTGTGAAATTTACTTTCGCGAGTTTGAGGAAAAAATATTTTCCGTAAGCATAAAAGCGACTTGGGTGATAAAAATTTTCACGCGAAAATTGGCTTAAAAGTAACAAATAATTCTTGACCTCGATCATAACTTGGTGTTGGGTACTGGGGGAGAACGGGTTACGGAGATGTGCTTTAATTTTGCAACCTGTGTATCATTGTATCAGGGTATCTTTTTTCAGCTCCACAAGTCCCAGTTAGAGTAAAAAACAAGTAAAAAAAATTGGAATTTTAGTTCTATTCAGGGCCACTTTTTTCAAAAGTCCAACGTAGGGTCCATTTTTCAAATCTCAGCGGAACACCCCCATTGGTCGGCAAGGGTAGCACCTCCCAGAGTTTAAAGCTTCCAACTGTTATGTTTTAGAAGCCCCTCCCCACAACTCTCGTTTCACATACTCACGTATTGACACGCGATAAATCCATTTTCATGTTCACGCAACATTTTTGTTTTTATTCTTTACTACAATCATGGAGAAAATATTTGAGACAAAGGGGATTTCCCAGCGAAATGTTAAACACCATACATGATTTTTAAGCGCGTTAAACTACAGTCGGAGAGTTTTAACATGAGACTTAAGACTTAGAACCGGGCTTAGAACTTTAGGGTCTCAGGATTTAAAAGCTCAAATTTGCTCAAATAAGGCTTGGAATATAGTCTAGAAGCCACTGAACCCCTATAAAATTGAAATATTCAATGAAAGAAAGAAAGAGGAGGTGGTAAAATGGCAATCCTCGCCTGAACTTTAAATTCTGAAAAACGTTAACATATAGTAAAAAAATGTCAATATATTTCGACCATGATTGTAAGTTTATGTGGCCACTTTTTAAAACTACTTTTATTAAGGGGTGTTGTTTCATTAAACAGTTTTCTGCCCGTTTTATTCGAAATACGGATTATTAGTCACATCCCCCTGTTTGAAAGCGATAAATTCTCCTTTCCTTTTTGTGAGGGGGGGGGGTAAATGAGACACACCCAAAGGAACAGACATAAATAACGTCACCGGCGCCATAGGGCTGGTACATCACGGTCCGCTAAAAGTGTAAGAGAAAAAAATAATGTTTTGTTGTGTGTGCAGCGCCTCAGAGGAAACCCCCAAACAGCAAGCTCACCATTTTTTCCTTCCCCTTTTATTACACTTTTTTTATAAGCAACTCCTATTTTCGGGCTTGCTTGGACGTTGCTTAGCGTTCTAGTTCAATTTCTGAAAAATATGTTTAGACCACCACCTATATATGCTTATTGGATTAAGGCAAGGGCTATTGTTTGCCATGGTTAGATTATCTAAAAAACTTTTACTTATATGGTATAAAAAGTTGGCTAATTCGAGGCCTGGAACCTCTTCAACCTTCAACGTTGCTTATAAAAAATGTGCCTCCTCTTTGGCGATTCATATTTTCGTTATATATATATGGAAAAAAACATATAATTATAAAAATATTAGTGCCTTTTTATGTTTCATCTTTATTTTATTTAGTATTTTCAACACTTTCTCTCCTTGAGGTCAGATCTCTGATCTTCACCATATATATTTTTTGATACTCGTTGTCGGACAAAATTGTTGTCGGAATACTGACGCATCCGTCAAATCCAATGTCGGACATTTTTACTGTCGGACTAGAAAGTGTCGGACAACTGACGACCTCCCCTTATTCCTACCCCCCCCCATTACACGTCATATCTTCGAAAGGGATTTCAATTCTTGGTATTCATGACGTAATCTTTTATTTGTAAACACCCGAAAAACACCGGACGTTTGCCACCAGTTTTGAATCTAAACAATTAAAGGGAACGACGCATGGTATATTTATTAAATGCTGATCTACAATCTCCCTCGAAATATATTGAGATTTTAGTGTATTTTAACGTTTTTCAGAATTTAAAGTTCGGGCGAGAATTGCTATTTTAGCACTTCCACTTTCTTCCATTGAATGTTTCGATTTTAGAGGGGTTTGGTGGCTTCTAGGCTATATTCCAAGCCTCATTCGAGCAAATTTGAGCTTTTAAATCCTGAGATCCTAAGCTCCTAAGTCTTAAGTCTCATGTTAAAACTCAGAGTTAAAACTCTACTTTCCAACTGTAGTTTAAGGCGCCTAAAAATCCATTGTGGTGTTCAAAATTACACCGGGAACTCCCCTTTGTCTCAAATATTTCTTGAAGGATTGTAGCATTGGCACAAACACCCATACGGAGGAGTATTTAGGAGTGCTGGATCATAACAAAAACCAAAAGTGACTTAATTCCAAAAAATATATTCAAAAAAGTGAATATAATTTACTATAATGTTCAACAACAACACAAAAAGACTTACATAAAACTGAAAGAAAAAAAGAATGTATTTTTCTTTTGAATGAAATCGAGTGTTTCTATTTTTAAATGAAGACATTCTATTGTGAATATATTCGAAAACTTCTTTGCAATCTTTTTGTTTACATTTTGTCTTCATTCACTTTCGTTTACTGTTGAAAACATAACAAAGTTTTAGCTATACTCTTAAACCGCGTATAATTGTCGGTTAAGCCAAGCCAATCAGCTTTCGGGCTGACATCAGCATGTATTTCAGAGTATACCATGGAAGTACCACCAAATCCGACCCCTACTATAAGTATAGCGCTATTGCCTTTAAACTGGTTGCAAACGCCCGTTGTTTTTCGTGTGTTTCCGTAGTAAAACGTTATGGATATCAAAAATTAAAGTTATAGGAGTTTATTTGTAAGTTGATGACATAGTTGCTGGTGTCAGCAAGAATTCCAGGATCATTCAAACGAATTTATTTTAAGTGCATTTTGATTATATCTATATATTAATAGCCGTAGTCTGCATGTGTGTTTGTTTTTTTTGTGTGTCACTTTCGTTTTCGCAAGCAATGTTTTGTTCTTTTAAAAGATGACTTTTGCTTCTTGCTCCACAAATGTGTTAAATCAGATTCGCGCCGTTTTATAAAGACTTTGTTTTGATTGATAGATTAGACTTTTTCTTGTGTTTTATGTTTTCGAATGTAATTAACGACCTTATTTGATTTGAGACATTCGAATTCTTTTCAAAACAAAAGAAAATCTTTAATTAAAACAGAATCTGTTAAAGAAAAGAACAAATATAAAATAAAACATAAGAATCACAAGACAAGTTTGTTAGAACAACAGCAACATTAAAAATACATTCAAAAGGCGGTAAAAACTAGAGTTCTTTCTTCGTAAAAAGGGACCTTTAAACATCAATGTCGAAAATTATTTTGCTGTAAATCTAAGTCATTGTTGAATTTGAAAAGTTATCGAAGTTATGACGAAGTTATTTTATAAAAGGGAACATAAAATTGCGCTATCACGCTTTTTTGTCTGCGTGTCCTAGCTGCCTTCCGTAGGGACTATGGTTGCGAGCTGACTTCCGGCCCTGTCCCTCGGACCCTTAGCAGAATAAAGAGGAGAAGAAACAAGGGAAATAATTGTGTGAATTTAAAATAATTCTATTTTTGGAATTAATTTGACCAAATTTCTATCTTTCTGGGGGCAAAAAGTTGAAATTTTCCTATTTTTCCGATTCTTAGTGGGACTGAAGTTTTATTTTCCGATTTTTCAAACTGCCATGTTTCAAAAAAGGCACCCTTAAGGCCGGCACATACCCATACCCTTCTCTTGCCTAAGTACCCCCCCCCGGGCTGCCTTTTTTCGACGAATCTCGTGTCATGTCTATTATTTCACTGCGCTTATCTTGACATCAAAGTTTTCCTAAACATCAAGAACTACGGCAAATGTAACGCGAACGAAGCGAGGAAAAAAATCTAATTGCAGAGCCGTCTCGGACGTCGCTGGTCGCCGGTATGGTGTAATTTGGGAATGACGCCCTTTTTCTGTTTTCTGATCATTTTTGCTAAACCGGCGTGCGACGCCGGGTACCGGCTAGTTTATATTTATTTAGGCTTTCTCGTTCTAGACTCAATTCAAGAATATGGAACAAAGCAGTTTGTTTTCAATCAAGTATATGATGAAATACTGCCCTCAGCACGGATTTTTTGTAAGTAAACTTTGACCTCTCATACCAATACAATAAGACACACCCAGGTGTAGAGAAAATATACGGAGATCACATTAAACCTTTGGTTTCTTAGTCTTTACCCCTCCCAAAGAACAGAAAATCCAACTTCCTCAAAACGTGGGTAAATTTTGTTCTAGAATAGGTTACAGTTGTTACATTTTTACGAGCATACCTTCTGTTTATTGTTCAATTGTTCACTAAATCGCTCAAAATTGCTGAATTATAAGATCCAATCAACTTTGAAGAGTAATAGACCTTTTCATAAATTACGTCACGAACATCACTTGGCTTGTTTTGAAATTATTGCTATGGTGATTAACTCCCAGCGGATTTTATTAAAACTACTTTTTTCTATTCATAAAAAATCATTTTATGGCCCTTTTATGTCTCAAGAGACATAACCACCTTGATAATTGTTTGAATACGAGGCAACTAATTTTCGTGACGTGATTTATGAAAAAGTCTATTAAGCCAAAAGGTTTTTTGAAACAGAAAGAAAAGCCGAGTTTCGTTTTGAAACTTGAAGGTTCTTACAAATAAACTTTATATTATTGTGTCTGTTCAATTTGGCAGGTGTCATTGGAGAGATGTCAAAACATCCATTGGAGTGGAATGACGTTTGCTTCTTATTGTGTTTCTCCCCCTGCATCTTTTTACCAGGTATTTATTGCCTTCTTCCAAAGGAAAATTACACCCCTGTCTCAATTCCTTATCTGTTTTGTCATTTTCTTTTCCCCTGTCTCGATGGAAACCGATGGAATTCTTTAAGCAAGTGGAGATAAAGAAAGCTGAATTATTTCGAATATTTTAATTTAATCACACAAGTAAAGCGGTAATTACATGTTCTATGTTACAAAAAAGGGTCAGCACTTTTCATTTTCAATATTTTTCATAAAAATGCCAGGATAGGTGTTAAGGAATTTGAAAAATCCTGTTCGTCGTGGTTTGTTTACAGAAAGTATTTTAAGAGGGTTTCTTCTTGACGGGGACTGGAAACAAGTTTGAATTGTAGAAAGATTTTAATAATAGAAGTTCGAATACATACAAAATTCGAAAGCAGGCTCGGAGACGCTTAGGCCGAGGGCTTGACAAGGCTGAAAATGATTATAAGGATGCTTATATCCCAGGCAAAATTTTAGGGAAATCCTGAAAATCCGTAAAATCCCAGCCAAAAACAGCCAAAATAAGAAAAATATAAGAAAAATACATTTTTCGTAGGCTCAAGGTAGTGCTTAGCATATGCATAAATTTTTGTCATGTCTGAGCCTAGATATTCTTATAATCGCAATGCTTATAAAAAAAACATGTAAGCGTGAGTTTGCTGTACTTACTTATTATCCATTCCTAGTCTAATGAAAAACCATTAAAGGTTTTATTTTTGCACAAGTGTTTTCCGTTTCATATCAGATACATATTTCATATCAGGACAGTGTCTCCCTATTGTTATATCATACTGACATAAGCAAAAATATGTTTTTCTTTTTTTCTTTCTGACCAATCTTGCTCCACATCCGTGTCAATCCAATGTGAAAAAGCTTGTGAATTAAAAGTGATGAGTAAGCAAACGATATCTCTCTTAAAACCATTAAAACCATTAAAATTCTTTATCAGGGCAAAACTGAAGACGCAACTGTATTAATTCAATCAAAACTCTTTAAATTCTTTATCAGGGCAAAACTGAAGACACAACTGTATTAATTCGATCTGTTGACGAGCAATCGTTGGTAAAACATGTCAAGTGGAACGACAAATTACAGGTACTGTGTCCAACCTTTGTTTCTACCTTACTGGGATACAATCTTGATTTGATTTCGCGGATGAGACCCAAATCCGTGAAATCCGCAAAATCTACTTTAAGTCATCTTTGGAATTTTGAAAGGCCTTATCCGCGAAATATTTCTAAACAAAATTAAGAGAGGAGAGGAAGAGCGCAATGCAGGGCGAAGGATAAAACCACCACTCGAGGCACCTTTCTGTAGAACCGAGCGCTATCGTGCCTCTTTCTTTCCTTTTTGCATAAATGAATGGAATAACCTCGGAGATCATATACGGAATCTTCCAACTATTAAGTCCTTTAAGCAAGCAATTCTCCAATTCCTCAGACCCAGTGCTAACTCAGTTTTCAAAGCTAGTGACAACAAGGGCGTGGTTCTCCTTAACCGATTAAGGGTTGGTTTCAGTCATCTTCGTGAGCATAAGTTCAGGCACAATTTTGCTGACACAGTCGACCCTTTTTGCAACTGTCGACAAAATTCAGTCGAAACAACACAGCATTTTTTGGTGCATTGCTCTGATTAATCTAACGACAGACTTGTTATGTTTGACAGCCTTCTTCAACTTGACATATCTTTGTTTCCATTTAATCCCAGAACATTGTGTAGAATACTTCTTTATGGTGACCCCGAATTTAGCGTTGTCCAAAATCATAATATATTGAGCATAACGATAAAATTCATCTGCGATACTGGACGTTTTGGGGGACCGTTATTCTAGTCTTATGCTCCAAGTGCTCTCCTAGCTCTTTCTGTTTATTTTTATTTTTGTTATCAATTATTTTCTGTAGTTAGTTTTTGTTGTTTTTTTCTTTTTATATATATTTTCTTTTTATATATATTTTCATTTCTTAGTTATTATTGCTCATCTTGTAAGCTCATTTGGGGTTCCTTCCTCCTGGCGGTATGATCTGGTGGTCCTTTTGCGGGAGGATAGGAACCTTTAGATTTGTACTATTTGTTCGTGGGACTATACTATAGATAAAAAAAAAAAAAAAAAAAAAAAAAAAAAAAAAAAATTAATCTCGAAATCTTAAAATTTAATCCATGCGAAAGTTTATCCTATTAAAGTAGAAAGATGTTACATTCCTTATTTAACTAAAATCTGTACTCAATATATTAATTTACTTATTACTGATATTCACATGGCGGAATTTGCTTGAAAACTTAAATTTTTCCTAAATTGTCCCATAAATATTTTGGCCAAATTCTATCCTATTTTACTAAATAAATTGTCAAAATCAACAGAATCAACTTTTGGCTTTATTCTACAAAATTTATATTCTATGTATAGTTATCTAGGTCGGATTGATATGTATACAACCATACACTTTCTTATGTAGACTAGTTCAACCATTGAGTTTAAAGCCCGAAGGGCTAGAGTAAAATCTCTAATCTCTTTCCCAGACAAGAAAAAGTGAAGCCACTTATTTCCCATCCAGAACGCGGCTAGAGCGCGTCGCGATCATGACGACGGATTATATCTAGCGGTTCCTTTGTTTTTGAGGACTGCATTTTTTTGAAATCTAGCGATATAGATTTTACTCTCAATTCGGCGCTTGTGTAAAAACCACGCGCGGGCGTTCTGGATGGGAAATTAAGTAGCTTCATTTCCCATCCAAAAGTTTCTACTCTAGCCCTAAACTGATAAAACTAAACTTTAAACTGAATGGGCTCAACACGTTAATTTCGAAATTCATTGCCTTAGAAACTACGAAACGAAAACGTGAGATACACTATTGTACTTTACTGTAGCTTTCTGTCTATTTTCTGTTTATTTCTCGTATTTTAGGTCTTTTCTCGAAGAGTTTACGATGTGAACTTGTTAGTATTGGTCCAGTTATACGAGGTTGTTGAAAAACAATCAAGAATACATTTCAATCCCCAGGTAATTATTGACTATCGAAAAATCTACATTAAAGGAAGAAATTTTGGCGGGAAGAAAATTTGGCGGATTTGGTTAAAATCCGCCAAATTAAGTTCCCACCAAATTTAAGTTGCTCTATTTATTCCCCCAAATGTGTGCTATTTCATGCTTTAAAACATACAGGTCTTTTCATTTTTAATGGTGTTTTTTGGACGATGCCCTTCGTCCACCAAATTAAAATCCCGCCAATTTAATCTTTCAAGTTAACCGCAAAATTAAATTCCCTGTGAAAAAACTTTTTCGGCCATCCGCCAAATTAAATTCCCGCCTTTAAATTCGCCATTTCTTCCTTTAATGTAACTTATATGCGTAACCTTGGTACTCTCGGGTACCTAATAGCTTTGAATAAAGCGGTGAGTGATCGGAAAAATTCTCAAAACTTAATAAGCGTGGGGGGGGGTGGAATAAAAATGTCCTAGGTGGAAAATTTTTTAAAAAGGAGGCTAATACAGCAGATTTAGGACAAAAGAGGGAACTTTCAAAAACATTTTCCCAAAAAATGATAAGCAGGGGGGGCGCTTAATAAAAATTTCCTGGGTGGAAAATCTTCGAAAAATTAATTAGCGAGGGTTTCTAGAAATATTTCTGCAATTTGGCTTGTAAATGATTTTCTTAGAACATATTCATGAATTTTAAAATTGGGAATGGGTAAATAGAATTAAGAAGCGATTGCCCGGTGGATTTCTTAACTACCCGGTGAATATTCTTCATTTCCCCACATTTACAAGAGGGGCAAGTTTTAAACTTTCCACAGGCATTTCCGGAGTGCTCAGAGGCCACTTTCCCGATCGGGAAACTGGTGAACTTCCCGATTTGGAAAGTCTAGCCATTTCGGAAAGTTTTCCACCTTCCCGTTCGGGAAATATTTCCCGTTAAGGCAATAGTTGCCTTTTCTATGTAGTGGTCGCGACTGACATTGTAATTTGTAATTTTGAAGGGAAATGGCTGCTAAAATGTTTGGCGATGTTTACCTCATTCTCTTCATCATTACAGGCATGGACACTTTTACCATTGACACATTCAGATGGCTACCCAGCACATGGTTACTTCCAAGTACCTCTTTTCCAAGGTGTTCCTACCAAGGTAAAGTAACATTCCATTTTCTGTGTGTTGGATGAAATGGGCTCTCCCAGAAAAAAAATTGAATATGGGGGATGGAAATTTACCCCCGGACATTGTGAATTACGACCTCCCTCCCTACGGACACTCACCCCTTCCGGACAAACATCAAATGACCTCCCGGACATTCAAAATTACCCCTAAACAGAGCAAGTTTACCCCCAAAACAAGGCAAATTTCGCAGATTTTTCACTACCCCCAGACGAAATATCCAATATATCCTCCACCCCAATGTACAAAGAATTTATCGAAGTGCCCATTGTTGGAATCGTTTAACCCGGCCTTAAATATCAGTTTAGCGCATTACACTGGACAGGTATTCAAAACAAAGAAAGCCTCCGGAGTCAACTTGAAAGTAAACTGGCTATGATGTAATCCGAGTCCAGCTAGCACACGACGTCGTTTCAAAGTTTTTCTAATATTCACAACGTTCATATAACGTTAGATGAACGTTGAAACAACGTTGTGTGGGAGGGTCCATCTAAGAGTCTCTCGAAGAGTTACAAATAAGACACTCGTCTGGACAAAAATATTGACTAAAAGAAAAGATAAATAGCCTCTAGTTAAGATAACTGACTTTCTACCCTGCCCAAATCTTATTGTTGAAGTAAGTAAAAAGTCAGCAGTTAAAATCTTTGCTTGAAATAATAAATTAAAAAAGTCAGTGCACTGACGTCAAAATGGGAAATGCATGAGACTTTAGGCAGTCAACTTTCTGCCCATATTAATTCACAGGGTGAGAAGTGGGCCTAAAAAGTGGACATACGCAGAGGACTTTTTTCGGGACACCCTGTAGTGGAGACAGAAAAGTTTTCTTGGTAGATTTCAAATCAGATGGTGGTTATATAATCGTTGAAAAATATTTTACTTTAGACGAAAACAAAAAGATGTGTTTTCGGAATGCGGGTGAAGGAAAAAAGCTCTCATGCGGCCGACCGAGAAAATTTTTTTTGCTATTTTTGATAACTTAAGATCATTGAAATAGAACTTTAAAGATAACTTTTATGTACAAACAGTATGAAGTAAGCCCTGAATACTAATGTATCAACTACTAACGAAAGTCTGCGGCCGGGTCAGAATTTTTTTTTTACCCGGCCGGTTTCCGGAAAACTACACTTTTTTATTTTCGCCTTAGGTTCCGATTTCCCTTTTCTCGTGTTCATTTAATTATTTCTTTTTTCGAACCACAGGTAATACTGAAGGATATTCGAAACCAGCCGTTAATACCCACTATATCCAACCTCCGAAAAAAGAAGATTTTAAAGATTGTCGATGGAGCTTCTGTGTTCATTCGAGTCGGTGATCCGAGAAGAATCGAAAATGAAAATTCATTGAAAAGGGTAAGAGTCACGAATAGTTTGGGGAGGGAGGTATAATGAAAATATAGGGAACGTATCAGATACACCAAACTATATACTCTCGGGTACCTAATAGCCGGGGGGCGCTAATTCCCACCTAGGACATTCTTAATCCAACCTCCCCCCTCCCCTGCTCATTCCAAACCCTTCGGTTATTAGGTACCCGAGAGTAAGAACATAAGGCTTCGATGGCCAAAATGTTAAGAATGTTTTAGGGCTTCGCGAACAAATTCTCAGGTTCCAGTCAAAGGGAACCCTTGTAAAATAGTTTCTGTAATTCGAATCTTTTTTGTAATTCGAACAAACTAGACTTCCCGTTTGACTTCGAATTAATGAGAATTAACTGTAGAAAGTTTAAAAACTATTTTTTCAGATGCCTCTGGATTCATCGTTCTTACCGAAAGGTAATAAATTCACCAACCAAATCAAATCAAAACCGATTACATCTATATTACCGAAAGACAAAAATGACTTTCAACACTATGTTGCTTATTGTGGAAAATTATTTGACAATGTAAGTTTAAATAGTTAATGAGAAGGACTACCTATTCATGATATGCGCCATTGTAATTTCTTCTGACATTACGTCACGGGCACAACAGCTGATTGGTTGTAAGTGACGTAAAATCTGTCAATGCGTCACTTGCAACCAATCAGCTGTTTGGTTCGTGGAAGACAATGTGATGGTGCATATCATGTATATCTGTTTTAACCGAAAACTACGGGTTCTTATAATCTAATGGATTTTCGGTGCAATACCGTAGAAAGGTCATATAAATTATCTGAAAATATTTTCTAAATCTGAATGATTTCAATGATTTTGCAGCCTTCTGCACTGGATGACTTTAACCCCAGCGCATTTTTTTTGAGGTCTGATGGATTCAATTGAAATTTCTCCAGACTTACGTGAAAGGGCTTTTGAACCCAACTCGGCTTCATACTACTTTTATCCGCTGCGTCTTTAAAATTTTAGCTACCTTAAGAGAAGAAATTTTGGCGAAAGTTTTGATGCAAGTTGGCGATTTTTGGCGAAATTTCTAAGTTTGGCGAGAATTTATTTTGGCGAATAACCTATAAATTTAAACTTCTTTTCACCAAAACTTCTTCCCTTGGGGCCGTCAACATAGTACGTACGCACTAAGGGGGATCTTCTCAAAAGCGTATGCTTGCGTACAGGGGGGGGGGAGAAGTCAAAGGAAAATGTACGTACGCAGAGAAAAATTTTTCATAGCCCTTTTCGCTTGTTTTTTTGTCGACTTTTACGCTTGTTATACGCATCAAGGAAAAGAAAAAGTTTCTTGATAAACATTGAGTTTCATGTATGAAATAAAGGTCCGAACCAAAACGATTTGAATTCGAGATTTTCTTCAACCGAAGGGGGGTGAATGAATTTTATATGTATTACTTACCAGAGAGGGATATAGCCATTTGCGTACGCTTGCGTACATGGGGGGGAGGGGTGCTCGATTTTCGACATTTTAGTGCGTACGTACTATGCGGACGGCCCCCTTAAGGTATTACAATATGCAAAAAAAATTTGTATGTATTTTTTAATTACAGTTCATAGAAGATTTTATGAAAGACAGACAATCTGACAGATGAAAAAAACAGAAATCAAGGTTTGGATAATTGTGGTGTTATTTTTTAGAGAAATAGGTGTGGACCATCTTAGCCAAAACAGCCTAATTACATAAAGGTCATCAAATTTATTACGCGGACTAAACAATCACGTATTAATTATAATATAAAAATTTTTTATTATACTTTTAACGCTGTAAATTATTTTATTTTTATAAATATATATTTTACTTTTTCATGTTTAAAGTTTTAAGAATAACTACTTTTTAATTACTATTCTATTCTAAAATATTTGGACAAAATGTATAATTTTGGACCGCAACGTTAGCTATTTACGACATTATATATGCAAACGGTGCAAAAAAAAACACACATAAGAGACTCTGGTTAAAGTCTGTATAAACGACTGGAAGAATCTGGTGTTCCAGCCTTATAGATACCCCGGCTAGCTACGCAGAAACTCGCAAGCTCTCAAAACTCTCAAAACAAAATCAACTCAAAATGAAAAACTTTTCACACACAAATCCACACAGATTTTTTTTTCAAGATTTTTTTTCAGCTTAAAAAAATTATAATTGCAATATTGACACTTTTCTTTTGTTTGGAGTTAGTGCACAAAGGTTTGTAGACGACTAAAATTGTTCCCTCTAATAATTTTTGCTTTATTTCTACTATGTCTGAATTAGTCGTCGTCTAGCTTGCTAGACTAAGCAAGTATATGGTCAATTGAATCACGGTTCAGCACCTGAATTGCAATTTCACAGTTTCAGTAAGTTGTGAGCAAGGAGTCGATGTTTTTAGGTTTTAAGGTGTATTAGTGTATGTTTTAAGGTGTAATTTGATTTTAACGTACAGTTTGAAATTATTTAGGACTATTTTATAAAAAGTTATTCAAGAAAACCATTTTGTAGGTTTTAAGGGGTAAAACACTAAAACATTTTTTCATGAAGCAATAAAATTTTCTTAGCAGCTTTTACAAAAATTCATACTTAGGGAAGAAATTCATAGGTAGCCTACTGCCTAGGCTCACCAGAAGAAGTTTCAGCCCTTACTGTTTTCTCTATCAGGATATCTAGGGGGTACCTTGTAGGTTTGAAGGGGTATCCACTGGTAACGCTTTAACGACATGCTATAGCTCTAAAGATCTCTGAAAACTAAATGTATGTTTTCGCCCCTTATCTGATATTCCAATGGCGGATTGGCAGCCTCCCACGCTAAAGCTCTAAAGGGAGAGGGCCAATTTCCCATCGGAGAGGAATGATAGTTGACTTTTGATGTGCCGCATCCTTAGTCGGGTTCAACTGCCCTTACGCGCAAACACCAAAAACATTTCAGTTGAATCCCCGAAAATGATGGCTGGGTTACCAGGCCTCCCGCTACAAAATCCTTGACGCGGTCTTGCAACATTCGTTATCCAAATCTTCCAAGTGTTGAAAATTTTCCCGACCTTCAGAGCTTTAGCGTATCTGATGAAAATTTCACCCAGATAGTTTTGCCCCCGTCCTTTTAGAGCTTTAGTATCGTGGGCCAGAAAATACGCAATCTGTTATCAGCTAGATTTTATTTATTTTTTTATTCTCGATCGGGAAGATTCTTAGATCGAGTTAGTATAATAATAATATAATAATAATAAAGCTTTACAGGTTTGCAGGCCACCGTGAAGACACATGGGCCTCTATAAACCGCTCGTACTTTTTACAATGATCTTTTTTAAATAAAGTTTTTTTCGCGGGCTCCCCCGGACTTTCCATTTTGTGTTGTCTCCCTTGATTTTAGCATTCATTTTTTCGGCTTCCTTACACCATTCTTTGATTATTTGTCTTTCATTTTTGGTCAAATCCTCTGTCACTCGGTAAGGAAAGCGTTTTTCTTTTATTATTGCTTGCAACACTGTGTTTTTGTCCTCTTCGTTCGTAAATGTGACTTTGATTGGTCGGTATCTCGCTTTATCTTCTCTTTCTTTCGTAAATTTCCCGATCCACAGCGTCTCGGTAATCTTTATATTCCTCAAATGGAGCGGCTGACCAATAATTTTGTCATGGATAAATTCTTCGTCCTCGATTTTTGTTTCTTCTTCAGTTTCATCTGTCGATTCATCAATCCCATGAAAAATTAGGTTGCGTGCTGTCGATCGAATCAGCTGCTCCTCCTGCTTTTCTTTTCAAATCGCATCTCCAATGTTTTTCTGGATGTGTTTGGATGTGATTTTAGCGTAGCTCATTGGTGGTCTTTCCTCTTCTTTCTTTTCGATGATGCTTTCAATCTTCTTTTCAAGCGTGGTTATTCTGGTATCGATAGTTTCTTTCATTTCGTTGACCATAACATTGACGTCTTGTGCTTTCAAATGGTTTATTTCTTCGTCCTGCCTTTTCATTATATTCTCACAGGCTTTGATTTCGTTTTTGAATCCTTCAATTTTTGATGTTTCATTTGAATTATACCTTTCCATTACCTGTGGTGCGATTTTGGTACAGTTTTGACACTGGAAACTTCTTGATTTGTATGACAAGCATATCTGGATCTGGTAAAGTGGCAGTTCTGTGTACAAAGATAAGGACTAAACGGTGGCACTTCCTGCATTGTAGGGTGTTATGCGCAGATATGTAATTTTTGCGCAGATATGTAATTTCTGCGCATATATGTAATTATTTTGCGCAGATATGTAATTTCTGCGCAAATATGTAATTATTTTGCGCAACTATGTAATTTCGAGCTGCGCAGATATGTAATTAAATTTCTGCGCAGATATGTAAACCACGATCTTTAAAATCAATGGTACCCCCTTGATAGATTTTACCATTACTTTTACCAGGCTTTTACCTTTTTAAGACTTAGGTATTTTAGCTAATATCTATCAAATACAAGAAGTAATATATTCTAAGCATCAACTTTATAAGAAAAATATCCATAACTTTTGAATGGAATAGAATAGGGCCTTAAATGAAAATAATTATTTTTCTTTTAAGCATCATCTTTATAAGAAAATGATCTATAACTTTTCAACCACTAAGTTTTAACTTTCGGTGATTGGTTCTTTCAAAGCAAACATGGAATAGCGCCTAAAATGGATAGGACTATTTTTCTTGTAAGCATCATCTTTATAAGGATCAAAGCAATAACTCTTGATAGACGTCCATATACCTTTCGGTAATTAGTTTTTACAAAATAAACAAGGAACGGCACATAATATAAGCATATTCATTTTTCTTATAAGCATGTACTTTATAAGAATCAAATCAATAACTCTTGATAGACTGTGATATACCCTTCGGTTGTTAGTTTTTACAAAGTAAATAAGGGATGGCGCATAATATGTGCATATTTATTTTTCTTATAGGCAACTATTTTATAAGAATCAAAGCAATAACTCTTGATAGACGACCATATACCTTTCGGTAATTAGTTCTTACAAAGTAAACAAGGGACGGCACATAATATGACCATGTTTATTTTTCTTATAAGCATATACTTTATAAGAATCAAATCAATAACTCTTGATAAACTGTGATATACCCTTCGGTTGTTAGTTTTTACAAAGTAAATAAGGGATGGCGTATAATATGTGTATATTTATTTTTCTTATAAGCAACTACTTTATAAGAATCAAAGCAATAACTCTTGATAGACGGTCATTTACCCTTCGGTAATTAGTTCTTACAAAGTAAATAAGGGATGACGCATAATATGAGCATTATCATTTCTTATAAGCATATACTTTATAAGAATCAAATCAATAACTCTTGATAGACGGTGAAATACCCTTCGGTAATTAGTTCTTACAAATTAAACAAGGAACGGCGCATAAGATGAGCATATTTATTTTTCTTATAAGCACCTATTTTATAAGAATCAAATCGATAGCTTTCATAGATGGTCATATACCTTTCAGTATTTAGTTCTTACAAAGTAAACAAGGAAAGGCATATAATATTATGAGCATAGTAATTCTTCCTATAAGCAACTACTTTATGAGAATCAAATAACTCTTGGTAGAATGGTATATACCCTCGAATAAACACCCCTCCTGAAAGTCTTAAAATTAAAAAGACGCCCAGGGCGTTTATTTGAAAAAATACGGTAGTTATTACAAAGTTAACAAGGGAGAACATGTTAAGAATATCTTTAGGCTGAAACCTAAAAAAAAAGAGTATTCAAATTCTTTTAAAAGATGCGAACCCATCTAGCAAGGTAAGCAAAAGATTCGGATTTTCTATTTATCTTATCGGTACAACCTAATAAAAAAGTACAACATAATGAGATCTTCGATAAAACCTCGACTCGAGATCTCGGATCTATGTAAACTTTATTGATTTTGTAGATATGGATTGCATTTCTTTACATTACAGTGAGATAAAGTAAAATTTTATTGGTTGTTTCTACCGAAACATGGACTAATTTATGATAAAAAAACTCCCTTTTCCTTTTCATGGTTCTACGAGCAAAGTCATTATATTTGATTGAATTATCCAATGAAATAGAGTGGGATTATTGAAGGTGTGATTCTCTCTCGAACTTAAATTCTGAAGAATGTTATATATTTCAGCAATATTTTGACACTGATTGTTAAAGATATTAAAAAAAATTACATGCCTTTTTTATTCCCCCCCCCCTATAAATTAATCCAAGGCAAAATATTCAACTTTAAGCCATCTAAAAGGAGAGAAATTATTTTTTTTCTAAGTGGAATCAGCATTCTGTAACGGCTCTATCGAAAGAAATAGGGAATTTTCCTAAATCTAACATTAGTTTACAAGAATTTTATAAGAACAAGGATTTTTTTCTAAGCTTCAGAGATTTGATTTATCAAACAATTGCTAACAAATATTTTTTTAAAGTTATGAATTGTGTTCTTATAAAGATGATGCTTATAAGAAAAATAACTTTTTCTAGCTTAATCGCAATCCTATATTTGCTTTGAAAGAACCAAACGCCAAAAGGTAATATTTATTGGTTTAAGAGTTATGAATTGTGTTCTTATAAAGATGATGCTTATAAGAAAAATAAATTTTTCTAGCTTAATCACAATCCTATATTTGCTTTGAAAAATCGCCAAAAGGTAATATCTATTGGTTTAAGAGTTATGAATTGTGTTCTTATAAAGATGATGCTTATAAGAAAAATAAATTTTTCTAGCTTAATCACAATCCTATATTTGCTTTGAAAGAACCAAACGCCAAAAGGTAATATCTATTGGTTTAAGAGTTATGAATTGTGTTCTTATAAAGTTGAGGCTTATAAGAAAAATAAATGTTTCTAGCTTAAGCACTATCCTATGTTTGTTTTGAAAGAACCAAACGCCAAAAGCTAATATCTATTGTTTGGAGAGTTATGAATTGTGTTCTTATAAAATTGATGCTTATAAGAAAAACAAATTTTTCTAGCTTAATCACTATACTATGTTTGCTTTGAAAGAACCAAACGCCAAAAGGTAATATCTATTGGTTTAAGAGTTATAATTGTGTTCTTATAAAGTTAATGCTTATAAGAAAAAAGAATTTCTAGCTTAAGCACTATCCTATGTTTGTTTTGAAAGAACCAAACGCCAAAAGCTAATATCTATTGTTTGGAGAGCTATGAATTGTGTTCTTATAAAATTGATGCTTATAAGAAAAACAAATTTTTCTAGCTTAATCACTATACTATGTTTGCTTTGAAAGAACCAAACGCCAAAAGGTAATATCTATTGGTTTAAGAGTTATGAATTGTGTTCTTATAAAGATGATGCTTATAAGAAAAATAAATTTTTCTAGCTTAATCACAATCCTATATTTGCTTTGAAAGAACCAAACGCCAAAAGGTAATATCTATTGGTTTGAGAGTTATGAATTGTGTTCTTATAAAGTTGATGCTTATAAGAAAAATAAATTTTTCTAGCTTAAGCACTATCCTATGTTTGTTTTGAAAGAACCAAACGCCAAAAGCTAATATCTATTGTTTGGAGAGTTATGAATTGTGTTCTTATAAAGTTAATGCTTATAAGAAAAACAAATTTTTCTAGCTTAATCACAATCCTATATTTGCTTTGAAAGAACCAAACGCCAAAAGGTAATATCTATTGGTTTAAGAGTTATGAATTGTGTTCTTATAAAGATGATGCTTATAAGAAAAATAAATTTTTCTAGCTTAATCGCAATCCTATATTTGCTTTGAAAGAACCAAACGCCAAAAGGTAATATCTATTGGTTTAAGAGTTATGAATTGTGTTCTTATAAAGATGATGCTTATAAGAAAAATAAATTTTTCTAGCTTAATCACAATCCTATATTTGCTTTGAAAGAACCAAACGCCAAAAGGTAATATCTATTGGTTTAAGAGTTATGAATTGTGTTCTTATAAAGTTGATGCTTATAAGAAAAATAAATGTTTCTAGCTTAAGCACTATCCTATGTTTGTTTTGAAAGAACCAAACGCCAAAAGCTAATATCTATTGTTTGGAGAGTTATGAATTGTGTTCTTATAAAGTTAATGCTTTTAAGAAAAACAAATTTTTCTAGCTTAATCACAATCCTATATTTGCTTTGAAAGAACCAAACGCCAAAAGGTAATATCTATTGGTTTAAGAGTTATGAATTGTGTTCTTATAAAGATGATGCTTATAAGAAAAATAAATTTTTCTAGCTTAATCACAATCCTATATTTGCTTTGAAAGAACCAAACGCCAAAAGGTAATATCTATTGGTTTAAGAGTTATGAATTGGTTAATTGATTAATGTTAAAATCGAGTCAGTTTTTCAAAAAATAACTAAGTCCAAAAGGTCGTGTTTTACATATCTGCGCAGAAATTTAATTACATATCTGCGCAGCTCGAAATTACATACTTGCGCAAAATAATTACATATTTACGCAGAAATTACATATCTGCGCAAAATAATTACATATATGCGCAGAAATTACATATCTGCGCAAAAATTACATATCTGCGCATAACATAGGGTATCTTTTAGTGCGTTTTCTTCATTTATGATGCACTTTGACGGGCTGCAAAAGTCGTTTATTGATGGTGATTTTTTATTATTTTCTTGAATTTTTTCCGCCATCTTTGTGCATTTTTCAGACGACAACCGTGGTCTGACCACTAATCTGAAATCAGCAAAATGAAATCATTCAACTGTTTTTGGGAAATGTCACAATTTTCATTTTTTTGGCAAATCGATTACCGAAATATCAATCAGATATTTGACGAATAAACGCTTTTGAACAATTGAAACACAAAAGGAAAGGAGAAGTCATTATAAATAATCCCTTAAGGAGCTCATCCTTGAACTACAACTCTCAGGAGAATTCAATCTCTTATAATTAACAAGTGAACGCGTCGCGAAAATGTTAACATTGCAAATTGTTCTGACAAGACGCGTGTTGTTGTTACAAGTTTGGTGTTGAGTCAAAGAAATTGTTCGCAGCACTATTTTTCAAAACTGATGTGCAGAATAGAGAGAAACATTTCATTTGCTTTTGGTAAGTTTTATTTTTATCTTGTCTTAAGATTCATTTTATTTAACGTTACCATTCTTCAACAAGGGAGCCTACAGATATTCGCTTTTCGATGATTTTCCCCAAAAAGTTTAAGAACATCCCAGATAAGATGGAAAAACACCAGTTTTTTAAAAAAGGCATGTATTCAAACAATGAGATTTCCACAGCATTCACAATTCAGGATCCAAGTACGGAGAAATGTTTCCAATCTTTGAAAATTTCAATCTTTTAAATGTATAGTACTTTGTATCGAGCTTTTCAAATTTTGTCTCCTGTTTTCACTTTTTTAATTTATTATTTTTCAACAATTCTGGCATACACGTTTTTTTTTTTTTAAGAAACACACTTTTAAGAAACATGAGGCTCAGAATGCCTAATAACTAAGAAACATCTAAGAAACATGCTGAGGCTGAGAATGAGAAAATAACATTTTTTAACTCGGTTTTTTTAGAACCTTCCAATCTTTGCATGAAAAATAGGCTGATTATGTCAAAAAGTTTAGAAACATGTAAGAAACATTTAAGGCTCAAAAGGCCAATTTCTTAAGAAACATTGAGGCTGCTTGGAAAAACTAGTTTCTTAAAAAAAAAAACGTGTATCCAATTTTGATTGAAATACTCGATACATTGGCGTAATTTTCAAAGCTCATTAATTACATAGGAGATTCGGATGGGAGTGTTAAAATAAAACTCTGCTTCAGAGGACCAGCAGTCTTCAAACTTAGTGCGTCTGAAATTCTAAATTTAGGCTGTTACTTCGCACTTAAAATTGGATATTTGGACTTGACAATCTGTTCAAGTATTTTTCGAGGATTATCCTTATTTGGTCATTGAGAATTTTCCTTTGTTTTGTTTTAGACTGAACTGGACCATGTGCGTATACTCCGCCCCTCCAGTTCGAAATCAATTAATCTGGAGGCGAGCTAGATGGTTTATGAAATAACATTCCTTTAACTCACCACTGACCACTATCCGATCATCATTACACCGAAGAGAGACTACATGACGAGGCTGATCTAATTCACGTGATTCGTACATCAAAGAGAGGCTACGTCAGAACGAGGCCAGAAGACAGAATCAAACAAAACTGGAATGAGAAGCAGAAGGTACTACTCATTTATTCAGCTTCCCGCATGGTTGCCATGGTTACTTTGACTTTCTCTAACGCTTTAGGCTCGAATATACGGGGGCAGTGGGTTTACCAACTGTTGGTATTAGCTTTTAGAAGTGCACCCTTACAGTGCAGCAAAAAATCTATGGAATGCATATGTTAAAGTACATTTTTCTAATTTTCTTTTTCAGTTTCATAGCAAAATAATCTGAATTTTTGAACAAAAATTTGCAATTTTTCCTGCTTTTCTCGAGATCGAATGCGAACCAATATTAAAAAAATCGGCTCTTTAAAAATTGTTTTATTTACAACCACTGTACAATACTATTGTCTATTGAATGGTAAAAAAACATTTTTGTTATCTCCTTGCTTTGCTCATGAACGTGTTTTTAATAAAAGCATTCAACACTTTAAGCTTTGGATGTTCGTAAAACGTTTTTTTCACAAATTTTAAACGATTTCCTAAAAATTTAGTTGTCTCAGTTCACGAAATTTCAAAAATGTTCTTAACTTCTGCTCAATATTTTTGCCATTGAAGTCTTATGTTCTTATTCACTCTTAGGTTCCAAATAAACGACCCCCCCCCTTGTTAATTTTTTGAAAATTTCCCAATCCCCCCGGACCTTATTAGGACCCCCCCCCCCAATTTATTAATTTTTAAGAATATTTTCAGCTGTCAAAGAGAGCCCCTTATTTTGCTCTAAATAGCCAGATTTTAGCCTATATTTACCTTATTTTTTAGGTTTTCAGAAGTACAATTCCCAACCCCCGGCAATTAGCCCCCCGTTTATTCGACCCCCCCCCCGTTTATTTGGAACCTTAGAGTACTTCACTATATTAAAAAACGTGTATTCTCATCGTTGAAAAAATTCCTTGAAGCTTCAGTTGAAGTACTTCAAGTTCGTCACATTTATTTCCTTTTATTTGATACATTTTAGATTGGCTCATGTGTAAGAGAGACTATATTTGGGTAAAGAGCGGGCGAGCTCGTCGAAAATCGTCCAATCCAAAACCATACACCTTACACCTCGTTTTTGCGTTCGTTATCAAGAACGGGTACAGCTTGAAAAATGAAAATGGACATATGAGGTTTGTAGGATTGCTTAAACGGGGATTTCTAATTAAGCCTTGAACGTATCTCATGTCATGATATGACAATCTCTATAACAAGAGGTTTACCTTAAGGGAACAAATTTTGGTGAAATCTATAAATCAAAAATTTGAATTTTTTTCCCTAAATTTTTGTGATGGCAGGGCAAATTATTATTTTTTGGCTTAAATTGAGTGTTCTAGACAAAAGTCTATAAAAATTCAAGTTTTTAATTTCGGCGAGAAACAAATCACCAAAATTAGTTAATTTAATTACTCAGCAGTTTTACTTTTGAATTCGCAATATTTGAACGGAGCTCTAAATTATATTTAATATATAAACCGGTAAGGATGTGGGAAAATTATGCCTAATAGTGATGAAAATAGCTCATTTGGTTTACTCAAACTGTTTTAGAAATTTGAATTCGTAGAGACCAAGGTGAAATTAGACTATCGAATTCAAGTTGAAATCCTTTTCTGTTTGATCTTGAAAGTTTCGAAAAATGAGCAATCTATTTTGAGTATCTGTCTGCGTTTTGAAATAAGCATTTTCAATTTCATATTTTTGCGTTTTCGGGTATTTCTTTGGGAGTCAGAAATCTTTATTGAAAAATTTAAAAATTGATGCCCTCGGTAATTACTCATTCGCTTTGACAACACTTCTTTTCAGCACTGTTTTCAAAAATCTTGATTTCAAATTTTTAGTTTTTAATTTTTAATTTTGTCACTACTTTGTGACAAAATTTTTTATTGAGGCACACAGCAATTTTTCAAGAGTTTAGCGTCGCTATGAAGGCTTACACAGCCTTCAAATTAAAAGTTCCTTCTTTTTTGTCAATTAATTACTCAATGCTTAATCTTCATTAAAGGGTTTTATCATTTGGGGTAAGAAATCTTATCCCTTCAGGGTTTGAGGAAGCCAAAAAGCATCCTAAGCGTCTTTATAGTAGGTTATATAAAAATTCTGAGTGACTTCTCAGTCCTGACACTAGCACCAACACTTTGGTCAGACGATAGTGTTTCATTAAAGTTTGGCTTTAGGGTTGAGGCAAAGACAGGTGAAGGCTAAAATTGCCCACGCGAGGAGGTTTTCCTCCTCCGTGGTTCATTTGGCAATTCCCTTGGGATTTCAGAGAACAATAGAGTAATTAATAAAACAAAAGATAGATACAAAATTGAAGCGTTTACTACTTTTCGTAATTCACAATCCTTGTGTCCGAAAAAAAGCGGGACAGATTTGATTTAAATAAAATTTATTAAACCCACCATCTCTGGACTTCAAAATGGAATTCAATTTGTTCAATCGATAGACATTCAATCACAAAGGCATTCAAACATGGCTTTTTGACAACAGAATTTGAATA
Organism: Clytia hemisphaerica; assembly: GCF_902728285.1. Classification (NCBI taxonomy): domain Eukaryota; kingdom Metazoa; phylum Cnidaria; class Hydrozoa; order Leptothecata; family Clytiidae; genus Clytia; species Clytia hemisphaerica. Next base: position 514,428 of record NW_027103595.1, on the reverse strand, counting down.
TGAATAATATCGTCCAACAAATTAAAACTTTGGGAATTTCTATTTTTAAATTATGTTGCTCTTTTTTCCTGATACACTGTATAAGCAAAGATCTCGAATTTAGAATTTAAATCCTTCTTGTGTCTATGGTGTCATCAGGGGGGGGGTATTTAAACAAAAATGGGTGCTGGGTATGTGAGGACAGTAAGGGTCGGGTTTTTCACCTTTCAAAGTCTCTCTAAAGTTACAAAAAATCAGAAAGTTCTAAATTAGTCTCTCTAAGGGTCGAAAAATTTAGGACTTTTAGGAAAAAATTAAAGGTTAAATTAAAGGGTAAGACTTTTTTCAAAAATCGAAGAAATAAGGGTTGGTTTTCGGAGGTCCTCATCCGCCAATCTTATTACCCCCTGGGGTGTCATAACATATATTTGAGCTTACTGGACTTTTCTTATTGAATCTATACAAAGAGAGATGGAAAATTGATGAAAAGAAAAATACTCACAATTCGTAATATCGTGTGTCGGAAAAAAAAGCGAACAAAAAAAGTTACAAATGAGTATCCATAATTTTGAAATTATTACGTTGCAGTGATTAATTTGGGAGTTTAATTATTACCATCGCTTTGACTAAGATTTCACTTCCCGGACTAAGTTTCCATTTTCCGGACGAATATACTTCACTATCCTCAAAGAATTTTTCCACGTTTTCCCTGGGATATAGCTGATATAAGATTGAAAAGGGTTTTTCTCTCTCTAAGGATACGAAAAATCTTTTATGAGTTAGCAAATTGCTCATTTTTCCACTCACCGGAATCTCGGAATCTTTTTTCGCTAGCAAAGTGACAGCGAAATATTAGTCCAGGAGGTGGAAAACGGCCCAAAGCGACGGTAGATATACATCCTCTTCTCTCAGACCCGGTAGGATTTTTTTCAGCCAATGGGAATAAAAACAACAGAAATTATTAGTCAAATATTTCAATGGGGATGGGAAAGATAGTAAATTAATTTGCAGTGAGGATTGGTTTATTTGATCATTTTCAGTGGGCACAAAAATTTTTTAGATCATTTCTCCAGTGAAAAGTGGTTCTGCGAGCAGGAGGTTTGGTAGATAATAACTAAATGCCATCTTGATGCCATTCAATTTACAGATTTTTAAAAATGAAATCAATTAATTTAGGTCTTTAAAGTAAGAATAAAATAATGTATGTTTCTAGTACTAGTTTTGTTTTTACGAAGTGGATACGCGTACGGAAAATTATTTTTAACCTTCCGTGTCCCTATCCGCAGCTATATAGCTGTTGTTAGGCACACGGAAGATAGCATTATATAATTTTTAAAAATCCGACAGAGCAAAATGGCAATGACATGAAGTACAAAGGATTGAGTTATGGAGTTCTTGATTAGAATAAAAATAGCTGTAGTAGTAGAATCAGCAATGTTGTTCATTGTTGGGTGTTGAAATAACGTTACTTTTAACAGTTAATGAAGTACTTGGATAGTATGGTATGGTATGCTGGTATGATAAATAAACATAGCATATAGATAGCCCCCTTCTTTATATATTACGCCTTCCTGTTATGGCGGCCATATTAGTACATGCCAAGCCTGCTTCTTTGAGTAGAAAGGGTAAGAAGGTAGTTCTTTTTTCTGATTGATTGACAGTTTCTAATCTTCCGTGCACCTAACAAAGCTATATAGTACGGCTAGGTGCACGGAAGGTTGTGCACGGCTGATTGATTGACAGTTAATTAAAGTTAATATATATTTAAACACTACATGTACAAGTAAGAGAATACTTTTTAACAGTTTATAAACTCATGTCGTTATATGAGGCTTCTCAGCGATTTTCGTGATGACTAATTTGGCGTTTTTTCAAGTTCGTGATTTAAGATTTTAAAGTGCGTGATTGTTTGATCGGGGGGGGGGTGATCAACGCGATCGTAGTAGAAAGAAAATTCGACTCGCGATTTAGAAGTTTCTTTTGCGCGATTTGAAGGGTGACTGGGGCATTAGGGAGACACCTTATATACTCCAGACCTAAATTGTTCTCAAAATTTCCCAATAATTTCGATCCTGTCACGTCGTTAGCACATACTTATGAAACCAACTCAAACAAAATTTCGACATGAAAAAATTTAGATTTTTGGAAATAAATTTCGAACTGCTTTTTCAAATTTAATGTATTCATCAGATTACAGCATCCTCTATACCATAAAAAAAGAGTAAACAAAAAATTTAAATCCTACCGATCACAATATCTCAACAAACCTGTATACTTTTTTTTGGTGCACCCGGTATATAGTACATAGCGAGTTTATGTACATGTATTTTTCTGGGCCGGTGAAGGTTAGTTTTCGATTTAACTAGACCCTCATTAACTTAGGACCTGTTTCTTACTGATTGTAGACTGCAACGTTAGCTATTTACGACATTATATATGCAAACGGTACAAAAAACACAGAAGACCCTTCGTCAGTTAAATTCTCAAAAATTCAATTATTATTATATGCATCAATAATTTCAAATTTACAAAATATTCGATTATAAAATTGGGCTTTTCCAGAAAAATATTGAATGTGGGGGAGAGGGCGTGGAGCATATAACAGTTTTACCCCTGGACAAGCATCGGACAATCCAAATTACCTCCGGACAGAGCAAATTTACTCCCCGGACAAAACAAATTTTAATGATCTTTCACTACCCCCTCGCCCGGACAATATATCCACCCTCCATTACGGACATTTTCTGGAAGAGCCCATTATAATATTATAATTGATAATTTTTCTCACTTCCCAGTCAAATCACATCTTGTCAAGGTCAATTAACAGTAATGAAAACTAGATTTAAAAGAAAGATATGTTTATATAAAGGATTTTTCAATAATTAAAAAAAGAGTCAAAAATAATTCCCTTGCATTAAATTTAAAAAAGTAAGCATTTTAAAGATTTTGTCATATTGGACACCGTAATAATGAAGAATTTTTAAAAATCATAAAAAATTAAAAATTTTAAGAAAATCTATTTTTAATCAAAACTTATCATACCTTGATATTTAGTGTATATTTGTGTGTTACAACATATATATTCGAATGTAATCCCAAAACATCTTATAAGCAATACATCACTACTACATTTTGGACTTCAGATTGGTTACCTTTAGTTGTTGTAATTTCATAGCCAGCGCCATATTGCCCGAGATTTTGATTTTGCCTTGCATAAATGACTGTATGGAGATAAAAGACTGTGGTAAAACATTTTCAATGTGAAAAGTGTGGTAAAACATTTTAAATGTAAAAAGTGTGGTAAAACATTTTCAATGTGAAGAGTGTGCAAAAACATTTTCAATGTGAAGAGCGCGGTTAAACATTTTCAATGTGAAGAGTGTGGTAAAACGTTTTCAATGTGAAGTGTGTGCAAAAACATTTTCAATGTGAAGAGAGCGCGGTTAAACATTTTCGATGTGAAGAGTGTGGTAAAACATTTTCAATGCGAAGAGCGTGGTAAAACATTTTCAATGCGAAGAGCGTGGTAAAACATTTTCAATGCGAAGAGCGTGGTAAAACATTTTCAATGCGAAGAGCGTGGTTAAACATTTTCGATGTGAAGAGCGTGGTTAAACATTTTCGATGTGAAGCGCGTGGTAAAACATTTTCAATGTAAAGATTGTGGTAAAACGTTTTCAATGTGAAGAGTGGTAAAACATTTTCAATGCGAAGAGCGTGGTAAAACATTTTCAATGCGAAGAGCGTGGTAAAACATTTTCAATGCGAAGAGTGTGGTTAAACATTTTCGATGTGAAGAGCGTGGTTAAACATTTTCGATGTGAAGCGCGTGGTAAAACATTTTCAATGTAAAGAATGTGGTAAAACGTTTTCAATGTGAAGAGTGTGGTAAAACGTTTTTACAGAGTAAAAAGGGTCGTATATAATTTACAAAAAACGAATTTAATCTTAGGTTCCAAATAAACGGGCCCTCCGCTTATTAAATTTTCGGATTAATTTACCGAGTCCGCCTTTTCAAAATAAGTCGGAAACATTTATTATTATTCATATAGCGGTCACTAGACGGTTCCCGTCGTCGCAAACGCCGGTTAACGGTTTTGCTTGCACATCAAAAGCCTTTAAAATACTATAATGTGGGTTAATTCCTGACATCGTTTTGGCTTAAAATGCCGAATACAATAAAAAAAATTATACTTCTAAACTTTTTACATTAGTCAACATTTTGTGTCTGTAAGCCTCGATTATATGTCTTTTTAAGGTAATGGAAGTTTGTGTTCAATGAAATGCCATAGTGACCCTGTCAAAATTATGGAGGGTACCCGTCGTTGCAGACGCCCAAAGGTGTCGGAGGTGGTGAGAGGGTTGCTTCTAGGAAAGAAAAAGCCTTAGTTGTGAAGGAGAGGCTCGCGCTTTGCGGTTGAGCACTGAAGGTTTTCCCGTTTGTTGGCTTCACATGAGGACAGCTTAAGACCGGCGCATATGCAATGCAACCAACATTGAAACCTGTTTAAATAATGTTAGATGAAGTTTAATCATCAAACAAAGCGTGTGTTGATATAAAATAATTCGAAATCGTGCAACAAAAATGCCACACCTTTTTATTTGAAACTTTGTGACGTCGCAGTACTTTTTCATGAAATTGACGTCAGAACTTTTTTCGTTTACAAATATGCTTACGTGGATCGAGAACTGTTAGGAAATTGAACATTGATATGAATGAGATTGAAATTCATGAATCTACTAGGAGAAATTTTTAGTCAATCTCTCTTATTATTCGTCGATTTTGAGATTATTTTTTTCAGACTTTTGCATTATCGTTTACCCCTTGTTTTGCGCCCGGCGTGACCGCAAGGTTATGCCACTATCCTTATGATGTGGATTTGTGATACTTGATTTGTTTGCCTCTTATTATTCGTTTTTAACTAATTTAGTCTTATAATATTTATATTTATTCTAATGTATATCTCTTGGTCCAAAATATTGCCCTCACTCTCTTTTACAAATAGCAGTGTAGAGTCTTCTCTAATCCGAATTTTCTACGCTTGTCAAACTTAGCGCAAGACTTTTTGTCTCGAAGGTGGATAGGTTTTCCAGCCGCGGCGTTCAAATCTTAGAAACCTTAACATATGTTACTGGGCTAGCGTTACAAAGTTTTTCATAAACTCATTTAGTATAGAAGATTAAGTAAGCCATTAAAGGTTCAATCGGCGGGCGGTATTGAAAGGTTTGGTGATTCAAATTGTCATACCCGCGCTGAGGAAACTAAAGCGCCATGCTTCAGAGGGCTGAAATATCATTAACCGCCCGGGTATAGGGCAATAACGTCATTTGCGGCCCGCTCGGAATTGGATTGAAGTCGTTGCATTGAAGCGAAGAGACTAAATAACGTCAAAAAAAAAACACTTTTTGGTCATTTGCGGCCCGCTCGCAAGGTGCCAAAAATTAGTTGAAGAGATTGCATTGAAGCAAAAATACTTGGTTGACGCTAGAAAAAACGTTCTTTGAATGTCTGATATGAATAATAATAGTAATAGCGTTAAGTTTTCGTTCGTTGCTGTCATTAATTCTGCCCTTGCAGTTTGATTATTAGCCCTCTAGTGCCATTTGAGGGCACCAAATGACACTATCGGGCGAATAATCAAACTGCGCGGGCAGAAAATAACAACAACAACCTCAAACTGAATGCTATTGTTATAAGATTTACGTAAGAGTTCAACAAGCGTGATTACTTTAAAGGAAAAAATTGTGACGTCAATTTAATTAGGCGAATGGCGGAAAAGTTTTTTTCAGAGGGAATTTAATTGGAGTCTAACTTGAAAAATTTAATTTGGCGGAATTTTATTTGGCGGACGAAGGATATTGTCCAAAAAACGCCATTAAAAAAGGAAAAACCTGTTTTAAAGCCTGAAATAGCACACATTTGGGGAAATGAAAAGAGTAACTTAATTTTGGTAGAAATTTTCTTCCTTTAATGCAGTTAAAGATACCATGGAAAAATAACTTTGAAACTTACAGTTTGTGGGTTGATTTGTCCGATCATCATTTTGAAACAATCTTCATCTTTCATTTTAATCGTACAATCTGCTTTCAAACCTAAAATGGAAATTCTTTTCATGAGAATCATCAATAGTATTAATAGACTGATAGATAAATCACGACGACGTACGAATTTTCTCTAGCCTTCATTCGCGCCACGACACTTTTTTACAGGCTGATCGAAAAGCAAGCTAGACTTATCCCGTGTATTCATGGAATTATTATAGACACTGGAAAAACAATGAGCTGAATTTTGCCAATTTCTCATGTACCAGCCTTGTCCGCAGTAATGACATTATTGTTCACCCTCCTTCCACTATTAAACAATTTTTCGTAGCATTTTGATTGCATTTATCCTCAAAATACACTTATCCAATTCCCAAATGAGACTTTAAGTTCTCCTCCGAGATTCAAACTCATCTAGTTAATTACTAATTATACCTCGTTATGACGTTTTAAATTTTGAGAAAGATGCAAAAACATGCTATGTATAAGAAATTGAATATTGACACCATATATTTTTAAACTTCAACCTCAAGAAAGCCACCGTGCCACCACGTGCCACCAAAAGATTTTCAGACCACAGTGGAGCTATGAGACTCGCGTCTAATATATATATCAATCTCAGCTCTTCTCGGAGATATATTGGAAAGATATTCCCAATTCAAAATTTCGTGTCATTATAAGCATTTTGTTTGATTTTACTCGTCTGATGATGTTTTTCTCACACCAAATTTCATAAATGTATTCGCTTGGTATTCTAGCATTTATTTTCAAACTTTTAGCCATCAAAAGTACGATCAGAAATAGTTAGAGAACTTTTTAGAAATAAGAGTATTAATTATTTTTCGAAATCAGAGTCCTTCGAGCCGCCATGACAGTTGTCCTTTGCGGACAAAGCTAGAACATCAATTGTTTTCTGAAACAATAGAAAGACAATACTCCGATCTCCACCGTTTCATTCGATATTTATCCAGAGTCTCTATAATAAATCCATGGTGTATTATATTCGCTTTGCTTCTAGAACAGAAAATCAAGCGGAAATTCGTTCTGAAAGCAAAGTTGATTTCAGGGGTAAGTCTAGCTTGCTTTCCGATCACCCTGTAGAAAAGTCCCGTGGCACGAATGAAGGCTAGAGAAAATTCATACGTCGCCGTGATTTATCTATCGATACTTAACCTTACTAATAGCTCTTGTCAAACCTCAAGTCAAGCCTCTGTTAACCAATATTGATTCAAATTATGTACTAAAAATACGTATTCAATTTTACCAAATTTTGATCTTTAGATATTTAGAAAGCATTAATTTCTACTTTATGTGTAGATATGTTAACATCCGTAAAATGTCCGTAAAACGTCAATAAGTTTTCGCTCCTGTCGCGCGAAAGTGGAAGCCGGTCTTTATTCATACTCTGCAATGGTAGATATAGTATTTACCATAACTATCAATTAGTAGATTTACGGATGTTTACATACCTACACATACAGTATTTATAATAGAAATAAGTGCGAGATTGGCCTGATCGAAACCATTGGCGCACTTACCAGGTTGCCCTCTCAAAACAACTCCATCTTTTTTAGCATCAACAAACCAGACTCCTTTCTTCCCGTCAGCTCCGGCAAGTTCAAATGAGAAAATTGCTTTGAATTTCTTGATGAGAGTAGCTTTCTCCTGATAAAATACAGAACAGCAAACAAGCGCGTTATTGAAAAAGTCCTACTTTGATACATAATAGATAGCGGAGTTGGGTGTAAAACTACGAAAATGAGACAGAATTAATTTAAGAGACAAAGAGACTTAATTTGGTGGATTTGTCTAAATGAAAGTTTTTCGGCCATTTGCCAAATTAAATTCCCGCCAAAATTTCTTCCCTTAAGCTGGGTGTCCACTGAAAAAAAATAAGTTCGTCGCAAATACCTGTCGCAAAAAATAAATCCAGACATATGTCTGGAATTAAAAATCTATTGTTCTTTTTTACGACGAAGTAAAAAATAATAAACGATGTAGAATGAAAACGTTTTCATTTTTCATCGCTTATTTTTTTTCGCCCTATCGCAAATAAAACAATAGGTTTTTAATTCCAGACATCTGTCTGGATTTATTTTTTGCGACAAACAAATTCGCGATGAACTTATTTTTTCCAGTGGACACCCGGCTTTAAGGAGTTAATGACAAAAGTGTTGGGACCTTATCGGTGACGCGATATTATCTCTCCCATTGAGTTTCAAGCCAGAAAGAAAAATAAGCGATTAAACGAGTCGTTGAATATTAACTCTTTCTAAGAAGAGATATCTGTTAACAAAGCTTCAAAACATAAACATTTTATTCTTATACGGACATACAAAATTTTTGAAGCCATTGAATGTTCTAAAAGTTTTTGAGTTTTAAAGGTTTTGTTTTTAAATAAGAGTGATATCGTTTGCTTACTCATCAATTTTAATTCACAAGCTTTTTCACATTGGATTGGCACGATCGTGGAGCAAGATTGGTCAAAAAGAGGAAAAGAAAAACATTTTTTGCGTATATCAGCATAATATAACAATAGGGAGACTCTGTCCTGATATGAAATATGTGTTTGATATGAAACGGAATCACTTATGTAAAAATAAATACTTTAAGCCTAAAAATGTTCTTAAAATGTTTTTATTTTTACCTTTTTGAGACCATTTTTGTGTAATTTGCTATGGAATAGCGCTCTCCATCTCACAGAGATTATTACCTTTTTTTTTGATATTGTAATTAATTAAGGTGAAAGGGCAATTAACGCAAAGGAGGATGGGATTGAAAGTCGAACAAACGAATGAATTTGTCCAGATTTGTTACTATTTTTAGACTCGGTGCGTTGTGTTATTGGGTGTTTTCGAGTCCCAAAGCCTTATGAGCCTTATGTTCTTAACTTGTTCTTTATCATTTTGGCTATCGAAGCCTTTTGTTCTATAAAGTTTGTTCATATAAAGAAACGCGTTTATACCTCCTTTAAACGGCGCTCAATTTCTTTGAAGACGACATCTGATTGGAAAGAGTTTTCAATGCAATGTGAAGAATCTGTCATTGAAGTCCTGAATAAATGTTAAAAAAGATGTCAGTGGTGGTGGCCAAACAAAAAGATAATTAGAATATAAACATCTTTTTGATTTATGACTATATCCAGACTTAGATTAAGGATGAGCTGGAGTTTTTACAAGATACTTCACTAATTGGTCATTTAAAGTGATAGAGATGACGCGTTCTTTAGAAAAAGTAATGAGATTCTTTTATTACATCTTAACGACCAACCAAATCAAATAAGAGCTTGTAAAAACTCCAGCTTGTCCCTTAGATTAAGGTCATGGTCATTTCTTGATATGCGTAAGTCATTTTTCTAACGGAAACACCCGAAAAAATCCGGGATTTGACCCCTCTCTGTTACTAAAAATAGAAACACGGAGTCAAAGTCCGGCTTTTTTCGAGTGCTTCCGTTAAAAAATATGACGTCATCTTGAATTACGCATATCAAGAATAAGTAAATTGGTCCGTAAGATACCAATTCACATTCTACCCCTTCTTACCTCCAAGGAATTCACCAAGGAAATCTCATTGAGAATAAGTTGTCGCATAAAATTACGTAATTAGATGGCCGGGTAGCTCAGTCAGTAGAGCACCCGCTTTGTAATTCAAGGGATGTGGGTTTGATCCGCAGTCAGCGCCAACTCAGCGATTGACTAGCTTAGATTGGACATTCTGAACTGGGCGGTAAATAATTGGGAGTTGGGAGTTGATGTGGCGCTCCATCTCAGCAGTCGAACTCATCTGGCGTAAATAGAAAAGGGGATAGACTCTCTCACTCCCGGCTCCACTGACAGCCACCAGAAAAATATACTTATAGTATACTACTTATGAAATTACTTCGAAAACAAAGCGTACGTGATATAAATCACGGCACTTTTTGGCCAAAATTTGTATAAAAAAACTAATGGGCCAATCTCAAGGAAAGCTGGTAACAAAAGGCACATTACAAACACATTATAATCAAATTAACTTACTGTTGTAATTGCAGCGGTTTATATTTCTTGTACAATCCTACAACGCATGCGCCACCCAAGCCTAAGTTATGTTGTAGACCAACTTTCGCGTTTGTAACTTGTCTTTTATCGCACTCGTTGCGAAGTTGTTTGCAAAGTTCATAACATTGAGCCAATCCTAAGATAAGATGAAAGATCTCTAATGAGTTGATACAGAATTTTTTCCTCTAATGATCAATTTAGTGTCATTGAAGTACAACTAGTGTTCTTATTTTCACTATTTTGTGATCATCTTTGAGCAATTTCCTAAAAAGTCAGGCGTTTTAGAGTGCATAAAGCCTTAAAATGTCTTTAACTTATTCAAAAAATATTTTGGCCATAGAGGCCTTATGTTCTTATATATTTGTTTTTATAAAAAAAAGTTCATAAAGATCTTTGCCTGTTCATCGTAAATGTTTAGAATGCCCAATATCCCAGTTTTGCAGTGGTCCACGGCAACCCGACTATCCATTGGATAGGCTGCACGCATCCCTTCATGCAACAAGCACATAAAAATCTCGAGTAAAATTTTTCAGCCTGTGTATTCTGGGGATGCGCGCGGCCTAATAATTAGATCTTATCGGAGTTTTTGATTTTTCTAAAACAGCAATGCATTGTGGGATTGTTCCGGGGGTATTACAATAGAATTCCCTCGCAGAATTCCTAAGAGATTTCTATTGTAATACCCCTCCATTTGGTTTCATTGCCGCTCTATTCAAAGGATTTGAACAAAGTAAAACCTTAATGTTTAAGATACAATGGTAGATGGTATACAAATCAATTTCTAGTAGAACCTTTTTGAAAATTTTCACCTTAGATAGGACATGGTATGATAGAATATTATAGGATAAAACATGTCTGTTTGTTGATAAAAACAGTTTTTGTATTGGAGGACTCAGTTAACAAATTGCTAGATAAGAATGCTGTTTTGTCTAGTTCAGTCGATTTTCTTACTAAGCAGTCCGATTCTCAAGAACAGTACAGCAGAAGATACTGTCTGAGGATAAATGGAATCGAGACTAAGGAAAACGAATCAGCTAAAGATTGCTTGAATACCGTTGTAAATGTTTGCAAAAATAAACTTAATCTTGAAATCTCGCATTCTGATATTGATCGTGCCCACCGGGTTGGGAAAGAGAAAAAAACAATCATAGTGAAGTTCTTTTCCTTTGCTAAACGAACAGATGTTTATAAGTCGAGGAAAACTACAAATGATTTTAAAGTCTATCTCGACCTCACTAAAAACCGTCTCAATCTTCTCGACAAAGCAAGAGAATTCATTGTTGGTGGAAATTGTCCTGTGGACTTTGTTTTTGCTGACATCAATTGCAATGTTGTGGCTCGCATGAAGTCAAAAGAGTATAAGTTTTTTGATAACATTGATTCTTTTAAAAACAGAATTTTGAACACAAAATAGCTTTCTTTCTCTAATGTCTTGGTATAAATTTTGTGTTCTCTTTTTGACAATATCTTATAAAGTATTGCTAGTTCTGTTGATTTCATTCATAAACTATAAACGGCACCCTTTTATCAAATAATTGGTCAGCCCAGGTGACCCTTCAAATCTGTTCCGCGATTTTTTTCCCGCTCGTCGTTAAGACTCCTCAGTTTAATTCCGATTTTCCCGATTTTCCCGATTTGACTTAGAAAATCCGAAACAAGAATGTGTATGCGCCGAGCTGCGCTATAATTATTACATCAGTCGTTATCTCCCTTATATTGCGCCACCTCTTCCGAAGCGTACTGTGAGCAATTTTATGAAATGTTAAAGCAGCTTCGCACTAGTAGCTGGCTAAGTGGTTTCATGACCCAATTGATCCTGATTACCCAAGATGCACCGCGACCCTGAAATAGCCTATGGAGAAGAATCAAGAAGATTTCGATCAGTCTCAACTTTCTTTCATCATCTTCTTGAGGTGAGAGTACTTGATTTATTTCAAAGTTTATTATTGATTCCTTGTCAAAGTTATTTTCAAAAAAGATAGCAGCAAGTGTACACTGGTACATCTACCTCACTTGCAAGTTATCCAAAAGATAGCATTAAGCTTGTCTGTGATATATATCAGACAAGCAGCTACACCCTTGAGGTTGCATGCGAGCTCCTTGCATCCTCTTACTTATCTTACTTAACCTACTGAACTACTTGTCACACTTGTCAAACTAGAATAATGGACAAAATGTATATATGAATGAATTTGGTGTTGAAATGAAAATGTTGGTAATTCGTTGATTATTTATTGTTGTTTTAGTATCTGGTGTTACATGTTTATAGTATCGAAAAAGTCCATGGCTTTGCATCGTTCGAGCTTGGTATTACCATCGCCTTCCTGTTTTTGTTGTTGTTTGGTACAATTTACAATGAAAATCTTTTCATACATTTCAGGCTGGAGAAAAATTCAGCCAAGAAACAATTAACAAACAAAAGACAATGAAGAAGCAAATAGTAAAACTTACTTTTGTTTATCAAACATATTTGTATGAAATAATTTCTTGTAGAATAGCACTCTAAAACTACAAACAATACATTGTAACTGTAAAACTATTAAGGATATTGTGTATTATATGATTAAAGACTTTGGGTTCTGGAATATTTATGAAAGATGTTTGGTATATATATTGATTTGAGTTTATTTAATAAAGTTAATGTATATTTTATGTAAACCTACAAATATTTTAACCATACTTTTAGATGATCATATTCCACATTCGGACAATGAAAACTCTCTCACTGCAACCCCAAGATCCCCACTTATTGGCATTGAGGTTATATCCCCACAAAAAGATGTTTGTGACCGCAGTCCAGAGCGACTAGAAGGCTCTCTTCTCACACCAAAAAGTGGTGGAAGTGTTCCTGGAGGAGCTATGTTCGATTCATCCACTTCATCATTTGGGTTTTCAAGTTATAGTGAATTCCTGAATGATGACTCCCTTGGTTCTTCGGTATCCCGCTCCATAAATATGGATCTATATCGAGATGGTTATGACCAACATCAGCTCCTTCAAGTGCAACATCAACCACTCCTACAACAACAACCACCCCAACAACAACAACCACCCCAACAACAACAACAACAACCACCACAACAACAACCACCAATCAACAACAACCACACCACCAACAACCCAATTGTAATTGCTCTTCGCTAACTAACTGAACGGGTGGAGGAGTTAGAAAGAATGGTTGCTAGGCAATCAAATTGTATCAACTTGTTGATGCAGGACAAGGTATGTCCTTTTTAAAGAAATTTTCTGATTAAGGACCAATTGTGAAAAACATCAGCATGCCTATGTATTATTTTGTCTTTCATTGTTAATAAATTAGGATGAGTTGAAGGACAAATCTTTAACATAAACTTACTCAAACAATAATCTATACACAGCACGTTGCAGCATGATGTTGAAATAAATGTATTCATATTCATAATTATATGTTCATAATTTCATATTGTATGACATATCTCATACAGAACATTGACACAGGTGAATCAAGTGAAGCAGCAGACAACGAAGAGCAAGTATCAAAAGAAACGATGGTAAGATGAGTGAAAAAAATTCTTCCAGTTCATATAATATATACCTACTTTATACTTTATACCTCATACCTACTTTTTCATTAAGCTGTTTGATTCTAGTTTTATCTGATATTTGAAGAGCTTTATACATAATAATAACTTTTATTTAGAAAACGCTGAAAGAACTTGCCAAAAGAAAAGACTGGCGTGGGTGAATGCGAGAGGATGATGACAATTTTGTTTTCCCTGGAAGACTTGCAGACATGCTCTACAGTTGGGAAAAAAACAATTCGTTCAAACAAAAAAGGTCTTGATAAAAACCATCGCAACCTGATTTATAGTAAGACTAATATTTGCTTATGCTTTTGTGTTAGTAAATGTTAATTCATAGAAAGAGTAAACACAACATCCCTCACTCAGGGTAAATTTTGAGCCAATGTAAAACCTTTTTAACTACTATAGAAATTCTATATGTATTATTTTCTCAATATCTTTTAGGACTGTTGTACTCCAATCAAGAACAAGTCAGAAACTACCCAAATCATGAAACAGAGATCAACAGAAGAATGACTGAGCACTTGAAGCATTTCCGGAAACAAGATGCCAACACATAATTATTTATTTATTTATTTATTTTATTTAAGAAACTGAAAAAAGATTTAAAATAGATAGAATAGAATAGAAGAAGAGAATAGAAAGAATAGAATAGAATAGAAAAATGTTATTCAGAAACCAATACATAATCTTGGCACACGTCAACCTGCATCCAATTCATTGACAACTTTAGTTTTTGCTGAACTCTCCTTCTCCCATTCGATTTTATGGCCCTCATTGTTGGAACCTTTTTGCCTGGATTTATCAACCAGTAGCTTTTTGATTTTCACCAAAAAACTTAAATCAAGACTGTTCGTCAATTAATAAAGTATTACGTATTTCTTCTCTACACACCCAATACTTCAATTTATAGATTTGGTTTAATCTGTTGTTTTTATTGTAATGTTATTGTTGTTTATTATTCATTATGACCATAGTGTCCTCCTGGGTTGGTTCCCCCCACTAAAAATCAAAATTTTTCTCCATTCCCCCCTCTTTTATTTCCCCCACCATATTTCAAAATTTTTCGGTTCCCCCTCTTTTTTGAATTCCCCCAGCTATTTGAAGATTTTGCGGTTCCCCATATGGTTAACATAAAAATGCCTTAAATCAAGTTTGAAATTTTGGAAAGCTTGAAAAAATAGCCTTGAAAGTGCTGGAAAAATGAAATTGTATTGAAAAGTTGGTTTATCCCAAAAGATTTGCTGATTTTATTGCTTAAACAGGTTTTGCAACAAGATCACCTTGAGATCAGTGAAGTTCCCCCAGTCAAAATCTCCTAAATTTATGGTTTTCCCCCCCTCTTTATTTCCCCCCAGCAAATTTCAAATTTTTCATTTTCCCCCATACTTTAAAAAAAGGGCCAAAATCAGAATCCCCCCCCTTTATAAAGGGGGGGGGGAGGACACTATGTATGACACATTGTAAACTTCCTTTTACTGTACATAGTATCTTCATTTCATGTCATTTTGAGCTCGAAATCCCTTAGCATTAGGGTTATTTTTCGTTTAGGAGATTTTTCAGTGTACATAGACCTGAAAAAGAGAAGATATATCATCATCATAAAAAATTCAAAATTTATGCCAAATAGAATAACTTGTCTTTCTTCTTCTGTGTAACATTTCTGTATTTTGGTACCATATAATCTTGTGTTGTTGTTTTGCTTTAATGTGTAACTTCTTTTCTTTTTCAGAAAAATAAATGAAAAATCAAAAAGATCTAATTTGATTTTGGAAATTGGGGGTGCATGTTTGCTGCAGTTGGCTAAAATGCTGGATGGTAACGAGAATTCTGCAAATTTACCAATATTTCCTATGTAGAAAGGTATTTTTCATGTTTTATTATGGTTAGCAATGTTTCCGACCTTAATCTTCTGGTGTACATTTCTGGACCAATTTGTCATAAGCATAAGGTTAGATTAAAAACCATAAGCAAAAGCATGATAACTTTATAGTATGTCATTTTCTCAACACTATGAAGATTCCTGTATATTATAGCAAGATCTTCAGGCTTATCCAATTTTTACAAAAGCAGACCTTCTTTATGTGATGGTTATTATTAGCATTATACACTTAGGATTTTTCTCATAAAAATGTTGTATTTCAGGTATTTTCAAGGTTTTCCCAGGAATTTCCTAGAAATTTCCTAGGAAAATCCTAGAACTGAGAGGTTCTCTTTTTTTAATAGAATCTCACACCCTAGAAAATCCCTAGAAATTTCCTAGAAATTGTTTAAATTTTTCAACAACATGGTCCTAGAAATTCCCTAGAAATTTCCTAGTAAATTCCTGGTAAATTTGCTCCCTAAAACTCTAGGGAATCCTGGGAAATTGAGTTTTTATTTCACCAGGAATTTCCTAGGAATTCCCTAGAAATCTCTACCAGGGGGATCTTTGAAATTTTGTCAGCTTGGCACGTTGGTAAATCTATAGTACAAGTGCAATATTTATGACATTATGACACAGCTGAGATTGACTGCATGCAGGATACTATTTGCAGGGAATGTTCAATATGTTAATATGCTCACATTCATTGGGTAACAGATCACTGCTTTTTTCTATGGGTACAAGTTAAACCTGATAACCTTATCCCAGAGAATGTAACTCCGAAATGGTTACAGAAATCCTCAAAAATTAAGATGGAAAGTAAGGTTGGTATTTATATAACATTTTTGGTGGTGCAATATGGTGTAGAAATGATGAAAAGTGAAGTGATAATTTGGAATTTAAAAATTGAATGCTTTTTACGTGGAAACAATATTCTGACAAGCTGACCACTGAAACACATCTTGGTTCTATTTGTGAATGAAAATAACAACATTTTACATTGAGATGACTGGTTTCCTGGGCTTTCGGATGCCTGTCGTTTAGCTGGATTTAACTACCTTTGACTCTAAATGGTAGATGTACGAGGATGTTTTGGGTTTTCACTACTGACAGACTTCCAGGGGGGGGCACTTAGGCAAAATTAAGTACGGGGACATGCCGCTGACCAGGGTCCCTTTTTCAGACTCTTGAGATATCTGATATGGTCCCAAAATTTACTAAAATTTTCAAGATGTAGACAATTTTTAGGGTGGAAATTTAACAATATTTGAATTTTTCGTCTACTTTAAGTCACTTTTGCCAATTTACAGGGTTAAAGTGGGAAAATATTTTGATTTTTTTCGATCAAATCATTTTTCGTTCTGAAAGGGTCCCAAATTTTTAACAAACATTCATATCTCACAGGGTCCACTTTTCAAACTCCAGCGTGGCACGTCCCGGTTATTCGCCAAGGTGCCCCCGGCAGACTTCTACCTTGTAATTTTGTGTTGTTAGTGAAAGTCTTTCAAATCTACAGTTTGAAAATTTATGAAAATTTTGATTGGATTTTTGCCAATTTAAAAAATCTACTTGGATTTGGAAGTAATTTTATGTAGGTACTTTATAATAATAATAATAATGTTTTACAGATTTCCAGGCCACCGTGCATGCACATGGGCCTCTATAAATCGCTCATACATTGGTTTGGAATATTACAAAGATTACTAAACCGATCTTGTTTTACAAAATATCTTTTTTAAATATAATCCTCCTTGAGGACTTCCTCGCACTCTCCATTTGTAATCACTCTGCGGCATTGCTCGATTTCTCTCGTTTGCTTTACTTCTCCATTCTTTTACTTGGTCTCTTTCCATTATTGTTAAATCGTCTGTGATGCTCATGTTGGCGTACTTGTCGTACTGCTTCAATTCCCTTAAGTTTCTCATAAAATTGTATTTTACATGCCCGCCATTAAATACAACTTTGATTGGTCGTGTACGATTTGATTCTTTACCAATACGGGAGACGTAAGTTGGCTCTGTGTTTATTTTAACGTCGTTTAGGAGTTCGTTTACGAAATCATTTTCATCTCTATTGCCATTCTCTTCCACTCCATGGATGATGATGTTAGCTTCCCTTGATTGCTTTCTCTGTTCTTCCATTTGTTCTTCGACCTTTTCGCTGCGAAGTATTTGTTTCATGCTGGATATATTTAACTCGTCATTGGTTTCGTGATTTCGGCAAAACTTTTCTTTGAATTTGTTTTCGTTTTGTTATCTATAGGTTTCGCATTCATTGTAGCTTCGATTTTAGTGGTAAGTTTAGTTTCCAGCGCTAAAAATTGAGCTTGAATTGTATCGGCAACATGGTTCCTTTCTTTAACGTATCCCTGACATCTAGCTTGTAATTCTTTAACCGCAACATTCAACTTCCTTTCATTCTCGTTTTTCACCTTGTATAATTGTTATAGCAAAATTAAAGATCAATATGAACAAATACATATAATTTTGTGTTTAGTAAAAATTGTTGCTTTTTTGAAAACATTTTTCTTTTGGCTTCTACAAAAAAGTTTGTTTTGATTTGAGTTAATTGAATTTAGTTTAAAAAAAAAATAATAATAAAGCATAAAAAGCACAGAGTTTTGTCTTACTTTTTTATTCCAATCCGCGAGAGTGAGTGCGCTGTTTTTAGTGAGCACTCCGCCGCGGTATAAAAAGCACTCCACCGTTTATTTAGTAAATAGCGCCTCTTGGAACTAGTCGTTGTATTCAGTGAACATATAGAAAAATAGATCCTATTGCAAGTTTAATCTGCAGCGAAATACAACGACGTATTGACCACACCCCGCCCCACAACAACTGACAACAGAACCCTCCAATACAAAAACACAGGTATAATATTTTTTAGCAATTAGTCATAGGTGTTGATAGGTGATGAATAGAGCTTTTCGTCGTTGATCGCATTCATATGGAAGCAGCCATTTTTTATACAAATCATAGATTGCCGAAATAGATTTGCATGGTTTTGCATATATAAATGTAGAAAATGACGTCATTTTTAAAATAATTTATCTTTTTTCAATTTATGATTCACCTGTACCTGCTGATCTGTACCTCAAGCGCTGTTTGGTGGAAATAGGGCTTTCTGTGGTTATATAGATCACAAACTTTTTGATTTTTGGTAATATTCGATTGTGTGTTCGATTGCGTTCGAGTAAAACGTTTGATTGGGATTAAATTAAATTGGATCACTTCTTTAGAGCTTTTTTAGCGTGGACTACCAAGCGCGTAAGTATATACAGTACGATAGGGAATAAAATCGAATACAATTAAGGCTCTGACCATAGTGAATTCTTCATAATTGCCGTGTTTAAAATGTGTTTTCTGACTGATGTAACCAACAAAACTATGGCATGTTATACATTTTCTGTTAGACAAACTATTCCTGAATATGAAAATTCAAAAATTGCATTAAAAAAATTTGATGAAGAAGAAAATGAAGACTCTTGCGAGGAAGAGTATTCAACTTTGAAGAGCTTAGTTTCGGCGAAGAAAAAACATTTTGAAAAATTTTTCGCAGTAGATGGTGTATCTTTTACCGAACAATAAAAATTTTTGCGGAAATTTTTGTAAATGCTTCTTTGTCTCGAAATCTTCAAAATAGTGGTTTTTCATCAATTTTTCATCTGGATTTTGCTCAAAAAACAGTCATAACTTTTGACACATCTTTTTAAAAAATTTTCCGCAAAATTTAAAATAGTTCAATTCTTTGCGGACAGTGTAAAGAAATTTTGAAACAACAAAGTTATTTACCCATTAAAACTAAGCACTTTTTGTAAAAGAGAGTGATTGCAACATATCATTAACATCTTTTTAAAGTTCATAACGTCATTTTTGCAATTAAATTCTTAATTACTCAAGGGATTCGATTAAAAAGCAATTTATAAAGGCAATTCTTTGTTAAAAGTGTTAAGGAACCTGAAATATAACTTTTATGTTCAAATAACAAAATCAATTTTTGGACTATGGTCAGAGCCTTTAAATCAATCGAGTGTAATCGAACATAATCAGTACAATCGAACGGCAAATCCTTGGTGATATTCGATTTCGATTAATATTCTATTGCATTCAATTGATTCGGCGTTCGATTCATTCGATTGACACTGTCTGGCCATAACATGTGAAGGTGGAAATCAATCTACAGTATATCTTATCCACCATTGGTCATTGTTGGAAAAAGTTTTTGATTGTAGCAAGTGGGAGAATGTTAAATAGACCTATTGCTAGTCCGGATGTCCTGTTGATTAATTAAAAACTCTTTTTCAATCACTTGCTTAGATATTCTTGTTTAATCTTCTTAATGACTTGGTTGCATCGTGTAAAGAACTAAAAGTATATCTTTATTTTGCTTCAATTCTTCTTTTTTGTTTGCCAATTTTTGTAGTGCTGTTTTGGGTTGGATTTTGAAAAAAAAAAATCTCCAAAAATCACTGTGCACTTTCTGTCTAACAGACTTTCCACCACACTGTCTATATTTTATGGTCAAGGCTGCCATTCTAAATTGATTTATCACTGCTGGGGTACCATCTTGAAATTATGCGTGTCATTATGTGCATATATTTATTTGCAGCCATGGGATTCATGCAGGAAAATCTGTCAACAGGGGTTCACCTGATTTCTAGATGAACCAAGCTCTATAATTTTACTTTAGAACTTTGTCTGGCTTAGGTAAAACTTATTTTTTCTAAAATTTTGAGCTTGGATATCCAGGCTAATTCTGATTATGCATTTATTTTTCTTAATCATTGTTTTGAGGCTGGTCTTTTTAAATTATTCAACATCCTGACTAGCAAAAGGTCTATCTTGAATAGACCTTTGTATTCATAGGACACTATGTCCAGGTTAATTAAGGTTACGACCCTGCCAGCACAGCAGCCTCGCTGAAGCACCGGACACAAAATTATTATTATTATTATACAGATTTACAAGCTAGGCTCACGATGGGCCTCTAACCGATCTTCTTTCACATTCTTCTTGTAACAAATTTTTGTGGGTGGTTTTTCATGCATCATTCAGTTTCTCTTTAAACGACTTAATCGATTGTGCGGATACAACTTCTCTTGGTAGTTTATTCCACGTTGGCACACATCTATAGTAAAACGACTTAGTTTGGGGTCCATTGAAGCCGTCATTAGCAAAGGTTGGTAAAAGCTCTTGGAATGTCTTCGTTTAGGACGTGTACGGCCATAGTATAAGAAAGCCGCGGCTGGAATGATAACATCTGAATTTCTGTTGTTCTATCTCTGTCGTATTTGATGACTATTTGTTGATCAAGAAATAAGTAATGTAGCATCTTTAATGGTAAATTTTATTGGTTTCTCGCTGATACTTACTTCTCAGTGCGTTTTAGATATTAATGATATGCCCTTGATAATACACTTGCATTATAAAACCATTGTAAAGGAAAGATCAACAATAAGAAATTTAAACAAGCACAAAATGGCTTAGCTGAAAGAACTCAAAAATTAATAAAGTGCCTCGAAATGCCTTCACAATATTTCAGTGAAATCTTTTTAGAAATCAATGAAATAGTACATCAAGATAATTCTGTGAAAATATTAAGCCTGCACCTTCAAAATGTATCATTTAAACTGACAGGAAAGTTGTCATCTTGAATATAGTTCTTATGATTTTAATTTTGGCGAAAAACTATCGTTACCACAAAATACCCCTAAAATATGTCCAAAATCAGTTCAAGTGTTATATTGGACACAGATTCAAAGATATCTAGCAATTAAAAAAACTTTTTGTGAAGGAAAATAAGAGAAAAATTTCAAAAACTATCTACCAAAAATAAACTAAAAATATTGATGTTCTTATAAATCTCGGAGACAGAGATAGAACAGCAATTAACTGAAAAGACAATGCAGTACATATTCCAGCCGCGGCTTTCTTATACTATGGTACGGCTGATTAGTTTTGAAGGTATAGTATCTTTGTCGTAAAAGGAAAGATGTTTATAGACCTGCACCATATCACAAAACTGTCTCCGAAATTCGAGGGTTGGTAATCCAAGCCTTTTTAGCCTTTCACTGTACGGGAGGTGTCGATATATTGGGATAAGTTTTGAAGCTCGTCTTTGGACTCTCTCGAGCATGTTAACATTATTGCATAGTTTGGGTGACCAGACTGACTGCGCGTACTCAAGGTGCGGCCTCACAAAGGCGGAGTATAGTGTCGTTATGGTCTTTGGAGTAAGATTATCAAACCCCCTTCTGATAATACCAAGTGTCGAATTCGCTTTGTTTACCTGTTTGGCTATATGTTCTTCAAACATCAGCTCAGCATCCACCAAAACTCCCAAGTCTTTCTCCTCGAAAGCATGCTCCAGTTGATTACCAGCGAGAGAATAAGGATGTGCGTGCTTTATGTTAGCTAGTTTTCCAAGTGTTAAAACATGACATTTATCGGGATGGAACTTTAAGAGCCAAACTTTAGACCATTCATTCAATGTATCTACATCCTTCTGAATGACAAGAGAATCATTGATGGAATTGACCTCTTTGAATGTCTTCGTGTCATCTGCAAAAAGTAATAGGTCGGAAACAACTTTGTCAGGAAGATCGTTTATATACAGCACACAAAAAGTAGAGGTCCTAATACACTTCCTTGTGGTATACCGCTGATTACATCGTCTAGCTTTGAGTGAGATTGGTTCACTTTCACTAGTTGCTTTCGTCCCTTGAGAAAAGATGTTATCCAATTTTTGGTTGTTCCAGTGATTCCATATCCTTCTAACTTTTTGCAAAGTCGGCGATGGGGCACGGTATCAAACGCTTTCGCAAAATCGAAATATATGCAGTCGACGACTTTACCTTCCGACATACTTTCACAGCATTTGTCTATATACATCAGTAGTTGAGTGACAGTAGAACGTCTGCTGATGAAGCCGTATTGCTTTTTGGATAGCAACTTTAGGTTTGTAAGGTATCTTGTGATATGCTCTCTTAAGATTGACTCCATTAGTTTAAAAACTACTGATGTTAGACTCACTGGTCTATAGTTGACTGCTAGATTATGAGCACCTTTGTTTTTGTAAATAGGAGTAACGTGGGCAAGTTTCCAATCCTCAGGTAATTCTCTTTCAGTCAAGGTCTTGTTCATTATACGGGAAAGAGGTTCTGCGATCTCGTCTACAAGCTCTTTTAGCATTTTCGGGTGGATTTCATCGGGACCGAGTGATTTATTGGTATCAAGCTCCTTAATTTTCTTAGATAGCATTTCCTTGGTTATGACGATATCGTCAATAATTTCCTCGGTCCTGCTTGGAAAATCAGGGACTTCACCTTCTGGTTCATTAGTGAAAACACACTGCAGAACTGTTTTTGGAGAATATTCGCCTTTTCATTATCTTCGTGCCGCAGGGATGATTTATCTTTTGGTGTTTCTAGAAGAGAGGAAACCCCGCTAGCAGATTTCATCTTACTTCGCACGTGTGACCAGAAAACTTTCGGATTGGACTTGGCTTTGTTGCAAATGTTTTGTTCGTAGTTTCGTCGACGAGCTCTTGTCATCATGCGATTCACTATGTTTCTTGTTGTTATGTAGATTTGACGGTTGCGTCTTTTTTCAATGGGGCAAACCGATCTAGCCCATTTCCTGTGTAGTCGTCGTTTTTCACTTACTTCTATCTGTAGGTCTCTTCCTATTGGTATCGATCCTTTTCTTCTCCAACTCTGACGATCAATTTCTTTCAATGGCACATAAATATTCCTAAGCTCCAACAGCTTACTTTTGAATAAATTCCAAGTTTCCCCTTATGGCATTTGATCTATGCCTTCAAGAAACTCTCTAGACCATACACTAGCTTCTTGTTTCATGGTGGCGTAGTCTCCCAGGTTATACGCATAACGTTTTGAGTTTGATTTGCGCTCAGTGTAAGCTGTGAAGTTGAAAGCTAGAACACTATGGTCGCTTCTTCCAAGCGGGCTTAGGTACTGTAGATCACGAACTTGATTCTTTTTCATCTGTAAAGATTAAATCGATGGTCGACGGATCATCAGATCCACGGCATCTTGTCGGCTCATCGACATGTTGGTGTAAGAAAGAATCACGCAGCGCATCCAGAAATTGTTCTTCCTTACTCTCCTCGTTATGGGATGTGATCCAATTCTCCCAATTGATTGTCGGATAGTTAAAATCACCAATGAGGATTTTATGAGAGTACTTCTTGTCCAGGGAGATGGACTTGACAAGAGAATTCAGCTTGGTATTGCTTTCGTCAGACGATCTGGTTTTTGTTGGGCTACGATAAAGACAAGCAAACACCAACAGATCTTTATCTGCAAGACGAACTTCGATAGTGCAAGCTTCTTCAAATTCAACTGTTGAAGACCTGACAATTAAATGCTTGATGGAGTTATGCGATAATATGATGATACCACGTCCCTTGTTAGTGTCAACATTTGTTTGATTAACGAGCGTGTACTCCCCAAATTCGTATTCGTGTAGATGTTTCAGCTGGCCTACTTTCGTTTTCACTTCACATATTGCAATCAGATGAGGTTTTTTTTTCTGTACATGGGCTTGTAATTCAATTAATTTTCCAGATGTAAATTGATCGGCGTTAGCATAGAGAATTCTCATGTCTTTTTGAACTTTGATATTGTTGGTAGATGTGATATTAGCTTGTTGTGTCCTTTGATTTTTTGGTATGTTTTTTGGTTTTGCTTCTTACTTCTTTTACGGTTTTTTTGTTTTTTGTTTTTCTTTTTTCTTTGTTGAATTTATTGTTGATTTGGGCCGTTGGTCTTTACCCTCTTTTAGGTGGAAGCCGTTTTTTGATGACCCACGGACTCGCCAGACTTCATCTGTTTCACTTTGATTTCTTTCCTTGGCTTCCTGCAGAAGGTCTTTGAAGTCCTTCCTTTGAGTGGGGGTTAGATCTTCACAAATGCTGACACCTTTGTATTTGGCATTCCCTTTCAAGACATGTAGATTTCCAAATAGGCTTTCTTTTTCTTTTTCGCTCTTAAAGGTAACAAGTATTGGTCTACTCTTGTTGTCAGCTTTAGATCCGAGTCTCATCATATGTTTGGTGTTGATTTTCACACGAAGATTTTCGATAAGTTCTTTCACCCAATCCTCATCCTCCTTGTTAGGATCCTCTGTCGATTCTTTGACACCATGGATTATAATGTTATCGATCGTCGTCTAGATTTATCCTTCTCCTCCGCTGCTTCCTCTTCGTGTACTTGTTTGACTGCAGTTTTTATGTTGTCATTTGAGGGAGCAGATGTTCCAGCAGAAGCGGCTGCAGCGTACGATTTTTTTTGCTCCTCCTTAATGGTGGACAGTATTTCGGTACGAAAGTCTTCTAACTTCTTTTCGAGCTTATTCTCGACATATTCTACAGTATGGAAGGCTGGATCATCTGATAAATTCTTCTTTAATTGTGAAAGCTCTTCTTTATGTGTTTCTACGATTAGATGATGTTTATTTGTCTTTAGTTTCTTTATCGTATTCTCGTTTTCTTTGATCGTTTTTTCTTTCTTTTCGTTTCTGTCTGCCGCTGTTTTTAAAGAAGGTTGAGATCTAGGGATCAAGACATTCCCTTTCAAGACATGTAGATTTCCAAATAGGCTTTCTTTTTCTTTTCGCTCTTAAAGGTAACAAGTATTGGTCTACTCTTGTCGTCAGCTTTAGATCCGAGTCTCATCATATGTTTGGTGTTGATTTTCACACGAAGTTTTCGATAAGTTCTTTCACCCAATCCTCATCCTCCTTGTTAGGATCCTCTGTCGATCTTTGACACCATGGTTATATGTTATTCGATCGTCTAGATTTATCCTTCTCCTCCGCTGCTTCCTCTTCATGTACTTGTTTGACTGCAGTTTTTATGTTGTCATTTGAGGGAGCGATGTTCCAGCAGAAGCGACTGCAGCGTACGATTTTTTGTGCTCCTCCTTAATGGTGGACAGTATTTGGGTGCGAAAGTCTTCTAACTTCTTTTCGAGCTTATTCTCGACATATTCTACAGTATGTAAGGCTGGATCATCTGATAACTTCTTCTTTAGTTGTGAAAGCTCTTCTTTTTGTGTTTCTGTTTCTACGATTTCGAGTAGATGATGTTCATTTGTCTTTAGTTCTTTATCGTATTCTCGTTTTCTTTGATTGTTTCTTTCAGTTTCGATAGCTCTGCCGCTGTTTTAAAGAAGGTTGAGATCTAGGGATCAAGGCCAGCAAATCCTTTGACACCGACACACAGTTCTGACATACAAAGTTACAATGTATTCTTCGGTCGTCGTTAAAAGCAGTTATCATATACGCTGGTAGCCTCGAACATAGATAGTGAACTAGTCTGTTACATTTTGAACATGCCAGGGTGTCCTCATTCTTGTCATCTGCACATGCGTTGCCGGTACAAAGCAGGTTAGGTGTGTTTCTTTGTCGGTTGGACGTCATTTGTGATGTATCAGGATGCTGGTAGAGTGTTTGATGGTGGAATAGAGTGTATTTTTGAGCGATTTTTATAGATTTTTCAGAAAAATTCAGATTTTGTTGAATTTGACTGTCGCTGCAAAAAGACCTCTTCACTCAACTTTAATTGACGTCAAAATTTGACGTAATTTCCGCCATTATGGAGTAAAACGTTCGATTTGCATAGAAAAGTATGACAAGGCTGTACTCGAGATATTATTCGACCGGATCTGGTCATGCACTTGAGAAAAACTTAACTCAGTAGTGATTTTTTCCTGTAGACCTGACTAAAACACCGTGTTTTTGGTAGCGTCATAAGAAGCCCCCAAATAGAAAGCGTTACGTAATTTTTCAACTTTAATTACATGCCATCACGCAAAATATTTGATGCTTTTAACTTGTCACGATCGTTTGGAAAAGGTGAAGCTTCTGCAGTTAACGTATCGCGATAGTAAGTGAAAAGATATGCGCCGCAGGCGAATTTTTGTACATAAAATAGCTTAAACATTATCAAAAATAGGTCAAACAAACTCAAGGATGTCACCATGATGCTCAGGGGTAAGGAGGCGCAACCATGGTTTACGCAGAGAGGAAATTTTTGCATTTTTGTCACTCGCGTTTGGCTAAAAATGCTCTCTTTAACACCATTGAAAAAGAATGTAGTCTAAATTCGTTTGAGGTAAGGTACGATCGCTTGATAGCTTGTAAAATAAGGTAAAAGAATGAACATTTGTTGCGAGCAAAGCGATCAAAAAAATTTAAAAAGAAAGGTTTTAATCAGGGCTCGCGAATTAATTTCCTAACGTGGAGGGGCCGAAAACATAGTGACTAAGGAGGCGCAACCATGTATTGCGCCGACAGGAGAAAATTTCTATTTTAACCCTCTGATTTGCTTAAATACGACTCCATTTCAGACTAATTTTGCCAAGAAATCAGGTTAAACGAAAGTCTACATCATGGGTAAAAATTTCTTTGAAATAAGTTTCTTTTTATTTGCAAAAACGTGGTGAAGTCATGGCCGCCTCCTGCCCCCAGTGGCTCTAGCCCTGGCTGGCCCTGGCCCTGGCCCTGGATCACTCATCATGCATAACCATGGTTTTATCTTAAAAAAAACACTTTCAAGGGGGCAAATTAGAGTTATTTAAAGATTCGAGGGCCAATACATGTTTGGCCCGAGTGAAAAAATCTGGAAATTTAAGGTGTCTAGATATTGCTAGAAAGCGCATCTAAATCATGAATCGTTATATAAAATAGAGAATTTGAAAGTTGCTGATTTTTTTGTGCACCTTCACCTGGCATCCCTTGAATTCGGGATAGGTGCGCACCTTGGGGTTTTCTACAAACTGTGAAAAGGAAAAATTCACGCGCTCACGCAAAAAACAGGGCAGATTCACGCATTCACGCAATAGAAATATGGATTTTCACGTTCACGCAAGTTTTTCCAATTCACGCATTCACGCAATTATTTTTCGATTTTCACGCATTCACGCAACCAAAAAAGCCCATTCACGCATTCACTCAAACCGCTGGGGGGGGCCCATTATATTTAAGTACATTAAAAGAGTCCATGATAATCAATATCAACTTCATCATTTTTTTCATAAGAGGAGGAGGAGGAAAGCGGGGAAGAGGGGCTTATGAAGAATGTCAGAAATGTTCGAATTGAACCTCCGAAAAGATAACTGTAGAGAGATCAACTGGCGAAAAAGTGACCCGTATAGAAAGACAATTTTCGAGTCTCCTAATTTTAGACAGACTTTTTTTATGGCTTTTGGTTTTCATGTATAATTCTCATCTATTTGTTCCTAATGTAAAATTCTTCTCTGTCAGTCTGCCGCAAAAATTGCGATCGATGAGGTGAAATTAAATATAACCCGAAAAAGCATGAAATTCTGAACTGACGGATAAATTATAAATACATCTTGAGTAGATGATAAATCGATACATCAAAGGTCACAATGACGAATCAATCAAAGGTTTCAAGGCAAATCAATGGCAAGGTTCAATCACAATAAATAATGAACTTTTGGCAAGACAACCGATTTCATAAAGAAAATGAAAAACTAATTTTTTAAATAATGCAAAAAATTGTTCTCGTCTGGACTTTCGACAAAAGAAAAACGAGAGGAACGAAAAAACAAAATGTATATTCAAATCATCTTAATTTTCTTAGTCCTCCAAAAATCCTATTCAGGAGTCTGGGCTCGAGGGCCTGAGCCCCACTCTATTGATGTCTATTCATCTTTCAGTAAATTCACATGTTGGCTCAGTCCAAGTCTCTCTTTGCATTATTTATCAATGATTAATTTATTAGCTTCAAAATATTATGAAAAATCTGAGAGACAATCTGAAAAATAATCTGAAGTTGATGTTAAAGAGCGGTGAAGAAGAAACGAACGAGAAAACGAAATGTATATTCGAATTATTTTAATTTTCTTAAGCCTACAACAATTTACCGTGTATGGAGCAATCAAGACGAGTGTCTCAAACACAACAGTTGGTAGCACTCAATATATTGTTAAGAAAACAATGTTCAAGAAATATCCTAACTTGATGCCAGCATCGACAGCAAACAATTATCAAAGTATTAATCAAGAGATTACAAACGCAACTACAAAGTAAGGTTTTAAAGAAATTTTGAATTAAATGCTATATAGTTCTATAGTATTGTGTATGAGTTAAGTTTAACCGTATCAAAGAACCGGCCTGGAAGCCTTTTGCCTTTCGAGGCTTTCGGGTACCCTTAACTTTTCTAGGCTTTAGCCTAAAAATGTTCTAAACATGTTTTTATTTTCATCTTTATGTGAATATTTTTGTCCAAAAAATTGGGTGTTTTAAAGGCAGCAAAGCCTTCGAATATTCTTACTTTGTTCTTAATACTTTGGCCATCGAAGCCTTCTGTTCTTATATAGTTTTTTTAAATAAGAAAACCTGTATCACGAGTTTGAAACATTAGATGAAGATCGAGGGTTAAAGTCAAAAGAATCAATAAAATTAATAGTAAAATCAATGAAATCATGTACGTTTTTAAATCAATGAAAATTAAATAAGATGGGTATGTTCAACGGTCAAGGAGATATTTCTCAAGATAGCAGAAATACACTGTAAAGGTAGACTTTTTATGCACTGTTAGGGTAGAAATTTCAGCAAATCGAAAAAAAACTTTTGCCCAAATATTCTGATTTTTTTTCTCCTCTAAAAAAGATAAAAATTTGACAAAAATGCACTGTAAGGGTATGAATTTCACAATTTTTGCTGTACTTTTTGCGGGTACGATTCTAAAAGTCAATTTTTTTCGCCGCACATACCATCACTTGGTATACCAACTGCCCCCACCCCTGTGATGAAAAGCTGTCTGAAAGTCTCAATGTCTGAAAGACTCAAATTTGCAAAATCTCAAGAATTCTTTGTTGCAAGATTACTACTATTCTTACAGGGAGGGGTTTCAAACAGCAGCAAATTTATATTGTACCCCCTCTCTCATTCTTAACAACTTAAACAGCTCTTGGATATCATCGAGCATTCCCCCAAACAACAGCAAATTTATATTGTACCCTCCTCTCTCATTCTTAACAACTTAAACAGCTCTTGGATATCATCGAGCATTCCCCCAAACAACAGCAAATTCATATTGTACCCTCCTCTCTCATTCTTAACAACTTAAACAGCTCTTGGATATCATCGAGCATTCCCCCAAACAGCAGCAAATTTATATTGTACCCCGCTCTCTCATTCTTAACAACTTAAGCAGCTCTTGGATATCATCGAGCATTCCCCCAAACAGCAGCAAATTTATATTGTACCCCCCTCTCTCATTCTTAACAACTTAAACAGCTCTTGGATATCATCGAGCATTCCCCCAAACAACAGCAAATTTATATTGTACCCCCCTCTCTCATTCTTAACAACTTAAACAGCTCTTGGATATCATCGAGCATTCCCCCAAACAGCAGCAAATTTATATTGTACTCCCCTCTCTCATTCTTAACAACTTAAACAGCTCTTGGATATCATCGAGCATTCCCCCAAACAACAGCAAATTTATATTGTACCCCCCTCTCTCATTCTTAACAACTTAAACAGCTCTTGGATATCATCGAGCATTCCCCCAAACAGCAGAAAATTTATATTGTACCCCGCTCTCTCATTCTTAACAACTTAAGCAGCTCTTGGATATCATCGAGCATTCCCCCAAACAGCAGCAAATTTATATTGTACCCCCCTCTCTCATTCTTAACAACTTAAACAGCTCTTGGATATCATCGAGCATTCCCCCAAACAGCAGCAAATTTATATTGTACCCCCTCTCTCATTCTTAACAACTTAAACAGCTCTTGGATATCATCGAGCATTCCCCCAAACAACAGCAAATTTATATTGTACTCCCCTCTCTCATTCTTAACAAATTAAACAGCTCTTGGATATCATCGAGCATTCCCCCAAACACCAGCAAATTTATTTTGTACCCCCCTCTCTCATTCTTAACAACTTAAACAGCTCTTGGATATAATCGAGCATTCCCCCAAATAGCCTCTCTCATTCTTAACAACTTAAACAGCTCTTGGATATCATTGAGCATTCCTCCAAACAGCAGCAAATTTATATTGTATCTCCCTATCCTATAAAACTTTTCTTGAAGTTTGAACCCCCCCTATGGATGTGAGATGAAATGTTTTGAAACAGTTGTTTGTAATAAATCCTGTAAAATTTGTTTGCTTGATTCTGAAATGGTTCCACCATTCTGTATTTCTATAATTCTTTCCACCTACTTATTCATTAATATTTTCTTTCAGAAAATGCGGCACATTTTGTTATCAGGAAAACGATTGCTGGAGTTTTTTATTCTTCCGTTCCAAAACTCCACCCACGTGCACACTTCTTGATGGTCCAATCGATCGAACACATATGGACCAGAACACAACTGTGGACTATTACGAAGTTTGGGTAAGATCAATTTAGACAGCCAGCGTTTAGTCTTCCATTCTTACTGTTGACGGCGTTGCATTATTTTGATATTAAAGATCAATCAGACCAGCAACGGCAACATCAAATCTTTTACAAGATTCTTAAGTTTTGCTGCCGTTTCTAACAATTAGAAAATAAAAGACAAAAAGTCTGCTGTCTATTACTATCTATCATCAATACCGGGCTGGCTTATAGAAAAATACGAACGCATCTATCCTAATCTTTTAGCTTTATCCAAGAGCTTTATTAATGAAAAAATTGTCTTCGCATTTTCAGAATCAATGTTCATCGAACGACAGCATTTGCAATTTGGGTGTATGCCTTCCAAATTACGTCACCGATTCGTACACTTGTCACTGCCCGTCTACCTACACTGGTCAACATTGTCAAACATTAATTTCCCAAAGTGACGCCACAACTACATCGCAACCCAATGCCCAAACCACAGAACAGTTAGGCACCGGTAAGAAATAAAAGTAATTAATGATGATTAAAGATGATAAAAAAATATATAAATAAGAAAGAAATCAGGACTTTGACTATCAATGACAAGATATCTCGTTTCGTCATCGATGTCGGAGCCAAAAATGACTGGAAGAGTTACTGGGAATCCCAATAATTCCAGAACAAAAAAAGGTAGTTAACGGTAGGGTTTAAGCAAGGGCTTTTCTTAGCACTTTTTTTTTGTCGGAATAGCGTCCAAAATACAGAAGAATGAGTTCATGAAACATATTAATTTCTATGATAAACAGTGGAGTTTCTAATTGGCGGACACTTTCGAGGAGAAAGGGTAGTGTCCGTTAATCAGAGGTGTCCGCCTATTTGGGACTTTTGATTAGCAGACACCAAGGTGTCGCAAACCTAATATTTTGATCCTAAATGATTTCTTGAGATACAGTGTCACAAAAAGACTCATCCAAAGATTATTCAAACAAAGTAATTTATTTTCTTTTTATCATCAACATGAAAAATATAAGCAATCTGATTGGCTAAAAACGCGTACATAAATGCTGTATTTCATATTGCACCGTACAAATACAAGACCGCGCTCAAAAAAGGGGTATGGGGTCTTTTGTACTTTTTTGAACTTCCTTACCGAAATTTATTCACAGAAATGTTTTTATTTTCCACTCGAATCACAAAAATTTTGTCAAATAAGAGTGTTTTGATCTTTTAATGAGCATTTGAATCATTTTCAAATGTTTTGATGTTGATTTAACCCAAAATACAGTAAGTGAAAAAAAACATATAGAAAAACAAATGGAGAGAGAAAGGTTGTTGATATCTTTCAAGTTAACGGTAAACAGTTCACACTTTCACAACTTCTTATCAAATCAACAGAGGTTCTACTGTAGAAAGGAGACGCGCCTCTTATCCAGATCATGTATAGTAAAAAACGATTTTTTTCGAAATCGCGCCTGCGCGGCACGTGGAGAGGGAGGAAGTTGTTATTTATTTTGTTTGAAAATACAAATGATGGTAGATACGTTAAATGATGCCCTTTAACAATTATACCCTGATCTGTTA
The DNA here is from genome assembly GCF_902728285.1 of Clytia hemisphaerica. Taxonomy (NCBI): domain Eukaryota; kingdom Metazoa; phylum Cnidaria; class Hydrozoa; order Leptothecata; family Clytiidae; genus Clytia; species Clytia hemisphaerica. The sequence continues at coordinate 481,994 of NW_027103595.1, read as the reverse complement.
TAACTCGTAAAATTTACTTTTTCTCTCTTATTCCCTATTCATAGAATACACATGCAGTAACAATCCAGTTGTCATCGATACCTACGCATCAGGCACAACCAGTTGGAAATTAGAAGTCACTTTCACATTCGAAAGGCTTGTCAAGCCTGTCACTTTCTTTGAAATGAAATCATATCATAATGGTATACTAAATGAATTCTTTGCATTGCAATTGAGAACGTTGCATAAAAAATTAAGGATTGAAGACCTTAACGACAACAAAGTATTTGACTTTGAGCTTGCCACAGAAAGTTATTTAATTCCATCGATAAACACTTTTTACAAAATTGTACTCCATTTCGAGCCCAGTTTAACTGCACCCTCATCTTTACACTATCAACTAAAAGATGGGACAGAAACTTCGCTGTCAGAAGGTTCGTTTCCCATGAGTGTCGGTGGAGATTTGGGGGAACTCAGATTGTATAATGGAAACAGTTTGGACGAAGACCACGTGGATAAAGGTTTTGGCGGCAAAATCTGGACCAATGGAATACAAGCTGCATAGACGTTTGTGACTGAAACAAATGATAAAGACAATTCAATTCAAAAATTGAAATGAATGTTGAAACTTGATATATTGAAAACTTTTAAATCTTTTTTCTAGGGATCCTTTAACTTGAAATGTGTCTCAAAATAAAACCTTTAGCCTCCAAAATTAAAAAAACAGATACCTCCGTTACCCAATTAACCTGATAATGTGCCCCTTCAATTCAGCTCTCAACCTGGCGTTGAGGGCTGTGTGTGATTAGCTCATACCATTTCAATAACAGTTGATTGGAAACTCTTGTAAAAGAGGGCGTGGTCGAGTGGTAGCGTATGTAGCGAGTACCTCACCAAAAACCAGGATTTTTCATACTGTTTCTTGATAAGTTCCACTTTGATGATTTTAGACGGAGATCTTGACGTCGATACTTGTTTGAGTGACGTGCGAAGAGCGGCGTTTGATAATATAGTATTTATATAGGTTTTTTACAGGGTTTTTCAGTTTCTCATCTTCATGGTCTTTTCAGGTATTTTGCAGGTCTATCGTTTGGTCTACTTTTTTAGGGTTTTTTGGCTGATTGTCTATTTGCTCTAGTATTTATTACACCATTTATCACCCAGTATTTATTTCCGAATTGTATTTACATTATTTAAGTATTGTTAATTTAATTTTAGAAAATTAGAAGTCTTTCAACTACTGCAGGAGCTTCGAAAGTTCAAAATGACGTCAAAAAATCGAATGTTTGGAGTCAGAAAACCTGGGCTCTAAAAATTTGAAAAAATGACGGGATCAAATAGAATCATGGCATTCTAAATCTAGAATGGAATAGACGTCACTGCGTCAAAAAAAACCGCGATGTGTCTAAAGTCTATTTCAAAATTAGCTGGCAGTGTTTTTTCAAACCTCAATAACTTTTGATAGAATTTGAATTAAGTAGCGATTTTGTGCTTGTTGAAAAGACAAACAGGAGTGGGATATTGTCATAAAGAAAAAAATCAAAAAAGATCGAAAAATGAAGATTGAAAATGAAGAAGAAGAAAATCAACTTCTTCAATAATTGTGCCATAAGAATCATTTTCATACGAGTGATTCTTTGATCTTAGAACATCAATAATGTGAAAAAAAAAAATTCAAAAAAATTTATTTCATCGAAAGATATAGTCCAAAGTTTAACAATGATTGACTTCAAAAATCATCAAAAAAAACAAAAAAGAGCCCTTTTTTAAGTCAACCAGGGCAAAGATTTAAGCTGTATTTTATGATTGAATAAATATTTTTTAAATATTTTTTCACATTTATGACGTTCTAAGATTGAAGAGTTTCTGATTCAAAAATGAAGATCATAGCATTATTCTACTAGAAGTTGATTTTCTTCTTCTCCATTTTTCATCTTCGTTTTTCCATTTTTTGAATTTCTTTCTTTTTTGATAATACTCCACTCAGGATTATCTTTTTAACGAGCACAAAACTGCTAACTAATTCAAATTCTATCAAAAGTTATTGAGGTTTGAAAAAACACTGCCAGCTAATTTGAAATAGACTTTAGTTTAGGCTATTTGTAGCAAAAAGTTGTTGGTTATCAGGCAAGCGCAATTTCGACCGTAGCACCATTCGTATCACTGAAGCTTTGAGTTTCGATGAACTCATCCTTAGGATAGATCAGAGCTCTGACTTTAAATTTAAATCGTTAAATAAAAAAGGGAAGTTTCAAAACATTATGTTGAAAGGTTACATTAAAACATGTACATAGATAAAAAATTTTGATGCAGTTTAGAAAATTAGTCTGGGATACTAAGTCTACTTTTACTTTTACTAAAATTTTTACATGAGTAAAGCACTTTTTTATTTATGTTCAGTGTGACATTTTTTTTCACTTTTATCACTATTTTTTACATAAATTGTTACTCTTTCTAAACTTTTAACTTTCATCTTAATAAAATAATAAGTGTTCACAGCTACAGTTATAGGCTACCTGCTATAGGCTATATGCTTTATCGGACCCTGTTTTATATCGGACCTAATTAAATTTGGAATAGATAGAAGGATCTAATTTGACGTTTTAAGGGCCAAAGAATCAAAATGAGGATCGGTGAATTTGTTATCGTATTTACATTTCGATATTGTTTATAATTTGATATCCACTTATGGGTTGGACGTCCTCCACTGACCTTTATATACCCTGGCCAAGAAGCAAAATCTTTAATCGATGTAAATGCAGCGAGAGCGCTATGTCCACTTTTCTCTAATACTCTTGATGATGTAGCGCTGTTGCAGATTTCTTTCCGTCAGCGGACGCAGACCTGAATTAGCGGTCGCAGACCTGATTTAGCGGCCTGAATTAAAAACCGAAGACTTAATGCAGCGGTCGAGTACCTTTTTTAGCGGCCCAAGACCTGGAGAAAATGAATTGTAGAAATTTGTTATAACTTCATTCAAGATTTTTATATGATTATAGGAAATAGTATTGAAAACTAATTAAGCTAAAAGATTTTAAACCAAAAAGAATGAAATTAATGCCAATAACTTGTCTCGAACTACCCAGCTTCCGTTTTCGATACCACTGCACTAACCACTGGACCATCGCAACTGATGCCTTGCCGAGTGGTTCAAGCTACAATCAGGGTCATAATATATTGGCACTTTTGGCTAATTTACAATTTTTCGAAAATTGAAGTTCAAGCGAGAATGTCAATTTTTAGGCCTTCAACTTGATTTCATCAAGTATTTCGATCTGGGAGGGATTTATGGGTTTCTAGGCTATATTTCAAGCCCTACTAGACCATTTTTGAACTTTTGGATCCTCAGATCCTAAGGTCCTAAGTCTTAAGTCTAGCGTTAAAACTCAGAGTTAAAACTCTACCCTTCGAACCTACTTTAGAGCACTTACAAATCGATTGTGGTTTCAAAACACCCCGGTGAATTTCCCTTTTGTGCCAAATATTTTGTCCCTGATTGTAGTTTAACTGAACCTAACTTATCTATCAGGTCTTCGGCCGGTGACTTGCTAAATCAGGTCTTCGGCCGTTAATTCAGGTCTTCGGCCGTTAATTCAGGTCTTCGGTCGTTAATTCAGGTCTGCGGTCGTTAATTCAGGTCTTCGGCCGTTAATTCAGGTCTTCGGCCGTTAATTCAGGCCTTCGGTCGCTAAATCAGGTCTGCGTCCGCTGACGAAAAAAAAAATTAGCAGGGCTGTTAGACGTCAGCTTTCAATACTGAATTGTCTTCTTTGTCGGTACCACTTTCAAAAGAATTCCGATCAAAGATGGCTGGTATAGCTATGTCCAGGGTATATCAAGGTCCGTGACATCTTTTTAAGGTAAAAAAAATCCTTGCTTTGAAGAATTGCAAGACTTGAACTTCAGCTCTCTGGAAATAAAAAGATTTGTTGATACTTGAAATGGTTTCCAACCCTTTTGAAAATAAAGGAATATTACAAGAGTGCAGTGGCTCGATCTATTTAAGGAATCTTAAACGAAAGGGGTGAAAAACAATTCCCATGGAATAATTTGAAGTCTGTTGCACTGGAAAACTGGATTGGAAAATAGGCCATATACTGACTATTTATTCGGGTATTTCCTGTTAGACGAACGTGTGCCCTGAAAAGGGCTCTCTCTTTTTCAACTTTTCACAAAGTGATGAATAACACTCCCCACAGTAAACTTTTTTTCAAAATGAAACCCCATATGTATTCACCCAAGGAATAAGTATGCCAAGTCCGACCCTTGAATTTTCCAGGTTGCCTTAAGTATTCTAGAAATACTGTACATACACAAATTTACACAGACCTTCAAGATTCAAACTCAACTAAAATTAAAAAGTATAGATTATGTAGCAACTCAAGTTGGTTTACAATAATAAGAATAATAAAGTTATAGCTATAGGCTTAGTCGGGATGGGAAGTCACTCCACCCAAGAAGGCTTACTAATACACAGGAATTACCTGTCTAAAGAACACAATTTTTGAAATTTCCGCAGATATTGGGTCTAGAACAGTCCAAGATGTAAACTCAATTTAGATAGAGCACACGTTGTGCGAAGTGTACCACAGACACTTTTTTTATAAGAACAAACTATATAAAACGTAAGACTTCGATTGTGAAAATATTTTTAAGAGCCAGTTGAGAGCATTTTAAGGCTTTGCAGACCTATTTCTTAGGAAAATCAACGAAAATTACTCACAGAATGGTAAAAATAAGAACATGTTAAAAAGATATTTTTAGGCTTAAAACTAAAAAGTTAAGAATATCGGAAAGCTTCAAAAATTTTGGATGTTCTTATATGAAAAAACGTGTATACACATTGCACCAACTTTCAAAATTTATCTATTCATGAGTGAGAGGCATTAAAATTAATTAGAATAAAAAAATAGAAAAAAGAGAAAAAAGTAAAATATTAATCAATAGAACTAAAAATATTAATCAATACATGCATTGATTAGTCATTGATATCAAGCTTGATTCAGGTATACAAAAAAGATATTACGAAAATGTAAAAAAAAAAATTTATTCAAATTATTCGATATATAATGTGATAGTCTAGGACTAAAGAAAAGAGAAGCGAAACTTTACAAGATGGATGGCTATGCAATTAATTTGGTAATGTATATTCAAAGTATCATTATTTTCTTAAGCCTACAACAATATACCGTGTATGGAGCAATCAAGACGAGTGTCTCAAACACAACAGTTGGTACCACTCAATATATTGTTAAGAAAACAATGTTCAAGAAATATCCTAACTTGATGCCAGCATCGACAGCAAACAATTATCAAAGTATTAATCAAGAGATTACAAACGCAACTACAAAGTAAGAGTTTTACATTTTCAAGATTTTTAACAAACTTCGAACACGAGAAAAAAGAAAAAAAAAGTTTTAAAAAAAGGAAGTTAAAGAGTTTAAAGATATTCTTTGTTATGATATAGAAAGGAGGCGCGCCTCTATGCTGATAAAGCAATACCAATATAAATAAAAGAATTTCTCAAAATTTGTACTCGTACGGATAGGGGGGATTGTTAAGGCCGGTCTCCACTTGCGCGCGTTTCGATCGCACTTTTTCGAGCAAAGCTTCCACGCTATTGGTCAAAAGAAAAATGTAGCAACTCCATTGGCGTGAACTGACGTAACGGTTGAAAAAATTTTTTTTTATAATTTTCAGAAAGTGCGGCACATTTTGTTATCAGGAAAACGATTGCTGGAGTTTTTTATTCTTCCGTTCCAAAACTCCACCCACGTGCACACTTCTTGATGGTCCAATCGATCGAACACATATGGACCAAAACACAACTGTGGACTATTATGAAGTTTGGGTAGGATAAAGATTTATTTTCAAACACTCCTTATTTTGTCACTCATTCGACTTTAATAGTTTAACTTAGCTTCGGTAGTTTTCAATTATTGCAAGTCCTAATTTAGCAATAGTGAGAAACTCGTCACCAGATCCCAAAAAAAAAAAAATCTTTGAAAATGGAGAAAATATTCACTCATGGAAAAAGTGTCAAAACTCAACTGAAATGAATTGTGTTTGTGATCAAATTAATTCGTAAAATCTTCTCATCACGTTTTCAGAACCAATGTTCATCGAACGACAGCATTTGTAATTTGGGTGTATGCGTTCCAAATTACGTCACCGATTCGTACACTTGTCACTGCCCGTCTACCTACACCGGTCAACATTGCCAAACATTAATTTCCATCCCAGGTAAAAAAAAAATACAATTTAAAAAAACTCCATTTTTCGTATTGTTCATCATTTATATGACTTGTTCTATATTTTATTTCTTATGTAAATTTTGGACAAGATTCGATAATTTTAGAAGTTAAAACCAATCAAAACATTAAAAATTTACTTGTTTAGCTTCTTTTTAAATAACAATTTTTGTTCATCTACAGAATACAAATGCACCGAAAATCCAAAAGTCATTGGTTCTTACCAAGCAGGGACAACCAGTTGGAAAATAGAAGTTAAACTCACATTCAAAGTTATTGTGTCTCATGGCACCTTCTTTGAAATTCAATATAACAATCAACAACATAAACTATTTGCATTGCAGTTAAGAACAACCTATAAAAAGTTAGTAATTACCGACTTCGCAAAAAATATTGACGGAACAGCGCGCAGTAATATCCAACCCACTAACTCTAACAGGTATTCTCCAGCTCCAGACACATTCAGCACACTGCTCTTCACCTTTGTACCAAGTTTAGATCAAGAGTTAAAGTCTAGTCTACACTATGAATTAAAAGATGGTGAAGGAGAAACACTTGGAACAGGTACAATCGACATCGATATATATGGAAGTTTAGGAGAGATCACCTTGCATAATGGCAGCGATTATGATGCAAAAAAGGGGAAAAACCACGAGGAATCTGGTTTTGGCGCGAAAATCTGGACTCGTGGGATCAAAGCTGCATAGTGCAGTGTAGTTGCAACTGAACATTAGTTGACGATATAAATGCGTCGAAAAACGCGAAAATATGTTCTGTTTTCTTCGAGCTGATTCATTTAGTGACCCGGTAAGAAGTTTTTAAACAAGCTGTGATAGTATGAATGAACTAAATTGAGAAATTGAGAAACATTTCGCAACTAAGAACGTTACATATCCACTGAAAGATTCTTCAATGAAGAACGATCTTTTGATTGTTGAAAAGAGGAAAATGTTTTTTCGTTTAATATGTCAATGGTTTATACAAGCAAAAAAAACATTCGTCTCACCATGAACATATAAACGACTGGACATTTATCTTTTATTTTCTCTTTGAAGCGAGCTTCGTTGCCGCCTGTATTTCCAAATTGGTATGAAAAATCCGACAATATTCCGTCATAATTTTATTTCTTTGAATTTTTTAGCTGAAAGGATTGATAGAGCTTGAACATTACTCCTAATTCACAAAAAAATTATTCTCGAATTTTTTCACAAGTTTGCAATATATTTTATCAACATTTTTTAACTCTGAAATGCAGAATTTCAACTGCATGTACACTTTTGAATCCCTTTTGTCACTCCAATAATTTTTTTTATGACTTGAAAAAAATAGAATGTGACACTCTCTAAAATTATTCGACACTTTTAAGTCAAAATTTAGAAATATTAGTCGGAGTTTTGACAAGCTGACGATGATTTTGCCTCTGTTATCTTTGTTTATGATATAGATAAAAGACTTGAGAAGGGTAGAACAACAGAAACTTTTGTCGAAGTTTTGACGTTGTTAGCAAGGTATTCACAAAAGGTATATCATCAAAATTTATTGTTTCATTTTATGCTTTTAACAAGGCGGCAACGAAGCTAGCAGTGTTATCTTTAAAAAAACAAAGGAGATGGATGTCCAGTCGTTTATATGTTCATGGTCTCACAAACAGATCAAAATAATAAAGGTGCCCAGTTAATTTAGAATTTCACTGGTACCCAACAAGATAAGCCCTCTGGCTCTGCCTTTTTTCCTTTATGATAACACCCACACATGTTCACCTTTTCATCTCTGAAACATCGTTCTTGAGATTTCTAAACCAATTAAAATACAAACACAGAAAACTGTGCAAGGATTTCCCTGGCGTTCTAATCCGTTGTTGAAGTCATTGGAGAGAATTCAGCAAACAGTTTTTCGTCATAAGAATTTTGAGCCACGTAGGGATGGCCTCTCGCACCAGACTGTTGTAAAAGGCCGAAATAATAAAAATGGAGCGCAAATTCCGTACTACTATTGAATAAGTAAAGATAAGTGAGTGCAAAATAAGAATTTAATCATAAAACATACCTTCCAGATGGGCTAGAAAGATCTTTGATTTTGAATTTTCCATCTAACCAATTGTTCTTCACCACTTTGTACGCATAAAACTTCTCAATATACTTTGAAACTTCGATAGCTTTAAAAGAGGTGTATTTTCATAATTCACATCAATTCTAGTTTCACAGGCATATATTTCTCAAGTTATAAGCTTTTGAAGTCAAAATTCACTTTTCAAAAAGTATGAATAAACACGTAAAAATGAATACCAAAATAAATGTACAATATATTGAAAGAAAAGCTTTTAACTTGAGTTATTTATTAAACGAGTAAATAATGAAAATACTTCAAAAAGCATTTTTTGTGTAAATATAATCAGATTTCGATAGATTGGTAATTTTTAACAATTTTCCAAAAAAATGCTACAGTATGCAAGTAAGATCGGTCAAAAGAATTAAAAAAGCTGAAAATTAGAATTCCCATCAGTGGCCATTGTATTGTTACATTTATGTCTAGGTGATTTCATTTTTAAAAAGTTGTTGTCTCAATTTGGTCATTAAGAGACTGTCGTTTATTAGCAAATATTGGTGCCTTTTATTCTCTCTCTCGAGTTCCTCTCCCTAATTTAGTTTGGTCCAAATTTTTTGAGTCCACGTTAAGTTTTATTCTACTAAAAATTGAAAAAAAACAAAGTATGATCAAGGTTGTGATAAATAGAAGAAATTAAGAAATGAACCTCTACTGATGTTCTTTCGGACACATATCGGCTTCCAAATGGTATCATGTTCGCAAAAAAGTTTCCATTTTTCACAAACCTAGAAATATTAAAATCAAAAAGACAAAATGTGGGAACATATTTTCCTCTGCGGACTGGAATATGTTCGTGTGTTTTACAGACCCGCCCTGAAAATTCGTTTTGCTGTGGATAATAAACTGTCACTTTGACAGTTCTGATAATTTATACAACAATATATAATAGAAAATTGTTGATTGTACATATAATTATAATGATAAAGATATTTCAAAAAATAACTATTTCAACATATCGACAGTTATATTTTTGGACCTTTTAGAAATTACTTATTTCATTTTTTAATTAAAATTCTAATGAAATAAATACCTTTGCACATTGTTTTAAGTTTTTTGGATGTAAATAGCTTAGTATTTTAAAAGATATTTTTTGTGGCAGCAATGATATAAAATCTCTGTAAAGTGATATCTGAAATCAAAGTAAAGAATTTCTACGCACACAAGATAAACATTAGTTTTTCCTTCAAGGCACACTTCTTCACGTTTGAAAATTTCGAGAAGTCTTATTGGAAAGGCGAAATTCCGGTTTCGACTGATTAAGTGTTATTAGTTATAACATAATAGAATAACCAACGACATCTAAGCAAAACACACTGTCGGATATTTTTAAATATCTGATAGCGAGTATCTCTCTGGGGGAGGTACTTAGGCAAAATTAGGTACGGTGAAGTGCCGCTGGCCAGGGTCCTAAATAAACTAATTTTCAAAATGTCTATCTGGCAGGGTCGACTTTTGCTTATTTTGGACGATGTTCAGGGTGAAAATTATAAACATTCCAGTATCTTTACCACTATTTTCAAGGTGACAACGGGAAATTTCTACCTAAGAGATTCGATTTTAGGGCTTTGTATCGGATATACAGCATATCCCATTTTACTTGTCGAATATCTGTTTAATATTGCATATGTTTTTTATAAGCCAATCTATGAGCTTCTTTGTAATTCATTTTCAGAATTTTGACAAAAATATACCATGATGGAGGCATAGAGGAAGTATAATTGCGGCGAATTTAACAACTTGAGCAGGTTCCCCAAAAACAATTCTTTTTGCCATTCTAAAAGAAAGGATATATATAAAATCAACATACTATTACGAGCAGTTACGAGATTTGAAAATCTTTTTCTTAGACAAAACAATTTTTAATGAGATTTTCATCAAAATTTGAAAAAATAATTATCAATGGAATTGGAAAAAAATAAGAACCTCTTTAATCATAAGACAATTCTAATTCGCATAATGTTTGAGAATTATTGAAATTGAAAAAATCTAACATACCAGTCCATGTGGAAAACCAAGAGAATAGACATGATAGCTGCTCATCATAACTTTTGTAAGACTGAAAAAAAAATCTAATTAATTAATCTATGTAAATTTATATATATAGGTTAATTAGATTTTTTGTTTCTCAAGAGGGGCGTTCGCTCAGGGGGGCGGGGCATTTAAAAGAAGAGGGCGTTTATCAAACAATTTTTAACCAAGGTCACTTCAATAAAATGAATGGTAGCCTAGGGAAAAAGAAAATGAAGGTAAAGGCCGGCGCAAATGAATCCAACATTCAATCCAACATTTCCAATTCATTGTTGGACAAAATGTTGGACGAAAAGACACGTGGAAAAATTCGAAAAGTTGCATGAAAAGTCATTTGCGCAAAAACGTCAAACATTTTCATCCAACATGATTACGTAAATGCATCCAACATTGAAACCAACATAAAAGTGACGTTAATCTCATAAAAAATGTTGGATGAAAAGTTTGATAGCGATCAAACTTCATCCAGCATGATTTCCAACAATTTTCTTAAAAAGTTGCAATTTTATGACTTGCACAAATGAACCCAACATTTGATCCAACAATAATGTTGGATCAGATGTTGGATTCATTTGCGCCGGCCTTAACAAATGATAAATAATATCAGAAAAATGATGAAATCACGAGAAACTGCCAAAGAACCAGTTTTTCCTGGATACTACTGGCATTTTTGAAAATTGGGCTCTGTCACATTTTAGGCATTGCCATTTTGCAACAGTGTGCAAAATTTCATGAAAAAATGTCGACTACAGCTCGAGAGATTCAAGGAAAACCGTTTTTCTGGTATGACAATTGAATCATGCTTAATCGTGGGTATCGTTATCAATAATGCTTGTGTATAAAAAAAAGCAAGAATTATTTATCAAGAAAAAGACCCAATGAAAATCGCAAAAAACGGCGATTTTCGACCGGGAAAAAGTTTTCCTCTAAAATTGGACTAGGTTATGTTTTAGACATTGCTAATTCACATCTATCTACAAAAAATCGAGAAAAAAAATAACGATGAAATCTCGAAAAAATGCCAAAACCCCGGTTTTTGCAGCATATTTCCGGTAAGAAAATTTTTTTTCTTTCAAAAATCTAACCTCAAGGTAGGTCCAAAAATGGGTCAAAATTAGTTAGAATAATGAAAAAAAAACATTTGTTAAGAAATAATTCTGCTCCAAGTGATTCTTCCTTACAACTGTTTCAAATAAAATCCCTTTGTAAAGCAAAGCGAGCAATTCAAAACTGAAATTACATATCTAAGAAAAAATTTCAAAGTCACTTACTTTTAAAGAAACTTGTACATCTTCAAGTTTTGGAAGGAATCCATCTGAGTGACTTTTGTTCACTCTAACAAGAAAATGGAAAAGCTTATGATTTAAAAAATCAGTTAAAAACTGAAAAAGCCAAAAAAATATCAATTGGGACAGTTTCAGATTGCATTAAACTTGTTGTTATTTTTGCATTGATCAAAATTTGTAGACCAATTCAAGAAAAAACACATTTAGAGTCCTAATCAAGCAAATGAAAAGAACAAAAACCTTGGTGATAAATCTTTGGGAGAAATCTTTTGCAAGTGTCTTCGTTCAATTTGTAATCCAGCTGACAAAGATTTGAATACTTGATCCTCAACAACCTGCGAAGCTTCTTTATGGTCAACATTGGTAATGTTTGATCGGAAAAAATTGATGTGTGGCGCTGATTTACTTTTCTGATGCAACATCTGTTGAGGTCTGCTCCTCCTTTCTGAGAAAGTACTATGTGATGGACTTTGAAATAAAAACGCCTTATTTGATCTAGCACCAGATATTGTTTTTGATTCATTAATAGTGATTTCTGGAAAAGCATGGTTGATTTTTGAGGACTTATTGAGTGTAAAGCCAGGGTAAAGATCGATAGATAAGCATGACTTGAAAGGTTTATTTATCTCAGGCAGGCTAGTTGTAGAAACTTCTTCAGCAGCTTTTGCGTTTGTTTTAGTTTTAACGTTTGGTAGTATGGAGTTTGCTGACCATCTCTGAATATCATCCTGAATATTATAGGGAAATGATATGATAAATCTATTGGTTATTCATTTGACTTGCACAAATCAATGCAGAATCAATCATCTGATAAAGGCTACAAATCAATACAGAATCAATCGTCTGTTAAAGGCTAAGTGATGACAGAGTGGACTAAGGCGTTCCTCGGCTTAAGCCACTGCTTCTTCCAATGTTTTTTTTACCTGTCTGTAATTTTTATGTTCCTAGATAGCTCGCTTGACTATTACAATTGTAAGATTGTCTAAACGTTCTACATAACTGAGCTTTCAACATAAATTTTAACTTTAAGGCTTCAAAACCAAATTTCAGAATTGGAAAAATGACATGTCCAGAGTTATTACAATTCAAACCTGAGATGTGATGTGTGTGCTTCTTATTTGACAAACAGTTGCTTTTTGTCTCTGTATCAAAAGAGAACAATATTGATTTAGTTGTTGGTGATTCAATTTGAAAATTTGATTGTGTATTTTCAACCCATTTCAAAATTGCAACATTGAACATTCTAATTACAACTTTTAAGGGTAAACTTTAGTAGTTTATTACTATTTCAAAAACTTATAATAATAATAGATTGATAGAAGTTATCCTGCCAGTGTGGTTAGCATGGCCCTTATCCCAGGACATTCCCATATATTTTTATTAGAGTTTCGGTAGCTGATTTCCCTTGCATGACATAAGGTTGGCCCTGTTGAATCGCAGCACCAAGTGGGAATCAAGCCTGTACCTCATGGACAAAAGTCTAGAACGGTAACCACTACAATACTACGCTTAACAGATGATATACATAACATTAAGAATGAACCTTTCTGGTTTTGTTTACGTCTTTGTAAAGCCTTCCTTTAACCTCCCTTGTAATGAAAGTGGATGGATAGGCAAAACTCCCAGAACAGTTGGCATCAAACTTATGGTAAATGAAATCTCCATGGACCAATGGTTCTAATACCTAAAAAGTAAAAATAAGAGTAACAAGCAACATGCTGAACGGACCTACCTGGTGATCAAAATCAGATAAAAATAGGACAAATAGCAAGAGAGTAAGAAAGTGTAATGAGCAGCTTGAATAGATTACCATGAACATCACAGCTCAAATTAGTCAAAAATGTCCAAAAAACCCATGTTAGGCACTTTTCTGCCCAAATTTGCTCAAAAAATTATTTTTTCGAAAATCAAGCTCCATCAGAAATTAAATATTACCATTTTATAGCACTATGCAAAAAATAAGAAAAAAACACCAAGCCAATCTCGAGAAATGCTCATTTTCCCTAAATATGACAAAAGTGAGTTTCCCCAAATAAGAAAATCCGATTTTTACAGCCAAAAAATTACTTCCGGAAAAACAGCTTGAGTTATGTTTTAGAGATACTTGCCTTTTATCTTTGTCTAAAAAAATTTGAAAAAACTAAAGAAGCAATTTCACACAAGTCCAGAAAACCCCATTTTTAGGCACATTTTGGCCCAAATTTGCGCCAAAAAATTATTTTTTGAAAATCGGACTTCATCAGATTTTAAATATTACCATATTCAAAGTACAAAAAATCAGAAAAAATATCGATCCAATCGCCAGAAACGCTCATTTTTCCTAAAAATTACATAAGGGAATTTCCCCAAATAAGAAAAACCGATTTTTACGGCCAAAAAAAATTTCCCGTAAAAAAACTGCTTCAGTCACTTTTTAGAGAACCTTGCTCTCCATCTTTCTGCCAAAAATCAGGAAAAACTAATGAAGCAATTTTGCACCAAGTCCAAAAAAAACTTATTTGTAGGTAGTTTTTGGGCCAAACTTGCGAAAATCCGTATTTAACGACGAAAAAAATTTTCCGAGAAAAATTACTTCAGCCACATTTTAGGGTACCTTGCATTCTATCTTTCTGCCAAAAATCAGGAAAAACTAACAAAGCAATTTTGCACAAAGTCCAAAAAACCTTATTTTTAGGTAGTTTTTGCCCAAATTTGCCCCCCCCCAAATTGTTTTTCAAAAATCAGGCTCCGTCACTTTTTAGGCATTGCTATTTAGTATCATTGTGCAAAAAAATTAAAAAAAACTAATGAGCCAATCCCGAGAAAAGCTGCTAACAGGAAATTGGTAAAAGGGAATTTCCCCAAAAAACGAAAATCCGTATTTTACGACGAAAAAAAATTTCCGAGAAAAATTACTTCAGCCACATTTTAGGGTTCCTTGCACTCTATCTTTCTGCCAAAAATCAGGAAAAACTAATGAAGCAATTTTGCACAAAGTCCAAAAAACCTAATTTTTAGGTAGTTTTTGGCCCAAATTTGCCCCCAAAAATTTTTTTTCGAAAATCGGGCTCCGTCACTTTTTAGGCATTGCTATTTTGTATCATTGTGCAAAAAATTAAAAAAAACTAATGAGCCAATCCAGAGAAAAGCTGCTAACAGGAAAATGGTAAAAGGGAATTTCCCCAAAAAACGAAAATCCGTATTTTACGACGAAAAAAAATTTTCCGAGAAAAATTACTTCAGCCATATTTTAGGGTACCTTGCACTCTATCTTTCTGCCAAAATCAGGAAAAAACTAATGAAGCAATTTTGCACAAAGTCCAAAAAAACCTTATTTTTAGGTAGTTTTTGGCCCAAATTTGCGAAAATCCGTATTTGACGACGAAAAAAAATTTTCCGAGAAAAATTACTTCAGCCACATTTTAGGGTACCTTGCACTCTATCTTTCTGCCAAAAATCAGGAAAAATTAATGAAGCAATTTTGCACAAAGTCCAAAAGACCTTATTTTTAGGTAGTTTTTGGCCCAAATTTGCCCCCCAAAATTTTTTTTCAAAAATCGGGCTCCGTCACTTTTCAGGCATTGCTATTTTGTATCATTGTGCAAAAAATTAAAAAAAACTAATGAGCCAATCCCGAGAAAAGCTTGTAACAGACGAACGGACAACGGTCAAATTAAAGGACCTCCCGGTAGGTCCAAAAATAAGTCTATGGTATGGATGATACTTTAAATCATGGGGGATTGGATAAATTAAATATTGCAATCAAACAACGCTGCAATCATATACTGATAATTGTTCCAGCATTTACACTTCTACAGTATTATAAAATAACTTACAGTACTTAAAGTAACTTTTGAATGATAAGAACAACTTTTCATCAATTCTGAAATCCCATCACAAATCTGAAATAAAAATAATACAAAAATCAAAGCTAGGAAACTCTTCTTACCAAATGTTCAAATTAAGTAGTACACTCATAATACAGAAGAAAATTCCAAATATTTTAACAAAAGATTTAGCCAGAATTTAGCTGTCACTTCTTTCTGTTTCACAGATTTGAAGAGAGCCAGATTATTGCCAAATGTAATGTATGATAACTTTCTAATTTTCAAACCAACCTAATACAGAAATTTTATAAGAATCAAACCTCACTATGATCAGACATTTGGCGAAGTAATCACCAGACAAATATATATCTAAAAAATATGATTCAGGAAACTGATTCTCAGGCTTAAAATAATGAATTTGTAACCTCACCTGTTTGTCATTCCATTGTGATATCCAAAGAAAAATCTGGTCATTTTTTGATTGAAATTTGAAATTATCATCTGGGTGTTTATTGAGTGGTATATCAAAGCTCAATTTTCTTTGGCTGTTTTCTACCTGCATCTGTAACAGTTCTAATCATTCTTCTTTTATCCTGAAAATAAAAAGTCTTAGAACAATAAAAATACGTAGGTATTGGGGTTGGTACTAAAATCTCAGAAATATATGTGTACTAAGAGGATTTTCAAGAATTTTTGCATGCTGGGGGACCCTAATTTAGAGAAGTGGTATTTTAGTACCCATTTAAGAATTTTAATTGGAAAATTTGATAGGTTGATTTTAAACGTTTTCGAGCACTTTCTGAAAGTGACTTTTTTATTCAATTGAGTATATAACTTTTGATCTAATGAACCTGAATGAAACAAATTAAACAAGACGACTTGAAGTCGAAAATTTCGCCTAGAATTTAAACTACATAGGAAAAACAAGAAGTAGAGATTGAAGCCAATTTGAAATCTACTTTACATCGAGCCTTGATGAAACAATTTAAGAACAATTGTTGTTTAATCTTTAAGAACTAATAAACAAAGGTAATATCACCGTCTATCAAAAGTTATTCATTTGATTCTTATAAAGTAAATGCTTATAAGAAAAATTAATATGCTCATATTGTGCACCATCCCTTGTTTACTTTGTAGCCCTTTGTAAGAACTAATTACCGAAAGGTATATCGCCGTCTATAAAGAGTTGTTGATTTGATTCTTATAAAGTATATGCTTATAAGAAAAATGAATATGCTCATATTGTGCGCCATCTCTTGTTTACTTTGTAAGAACTAATTACCGAAAGGTATATTACCGTCTATCGAGAGTTATTGATTTGATTCTTATAAAGTAAATGCTTATAAGAAAAAAAAAGTGCTCATATTGTGTGCCATCGCTTGTTTACTTTGTAAGAACTAATTACCGAAAGGTATAGCACAGTCTATCAAGAGTTGTTGATTTGATTCTTATAAAGTATATGCTTATAAGAAAAATGAATATGCTCATATTGTGCGCCATCTCTTGTTTACTTTGTAAGAACTAATTACCGAAAGGTATATTACCGTCTATCGAGAGTTATTGATTTGATTCTTATAAAGTAAATGCTTATAAGAAAAATAAAAATGCTGATGTTGTGTGCCATTGCTTGTTTACTTTGAAAGAGCTAATTACCGAAAGGTATATCACCGTCTATCGAGAGTTATTGATTTGATTCTTATAAAGTATATGCTTATAAGAAAAATAAGCAAGCTCATATTGTGCGCCATCCCTTGTTTACTTTGTTGTAAGAACTAATTACCGAAAAGTATATTACCGTCTATCAAGAGTTATTGATTTGATTCTTATAAAGTATATGCTTATAAGAAAATAAAGAAAAAATCAAAACTGTGGAGCTAAAAACACAAAGATATATGACGTAATCCAAAGAAAACCCGCGAAAATCGTCCGTGGTTATACGAGCGTGTAATTTGTAAATTAAAATCAGTGAGTTCGTCCACAGTATCAAACACTTTCGTTTTCTAATTTTTTTTCCGATGACACCGCGAAAGGCTATCGTAATACTTTCGCTATGCGAAATTAATAAATGACCCATCAAAATTTAAGTTTATCTATCCATCTTCTTTCCAATGAAAAAGGAGTGGTTCTTTTAAAGTCGTACCCACAAAGAAGCTGTTATGTTACGACAGTGCTACATCATCAAAAGTTTTTCAGGAAAAGTAGATCTAGCACTCTCAGTTGCATTTACAGCGCTATTGAGTAGTGCTACCATTAGGGTACCACTTTCAAAAATTTAGCTTTGCTGGGGTTGAGAAACTTTGTCCAGGGTATATAAAGGTCAATGAACCCTTCATGGTGACTCACGAGTATTCTGCAGAATAAAACAGTGTCTATAGTCATTCACCATGCCCCTTTGTCGAGTGTTCTGTGTTTTTGTCCATGCTGCCCATGCTCATCGGGGTCTGATAAAGAGTCTGACCTTTCTGGCCAGGCTCAGGACTAAAACCATACTCTTAAGTGCCAAATAAACGGGGGGGGGGGGTTGGAAAAAATTTTCAAATTAAATAAACGGGAGGGGGGTTGGAAAATGGACCTTAAAAAAACCCTAAAAAGGGTCAAAATAGACTAGATTGAGGCTTTTTAGAGTAAAACAAGGAACTTTCCTTTGGTAGCTGGGAATTTTTTCAAAAATTAATAAACGGGGGGGGGTCCTAATAAGGTCCGGGGGGGTTGGAAAAAAATCGAAAAATTAACAAGCGGCCAGTTTTTCTATAAAAACATGCCAAGCAACCAAAATTTCCTGTCTAAACACACATGATCCAATTTTTCCAAAAACCCGTTTTCTAGCCGTTTTTTGGCCCAAATTTGCCCAAAAAATTTTTTTTTCGAAAATCGGGCTCCGTTACATTTTGGCCACTACCATTTTGCACCTTTGTACCAAAAATCAAAAAATTCCTATGATTCAATCCCTAGAAAAGTTGGTAACAGACGAACGAACACAGGTTCATTTATAGGACCTCCACCCCACCGGGGTAGGTCCAAAAATCACATCAATGGCAGATACTGAAAAGGAAATTCATTCTGTCAGTTAGTCACACTAGGAAATAGAGCTTTCAGAAAAAACAACATCAGTCATCTACAAGATGTATTTGCAACAACAAGGATGAGAGTTACATGAATCAAGTTCGCAAGACAATTAAAAATTAAAACTTGAAAGTTTGAAACAAAATAAAACATGCAGCCAGCCAAAATCAACCAACCAAACCATAGTGGGAACCCCCCCTAACTTTAGGGGGGTTGGAGAGTTTATTTACTAGTTTTCTTATTTTGACTCAAAAACTTTCTTTCAACCCTGCTCATCATAAACATATACATTGACAGTAAAAATCTATTTCTTCCCAAGTCTAATAATTATAACAAAAGATGTATGAAGTATAATAAACCAGCTGCGCTGGAAGCTCCGGCTTAAGAGATTAAAAGATGTGAAAGATGAGCTTGTTGAGTTAGTTGTGTTACAACGTTGCCCACAAACTGCTAATCAGAACAGATCAGAAAGCAAAGTAATAATTCTATTGCAGAGCGAGTATGAGAAATAATCTTAACGAATAAATAAACCAGCTGGGAGTTTAGCTCTTCTAAGTGATTACACATGCACTTTCTTGCCTAAAGAACCAACCCCACTCCCCACCCACTCATCCTCGACTAAAAAGCTCAAAATTGGAGCTAAATGAGATAAACATTTGGAAGTCAATATTTCCAAGTTCTTGATTTGATTGTCCAGATAAAATTTCGGGGAGAAAAATAGCCTAAATTAGAGGCCACGGGCTTTTAGCTAAGCATTATTTTTTCTGTTGGGATAATACTTGGGGGAGAGTAGGATAAACCAAATAAAATGGTACAATAGTGTGTATGTAATAAATAGTGGTATATTTGGAAAAAACCTGTTTTGGGTTTGAAAAATCTTCAAAAGGAACGGTCGCCCCAGCCAATGAAATTACGACAAAATCCAAAAAATATCATTTTCAGTTATAACACTGTGAAAATTTCTCCGATCTTGTTCAAATTTACACAGGAATTGTGTTTTAGTATCCTTTACTGAATTCTCATAGTGATATGTTTGTAAAAAATCTGTGTCGGGTTTGAAAAATTAAAGGAACGGTCGCCAGCCGCAATGAAATTACGATAAAGTCCAAAAACGATCATTTTCAGCCATAACACTGTGAAGATTTCTCCAATCTTGTTCAAATTTACACAGGAATTTTGTTTTAGTATCCTTTATTGAATTCTCATAGTAATATGTTTGTATAAAATCTGTGCTGGGTTTGAAAAATCAAAAGGAACGGTCCCAGCCGCGATGAAATTACGACAAAGTCCAAAAAACGATCATTTTTCAGCCATAATACTGTGAAAATTTCTCCAATCTTGTTCAAATTTACACAGGAATTGTGTTTTAGTATCCGTTATTGAATTCTCATAGTGATATGTTTGTAAAATATCTGTGTCGGGTTTGAAAAATCAAAAGGAACGGTCGCCAGCCGCGATGAAATTACGACAAAGTCCAAAAACGATCATTTTCAGCCATAATACTGTGAATTTTTTTCCAATCTTGTTCAAATTCACGCAGGAATTGTGTTTTAGTATCCTTTATTGAATTCTCATAGTGATATGTTTGTAAAATATCTGTGTCGGGTTTGAAAAATCAAAAGGAACGGTCGCCCAGTCAAAAATGATGAATACAAAACAGGATCATTTTCAGCCATACACATAACACCACAAAAACTACTCAGATCGTTTTCAAATTTGCACTGTAATGTTGTAATTTTAGTATTGTCTTTCGAATTCCAATGGATGTGTGTTTGAAAGTTTCACAGAGTTTTATGGTTTTGTGGTTGTTTTGTGGCGTCCATAAAACTAGAGAAGTTAGCCATATGCAAGATTTAATTCATGGCAAAAATTTCTCCAAAGTCTTTCCACATTGTTATAGACCAGTATGCATCAGAATTCTCATAAATCATGTCCAAAACATCATGAATAATGATAAAAATGATCACTATCTTTCACTGAGATTTGCAGCTAAGCCCACTTTCGGCAGCCATCTTTTTCTAAATACTTTCGCAATATTATCGAAATCCAGATAATCCGTTTTTATTAAATCGGAATAGATTATCGGATTAGATAAACAAACAAAAAATGTCTTGACGACCCTTCTTGTCGGAAGAGAGAATTAAAGGCTCCTAGGCCGGAGCAAAAAGCATAGAAATTATTTTCAAGTGATTAACCTTGCTTACCCTCAAAATTGTTAAAACAGTCAAAAACCTTTTTCAGGTGGGGGTTGGAAACTTTTCAGAATTTAGGTGGGGGTGGTCCAAGAAGGTGGGGATTGGGTCGGTAGCATTTTTCAGGTGGGGGTTACCCTATGCAGGTGGGGGTGACTTTATTCAGGTGGGGGTTGGAGGGGTGCTGCCCACTATGCAAACTTTGTCATTCAATTCCCGAGACAGCGCTTCGATTTTTAAGGCCTTGTTTATACACTAAAGTAAAAACAATTCCGCACATGTAAATGGGCCAGTGTTTGAGGTCCAGCAAAATTTCTGGGAAATAGCCTATCCGGTAGTGCGCGGATCTAGGTGGGTTCCATCTCCCCCGTAGATCTTTTTCTTAAGAAGTTGATCTTCAAATTAGTTCTCAAGGTTGGCTTGGCTCAATTTTTTTCATCTATGGCTCAAATTTTAGGCAATTTCTCATAGTTTTTGAGAATGTTAATTTCATTAAAAAGCGCCAGGTTATTTTTTCATTAATCATTCTTTTGGCTTGAGAGTCAGGTAAACGATATAGCGCTTTCGTAACATTAATCTTTGATACGCATTTTGGCAGGACGCTAGTGTGACTAACTGTCTGTAGTGGCTAATTTGGGTAACAAGACAAAGTTGAAATAGGGGGGCTGTATCAGGAAAATTTAGTTTTTGACTTTTCAAACAGTAGTGCACAACAAGAATTTTTCAGGGGATGACTTTTTTCCTCAGTTCAGATGGTAAATTTTCAAGGGCCTTTAGGGGAGATTTACTGTG
Organism: Clytia hemisphaerica; assembly: GCF_902728285.1. NCBI lineage: Eukaryota > Metazoa > Cnidaria > Hydrozoa > Leptothecata > Clytiidae > Clytia > Clytia hemisphaerica. The sequence continues at coordinate 460,491 of NW_027103595.1, read as the reverse complement.
CCTGTAAGAAAATTATGACCTACTGTTATCAGGTTCTTGCTTGAATGATACCGTGAAGTCGGGTAATTTGCATCAGTGGAGGCTAACATGCAATTAAAATACAAAATTAAATCAAAACAAAAATGGTAGAGTAGAGCTGCGAGCGGAGCTGCGTGATTCATTTATTTGGAATTTTGCTGCTTAGATTGGTCAGTCATTTGAGGGCTATACAAGTGTTTCAACCGGTATTCCAACAAAGCCATATTTTAGTTTGTACAGAAATTTCGCCCGCTCAAATCAAAACAACAAAATGGTCAATCTCACTAAAGCAAAACATTGCCGCCACGGCATTTCCCTGGATAAAAATTCTGGTTACGTAACCATCCGTGATTTTAGACCAATGAAAACGCTTCATTTCCCCGGATTAAATTTTTTTCTACACTAACACATGGGAAATAGCTAGAAAAAGAGAGAAAAAAACGGGGTTCAAACTAAATTTTTCTCCCTTCTTGCGGCAAACATAAGACTTAAAGAGGCCATTTATTTAAGAAAGGGGTGTTATATCATAAAAAAAATATGTAAGTAAGTGATATTTTAAGTAACAAGTTCATTAACAATTTTATTTTGAAGTTTGTTTTTAAAAACAAAAACCCCTGTGCTAGATGATAATTTCATTTTCTTAATTTATCAGTCCTGGCAATTGGCGTCGGCATACGGCAAATGCCGAGGCAAAAGCTGGCGTAAATTGGATTATAGTGTGTTTGCGTCGGCAAAAAAAATGCTGAGGCAAATTTTTCAAAAGACTTTTACTAAAAATGATAACTGCCGAAACAATGAACTGCAATGTAACAGTGTAACGTTCCCTGACCTCCCTTTAAATTGGGAAAAATGCCGAGGCAGAATCCTATTCTGCCGAGGCAAACTGCAAATTTAGCCATTTGCCGAGGCAAAAAAAATTGAATTGCCAGGGCTGCTTATGGACCCAATTGGCAGTATTTGCAATACAGATCATTTGGCAGTGTAGTTGCAGCCTATACAAGAATTGGAATCTAAAGTCTGAAGTCGTAACTCCTTGCCAGTGACCCCGCAGAGAAGTTTTTAGTTGGCAGACACTGATTTTAGGTTGGTTTGGAAATCGTTTTATTTTGAAATGTAATCTTCACTTTAGATGAATACTTTTATTTATTTGGATTCATGAAAGGTTCAAGGTTTGTTTACTTTTTATTTCAAATTATTTCATTGATTTATTGAGCTGCAATAGCTGATTGAAAAACGAAGATTTTTGATAGTTATCAGCGTGGGCTTGGCCGCCATTTTGAATTTTAATTTTTTTTCTCCTGTACTCGGCAATTTAGAGGTTGTTCGTAATACGCGATTTGGCTTACGCGTAACACTTGTGTTGTGGCTATGCATGTTTTAGCCTCCACTGATGCAAGTTACCCGATCTCACGATATTTGGCTAAATGAGATTTGGCTAAATCATTCTTTATCAAAAAATATACAGCAGTCCAAAACTGAAGTGTAGATATATATGTGTTGAAGTGAGGTGGTGGTAAAAACACGTGAGCTATGATGTGATGAAGCGATTATTTATCGATTATCATTTTTAATCAATATTTAATCAATCGATTATTAATCATTGATTAGCTATCGATTTTAATCGATAGCTAATCAATTTTAACGATTAGTAACGTCTGGTATGGGCCATCATTATGGGCCAGAAATTTTTCGTTAGCCCCGTCAGACAACGTACATTTTTTAATTTTTTCTAGCCTTGGAGAGATATTAGGCCGTGGCCAGTGGATTGTTCAGCATCCTTCTTAGTTTTTAAATAAAAAACAACAAGAAAGTATTCATAATGCGGAATATTTCGATGACTCTATCTCATCATTTTCAACCATAAACTAAATACATTTCAAAAATCTACTTTTATTCTAAAAATCTGTACAGCAGTAAAATGATAATTAAAAACGTTAATGAGTTATAAAATGTACAAGGGAAATAAAATTGATATAAGCTAAAAAATGACTGAATGAAAAGAACAAAAGAGTGTCAATTGCCAGGGGCCTATCCAAACAATTGAAGTTCTTTTGAAGCTTTCAACCCGTCATTAATCTTTGGCCTTAGTTTTTTAATGTAAAATTCTTCCAAAAAGGCCAATTGCGACCAATTATCATTCGAATCTAAGATTTTGCAATTATTCAAAACAGCCTTCAAAATGTGTTCTTTATGGTTAATCCCTTGTGATTCTCCAAACAATTGTGCGAGATTATACATGTCAGTCAAATCGTGAAAACTACTACAGTTATTTAAATGATGATTCATGGGTTGGTCCACTCGTTTCCCATGTTCAATCATGCGGGTTTTGAAACAACGGTCGGTCTTTCCAACATACCTTTCACCGCAACCAGGGCAAACAATTTCGTAAATAATCTTAGCTTTGTGTTCTGTTAAAACTTTGTCTTTAGTTGGGCAGAACATGGCTAACTTTTTTGATTGATAGCGCGTAATAAATTTTACATCGGGTTTAACGTATCTTCCCAATTTACGAATAAGTGATTTAACTAAGCGTTCACCATCGAGACCAAGATAAGGAACGTTAACGAAGATTTTGGTGATATCATCGTCACTATTCTCATCATCAGTTACGAGAGGGAGATTTAATTTCTCTGTTTGACGTTTAATTATACAGTTACTAATATGTGATGGGTAGCCATTCCAAGAAAGGTACTGTCTAACAATTTTGATTTGTTGTTTGAAGAGTGATTGATTCGAACAAATTTTATGAGCACGATTAATCAAAGATTTAACCCAAGAAATTTTGAAGTTCCATGGGGTTTGACTAGAAAAATCACTGTATTGGCCTGTGTGAGTAGGTTTGTAATATATATCAGTTGTTGTACCATCAATTTTTATGTCTAGGAAGTGGACATCTTCATTATCAAAAGTGTCTACTGTAAACTGTAGGTTGTTATTGAAAGAATTGAATTTATTGAGAACAAAAGGTATGTTTTCAGGCTTCATAAGCATCAAGGTATCATCAACAAATCTCATGTAATGTTTGACAAAATCGTTTTTGATAAGATCATCAATCACATCTTTTTCGAATTCGGTCATGATAATATTAGCTATATTAGCTATATTAGTTATCATGACCGAATTCGAAAAAGATGTGATTGATGATCTTATCAAAAACGATTTTGTCAAACATTACATGAGATTTGTTGATGATACCTTGATGCTTATGAAGCCTGAAAACATACCTTTTGTTCTCAATAAATTCAATTCTTTCAATAACAACCTACAGTTTACAGTAGACACTTTTGATAATGAAGATGTCCACTTCCTAGACATAAAAATTGATGGTACAACAACTGATATATATTACAAACCTACTCACACAGGCCAATACAGTGATTTTTCTAGTCAAACCCCATGGAACTTCAAAATTTCTTGGGTTAAATCTTTGATTAATCGTGCTCATAAAATTTGTTCGAATCAATCACTCTTCAAACAACAAATCAAAATTGTTAGACAGTACCTTTCTTGGAATGGCTACCCATCACATATTAGTAACTGTATAATTAAACGTCAAACAGAGAAATTAAATCTCCCTCTCGTAACTGATGATGAGAATAGTGACGATGATATCACCAAAATCTTCGTTAACGTTCCTTATCTTGGTCTCGATGGTGAACGCTTAGTTAAATCACTTATTCGTAAATTGGGAAGATACGTTAAACCCGATGTAAAATTTATTACGCGCTATCAATCAAAAAAGTTAGCCATGTTCTGCCCAACTAAAGACAAAGTTTTAACAGAACACAAAGCTAAGATTATTTACGAAATTGTTTGCCCTGGTTGCGGTGAAAGGTATGTTGGAAAGACCGACCGTTGTTTCAAAACCCGCATGATTGAACATGGGAAACGAGTGGACCAACCCATGAATCATCATTTAAATAACTGTAGTAGTTTTCACGATTTGACTGACATGTATAATCTCGCACAATTGTTTGGAGAATCACAAGGGATTAACCATAAAGAACACATTTTGAACGCTGTTTTGAATAATTGCAAAATCTTAGATTCGAATGATAATTGGTCGCAATTGGCCTTTTTGGAAGCATTTTACATTAAAAAACTAAGGCCAAAGATTAATGACGGGTTGAAAGCTTCAAAAGAACTTCAATTGTTTGGATAGGCCCCTGGCAATTGGCACTCTTTTGTTCTTTTCATTCAGTCATTTTTTAGCTTATATCAATTTTATTTCCCTTGTACATTTTATAACTCATTAACGTTTTTAATTATCATTTTACTGCTGTACAGATTTTTAGAATAAAAGTAGATTTTTGAAATGTATTTAGTTTATGGTTGAAAATGATGAGATAGAGTCATCGAAATATTCCGCATTATGAATACTTTCTTGTTGTTTTTTATTTAAAAACTAAGAAGGATGCTGATCTTCGGGTTATGTTTTTTCTTGTATTTTTTGAAATTGTCTGGTACTGTTGGATACAGTGGATTGTTATTGTTTCAAAAATAAATAAAAAATTCAAAATGTCGGTGAATAAACTTTTGATATCTTTCTTTGTCAATTTGAGGGTGCTGATTCGGAATTTGAATGTTACCAAGCTTGAAAACCCGCAGTTTTTGCGTAATTTTATGGTCAAAAATTGATTGAAAACAGGGAATTTCCCCACAATCTGCATAATTTATGCAAAATTATAGCATTTTTTTACCACAAAAACGCCCATAACTTTTGATTAAGAAAAGTTGAGACTTTGATATAATACATTTTTTTGCTCAGTTTGAAGAGCTCTATCACGTGGTAAAGGTCTTTTTTGATTTTGAGGACCCCCCCAAAATCATGTATTTTCAGGGGCTTACAGTTTTGCCTAAAAACGCAAAAAATCGCAAATTACGTAAAAACTGCTGGTTTTCAAGCTTGGTAACATTCAAATTCCGAATCAGCACCTTCAAATTGACCAAGAAAGATATCAAAAGTTTATTCACCGACATTTTGAAAAAAAGTGAAACGTTTTGAGGTACCTGGCCATGGTCTATATATTTTTTTCAGTGGTGGTCGGAAATTCTGATGAAAATCCATGTGATTTCGCTAAATGTGTCAGGAAATTCCACTCTTTTTTGCCATTTTTATTTCAATTGCCTTGGAAATTCATACATTTTCTTCTCTCCTCTCTTGGAAATTTCGAATTTTGGTGAAAACTTTTGCCCTAGCCTAGCGCTAGGAAAGGGAGGTCGTCAGTAGTCCAACACTTTCTAGTCCGACAGTAGAAATGTCCGATGTTGGATTTGACGAATGCGTCAGTATTCCGACAACAATTTTGTCCGACAACGGGTAAAAAAAACAACATATACAACCATGATAAAACGAAATATGAATCGCCGAAGAGGAGACACATCTTTTATAAGCAACCACATGCTTATAAAAATCCAAAGTTCCGACTTTGAGGTTGGGCCCCTATACCTACCTAAACCCGAATTCTCTTGAATTTTGGGAAGCTTATTAGGATTAGGCTTTCAAAAGTCAAGAAATTGGATTTAGCTGTTTTTACTTTTTTTTTGGGGGGGTTGGAATTGAAGTTTGTGATTTACAACCCTTTACAGCATAATTCTGAACATGCAAAAGAAAAAGGGACCCTTAAAGGCGGTGCATTATTTTTGCTATAAATTATCTTTACGCAAATTTGATTGGTCCTTTATACTTTATTTCTAATTATGTTAAAATGCTGCCAAAATAAACTTTTATTAATATTTATTTATTTATTTATTTATAGAAGTGTATTTCTCAGGTCTATTGACCTCTATGAAACAATCTTACATCTTTACAATTTATAGTTATAGATCTTATCATTCCATTCGTTTGTCAATTCTGTTTTACAGTTACGCACCTTGGTATCTAACCCACTCTTCTTACAATCATGTTGTTTCCGTCGTAAATTTCTTTAAATAGAGTTTAGTCCTAGGACTACCTCTCACTTTCCATATATGACTCTTGTCTTCTTCCTTCAATGTTTTTTCTTTTGCTTTACTAATATTATCTCAGTGAAAAACCCTTATTCAACATTCAGCACTCTAAAATCTTTCGTTTTCGGACAAAAGCAACGTCGGAAAAAAAGACTACTAAATTGTAAATTTATTTTATAGATTCAGACTATTTTACTGTCGGACTAAAGTCTGTTCACGATAAGTGTGCACTCTTTTTTCTTTTATCTATAACTTTTGAAGGAATTCTTCAATCTTTATAAGTTTGGTATCATTGGAAAGATATTAGTAAGTGGAACAATTTGAAATAAAAAAGTCTTTAAAAAAATCCTAAAAACGAAGATGAAAATGAAGAAGAAAAAAATGAAGATCTTGTAGAGAAGTGCTATAACTTTCATTTTCACTGGAGAGATTCTTTGATCTTAGGAGATCATCACTGTGAAAAAAATTCACTAAAATATTTATTCAATATAAAGTTATGATACAAAGTTAATAAGTGATTGACCCCAAAAAACAGCAGAAAACAGCAGAAAACAGCGTTTTTAGACGTCAATCAGCTTATAACTTTGCTTGATATCTTTTGACTGAATGATTATTTTTGAGAAATTTTTTCACAGTGATGATGTTCGATAATCAAAGATTCACTTCAGTGAAAATGATAGCTATAGCTCCTTTCTACAAGATCTTCATTTTTTTCTTCTTCATTTTCATCTTCATTTTTAGAATTTGTTTAAAGATTTTTTTATTTCAAATTGATCCACTCACTAATATCTTTCCAATGATACCAAATTTATAAAGATTGAAGAATTCCTTCAAAAGTTATAGGTAAATGAAAAAAGAGTGCACACTTATCGTGAATAGACTTTAGTGACATGCACCCCTAGGTCTAGGAAATCCCATGCTGTCCAGACAGATGACAGATGACGAGATGTATAAATTGGATAAATCCAGAATAAAATCCTTACCTTTCTTTTCGTTGAAAACTAGATTCCACTGAACCAATTGACATTGATTATATTGATTATAAGCTTTAGAAAAAGTTTTGATGTGATTGCTCATCATAAAACCGCCATCTTGAAATTTTGACCTTTATATAAATCCAATCTGGCAAACTTAGAAAAAAGAACGTCTAATATGAGAAAATATACACAGGAAGGGTATTTTCACGGATTGAAATTAATTTTTCATCAAATTTGTTTAGGTTACAGGAAAACTTCAAGTAAATCTCTCACGAAACGTTGGGCGCTCGCAAAAGATACGGGCACAGCCCCGGTCGTCGGCAAGGGCAGTACCCCCGGGTGTCGGATCTGTCGGATGTCTGTGATAGCCCGGTGGGGGGGGGGGAACTAGGGTTGCGAGCTGACGGGGGGGGGGTGCCGCCCGACTTCCTTACCGGGACTAAAAAGGAGAAAACAAAGGAAAATTTTGGGAATTTTACGACCCTTAGCGGGACTAATTTGACCAATTTTGACCAAATTTCGATCTTTCAGGGGGGTATAAAATTGAAATTTTCCTATTTTTCCGACCCTTACTGGGACTGAAAGTTGATTTTCTGATTTTCCGACCCTTAGCGGGACTTTGGAAGTCCAAAAAAGGTACCCTTAAGGGCGGCACATACCGTACCCTCCATTTGCCCAAGTACCCCCCCCCCCCGCGGGTGATAGCTCAGTAGTGGGTATCAAAAGGGGGATTTACACGGCAAATGTAGGCTGCACATGTCCCCAGAATTGATTTTGATATCAAAACAAATCAGAGGGGATGCGTGCAGCCTACGGCTAATGCTGCCATTAGGAGTAGAGGTTATCGAAACCCTTAGCCTTAAAATTCGTAAAATGCACTGTAAGAAAAATTTTTTGTTGGAGTCCCAGGGGGGGGGGCACTCCAGGTAAGTGACCTACCCGGGTTTGGAGTGCACCTACGTATTATTATAAAGGATTATCTTTTTTTGGCGGACCATTGACCTGGTTATTGAATGTCACAACAAGAGCCACAAAGATGTGGTTAAATATTTCCTCCAATAGCTCAGAGCATAGATTGTAGTCGCAGTCCCAACTTAGTAACTTAGATTTATTAAAGCCTTTATATTAAGCAATATCCGATGCAAAACAAAATATAACCATATTCCTGCTAAAAATTGTCGTTATTTCATAGACATGTTCACAGATGATATAAGTCTAAAAACTTGTTAAAAAATTGCATGCAAATGATAACCATTTTAACACAAAAATAAATGTATTTTATTCAAATAATATTGGTTTTTACCTTCATTAAGGAAATAAAATCTTAGATTTACAAGTTGATATTATTCTAAGACTCATCTGATTAAGAAAGTGCCAAAATATCTTGAGACTGTCTACTAAGGGACTAATATGGAAATATGGCAATATGAATTTGGGAGATATCGAAATATGTTGTACACATTAGTTTGAAATGAAAAACTTCCTTGTCATCAATATTTTAAACAACCATATTATACCATTCACAAATAAAAAGTTACCTAAAAATGGATCTCCTTCTTTACAGATTTAGATTTCCAGTGCATAACATCTGTTACATTAGTATTCATGTGATAATATACCAAATTGTCAACCTTGAAATTGTCACATTTAGTTACAGTATTGCTAAATATTTACAACACTATTCCAGCAAACTTTTTTGTGAAATTTGTGTCTTGATAAACTAAACTCCATGAAATTTGTATCATTGATCATTAAATCACATCTTGGAACAATAGAGTTCCTTGGTTTAATTATTGCAAGAATGTTTATCTTTGTTCATATTCTCATTATGTGCAACATTATCATTACATCATTGCCAGCAAGTTACATTGTATTGTCAGCTTTAGAGGTCGTCAAACTTTGTTGAATTTGTAATCCTGGCACCTGAATGTGAAAGGAAAGAAAAATCCAAAATTTCATAATGAGAAAAAATCTCTTCACAGTAATCAATGCCAAATGTGTGGTCATTCGCTGAAATCTCCCAAAAAAAAGACTTTAAAAAAGTGAGACTCTGCTTGATGGTTTGAACTATGTTTGCCATGCATATACTGAGCCATTAAAGAAGTTTACGGGAACGTACAAAAATGACCACAGGGTACGTACAATAAGGTGGTACACTGGGAACATACAATAAAGTTCACGGGAAAATACAATAAGGTTCACGGGGAACATACAATAAGGTACAAGGGGAACGTACAATAAGGTACAAGGGGAACATACAATAAGGTACACGAGGAACGTACAATAAGGTGCACTGGGACCGTACAATAAGGTTCACGGGGAACATACAATAAGGTTCACGGGGAACATACAATAAGGTTCACAGGGAACATACAATAAGGTACACTGGGAACGTACAATAAGGTACTCTGGGAACATACAATAAGGTACACGGGAACATAAAATAAGGTTCACGGGGGACGTACAATAAGGTACACAGGGAACGTACAATAAGGTATATACACGGGGAACATACAATAAGGTACTGGGGAACGTATAATAAGGTACATGGGGTACGTACAATAATGTATACGGGGAACGGCACAATAAGATACACTGGAACGTACAATAAGGTACACGGGGAGCGTACAAAAAGGTACCCAGGAACACACAAAAAGGACCAACAGAGAGCGTACAAAAGGTACCCTGAAAGCATTCAAAAAGGACCATGGGTAGTGTACAAAAAGGACCACACAAAACGTACCAAAGGATGCCAGAGAGCCCACAAAAGATACAAGGGAGGGGAGCATACAAAAAGGTAAACAGGGAGAAAAGAGCATCTATTATGATCTAGTTTTCTTTTGAGCATCTGGCATCTGGCACTGAGAAGAGTGCAAGCTTTTCCAAGTTTTGACCATTACTTACTTTTGGTTACTTTTGGTTGTCTTCGAGCTTCATGCTCTGGCAAGAAACTTTCTGCTTCACACCACAATGCTGCATCCATCAAACCTGAATAAGGAAGGATGTCAGCAGCTAAACAGTTTTCATGTCAAGAATGGAGTTAGAGTCGGTTCTCCTGCACCCTGTGTAAAGAGGCCACATTTAAATATCTAGACAATATATACATGATGGAAATCAGAAAGAAATTTATGCTTACCTTCTTCTCAAGATAGGAATGGATTGGATTTCCATGTGTTTCAGCTTCTTTCTCCACCCTTCTTCTTCTCCTTATGGGAAAAACAATAAATTCAGCACACACGAGAGAAACTCAGGCAGTCCTCTGAGCTTTATGGAAGGATGTATACTATTTTTTTCCCCGCTAAATCTTCGCGACGATTTTTAGTCACGTGACTGAAGAGCCTTTACATAATGTGCAGCACGAATAAAGAAAACATTAACATCGAAAATGGAAGAAGAAACGGAAAAAGGCCGTTTTAACAAATATTCCCCTATAGTAGGGAAATATTTAAAAAACAAAATATCTTGACGGTGTTTACAACAAGATGCTCCGTGCTGGCTAAAATCTATCTCGAAGAGACAACCTATTGAATGCTTTTGTAGTATATGAAACACTTCCAAGGTTATAAAAAATAACCTTTTGTTTCTTTCCATTATTTCTTACTTGAACTTGCGTTGACAAATTCGTTTGTTTTGCTCACTTTTTGATCATGTGATTAAATCTTATAACGATCGCAAGAGTAGTACTTGGTAACGTGATCAAAAACTGAGAAAATCGATTTTCATCTTTTGATAATAACAAAGGAAAAAGCTAACAAAAAGTTAAAACAATAAGCTTCCAGACCAGTATTTTTTATAAGGACTATGATCTAACGGATAATTCAAGAACAAAGTACAAGTTTTTGGTAGATTTTTACCAAGACATTGTAACCATGCTCACATGATTTCGGCACCGTCGAATTCTGAAATAAGTAAAAATCAATTAACATGTTATAATAGGGTGTATTCACATTGAAAGTTTAAAGCTAATGGCCTTGACGTGTCTAAATCATAAAAGTGTTTTGTTGATAGAATGATGAAATTATAAAAAAGAAAATAATTCTTACTACTTCTTATACTGATATACGCAAAACGTTCAAGCGAAAGTAATAATTGCCTTGTTGTTTCTTTGTTGAACAATAGACGATATCGGCTTTACCGAATTCTCCCCGAATGATTACCCATGATGCATTGCGCAAAAAAATTCACGGACGATAACCCAAACCCTAACAATGCATCATGGGTAATCATTCGGGGAGAATTCAGAAAGCCGATATCGTCTATTGAAGCAGGTTGAAATGTTGAAGCAATGAACTTAAATTACCAAACGGTCCAAAATACAACGAATTCACTTCGATACACACACTTCAAGGTTGGCCTTTTCACTAAAAGAAGTATTGTTTTACCATCAACACAAATCTAGGTTTTTTCGGCTTGAAGTTTGCTTGAAACACGATAACGAAAGACAAAAGAGAAGATCGTGCAATTCTTTGTTCTCATACTTCAAGCAACCTTCGAGCAACAGTGTGAATACAGCCATAGATCTCGTGAACTATAATAAACGCAGTGAATTCATCCATGGTAAATCTCTTTATTTGACTTTGATGGATTTAATCAAGGAAGCCTTCCAGTGTAAACGCGCCCTATGTAGTAAATATCCGATTTGTAGCTCAGATGAGTAAGACTGAATTAAGACTAAATTAAAATCGGGTATTTGGTATATTTAAGTCAGCAGTTTCCATAAAAACGCTTTTTTTATTTTTTTATTTAAATTCCAAGATCAGGAATATACATGTTACTGGATTTTAAATAATAAGGGACCTTTAGCATCTAGGACGGCGACTTGAATTTGGGACGTGAAAGTTGCCGTCCTAGATGCTTAAGATCCCTAATTAGGTATAAGACACCAGGAAGGATGGAATAAATCTGAAAGAAGTCTGTGTTTATAATATGTCTTTTTAGAAAAAGCAATTAATTTAAATTGATGTATGTACAAGGCTTCTCCTGTTGTGTATAAATTGTCCTTATTTTTATTGTTATATACTGATTTGATATACATTCTTTAGTCATTTCAAGCATACAAAGTTTTTGTACATTTATTTAATATTTGGATTTAAACAAAAAAAGGAAATATATTGTAAAAAAGAATTCTCTGAAACTAAAACAAAAAAATTACCAAAAAACAATAAAAAAATAAAGGGGGTTGACGATTTGTTTTCATTTGATTGGTCACATTATAGTGGATTCTAATCTTTTAAGCAAAGGTAGTCAAAGGCCATTGTTGAAGATTTCTCTCATAGGCTAGGTGTTCCCACCTGTCAATTTTTAATGTATATATTCGTCTATGTATTCATCTCTAAAAATTATTTTTTCGTTAAAAAATCTTTAAATTATAAAAATTTCTTCAAAAGATTTTTGGATGTTACCACCACGTAAATATATATTGTATCATTCATCAATAATTTTAGCTTTCTCCGAAAAATCGTCCTGTGTTATGTCAAAATCTTCTTCCAAGGGTGTAGTGGACATGTCTTTGTAATACATAACATGTCTTTTACCAACATTCTTTCTCTTACAGTATAATATACAGACAACAAGCAAGAGAAGGGCTACCACGATGGTGACAGAGATAGCAACGATCACTCCCGATCCCATCTTCTTTGCTTCAACGTCTATAACGAAAATGAAACAAATCACTTAATACTTATTCGTTGAATGTTTGCATATCACACCACTATCTCTAACCCCGGTGAAACTTTTCCTCGGTAGAGATAAAAACTTCTGTTGAAATCCCCCTAATGGGGATAGATATTCTATTTTTCCAAGGTTAAAAATGGGATGGGTTCTAAACATTGAATGGGGACGAAATCAAAGTCAATTGCCCAGTGTGGCTGAAATTCCAGGGTATTTTTCCACCGGGACGAAATTTTTGCCAAATTTCCCTCATAAATATGGATCTAGTATATGGAATGAAATCTTTATTCTGAAAATTTAAAGTAGTTGTACTCTATCAAGATGAAATTACGACCCCATCGATTGTAATGGATATTACGTACTCACTGCATACTTTCGAGAAATGATTTGTAAAATACGAGTATATTGGAAAAATATGTACGGTATTATATTTTATTTTGTACGAGAGAAGATCTAAAACTCCAAAGCTCTTACCGCTTGTGTGAGGAGCATTTGAAATGACGGTTGGTTCCATTGTTTCTACTGTAGATCGAATCGAAGGATGTACCTGAAATAAAAAACAATAATTGTTTGAATGGTATTTCCGATTAAACCCTAACGTCAACAACTAACGATGACTTTAATTATTTCTAACTCACAGGTCAGACCTGGCGGGATTCCTTAAGGGAAAATGGAAGAAAATGACGGCCTGAAAGAGGAACCCTAATTTGGAAAGCTACCCTGAATTGAACTTGGTAGATTCTTTTTAACAGTTAACATAAAACTATCATAACTAACATAAAACTGATTACCCACAAAACACAAGACAAATCTAACTTGTTCAATTAACCCCAAGTGTTAACAAATATCATCTTTTTACCAAGTTAATCTTTTTACTTACCGTTTGTGCTTTTTTAGTGGTTGTTGTTGTTGATTTAATGGTGGAGGTTTTGGTAGTCTTCATTCCAACGAACGGTTTTTCTGTGGTCGTTGTCGTTGTTGTTGTTGTCGAGGTTGTTGTTACGGGAGTTGTGGTTTTCAAGATAGCACGCGTGCTTTGGAGTGAAGATTTCTTAGTCGTTGTTGTGGTAGATTGTGTTGTGGTTGTATCTTCAGGAGGGAGAGTAAACAAGGTGACGACTGGTGGACCACGAGTGGAATGTTTTCCTGCACATGTTTTCCCATCTTCTTGTAAAGTCATATTTCTTGGACACACGCACGAAATAGAACGTTTTCCTTGTTTATTAGCCAACAAACACAAGTGACTGCACCCATTGTTATCACTACCACATGGATTTTCACCTAAGCATGGAAAACACGGTTTAAAATTTATAGATCAATCTTGCATGCCACTGTCTTTAACCGCATTAAAAACAATAGTAAAAATTATTGTACATAAGCTATTAAAGCGTATGGACGGTTTAAATACCTCTAAGTTGTCGAGATGGATGATAGACTTTGATTCCCATTGGAGCGATGAGTTGACTTTTCAATGTGCTTATTTGTGAGCTGTTGAATTTGTTCATACTTTTCACTCCATCCATTCTCCAGTCCGTCCAAAACAATTGATCATTAAAATTGTCCAAAGCAAAGGGGTGTGCTATACCTGAAAATCAAATATCATGTTACATTTTCCATTCGACTTGGTAAATATAATCGTTATACTTAGCGTTGTTAATAAGAGGGATCTCTATGTATTAAGTGTTTGAAAGAATCAGCTTTCGTTTTTGACTCAAATCGATTGTTATCATACAGCTATAAAAAGTCTACAACTTACCAGAGTCAACAAGAAGCTGTCTGTTATTTCCTTCGAAATCTGCAACTTCTAAACGCCTGAGTTTAGCATCAATCCAGTATAATTTCTGTTGGACCAGATCTAGAGTGAGACCGTTAGGCCATTTAATATTATCGGTGACAATCTTTTTCCTAGTTGAAAGATCACCATCCATAGACATCCGTTCGATTGCTGATGATTCTTCACCCCAATCGCTCCAGTATAAAAACCTAAAAGAGCACGAAGAGTGTGTTATGTACCTCTGTTCAATATTCTTTGAAACTATCCTAAGCACTTTTTAGCAGACCATATTGGTGCTTCATCCCTGTTTCGCTTAGACGGCTCGGAGTGGTGAAACATTTTATTCATGTACCTCCAAAAGATGTGTAACTGAAACTGAAATTCAATGAAACTAATTGCCAAATCTCCGCTAAATCTTACAAACCAGCGACTTTTTACTTATTTGAATGTCTCGAATATAAACGTACCCTGTATGCGGATCAACAGCGATAGCTCTTGGTTCGTACAATCCAACTTTGATCAAATCAGCGTTATGTTTACCGTCTATATCCGCAACTTCAATTGTTTTGTAGCCTGTATCCGTCCAATACAGTTTCCCAGTGATCCAGTCTACGGCAATACCATCAGGAGTATGAACATTCGATAAAATGGTCTCCACGGAGGAGGGTTTGTTGATTTTGGCGCGCTTTATGGTTTCATCGATTGCATCCGCCATGTAGATGTATTCATTCTTGATGTCGAAATCAAAACTGATGACCCCTTTTAATCGACTGATAGCGATGGAGTAGTTGTTACCTGCCAACGATACTGATCGAATGTCTTGTCGGTTGGAGAAGTATACTGTTGGTTCACCATCTGATAGAAGAAAATAAAGTTTGTTTCAATAGGATGTTCAAAATTGTGACCATAGAGCAAAACAAAACTAGATTTTTCAAGCACAAAAGCTAAGAGTATCCTTTCATTTCCGAAATACCAAAATCCAGAGAAGTCCTGAAGGGCGAAAATTTAATAGAATATACAAACTTGGCATTCCACTATCTTCAATTGAAACACACAGCTATCAACAAAATGAAAACAAACGAAGAATGAATAGAAAATATTTTCTTACTTTGTACTTTGCAAGTCCTTCTATCAGGTTCAAGTTGGAAGCCGTTGGAACACGAGCATTTAAACGATCCTTTTGTGTTTTCACATTTCTGATGACAAAACCCGTGCAATGTACACTCGTCAATATCTTCACAACTTTTCAAGTCAGCCATCAATTTATAACCTAGAATTAAATTGAAAGTCAACTCATTACTGAAAAAAATATAAAAAATGTTGATACGTGTTGTGATAAATAAAAGTAGAGTATTCGTAGACGATTTTCAAACGTTTATTCAAGTTCCCTAGGCACCATTTTATCATACAAATCTTTTATCATTAAAGTATAATACTATGCAAATGACATCACTTACACCCCTGTCTCACAGCCCCGGTGGAGCTTTTTCCAACAGTTGGGATAAAAATGTGAGTAAAATCAAAGTCAATTTCCAATTCGGGCTGAAATTTTAGGGCATTTTCCTCACCGGGGACCGAATCCTGGCCCACCAGACATGTGACATGGGAGTGCTTATTACTTTACAGAAGTACAAAACTGATTCGGTAATCTATGATACGAATGGCTGTCAGAGCAGGTTTACATATAATGATTGTGAGAAATGAGTCTTACCCGGTTTGCATTTACATTGAAAGCCAATCTTGAGGTCTTCACAATCGTGCATACAATGGCCTCTGTGTGTCAAGCACTCATTGATGAAGCAGTTTACAGGCTCGTCTTCACCTTTCGTACAATCATTGTTTCCATCGCACACTTTGGACGCTTCGATACACGTGCCATCCGAACAATTGAAATGATCACCGGTACAACTAACACGTGGTTTGGCTGAAAAGATGAAACAGAAATTCAGATAAACCCACTCATTATCATCAGTTCTTTTAACACTGCGACTTTGCCGTGTCCCAAGCCATTTTCATGGTTTCTTAAGAAAGACACTAATTATCAAGACTTGAATATTTGGATGGGTCACAGGCAAAAAACAACAAAAATTTATTTATTGATAAATTTTCTCTCTACTCTATGGTAGAGCATCTAATGTTCTGTTCACCTCGACTTAATAATCAACATTAGAAATTCTAGATGACGTTGCAAAAACCTAAGTGCAAAAAACTTGACAGGTTAACAGTATTTTCGGTCATGATTTCCATCATAAATCAACAACTGTTCTTATTCTACGTGTTTAAGAAAATTCAATGGAAAACAAAATAGGATTCTTACGACAGTCTTTTTCGTCGGTTCCATCCATACAATCCTGTGTACCATCACATCTTCGAGAATTGAAAACACATTGTTTCTTGTCTGCACATGCGAACTTGTCTGGTGAACACGTGATCTTATCTGAAAATGTCGAGAGGAATTATTACTTTCCAGTGCTTGCTTAAACTTTACGAGATTTATTTCAAAAATCAATATTGTTAGCGGGGAACAAGTGATTACAAAAATGTCTTATTGAAATGTATTTAATGGTTATACTTTGTGATCTAGCGGAGGTTTAATAGGGGGGTTAGGAAAATAGCGGGGTTCGGGGTTCCAAAATAACGTTTTCCCGTCAGATTTTCTGAATCCCGGAATCCCAAAAATTGAAAAAATAATAACATCGTCACACCGGTTTGTAGAGGTTAAAATACCAGCATATTGACAAAAAATAAGGCTAGTTACCGTCACCGTATGATTTTACAATACCGTTTTCACGTCTTTTTTCGTCAAATCCGTAATACCGGAAAAAAAAAATCAATATTCCGCCACACCGTAAAAGTACAAACCCCTCTTTAATCTAGGGATTAAGTTTAAATGAAACAGGGGTGGACATCAAAACATACCACAATTTTCTTCATCACTTTGATCAACGCAATCATTTTCACCATCACACCTCCACACTTTGGATATACAGGCTCCACTCTTGCATTGCCATTTGTCTGAAGGACACGTCTTCGGTGCCGGCGTTGTTTGACAATTTATTTCATCTTCACCGTTCGGGTGGCAATCTTTGTTACCATCGCAACGCCATGCCATCGGTAAACATTGACGTCCACATTGAAATTCGTTTGATGCACAGGTTGTGTTCGCTTGAGAGAAATGAAAAATAACTATAGTAAATTTGGTGCTTTATAAAAACATAATTCTTAAATTCAGTCCTTATGATATTTGAGGTTTACCAACATGGCAAAAAAAATCAGTCACAATGTAGCCTAATCTGAATACACCTCGCACAGACAATAACTGTTCGTGATAACTACCATGAAATTTCAACTCCACTGAAAAGTTATTAATCTCTCCTGAGAAAATACATCAATAATGGGAATAATCGCTTCATTTTTGACCCGTAAGCAATAAGCAATTTATAAGGGAGAGATTTCCCTCGTGGGTATAAATAAACAGATGATATGGAGTTTTTGTAAGATACTTTAATAATTGGTCAATTGAAATAATAAAAACGACGCGCTCTTTAGAAACAGTAACAAAATTGTCTTATTAGTGGTTAACGACCAACCAAATCAAATAAGACCTTGTAAAAACTCCATCTCGTCCCGATTGAAAACACTCAAAAAGACACCGATACAGGGTTGTACAGATTGCGTACGAAGAAAAAATATAAGTTACCTTTTTCGCATTGGCTTTCATCACTGCCATCTGGACAGTCATTATCTCCGTCACATTTCCAAGTCTTCGAAATACACGATCCATCTGCACATGTGAATTGATAAGACTGGCATGTCTTAGGTTCTGAAAAGTAGGTTAATTATATTGGATGAGTTTCGGTTAAATATTTTTATCAAAAAATATCCAGCTATAACAATCTTTAAATCTAAACACAGACCGAACACATCGCATCCTTCTGAAAAAAAGAGCAATTTCGATAAAGTCAAATTCATTGATTTACTACTATTTTGGACATAAATAGTAGGGACTTCAATCAATCTGGACTGTGTCTCAGAGGTAAACAACAGACCCAGTGGAAAATTATGCTCAAAATAGTCAAATGAACAAATCCTCATAAAACATTATGCTATCTTTTCCATCCCTACTAAATTTTCTGACCTGAAAACAATAAAATTCAAAGCCCAAGCCATAAAAACATGGTAATATCAATCCCATCGAAATTTCAGTTCATTATTTTTACTCCCATTGGCTGACAAAATTCTACCGGGGTGTGTTTTTAGAAGAGGTTTGACCCACATCGGTAAAAAAGAAAGAAGGAAGAACCTCACTCACGTGTTGTGCAGTGCTCATCACTTTTATCACCACAATCATCAGTTTCATCACAAACCCATTTCTTTGGAATACACCTCGTGTTATTACATTGAAAGAAGTTCGACGCACATGTCTTTTTCGGACAGTTCGACTCGTCCGACTTGTCCGCGCAATCGTTTTCATTATCACAACGCCATTTTGTAGGTAGGCAACGCCCGCTAGTTACACATTGGAATTCTGTGTTTGGATTACACGTGGCAGTTTGACAATTCTCCTCGTCCGATCCATCGCCACAGTCATTCATTTTATCACACTTGTAAGTCATTGGTATACATTGCTCCGAACGACATCTGAATTTACCCGGTCCACAAAAGAACGGCTCAGATACACATGAAACTGGAAAATTCAACGAAAAATGAAAAATTTATGAAGAGATTAAAAGAGTAGCTTTTAGTTTTTC
Source organism: Clytia hemisphaerica (assembly GCF_902728285.1). NCBI lineage: Eukaryota > Metazoa > Cnidaria > Hydrozoa > Leptothecata > Clytiidae > Clytia > Clytia hemisphaerica. The sequence continues at coordinate 441,352 of NW_027103595.1, read as the reverse complement.
TTTTTTCATGGTTCTTTAATATGAGAAGTTAAGCTTCTAGAAAAATTGCGAAAGAGCTTTTTCTTATTATTTGATAGCTAGAGATTTTTTGATGGATGGAGAACTCGTGACTACGTGACAAACCTCTATTTTACACAAACGTGCAGAGATTTCTTTTTGGAAAACGTATTCCTTATCATGGAAGGTGTTCAAAGTTCGGTCAATGCCACACAGCAGCATCTACTTTATGTGCATATTTGACCTGAGTTCGCCAAACATGATCGATTTAAGCTCAAAAGAATTATTGCGAAACATTCGAAAAAAGCATTGAAAAAAGTCTCCGAAGTGAATAAGATAAATTGTAAAATTTATGTAGTGAATCTGGATTATTTATGACAAATGTTTCAAAACCATTTCATTCATAAAAAAGCATGGGACAAACTTTGACATGTTTCATATGTTCAAATCGTTAAGTTTGAAGTAAAATGACATAATTCTCACATTTTACAGCATGTCAAAAAGCAACCCGACGGACTCAATCCGTTACCCAGACGACACTCCCTCTAAATAGGAAATCGATTAGTTTTTTGTAAAAGTAGGACCAAATGGCAAATTGAGGCATTACTAACAAATTGAAACATAGTACAAACCTTTGAATATGCAGTATAATCCAAGAATGCACACTTGTAAACTTCGTAGACCCATCCCGTGTGGATGTTACGTTCTGTGGAACTTTTTCTCTGATATGAAAATATTTCTTGAAACCTTTTGACGGTCAAATATGAAAGTCTTATAAAAGTTGTAACCACACTTCAAATGAGTTTTGATTTTACTGCAAGATAAAGGAAATAGGAAAAGAAAAATATTGATGAGCGATGTTTTTGTTGTTCGTTGGATTGTCAGTTAGTCATTTCGTCCACTCCTCACACCTTCTACACTGCAACTATCCTCTTGCTTGTTTTGCATGTAACTAACAGTAGAAAAATAGTAACTTTTCATTCATAAAACTTTATTCCCCCTTGACAAGTATCTTGGGATGTGAATAATTCATGCCAATGGAACTTTTCTATTGGATGCGAATTTCCCGCCTTAATTAATTTCTCACATTTCAGATTTTTCTTGAATGAAAATTCTTTTTTGTTAAGGCTCCCTTGAGAACATCGTATTTGAGGCTTTTGAATAGTTCTCAAGGGTAACGATGTATAATAAACAGTACAAACTATTGTATCTCAAGTCATGAGTGAGTTGACATAGAAATTTGGTAAAGTGTGGTATCAATTATTTGGTCACGTAAAAATGAAATATTGTGACGTAACCGTTGATAAAATTACCGAAACAACAAAAATATAAACAAAACAAAACCTACAAAAACATCATAAAAAGTAAAAGTAAAACTTTTTCCGTAACTTCCGTCAGGTATTTTCAAAAATAATGTAGTCTGAGGCAGAGACGACGAAAAGTTTGTCCCCTTTTAAAAGGGGCGCGTACCCATCTGAGATAAAAAATCAACAGAGAGAACTTTCATTGAGAAAATATACGATTTTTTTCTCTCATACACACACGAATGTTTTGAAATCTTCATTCATGAAAAAGAAACAATAGTGTGAAAATAATGAAAAAAGGAAGAAAAAAGGGAACGCGATAATGGAGGATCCATTGTATTATTTTTTCGGATATTAATATTTTATGTCCTCCCACTATTTTCGTATATCTCACTATTTCAACTAAAATATTTTGATAGACATATGGTCTTGTGATGATTCATCCGATTCAAATCTTCCTCGGTGAAGTCGTAATCGCAACCCATAGTGCCGAGATTGCTGATATTCACACCTCCTTATGCTGAAAGTGTGCAAGTGTTCGAATATTCATAGATTTTAAATGACAGGTATCATAAAAGACAGAAGAAAAGGAAGAAGAAGATATTCTGATGAAGAATCTTTAAGAATTACATCAGCCCGGACTTTGGACCTTTTCAATTATTCATGTCGACGGAATAGCAATTAAATGAGACGCGACTAAGAAGCTTGAAATCAAGGGATGAGGAAAAGGAGCAATAAATTTAAACAGGATTTCTCAAGTTGGTAATGAAAATCAGCGCAGAGGGTGAAAAAAGAAACAGGATAAAAATGGCAGTCTATTTTGATGTTGAATAATCGTTTTGAAAATAGTTAACTTATGTAAATAATTTCAACGAAACGGGCAAAATACACATTTTTATCTCTCCGTATGCATTTAGTCGACTCGTGACAAATTCTTTATGAAGTGACGTCAGCATTTTTGGTTGCGTTATCATGGTCTTGCGGCTACAGCGATTTTCTTTCTCATTTAAAGACCAGAAATAACTTGAGATTTATCAGCATCAAAGAATTCTGATATTTTACACTCTTTTTCATACTCAATTCTACCCCGGAAGAAAAAAATATAGTGGATTCCTTCTTTTCCGCTAACTAAAAACCAGAAAGCCAGCTGGAATGTTACTCTTGATATCCTTGTAGACACCTCTTTCTCACAGACCCACTGAGACCCCTTCCTACCGGAAAAATTGGCCAAAATATCGTCCTCGTTGGAAAATTATCCTCCAATTTTTGTCCCCACTAAACATAATCAAATAAACCAATACTCACAGCAAAATATTTTCTATTTTTCCCATCCCCACTGCATTTCCTGACTTACAAACAAAATAATTGAGATCCCCCATAAAAAGGCAATAAAAATATGGGAATATAAAGCCACATCGAGTTTTAGTCCGTTATTTTTACCCTCACTGGCTGAAAAAATCATACCGGGTCTGTGAGAATGGGGGGTGTTTGTAGCACAGCTTCTATATTTCATTTTTCATCCCTTATTAAAATTATATCCATTATCTTTATCCAGTGTCCGCCCAACAAAGCAAACTATTCAATATACCCATTACCCAAAGCTTTTTTTGTCTTACCCATTTTTAAAGGTTTTGTTTTTAATTAAGAGTGATATCGTTTGCTTACTCGTCAATTTTGATTTACAAGCTATTTCACATTGGATTGACCACGGATGCGGAGCAAGATTGGTCAGAAAGAGTAAATGAAAAACCTTTTTTTGCTTATATCAGCACAATATAACACTAGGCAGACACTGTCCTGATATGAAGCATGTGTCTGATATGAAGCAAGAACACTTATGTAAAAAGAAAGCCTTTAAATATTTAAAAAAGACACCGTGTAACCCCCAACAAGTAACATAAAAAGTACTTTTTTATCTTAGACCCGGTGGGACTCCTTTCCACTGGAAAAATTGGTCGAAATAGTAAAACATTATACGCCAATTTTTGTCCGCACTGAAAATCATCAATTAAACAAATCCTCGTCGCAAAATATTGCGCTATTTTTTCCATCTCAAGTGAATCTTATAACTTGAAAACAGGGAATTCAAATCTCCAGCCATGAAAAAAATGGGGATATCAATGCCAATCGATTTTCAGTCCCCTATTTTTACCCCACAGGTTGAAAAAAATCCTACCAACTCTATGAGAAAGGGGTATTTTTGCCGATTGCTCTTTTCAGGAAGATGTGAACCATTAAATCGAAACAAATTATTTTCATTGAAAGTCCTACAATCTTTTTCAGCTCATATAAATGCCTACAAGAGTTTGACAAGACAAGTCAAGTCAAGTAAGACACCTAACCAACAATGATCAAATAAGAAAGCAAGCAAAAGAAATAAAACAGAATAAGTCTTCACACCTCTTTCAAAAAATCACAAATGAAATAAACTTGATGAAAAATGGCTCATTGTAGAAGAAATTATTTTAACGAAGAAAATGGGAATGGAACATTTTGAAAATGAGTCAGAGAACTATATTCGTTATTTATTCCTTCAAAACTGCTCATTTTAATCGTACCATAAAAGTTCTCTTTTTGTTTTTCTGTTAATTTTTCAGTACCAACAGGGGGCTAACAAACATGCAGACTTTCCTTAAATTCTCTCAGTCCTTTTTCTACTATGCAAATTCTTATTCAATCATCAAGTTAAGAGTTAAAAAGGAAGTCAACAGAATAACAGTGGTCTCCCCAAAAAATAAGACACAGTACTTAAATTTAGAGAATATGACGTCACAGAGGCTTTGAAAAATTCTTTTTTTGAAATTAGATAAATTAAAAAAATTAATTTTCCATTGACTTCAGACGTTAGCATGCTGAAACAGACGGCAAAATAAAAAAATATATTGTTCCCTGATCTATATGTCCACTTCTCGTATTTGTAAGCTTCAAAGGGAGCTCAAAGAAGAAACAAATCTACTACAACCATCTTCATTCTGAAGGCAAAATACTTGATTCCCACAAACTAACAAGAGGATAGAGTTTACAAATATCTTCATATTCGTGTCACTATACTGGTTGGAACCCCTACTGAGGGACGGATATGGCACTGGCATTAACAGCCGACGAAGAAAGCACCATTTTGGTTTGAATAAACTTTACGAATGGCCCCGTTGCGCAACAAAAACCGAGCTTTATAGAGCCTGCAGTCAGTGTCTTGATCACGGCAGACAAATGGAAATAACCATTTATACCCCCCATTCTCACAGACCCACTGAGACCCCTTCCCACTGGAAAAATTGGCTTAAATATCGTCTTTGGTGGAAAATTAACCTCCCATTTTCATCCCCACTGAAAATAATCAAATAAACCAATCCTCACTGCAAAGTATTATACTATTTTTCCAATCCCCACTGAATATTCTGACTTGAAAACAAAATAATTGAACTCGTCATCCATGAAAAATATTGACCATATGAGTATAACTTCATAAGTTCAATCAGCTTTGCGTGTAGAAACTTTTGCGATTTTCACGATTTTCACTTTTCCGCGAAAGTTTAAGCTTTTCGCGAAAGTCAAATTTTTAATTCTAATTTTTGTCGTTTACAGTATGATTTACAACCAAAATCAGGAAAAGAAGTGAAAGTTCATTAAAAATCAATTCGAAAAAAACTTTCTGCCAGAGCCACGGTCTTGTGTGACAAAGGTAAGAAAGGGGTCCGCTAGAACACATGCAAAAACAGGTAGAAAATATAGAAATACTCAATTCAACCAGATTCAACCCTTCAGACAGCAATTAAATGAGATAAACAGCACATGAATAGCGAATTTCTTTTGAGACCCCATCGCACGAAGGGTAGGTTGATGTAAAAAAAATACATATCAAAGCATTTCCTGCAAAAAAAGGGTGAAGGTCCATCCATTAAAAAAATCCCTGACATCACGAAACTAAACACTGTAAACTCTAAAGTTCCCAATTACGAGAAATTGGGTTTCAAGACGCTCAATCATGGTAATTACTATATAGATTCAAAGTCTAATAAGAATTCATTTAGAATAGATGTATGATTGTTTTACTCAATTACGTCAAACAGAGAGAGAGAGCTTACCACTAATTTAAATTGTATTTTTGATGTAAGGGTTGTATTGACTAATCTTCTCAAATACCCCATAAACAACCGTAATTATACTATTTCTACTTTTAACAACTTCGAAGTAAGTTTTTTCTTTACTATAAAGGATAGTTAGGGTTCAGACATAAAGGTTTACAGTAAAAGTTTGACGACCATTCGACCATTTATTTTTCCTGAGAGAGAGAAAAGCCTTAAGAACATCGACCAAGCTCATAATGTCGATGGATTGTTGAGCTTGTATTCTAAGTTCCGCTTATTAAAACAGGTTAAGTTTCTGCATAAATAGCAATTCAGCTCCTTCACTTTGTCCTTACTGATTAAAAATCTCGATGACTAATTGAGACTGGGGTGTGTACAACCCATAAGAAGGATCAAGGAATCACAGGCCTGGCGGAAGCGGGGAGACTGGGGAGACTTCAGCCTCCCTTTTTTTGAGCAAATCAGATTCTTTTCTCAAATTCCTAGCAAATTTTATCTTATCTTGAGCCTTCAGCCTCCCCACTTTAACAGTTGTTACGCCGGGCCTGAATCAGCTACTCGTCATGAAGATGGTGCAGCTTTCTTGCAAGTTATTTAAATCATTCATTATTTCCAAAATCTCATGATTTTCAAAGTAGTTTTAATCCAAACTTTAAGAAAGCTCAACAAACAAGTAAATAAAAACAAATGCACTAGTAGAATGAATGTAATAGAAGATCCTCACCCAACTGAATGAATTATTATAATTAAACAAATTGGTACCTTTTCTTTCAAGCCAATTGCAGCTGCTTTGACGTGACGTGAATTTTCGAAATGATTAACATTGCTGACATTTTTTATGGAAAGGTTTTCATGAGATATGATGTGTAGTTGATTTATGTGAACTAACTGCTTCATGATTAAAATCCAATTGGCGTTAACCATTCACTCGGCGAACAGCTTCAATTTGATGTTCAAAACCATATTATTTAACTCGCTTTACTGCGTGTTAAACTCTACAAAAATAAAAAGAAAGTCACGATTAAAATTATCTTTCTTATACAATCATTTTCAGAAAATCTTCACGATATTGGGAGTTTGATAGATTAGCACCGTAGACAGTCCAAGTTCTACTCTAAAAAGGAAACTCAAAGAAGCATCAAAATTCGCTAAATATGAACAAAAGTCGCAACAAAACCACCCAAAATCCACCAATTGAAGCAGCAAATAACTGCAACATGCACCCTTGTTACGAAAAAAAAACATCATAATTCATGGACTCCCTAAAAAAAATTGGAAGGAACTTGGATACGAGCTCAGTGTTACCTATATACAATCAGTGAAAAATCCTTGCCTGGCCTCGATTCAGAATCTTTCAGAAATTGCATCGGAAACAAGAAGCATTACTTCCGAAAATGAGACAAAAGTTGTTTGTTTGTGATGTAGGTAATCTATGAATAAGATACTGAAATGATCAACCTTTATTCACAATGAGTTTGTATGAAAAGACGAGGAAAGACTCGTGGTAACCCCCCTCCCAGCAAACTTAAAGTCTATTTCAAATTAGCTGGCAGTGTTTTTTCAAACCTCGATAAAAAACGAAGATGAAAAACGAAGAAGAAGAAAGTCAACTTCTTGTAGAATAATGCTATGATCTCCATCTTTGTATCAGAAACTCTTCAATCTTAAACTTTGCCCTGGTGACTTAAAAAAGGGCTCTTTTTTGTTGATTTTTGATAATTTTTTAAGTCAATCATTGATAAACTTTGTACTATTGATTTTCTTCTTCTTCATTTTCCGATCTTTTTTGAGGTTTTTCTTTATGACAATACCCCACTCCTGCTTGTCTTTTCAACGAGCACAAAATCGCTACTTAATTCAAACTATCAAAAGTTATATCGAGGTTTGAAAAAACACTGCCAGCTAATTTGAAATAGACATTAGGTCCCTCGTTTATCAGAATTTAAAAATTTCCCTACTCCTGTTTATTATTAGACACCTGAGAATAGGTATTTTATTATTTGAAAGTGAAATGCTCTCTTATCCAAAAATTTCACAGTAAAGTAGCAGAGGCAATCATAGTCCAAGGGGATCATTGTTGGTTTCTTCTAGGAAATTTAGAGCATGAAAATGGAAATAGAAAGCGGATGAATGCACTGAAAGACTATTTAACTTCCTACTTTAAACTTTAAACCCTACCTACCTTAAGGGAACTAAATTTTGCGGTTTTTGCGGATTTAGGCCCAAACCGTAAAATTAATTTTCCGCAAAATTTCTCAAATGCGAAAAACAAAGGTCGAATAATTCACAGTACGGCTCTAATTTTCTTTCAAGTGAGAAATCCGCAAAATTAAGTTCCCGCAAATATTAAGTATTAAATCTTGAACTGCGAATCGCAAAAATTAGTTCCCGCAAAAAATAGTTCCCTTAAGGTAAATTCTTTGAGGGAAGGAACTTTTGGAGCTTTTCGAACTAGTTTCGTATAATCCAGGTTTTCGATAAAATTTTGTCAATCACACCTTTTAAAATGGTCAGAGATGACCAGAAATTCAATTTCCCTGTGACGTAAGCAACTACTCAATAAGATATACATTTTCAAACCAGACTCAAAAGATGTACCTTGAAACCGCCTAACTGAAAATGGTATGGTTTATGCGTTGGCAAGATCACGAGATATGTATACATGTGAAGATATAAGAACTTAAGCCCAACTATATTCACTCAGGAGATTTGGGTGGCAGAGCATGTGTGTGTGCATTTCGTCCTTATTAGGAAACATCAGCATTGAGTACTGCACTCAGACTGGACAGAGAAAAAAAGAAATCACGAGGATTTAAAGTTTTTCTTACCCAGCTAAAATATCGTAAAGTGTACTGACTCAGCACAAATATCTCTGAATATCTAGCCATCAAAACCTTTAATAAACCATACCATTACCAGTTAGGCGGTTTCAAGGCACATCTTTTGAGCCTGGTTTAATTAAGTAAATCTTAATGAGCAGCTTATGACATCACAAGGACACCACAAGGCAGATTTAGGGGGTCTAATTGACAAAATTTAAAAGACGATAATTTTTGGTATCTACTTTTCATGATCTTTCTGATAGAATAGTTGAGATTTTTTAAACATTTTCTTCAGAAAATTGATGTCTTAATAAAACGCCCCAAAGCTTCTTGATCAACTGCAGGCTATTTATAGTGGATCTTGGATCCACGTCTGTCAAATTTCAGCAACATATTATTTTAATCAAAAGGCCCTACCCTTTTTAGAGCTAATTCAACCAGACTAACATAATAGATATTAAGTAATTATTATCGGAATGGTTCTTTCATCACATTTGAAATTATTTTAATAACAAATCAAGTTCTTGATTGTAGATAAATCTGTTTGAAAAAGTTCAAGTTTAAGTTAAAGTCAACCAACAAAAAACATACAATTGAACTCATAAAAACACAATAAAAATTATCTACAATCTATTATTTTTAAGACACAGTCTATCATTTTATGATGTCTGGCATTGTACTCCTCCTTGGCCACGTTCATCCTCATCCTCATCATAATAACTATTTGAGCGCCCTTGATGAGGAAGCTCAGACATTTCACACAAATGTACCTCTTCCCCAATATCCGAAGGTACATGCTTTTCTCTGGGCGGTAAGAGCTTTTCAAGTGCTTCACATTGCTGTGGCTTTATGAAACCATTTTCAGGGAATGCAATTTCAAAAGAAATAATCAATCTTCCTTTCTCATACTCATTACTTGGGTAAGGCATTCCTTCTCCATCAATACATTTCGGTTTGTTTGGTCGGATGACAGCACCTGGGGCAGAGACAACTTTGATATATCGATTATCTTTATCAAGCGTTTTCACTAATTTTGTGAAACCACACAGTGCATCAGCTAATTCAATGCTCATGTTATAATGAAGATCAGTCCCATTTCTCTTGAAGCGATCATGTTCTTTTTCATCCAAAACTATGATGATATCTCCTGGCTCAGTTCCTGGCGCTTGGTCTCCTTCCTCCCTAAATTTGATTTTTTGTCCATCTTTCATGCCAGGATCAATATGACAATCCAACACTTTACGCTCTCTGAGAACTTTCTTTCCGTTACATTTCTTACACCTATCTTTATCCTTGATTTTTTCACCTGTTTGGTTACATTCACGGCATGGCTGTTGGATTTGTTGCACCATTCCTGGACCTATTTGTCTCAACTTCACATCAACACCAGATCCATTACAGTTGTCACACTTTTGTACAGATCCTTCTTTACCACCAATCCCATTACATGCATCACAAATCACGTTTTTTTGAACAGCAAGTTGTCGTTTAGCTCCATTGTAAAGTTCTTCAAGACTAACTTTAAGTTGATGCACAGTGTCTTTTCCCCTTGCTTTTTCTCCAGGTTGTCTTCTACGGCCACCACCAAAGAACATATCAAAGATATCAAATGGAGAATGATATTCACCACCACCTCCTTCTTTGAGAGCTTGTTCACCATGTTTGTCATAAATTTCTCTCTTCTTTTCATCACTCAAAACTTCAAATGCAGCAGAAATCTCCTTAAACTTCTCAGGTTCATCAGGATTTTTGTCTGGGTGATATTTCAAGGCCATTTTTCGATAGGCCTTTTTAATTTCAGGTTGAGTTGCTTCTGGTGCCACACCAAGAATATCGTAAAGCTTCGTTTCTTTCACCATTTTGAATAGCTTGTTTACTACTTTTCAGTCTTTCGAGTTAAGTTGAGTGATGTTGTTTATTACAGCAAAACGAAAGTAAATGGAGCTTTTAGCTTTTAGTCGATATCTTGCCAGAAGCTTCTTGAAGAAAATGGAAGCTTTTTAGTTGGGCAAGAAAAAAGCTTCTTTTTGCATTTATGCACGGCCACACCGTGGTTTCCAATGATTGATATAACGGTTAAAAGGTTTTTATATGGTGTGTGTAGCCAGAGTTAAGTTACCTTCAACTTGATGAAGTTGTTAATCCTAGAAGGAAGGCGAAGCGCTCGTCGGATTCATCTACTTTCTAATAAAAGTTAAGCTTTCCTGTTAGTTTATAAAAACGCGGTCTAAACTCAGGTTGGTAAGTATAACATGGCGGCCTCGCAGCTTTCACATGCACCGTACAATTTTTTTTGACTATCATATCTTTTTACGCACAAACTCTTACTCTACTACCGTCAAGTACTCTAACTTGGGACGATTGGTTGTTGGTAGAAACATGGGACTGTTGATATCTGGGGCCTGTATTTTCACTTACTGTTAAATCTCTTGACAACAAATTCAATTCAATTCAATTCAAAACATATATTTACCCGAAGGAAGGGACACCACAAGTTTAGAAACCTAATTACAAATGGTGCAACTTAATAAAAAAATGAAAACTATTAAAATAAAATAAAAGTTTTGTAAAATCTAATCTAAATAAAATCTAATGTTAGTCGTATGTTTTTTAAATATACTTATGTTATTTACATTTTTAGTTTTTTAGTGAAAAATATATACATCTAAGAAGCATTCTGTGTGCAATTACTGTTCCTGATGAGGGGGTGGTTGAGGGGCGTATTTATTAAGGTAGAATTTTCGGACATGTGATACTAAGTCTAGTGGTTCAAGGATTTGGAGATTTTTGTCATCGTGATGCTCTTGTAAGTTATTCCACTGTCGTGAAGCTAGCCGTGTAAGCGAGTGAAGGCCAAAGGTTGTTGTGTTAACGTTTTTGATGAATAGAAGGCTGATATGGTTAGCTCTAGTCTCAATGTCATGAGGGATTAAGGAAATGGAGAAAGTGGAAAGGCAATCGGAAGGCAGATATCTGTTGAGATAGCGATATATAAACATGATGTTAAGAGTTTCAACAAGATCGAAGAATTTTAGGATTTTGAGTTCAGAGTACCTAAGTTACGGTAACCGATGCTCTGGGTTCTTGGAAAGTCATAAGCCTGATTGCTGTATTTTGCAGGACCTGGATTCTATGTGTCACAGTATTATCACAAAGACCCCATGTTTGACAAGCATAGCGAATGTGAGAAGAGAAGATAGCATGGTATACATTGATAAGATTTGGAAGAGGAAGGTAGTAGCGAAGTTTGGAGATAGCTCCATTAGCTCGGCGTAGTTTAGTGGCAACAACGGCAACATGTTGTTTCCAAGAGAGATGTTCGTCCAGATGGACACCTAGGTATTTTATGGTTTTGCTTGGAGTGAGGCGTTGACCTGAGATTTCAATCCTTGGAATAGTGTCAAGGGGACGCCTGTTCGACCTGAAGATAATATATTCTGTCTTGCTGGCATTTAGAGATATTTTTGTTTGCATAGACCTTTTCGCCTTTGCGTCCGCCATATTGAATTGTATGCAAAAATTATGGTTGCCGAATTGCCGTGGTGAAATTCCCTTAGAAAGTATGCAAAACATATGCAAAAGAAAGTATTAAATAAAAACTTACATGCATAATTGGCATTATATTAAAGTGTAATCTTGTAGAAGAAAGATTAAATTTGCTTCTCTTGAAAACTAAAAACAATTATATTCAGTCATCTCTTAGAACAAGCACTTCAAAAGACCATAACATTAGACAGAATCTCAAACTGAAAAATCACCCGCGAAGGTAAAAAACAATCCTTATTCGGCTGACGGCAAATTATTCTCCTGGGAATAGAGCCGCCAAATGATCAAATCAAAACATTGATAAAGTGTGACGTCATAATTACTGCTTTCAGTTTGCGTGTTTTGAAAGTTTGATGTGTGTACTCCGTCTTCGTGGAATTTCTTAATGGCATGAAAACAGAATATGCAATGTCTTTAAGAACAAATTCCTAAAAGGCTTTTGTTGTTCTGTAAATATTTCCTTTTGGATTAAGAAATTCCATCTTTTATTGTTCTAATGATTATAATATTTATTTATAAGATGCTTTGTTGTCTTTTTAATCTTTGTGTAAACTTGCATATGTTTTGCATACATTCCAACTAAATCCAACCACGGCATTTTCGTTCCTGTATTTTTGCATACAATTCAATATGGCGGACGCAAAGGCGAAAAGGTCTATTGAGCCAGCTGACGAGAACTCTGAGGTCAGAGTTTACTCTACCACAGAGAGACCAAACGGTTTGGGAAAGATTAAGGAGGTGTGTGTCATCAGCAAAATGATAGGTCTTAGAAGTTCTAATGCAATGATGGAGATCATTGATATATATAAGAAAAAGCAGAGGTCCGAGAACAGAACCCTGGGGGACACCATGTTCAATAGGTTTTAAGTTTGATTTTATTCCTGAAATTGAAACAAACTGGGATCTATCGGACAGGTATGAATTAAACCAGACTTTAGTAGATCCTCTGATTCCATAGTGATCTAATTTTGAGAGAAGAATTTCGTGATCAACGGTATCGAAAGCTTTTTGTAGATCGACAAATACACCACATGCAAACCCACCAGAGTCAAGATGATTTCGAACTCGCTCTAGAATGTTCATCAGGGTGTGGGAGGTTGAGTGACCTTTTCGAAAGCCAAATTGTCGTGCATAAATTTGGTTAAATTGGTTGAAAAATTCAATAACTCGAGAATACATAATTTTCTCATATATTTTTTCGATATTGGACAAGAGAGAAATAGGGCGATAATTTGATACTTCTAGTGGAGATCCTTTATTTTTGAAGACTGGAATTACTTTAGAAATTTTTAGTACATTGGGAAAAATTCCAGTTGTGTAGGATTGATTTATTAAAACAGAGAGAGGTTTAGAGATTTTATCTTGAAGTAATTTTAGGATTTTTATTGGAATACTGTTTTTTCCAGATGACTTAGAGGAAGAAAAGGACCCAATTATCTTAGCAACCTCATCAGAAGATGTAGGCCTAAGAAATATGGAGTTTTGGTTTCTGTGTTTAAGGAAATTGGAAAAGTTTTGAAAAGATGGAGGAATTTTTTCTCTGATATTATCAGCAATGGACGTAAAGAAATTGTTGAAGTGATTAGCAACTTTGTCAGGGCTAGAGTGGACCTGACCATCAATTGATAAATAGAGATTTTAGAATTTTTTTGGTCCTTCGTTGAAATGATATCACGTACCCCGGACCAAACTTTTTTCATGTTTTTTGAATATCTTTGAAAGTATCTTGTGTAATAATTGGTTTTGCTTTGCATACAGAGATTTACAATTTGGTTTCGATAGGTCACATAAAGGTTGCCAAAGTGGTCAGCAATGGTTTGGGATTTTGATTTGAGAGATTTTCGCTGGTAGAAGTCTCTCTTAGACATTGATTTAATTATTCCGGGTGTAATCCAGGGTTTGAGCTTAGATTTTATCTCACGTTTGGTGAGCCTAACAGTGGGCACATGCCGATCTACAAGCACTTTCATTTTATCATTGAACACGTTAAAGCATTTGTCAGGATCTAGGTCAAACCTGTCAAATAGAGCATTCCAGTCGATTGCAGTGTAGTCTTTGATAAAGTTGTCCTTATCAAATTTGGACCAATTTTGTTTTAGATATGGACCAAAATCCTTAATTTTGTTGTAATTAAGTTCAGGAAAGAGACAAAACTGAGTCAGATGATCAGAACTTGTATAGCAAAGATTTCCTGAGATTGTCATGGAGGTAGCAGGTCCAGAAAAAATATTGTCAATCAGAGTTTTAGAGTGATCAGTAACCCTGGTCGGCACAAGAATATGAGGAAGTAGGAGGTTTGAACCTAGAATGTCCAGGAAGGAGTTGACTGGTTCTTCATCACATTTCAAAAGATTAATGTTAAAGTCGCCAAGGAGGAGAATTTGTTTTTTCTCCTTTGATAATTTGTGTATTAGAGGTTTAATATAGTTAGTATTGAAAAGGTCTATCGACATACATGGATGGCGATATATTGTTCCCACAACAAGGTTGCTTTGTGCAGGTCTAGGGATCTCTACGAAGATGGACTCAAGATTTTTAGCTAGATAGCAGATGCTATCTAGATCTTTCCTTGGAACTGGAACAAGGGATCTAGAAATGTAAAGGGACACTCCTCCAGCTGTTGACTCAGTAGGGGTGAAGAATTTTTTGTAATTTTCTAAGGGGAAATCGTGTTCCCCCTCTTTAGGGTGAGCAAGATTTTCATCATCAGTTGTATTTCTTGATTCAGAAATACCTATAAAATTTGTTTTGATAACTCCACGCAAAAGACCAGACCCGACCAATCGAACTTGTCGAACCAATCGAACAATCGAACTAATCGAACTCCATCGAACGATTAAAGTTCGATTGAATAAATTAATCAAACTCTAAGATTTTTTAAAAGATTGTGAGTGTTCGATTAAGTTCGATCAATGGGTTTCGGTTCGATCAGTTCGATAAACCAATTTTGTTCGACAAGTTTGTGCTGCTGCTCCGCCACCGTATATTAGCTTCTTTTCAAAGCCAAATTCGGAATGTAAATCGGGAAATTACTTCCGATAACGAATTACACACTTTTTCTGTATCCTTTTAGCGCCAGAAGAAGCGGTTTGTTGGAGCGGGCGTAGTATTCCGCCACTCGGCCGCGCGCGAAATCGCAACAGACGGGCTACGGACTTTTTTTCCGGTTAGACAAATATCCGGGTACAATAAACATCAAGCTGTTAAGTCCGGGAACTGTCGAAATTGGCAATCGCGTGCCAGGACAAAGTTTTTGCAAGCGAAGGAAGATATGAGGATTTTAATATCATTGAACTAATCGAACTTTTTACTGACCGAACTAATCGAACTGCTGTTGCTTCAAAAATTGTGAGTGTTCGATTAGGTTCGCTTAATTTTTTTAATCGAACTTTAATCGTTCGATGGAGTTCGATTAGTTCGATTGTTTGATTGGTTCGACAAGTTCGATTGATCGGGTCTGGGAAAGACAGATCTACTGGTCTGGACACTCCCAATTTTCAGAGTATGGCAGAAATCATCGAGATCTCGAGGGCAGAGATCAGTAGCGGTCTGGCTTAATTTTCTTGGCGGTGCAAACTATGAAATTGGCGCCCCTGGTATTTTTGTTCTTATTTGCGCCCTCCACCATTAAGTGAAAATATTTTAAACTGTAAAAGCAGTGACCAGTCGGGTGTTTAAGATAAAAACTGCAATAATTGCTCTTTTTGGAAATTATTGCCGAAAACGGCAATTTTTTTAATGATGAAATGCTGAATCAGCAGAAAAATAAAAAAGTAAATAAATGAAAATTGCCGTTTTCGGCAATTATTGCCGTTTTTGCAAATAAAAGTTGATTTTATTATTGAACATGTGGTATTTGACACCCTCGCGATAAGTAGGCCCACTGTGCTTTGTTTAGTTTTGTTTTTAACTGGTTTTTGTTGGAAATGCAGATAGCAAAATCGAGTCATATGTAAACAAATTTACAACGGGGGATTTTGTTATCTCTTTCTGGCTGTGTTTCGGCATCAATGCAGGATCTTTTAACATATTATTTTAGAACTTTTCATGTTATTGAACAACAAAAAATTGAAAAAATCACTCTTAAGAATCCGAAAAACGTTTTTCTCGATGTAATTTTACTATTTTTAAACACCTCTGACATCTTTGCCCTTAAAATAAAGGACAACACATTTTGCTGATTCAGCATTTCATCGTTAAAAAAATTGCCGTTTTCGGCAATAATTTCCGAAAAGAGCAATAATTGCAGTTTTTATCTTAAACACCCGACTGGTGACTGGTTGAAAGTAAAACGCCCGGAATATCTGAGTTAACAAACTTTTATTTATACGAAGGTGTGGTGGTAATGATACTTGATATCTATTTCCTTGTTATTTCATGGTCTTAATTACTTTACTCTCCATTAAAGATCAATGGCTGAAAGAGGCCCCAAAAAATTAGAAAGTTGGCAGGAGTAAGGGTTCTTTGTAATTCTGGCGCGGCAGGCAAAAAAATTTGGTGTAAGAAAGGTCAAACAGCTTAAAAGATATTCTAAAAAGGAGAAAGTTATTCTGCATAAGACCACAAAAAACACAGCGAGCAGTTTCGACCAATCTTTCATTTTGGGGGTGAGCATCCTCTTTAACCCCTGGTGGATACACAACACTTCTCTTGCTTTGACTTTTCGCAATTCAATGTTGATAGTAGTTAAAAAATTCGTAAAATAAATGGAAGCGCCGCAGGTGAAAAAAATTTACATTACACTTATAGAAGGCGCTAAAAACGTGTCAAAGGGGACCAAATCGCCCAACCAAACATGAAAAAAATTTTTAGCGTCCCCTTGAAAAGCTTTTTTGGCGCCCCTCTCAGGTCTTTCTGGGGGTGCACTGTACACCCTGCACCCCCTGCCAGGCCGCCACTGGCAGAGATTGCTCACTTTTCAAGGGCAGGGGCAAAATTTTGATAATATCTACAGTTCAGGGGCAAAATCATCGAAAGCTGGCTATATTTACCTGTTTTTCTGGCTTTTTTTGTGGTAGGAAACGAATGTTAGGGTTAGAGTTTAATGTTGGAAATTTTCCTTGGGGGCAACCATGATATATATGCTCTGAAAACTGGTCTGGACTTATTTCGTATTTTTCAATCTCTGGTTCTGGGACTTTGTGAGTTATTCTCTATGTTTTCCAATTGATTGAATGACTTACCGAAAGATCGCCACCGGTGGGATTTGAACTCACTAAATGCAAAGCTCCTCTGATTAGAAACCCAACATCCTAACCACTGCGCCACGGATTCATGCCAGAAAGCGTTACTGACGGCTATTTATATTGTACAAACTACAGACCAGACTTTATTAAGAGAAAATCACAAAAAAGTGCTTGTTTCGAGCTCTAACTCTAACTGATAATAACGCAATTCCTAGCCAATCTGATACGTAACCACACCCAAACCACACCCATACCCAACCCTACCAGGTCGCCTGCAGGTCCTGACACTATTCCCGCATGCCAGATCCAAAAAATTTATTTCTGTCTTTTGCTTAATTATGAAGAAGCCTTTACCTTGCTTGATGGGATTAACAAATAGCGAGTGTGTAACTTGCCGCGCAAGTGACGTCAAACGCTCCATCGTTTTGCTACTAATTTGTTCTTCTTTGTTCCAGACACTCGTGTGTGTTACACTACAGATTTTTTTCATATTTTGATTTAAAAGCCTACTCGGTGCAAAAGAGAAATCGTGTATTTTTTAATACGCCGTTCATTAACTCAAATCAAATGACTTTGGAGGCTCGGTGAAATGGTGGCCGAATGGCCGTTCTATGTTTTGTCAGATAATCCCAAGTTAGAGCAGTTGATGGTATAATTATTTTATTCACACCTTTCAAAGAACTTCACGATTAACTTTTGCTTCTTGTTTACTTTACTTTTGTGAAATAAAGTGGTGGAAAACAGAAGCAGCTGACTTGCAAAGGCTGAAAAAGCAACACACTCCATCAATAGCTGTAGAAACAGAGTTTCTGCTTCATTCAAATGAATGGAAATATAAAAATTGTTGAGAAATTTAAAATAAACGGAAAAAACTCTTTTGCAAATTGCCAAATCTTCCAATTCCCCCTTAAAAGAATTAACTGCCTCTTTTTGTCCAAGCTACCCCTTTTATTTGAAAATTTCACAAGCCCCTTCTTTTGAATTCAGTAAATATTTCTTTTTGGATTTAGAAATTCCATCTTGTATTCTTTTAATGACTATGATATTTCTTTATAAGATGCTTTGTTGTCTTTTTAATCTTTGTGTAAACTTGCATACGTTTTGCATATTTTCCAACTAAATCCAACCACAGCTTTTTCCTTCCTGTATTTTTGCATACAATTCAAGATGGCGGATGGAAAGAAGAAAAGGTCTACGCACCCCCTCCTAAGACAAGGAGGGTGGACCTAAATCTATTTTTCTTGTTTTGGAGCTACTTTTTTTTAAACAAGGCTGCCGGGGCCTTTATGGAATCTATGCTTTGTAATCAAACTGTGGGCTGAACTGATATATATTTCAAATGATTTTCAATTTTCAATAATTCTGTGCTTATGTGTCAATAATTCTGTGCTTATGTGACAATGCATCAACTTTATTTTATTTAGATGACCTTGTTGATGATTTTGTTTAAGAACTTTCAAGCAAAATATTTTTTCCTGATTTTACGTCTCTTGGAAGTGGTACTTTCTGAAAATTTAGCTGGAGCTATTTTCATTAGCCTCCTTGAAATTTGCTAGGGGCTGGACCCCTCTGCATACTATGAATACCCCACTGATAAATGAAAATTTCCTGGATTGGCAAACATGCATGATCAAGTAAAAAATAGAAGGAAAACTAAAATTCACCCCCTTGAAAAATGTGCATTGTTTTATTTTGTTCACACTTGTGGAAGCGTCGAATATTTTTTCTGGTCATTAAAATAGAATTTAAAAGTAATAACCACAACAAACTTTAGAAAATCCACTGATTGAACTAGATATCACAAAATTATATTAAAAGTAATGCCATGCATATGCTTTTATTTTAGCTAGTGAAAACATTTTAAAGAGTTCACTCCAAGAGACACAGCAACCACTATCTAGCATTATGACGGCTTCCCTACCCAATTATATACTTTTTAGTAACTGAACTATTCTTATGCTTAAAGTATTTCAACCATCATGGCTAGATGAAAAATAAAGTGAATGTCTAATTCAAGATGCTCTCGGAAATGTTAAGAAAAAAGATTAAAAAAAGAAAGAAAAAATTATATGTTCTCATGTACAGCTTTTATTTTAAAAGGGAGAAAATTGATCAATTGAAAAATCAATATGAAATAGATGCAAAAGAAAAAGAATTGCCGTCTGCTTAAAAATTGCTTGCAGAAAAGCTTCATGCGAGAATCAGAGAGTTCCAATTTAAAAGCTTATTATAATATAGATACAAGGGTATTGACTAACTTTCCCAGGAAGTCCAATCTTTGATTTTTTTAGGAGATTTTTCTCATTTTTAAGATTTTCAAAAGGGGTCATGGAGGGGTTTTAGGGATTCCAGGGGGTTCTATCCTTGAGCTATTGAGCTATCCTATTGAGCTGACATCAATAGTTGTTTTCCATCCTAGAATATTTTTTCGTTAGTGAGAAATAACAAACTAATAACAAAGAAAAATTTTCAATGGCTTGCTTTTTGCAAACAAAATCTTCAAAATGAAAATATTTACGATTGTCGAATCTTCTTGTATTCAAGGATTTTCTGTGGCACTTTGGTGGCATCCATCAACTTTCTGTTTCTTTTTTATTATTCCATCACAAATTTACAGGAAACTTTGTTAAAAAAATAATACCTTAAGGGAAGAAATTTTCGCGGGAATTTAATTTCGCGGTTGGTCAAATTATTTTTTTCGCGGGAATTTAATTTCGCGGTTCATCAATTTTCGAAAAATTCGCGGGAATTTAATTTCGCGGTTGCATGATATTTTTGACCAAAAACGTTATTAAATAAGCAAAAAACCTGTTTTAAGGCTTGAAATAGTACGAATTTGGGGGAATGCGTGAAATAAATTTAATTTCGCGGGAATTTAATTTCGCGGATTGACGATTTTGTAAAATTTCGCGGGAACTTAATTTTGCGGTTCTTGGCAAAATCCGCGAAAACCGCGAAATTTTGTTCCCGCAAAAATTTCTTCCCTTAAGGTAAAAAAAGTTTTGCCATAATTTTAGAAAAGGGGCATTAAAAAAGGAGGGGTAGTATTTTGATTTTCAGGTGGAGATATATATTGATATATATTTTTGTCATTCAGTCAGATCAATTTAAAAGAAAATCTGAAAAACTAATTTTATTAGATCAAAAAGATAATACAGGATGTCTTATTATAATAACTTCAAATAGATGTAATAACTCCTTGATTTGATATTGAGACAAGGCAAAAATAATAACTACAGCCTTTATTTGTATAAGCAGGTACAATCATGGACAAAAGGTTGTAGACAAATGAAATTTCAGTGAAAAATGGTGAGAAATAGAGCAAAATGACTCTTCAATGCGTCTGAAAAAGGAGGGAAGTTAAAAAACACACTTTCGAAGTCGTTGCATTGCTTTTGAATTGCTTTTGAGGCAACCACAAGCAAAAAATCAGCGTTTTGATACTGGTGTAAGCCAGTTAATCAAGCCCTTGTGGTTTGCCCTTGTGGTTAGACTGCAGTGGGTGACTTTGAAAGACTTTGAACAGCTTTGAATGGGTTTGGAAAGCACCCAGAACCTCTTGGGAACTTGTTTTGGATTGATATTGAAGTATTTTGCAAATATTGCAGAAGTCTACAAACCTTTTGTCCATGATTGTATAAGGGTTACAAAAGATAATTATGTTAATTATTTTCACATTTAAGATGGTAAAAAATGAAAAACATGCTCCTAAAACACTTCAAGAGGAGTTGCGGAGAATGCCAATTGATTACCAGAGAAGAGTAAGATGGACCCTTCGTATTGGTGCTGCCTGGCTTTCTTTAGTCATAGGTGGTGCTGGTGTCTTCTTCTTAAGTAAACCTTACATGGACAGAAAAAGGATTGAGAAAATCAAATCAGGAGAATTTTTCAGAGAGATACAAGAATCTGAGGAAAAGTATGGTTTACAAAAACGATCTTATAATCAGATGAGAAATCCTTACAAACAACAAGACTCCAATGATGATTTAGATCCACCAAAATTTTTGGCAGAAATGATCGAGAAAGTTGTGCAAGAGGAAAGCAGCAAAACTAATGGTGCACAATAGTATACATGTAGACATTAGATAAATATTATTTGTAAATATGATTTTGTAAAAAATAATTTTTTTGAATTTCTATTAAAAACATACGTAAGTAAAAAATATGTAAAGCTTTGCAATTCAAAAGGGAGCCATCCCTTCTTTTAATGAAAGTACCAATGTTTCAAGATTTTCATTTTCTTCTTATTCGGAAAAGACTTCATACTACTAATCATATCACCTCATTGAAAATAGGAAATAAACTATAATTTGGTCAAAATCCCCTTTCAGGTAAACAGACAAGTGAAGATGTAATCTACCTTATTTGAGCTAATTTTCGCGGGAACTAATTTTTAAGGTCGAAAAGAAATATCCGAAAAATTGCATTTTGCGGGTTTTAATTTTCGCAGTTTTTTTCATTCTGGAATTTTCGCAGGTTTTAATTTTCGCGGTTTTGTCCTTTTTTGGACAAATTTCTTTCGTTTTCCTAGGGATTTTTCAAATTTTTCGATAAAATTGGAAAAAATTGTAATTAATTTTTGCGGTTTTTAACTCTCAAAATTTTTTGCGGGCTCAAATTTTGGCAATTTTGACGAAAAACCGGGAAAAATGCTAAAATTAATTCCCGCAAAAATTAGTTACAATAAGGTAATCATAAAGAATGGATTTTTCTTACTTATCCCTCTGAAATGATAATGAAATATTGCTACCCCTCCTCAAAAAATAAAACTGCCCAAGGATTCTGTATTCTGTTTAAATAATTCTATTTTATCATTTAGCTATTAGAGATGAAAATAATACACGAAGAAATATTAGAGCAAACTGCTGACTCCATTGAATCTTTATCAGAAGATGTATTTGCTTGCGCAACTTATCAATTATTAGAGCGTAAAAGTGATGATCAACCAGCAGAAAGAGTTGGATCTGTGCTACTTTACAAAATACAGAACGGTGAATCTGTTAAACGGTTATGTACAACAAAAACAAACGCTATCCTTGATATGAAATGGCACCGGTCAAGTTACCAAAAGATTTTAAGTACTGCTGATTCTAAAGGGATAGTTCATTTTTATTCTGTTGTGGATGATCAACTAAAAGAAGACAATTCATTAGTTCTCAATGAAGATGCTCTTTGCTTATCTGTTGATTGGTACAAAACTCATTCTCCAGAAAAAGTAGCATATAGTTTATCAAATGGTGACCTGGCTATTGTACAACTTACTGAAAGTGGACCCGAATTGTTAAATTCATGGACTGGTCACACTCTTGAAGCATGGATAGTGGCTTGTGATCGTGTAAATGAGAATATCTTATATACTGGTGCTGATGATTGTTTGCTGAAAATGTGGGATTTGAGAATGGGAACGGAGAGAGCATCTGTAACAAGTAAAAGACATTCAATGGGTGTGTGTAGTATTCAAAGTCATCCAAAGCGAGATCATGTATTTTGCTCAGGGAGTTACGATGAGAACATTATAGTATGGGATAATCGAGCAATGAAAAAACCATTAAGTGAATTTGAAACTGGCGGTGGCGTCTGGCGGTTGAAATGGCACCCACATGGGTATGATACTTTACTAGCAGCTTGTATGCATAATGGGTTTAAGGTCATAAACTATGACAATGATTTAGCCAACCCCGTTTTACAATCAAGCTATGAAAAACATGAATCTTTAGCATATGGTGTGGATTGGTGTTTAGATTATGAACAACAAAAAAATGATAACAAAGATGAAACCGTTATTGCCAGTTGCAGTTTTTATGATAAACTGCTGACTGTCTGGAAAACAGAATGTTAAATTCTTCAATTGAAAAATTGGAAACACAAATAATCGATTTACTAATTCTTCATGGAGTGAACTTTTCATCTGGATTTTGTATTTTTAGTCTACTTTTGTTGTATTTTTCATCAATATGCCTTTATTTGACGAATTCTATGTAAGTCTAATTATGAAAGGAGTTTGAGATACTAAGAACTATAGTTTATGACTGCAGCTGATAGTGATCCACCCGCGGGAGGTTTTCTAAGAACCATTTACTGACTATCGTCATAAAAAGAACCACTTTTCATGTACATCGTCTATTTTTATCTTTATTCTTTCAGAATTCTTAAGAAATAAAATGAGTTGGTTAAAGGAGAACTTTGCCATAATACTAGGGACCATTACAGAACTATCCTGATGTGTCATGATGGAGCTGAGTTTTTGAAATGGTTAGTGCTTTTTTTGATTTAATGGGAGAAAAAATTTGTCGGGGGAAACTTTAGCCACTAGTGAAAGTTAGTTGATGCGTGGGCAAGGTAGATTGTCCTGCTTGAAATATACACATTGAATCTACGAACGCTACCATCAACTAACCGATAATGTCATCTTCATTTTTAGGGTGAATGTGAGGGAAATGATTGGTTTGCTGAAAACCCTGGTGGACTGGAAACCTCGAAAATAATGATGGCACCTCTTGAGGTTTGTCAGTTTTTCTCTTACTTTTTGACTGTTTTTTGACTGGTTGCTTTGTGTACATTGTTTGGAAAATCACATTTAAGCTGATTTTAGTCTTAGAAATACTTGGGGAAATACAAATGGTTGTAAAAATCAATACAGGGAAATAAGATTTGAATAAAATGAAAAGAGAGCAGAAAGAAACTTTTTAAAATTAAAAATGCGTAGTGATGCAAGCATGTTGGTTTTTCTCAAAGATTAATTTTGCCTTCCTGGATTGTCAGTGAATTTCCAAGAAGATTTCTGCTGCGCGCAATCAAAAGTTTATTTTTTTCTCCAGACGAGCTTGCAGCGTAATTTTTTTTAAGTTGTACAATTTTACTGCCTGTTTGTAGACGGCTGGTGAGAATGTTTCAACAGTTTGAAAAATTAAAAAGAAAAAAGAACTTGCTTGTTACTTTACTACAAATCAAATGCATTTAAGAATCGTTTATACTGAATATGTGCGGCCGCTAAATCACTGAGGCGAAACGAAATGTATGCCATTGAGGTCACCAGTTAAACATGCCGAATTTATTCCTCGAAAGACGAAATTTCAATCTCGATCGAATTTCTACTTTTATGTAAAAAAATAATAAAGTCCAAGATTTATTTTTCGAATATTTGGAATTTTTGATAATGTGTGACAATACTTAATTGGGATTATTGGAGTTGACGGATTTTTATTTGACATTTGAACATGGGGGTTGTACCTCCATGCTGGTTGAAACTATTGCTATTAGCATTTTTATTTGTTTCTGTCATACGCGCAGACGTCAGTTCTGATAGACTTATAAAACGTTCGAAGAGAAGTTTAGAGGATGAGATAGGAGATGGGCTTTATGAGGAAGCCCCTATTGTTAAACGTGAAGAAATTCCCATCCTAAAAGACAGTAATGCTTCTGCAGAAGAAGACTCCAGCGATGATGAGGATTCTAAGAGTTCCAAATCTGTCGCTGATCAAACAGTCGCATCCAAGCGTCATTTGCATCAAGCGAAGCTGACGTCAGCACAAAATGATGTTGTCATGGTGAAAGATGAGCAGACACGACACGAAGAGAAAGCAGAAGAAAATGCACAGCTTCGTTCAGGTATGCATTCGAATAGTGATCACCCCCTGACTGACACTGAGTTGACCAAACAGTATAGACCTGAACATGACGTTCATGATGGTGAAATGATGGGTTTAGATGATCAACGGAAACGTACTGATATTGAAAGGACTGATAATAATAATAATGACAATAATCTTGTTACTGAGACTGATGACATTCTTAAGCTCTTACAAAGCACTGACAAAGACACTTTACTCATGAAACGTAATCATATAGGTAGATTAAGTGACATTTACCCAGTGAGGGAGTTGAGAGTAAAACGTGGTGACGAGCATGCAGTAGCTGATACTCATGACATGCAAGATGGCGGAGCTCCCTCACATTTTCAAGTTGATGATAAATCAGCTGACCTTGAAATCAATGCTAATTCTGCCGGTGTTAAAGTGAAAGCTAAACCAGCCTCTTTACAAGTAGTTTCTAGACCAGGATCTCATGGTCATGAACAAGGTCATCACATGGAGATGTTTCATGAGCCGATGATGCACTACCACCATCCACATCATCATCACCACCACGGCCACCACCACCGGCGCCACTTCCACCACCCACACCACCACCATGATTATGATGATGATATGTATGAAGAGGAACATCATGAAATGCCTCACTTCTTTGATGTTCCACATTATGGAACCACGTGGGGTCATGGTATAGGTGGCTGTGGTGGTGGTATGGGCGGTATGGGCGGTGGTGGCGGATGTGGTGGTGATATCGGTTTCGAGCATGGTTTTGGTCGCTCCTTACTCCCCTCTTTACGTGGCGAACCTACCCCTCTTCTACCGGGTGTCGGGCGTGAAGAAAGAGGTTATGGGCGGTCCTCTATAGATTCAGTTTTGGGATCCAGATTAAGTTCAGAGGCTAGTCTAAGTCGTTTGAGTTCAGCCTTACCTGATAGTGAATTATTACTGATGGAACGACTGAAAAGACTCGAGGACGAACGTGCACGTGAAAGACTGCTGGACCCTATCTCAGAGACACCCGAGTCTCGTTTAGCTGACCGCATCCGGAGTCTAGAATCGCGTTACAGTGACCTATTACCAGAGCGTCGTTCTCCTCTACACCCTGATCGTTTGAGAGCGCGCCAATCTTCAAGATTTGATGATTCATTGGATGATAATACTTTTGGATTACGTGAAAATGCCCGTTTCCACAGCAGTTACCATGGACCGTTTAGTGATATGGTACACGAATTCAAGAAGCGTGATCATTTTGGACGACACCGCCAACGCAAAGAACATGGAGTTCGTTATAGGTAAGAACATACTCCTTTTTTTCTTACAGTCTTAGATCTTAATTTCATTTCTCTTGATTCCACGAGGTTGTCGAAAATTTGTTCTTTAACAATCTTGAATTTAAGAATGACAATTATGTTGAACAGCCAAGGTTCCACGAAGTTCTAAACATTAAGTTTTTTTATCAGGCATCCAAAACTTCTAACAAATTAGTCCAATAAATGTACTTTTCTTTACTATGAACCAACCTATAAATCTATGTCGACCGTTCAGCATTTTGTTTTCTTTTCAGATTGTTCTTATCTTTATTTTTTTTAGACTTTTACCCTTTTACCCTTTTTTACCACTTTGAGCATTATTGTAATTCGGTGATTCAAATGCTCTGATTCTCTTGCTCTTCTCAAATTGTTCTTGTTTTTGTTCTTGCTTTTTGGCGTTTTTGGGTGAAGTTGTTCTTACGAGACTCCTTATCTTGGTATACAATTTGCATACCTATTTTGCTAAAAACTGAATCGAGTCTAAATAGTTAATAGTAAACATTTACGCTATGATTTCTATTTCATTCGATTTTTGGACAGCCTTTTACTTTGGCTAAATTCAAGCTTTACATATCGAAAATAGATCTGATAAAATTATTCTTGTAATTCTCCAGCATTCTCGGAACTCCAAAAGAGAGAGGTTTTGCCGCCTTCCAATATATTACATTTTCAGCGTTTATGAAAACTTCTTTTGTATTTAAACAATAAGAACGCGTACGATTTTTCTATAAGAATAGTGTTTTTAGCTGAGGGTGATTTATGCTTAGAAATTTGTCCAAACTGAGGGTGAGATCTTAACACATTCTTATTTTTCACATGCTTTGTTTTACTGAAAAAAATATTCAAGACAGATTTTATTCGAGTGGTCTATGAGTTAGCACATTTTAACCTAATTTTCAACATACGCCTGTGTCTCCAGAGTCGATGTTCATCATTTGTGAATGCCTCCTTTGTTAATTAATCTTTTGTTAAAAGTATCCTCCTTTTTTTTCCAATCTTTATTCTTGTTGAAAAATTCTCACACTAGATATATTCTTGTGATTTGGTTGATTTTCACCATAAAGAGTATTCTTATAAATCAAAGTCAGCTTTTGTTGATGACCTAGAAGAAGTATTTCTTTCTTCACTATTTTGCTTGGTCTCATTTTCATCTGTATGTGGCTTTGACTTTTTAGGGGGTCTATTTCGATTTTATCATATTACCTTTGATTGTTTACTTTCTATAAAATCTTTTTCACAACAAAGAAGTCTTGATTTCTTCTCATTACAATTTGTTTGTCTATTGAGCATGAAACAAAAGGAACAATTCTCTGTTTTCATTTTCTGTTTCACTTATACCCAAAAGTGAAAATTGTTTTTGTTACTTTTGTTTAATTGAAACAAACTATGTTCAAAATAAAACAATTTCAAAACATTTCTATTCTTTTAAAACACTTAAATTTTCTGAAAATATAAACAAACTTGGAAATCCTCTCGATTTAAAATGAAATCTCAACAATTCAGTCAATTTTTTTTATCCAATATCCAATATCTAACCCCTTTCCATCACCAAACACTTTAAAATGCATATTAAATACAATTGACATTTTCCATTCGTTTAGAGAGGAGACCGGTAAAACACGATTTGAGATTCCAGGAACTGACTCCGGTTTACCTGATGCTGTCGTCAATAGTCCTGCTACCAAATCCTTTACTGACCAGCCACAATCCGACGCATTCGGATCTCGGTTAGATGAAACGCCAAGGCAAATAAGAAATGACGAAAATATCGCTTTACAGAAATCCCTTACCGAGAATCCGGAATTTTCAGCCAATGATGGACTCACTAACAAAGCCATTACTGGAGAAACGCTTCCTGAAATTCAAGGGGAAAACGGGATTGCCAAATCGTTGGCACAATTGGAAGGAACGACAGGAGGTGTTGCGAAGATGGAGCGTCCACAACAACCAGAGTTGCATGGTGACACTATACAACAAGCTTCTGAGCAAGACGAAGCTAAGGAAGAGGAAGAAGAATTTACGAAATTATCGCGATCTCAAGAAGCGACCATCAAGAAGTTTGGAAGTTTACTACCTTTAGGTGACGTCGCGCGACCTGATCTGTATTTACAAGACCAACAGCATGGCGCGTCTGCGCATGACAGTGAAGGAGCCTCGCTTACCCAAGATGCACCGCTTCACGAGGAGCCGCATATCGAACGTAAACAATATGACGACGATTATTCTTCCAGTAATGATGGACACCCATTCAAGAAAGATCAACTCCCATCGTCAAGTGATAATAAAACAACACCTGCCCTTAAGATCAAAGAAGATCAGCCGAATTCGAGCGCCGCCTCACCTCTGGATAACAACATTGTCAATACGACAGTTCCCGTAGTTGCCGATGACAAACCACATGGACTAAATATCGAAATCTCCAAAAGCAAAAGTATTAGTTTCGACAACCCATCAGGTGTGAAGCTCTCCACCTCGACAGGAAGTGTCAAGAATCAAAGTGTTAGTGTAGAACATAAAACTAAGCGAGGACATATCGCCCGTAAGAAAAGCGAGCTCATCATAAAGAGACTTCGTAAAACGTTGAAAGGACTTCATAAGGAGAAAGACAAGACAGAAAAAGGTGGTAAAAAGAATGCAGTTGTTGTAAACCGCCCTGATGTTATTTATCACCCGCCACCTGAGATCATTCACCGCCCTCCTATCATTGTTAATAGACCGCCCCTAGTTATTCAACGCCCATCTATTGTTTATCATCAACCGCCAGTTATTGTGCATAGACCACCAGTAATGTATCAACAACCGCCTTTGATTTTCCATCAACCATCACCACATTTCAGCCAACCTATTGTTCATCAGCAAAATCAATTTGTCACTGTTCCTCAACTACAACACATTGGCTCACATGTGTCCCACCACGGCTCGTTTGTCCACACACCTCTTCATTCGTTCGGTTATTTACCCAGCGCTCGCCAAACGTTCGGTACTTTAACCTCTACTAATCAAGTAATTGGACCTTCTTTAACTGATGGTCAACTTGTAGGATATAATTCTCCATTAGTAGGTGAAACAACAGGTGCTCTATCAAGTCATGACGGTGAAGCTCCTCTCACTGAAGGGATGTTTGGTGGACGCTCCGTTCAAGTTCTCAATCTGAACACTGATGATGGAAATGTGATCGGCATGAGGAAATCCATCATTCATTCACAAAAGAAAACTAAGAAACAAAAGAGACATCATATTCACCGTTTACTGTCAAGATCAAGACGTTCGTTGGTGGAGAGAAAAGGTATAAAAAAAGATGTGGTCGTCAACAGACCGCCTATTATCTATCATCCTCCGCCAGAAGTTTATCATAGACCAGATATAGTTATTCATAGACCGCCCATACTCATTCATCGCCCTTCAATCATTTACCACCAGCCTCCAGTTATTGTCCATAGGCCAGCTGTCGTTTATCATCAACCCCCTCTCGTTTTCCATCAACCACCTCCAGCAGTCCAACAGCCTTTACTCGTTTCTCATGATTCATTCATTATGCATCCTAGTTTTGTTGCACAACATTTGGGTTCAGTTGTGAGAACGGCTCAACAGTATGTCGGACCTCCTCGAATGTTGCATGATTTTGGTCCTTCTCAATTTATGCATGCGGAACCTCTTATGGAGGGGACGAGTCCATCATCTGATTATGCATCCCCTTCTCCTTTAGATACCATCAACAACACACCATCTATTGAACAACCCATACAAACACGTTCTAACTTACTTACTACTGACGATAATGACGATACAGACAACTTAATTCCCATCGGACCAGCTGATCAGTTAGTCAAACGAAACACAATCAACAAACCTAACAATAAGACAGTTGATGTGACAGGTGGCAAAAGAGGTAACATTGAATTCCACAACCTTGAAAGTGGAGCACACGAGATTGTGGTTCATCGTCCAGGTGTTGTGTTTCACCCACCACCAGAGGTGATCCATCGACCCAACATTGTCATCCATCGTGCACCGCTCCTTATCCAACGTCCGTCTATCATCGTCCACCAACCTCCTGTCGTCATCCATCGACCACCTGTGTACGTGCACCAACCGGATGTTGTGTTCAAAACACCGGCTCCTATCGTCCACCAACCGCACTTCCACTCACACGATGTGTACGCCCACCGACCACACCTACACCACGTGCATTCCGATTTGGAATATCTGGACCACGCTGCTTCCTTTCACGGTCACCATCACGGACATCATCATTATGGCCCTGCATTGATGGGAAACCTCGGTGGATCTGGACATGCTGGTGATCTAGGTGGCCTCTCAGAAGAAGGTTTAGGACAACACGGATATGCAGGTAGTTATGGAGGGTTCGGTGAAGCTGATCATGGCTACAGTGGTAACATCTTGAACCACGGTGTTGGTTTTGATGACTCAGCACTTGGTTTCCACCATTCATTCGGTGGAGCTTTCCATCACCATCCAGGACAATTGGGTCTTGGTCACGGTCTCTATGACAACTACAATGGTGAAGGCGTCTTCGACACTCAACACGAAGATTACGGTAACCATGAACCATACCAACGTGGTAGCACTTACTTCGATCAAGGTTTAGGTGATGTGTATGGATTGAAACAGTACGGTAAAATGAAAGGCATGAACCATGTAGGTGTCGGTCTTGCTCGCTCCAAGATCAACGACAAAGAGGAAAGTTCTGCCGACGACGCCGACAGTGACGATGATCGCGACGATGACGACGACACGACTGACGACAAACTAAACAAACGTGACTTTGTCGACACAAATGCTTACACACGATCTATTATTATCCCCGAACCTGCTAAAACTGCTAAATTTATCATGAAAGGTAATTCTGATTAATCTTCTATTATCTAAATGTTTTTGTGTGTTTAATGTGCATGACTTGTTGTGTGTTATGTGTTTTGCATGTCTTCTTATCTCTTTTCTCTCATCAGAGCATCATCACCAACAGCGCAAAGACAACATTGAAAGTTCACCGCCAACAGAGAATGCAAGTGAATCGCCTGATGAACAAATCTCATCAGAAGACGCAGCACAGAATTTCGAACAGCCCAAAGATAATTTGGAAGAGACGTCTGATTCACCTGTCGGACACCTCTTCCCCAACGGACATCAACCGTCAGTTGAAGAATTAACAGCAATGGCGGAAAAAGGCGACGAAGAAAGCTCTACAAACGAGGATGCATCCAATGCAGAAACTCGTTCAACTGAAGAATCTCCTCAACAGCCAGAAAGTCGTCCAGTTGAAGAAGCACCAGCAGCCAGCAGATCCAGTGTCACTAAAGCACATCACCACAAAAAGAAATCTCACTTGTCACGACTTCATCATAAGTCGAATGCGGAAAAGAAGCAAGACATCTCTGCTCGTTGTTTAAGTTGTGGAAACTCCTGTCCTACTGATTGTTTCGACTCTCATCATTTCGGAGCTGGTGACCTCAGTTTAGCTGATGGTCATCTTGGAGGTTATGGAGGAGGAATCAGCGCTGGTATCGCTGGATTCGCACATGGTGGTTCTGGATACGGGTACGGAACGGTTGCTACTGGTTATGGTAGCGGATATGGCGGTGGATACGGTGGCATCGGTGGATACGGTGGCTTCGGTGGTTACGCACATGGTGGAGCCTATGGTAATCATGGATACGTTGGCAACTTAGGTGGTTGTGAAGGAGGTTATGGTGATTGTGGACATCATGTTGGTCATCACGAAACGGTGGTAAATCGGCCGGATATTGTGGTTCCACAACCTCCAGATGTCGTTCACAGACCTGATATTGTTATCCACCGAAAGCCCATCATCATTCATAGAAGACCAGTTTTTTATCACCAAAATCCGATTGTTGTGCACAAGCCGCCAGTAGTTGTGCATCAGTCACCGGTTTATGTGCACCCAGTAGTCCATCATCATAGAATCATCACCCACCATGTACATGATTATCATATCGAACCACAAATCCAGCATTCAGGATGTGAATGTCAGGGCAAACGAGACTGTCTCTGTGATCCTGACAACAACAATTCAAAACGAGCTCACATCGAAGAAGGTAAATTTAATAAGACTGCTTTTAAAAAGCAAGACATCGCATCTAGATGTTTAGACTGTGGTGATCACTGCGATCCTGATTGTCCAGGTCTTTCGGGAGGTGCTGTCGGTGTTGGTGGAGGGTATGCAGGAGGTGTAGGAGGAGCAGGATGTGTCGATCAAGTCCCTCTTGTTCATTGTGAGCATCGAACAGACGAACGTGTCTTTAATCGTCCAGACATCCTTGTTCCTCAACCTCCAGATATCATCCATCGACCAGACATTGTGATTCACCGTGCACCCATAGTCATCCATCGACGACCGGTCGTTTACCATCAGTCGCCGATTGTTGTTCACAAGCCACCTGTTGTGGTTCATCAAGCACCAATCATTGTACACCCTGTCGTGCACCATCATCGAGTTGTCACGCACCACGTGCATGATTACCACGTAATGCCTCATCACCTTGATACAGGTTGTTCGTGTGCCGGTAAAAAAGACTGCATTTGTGACAACAAAGAACCACAACAGGAGGTCAATGTTTCACCAACAGCTGAAAATGAGCCTGAGCAAGCTTCCGTTAATGCTCGATCAAACATTCCAAAACCTACAACCAAACGAACTGTCATCTCTAAGACCAATACTACACAAGAGGACTACACCAAAGGCAAAAAGAAGAAGAAAGACGTAGTCGTCAGCAGACCTCCGATCATCTATCATCCACCTCCAGAGATTTACCACAGACCTGACATCGTGGTGCACAGACCTCCTCTTCTCATTCATCGCCCTTCAATCATTTATCATCAGCCTCCAGTCATTGTCCATAGGCCAGCTGTCGTTTATCATCAACCCCCTCTCGTTTTTCATCAACCACCTCCAGCAGTCCAACAACCTTTACTCGTCTCTCATGATTCATTCCGTGTTCATCCATCAGCCACTTATCAACATATGGGGTCAGTCGTCAACAAAGTTGGTAGTTACGTCGGTGTTCCTCATGGTCCTATCTCCAACTATCCACACTCGAGATTCTACGATGAGCGTGGATATGGGCCAGCTCCACCAATGGGATATCGTGATTACGGCAATGAACATCTTTCTTATGCTGGTCCTCTCGGTGACCATGCACCTTTCGTTGAACATGGTGGCCTTCCTGTTGCCAACGACATGGCAGGAGGCTTCCAACATGGTGGATTTGCTCATCAACCAGTCGGCCACGCTTTCGGTCATGAATTGGGTATGGGCCATGGTATAGGATTTGATCGTGGTGTTGGATACGCTGGTCATGGTGCCGGCTTCGTTGGTCATGCACCAATGGAAAGCGGCTATGGTAATCACATTTATGG
Organism: Clytia hemisphaerica; assembly: GCF_902728285.1. Taxonomy (NCBI): domain Eukaryota; kingdom Metazoa; phylum Cnidaria; class Hydrozoa; order Leptothecata; family Clytiidae; genus Clytia; species Clytia hemisphaerica. The sequence continues at coordinate 408,109 of NW_027103595.1, read as the reverse complement.
TCCTGCAGCCAATGAAGGATTTGACCATGGATTTGCTGGACATAACACAGGTTTTATGGGCGTTCAAAGAGGAGAAAGCTACGGTAACGAAGCTTTGGACAATTTCGGGCGAATGCCAGGAACATCGTCTCCTCTTCACGAAGCAATGGGATCAAGACGTGAACTCTTACCAGAAAGTTTCGAACGAAATCCTGGTCCTTCCGAAGGCTATGAAAGAAATCTTGGCCCTGCTCCCGAAGCTGGCTTCCCTAACCAAGGTTAGAGATACGTATTTCATGCAATGGCTGCCAACCGACCGACTAACCGACAATGTTGACGACTGACCCTCCATCCATCCCTTCATCAACGCCATACAAACCATTCCATTCCATTTTTGGAAGCTTATGATGATCGCCAACAACTTGCAGATGATTGTTTTCTCTCAGGAAAATGTTCAATCACATTTCTGGAAACTGATTACAAATACTTTAACTTTGTTGGTATCGAATTGTCATAAGCTTCCTTCATCACCAAACCAATCATCTGTCACCTACGAATCTAACCATTCTATCCATTCATTCATCTAACTTTTTCATCATTAACATATATAATATAATATTCTGACTGCATTTATTGAGTTTTCACCATCTAATCGTTTTTCATTGTATTCACACTTCACCATTCATCACATGTTCTTTTCTACACTCTCAGCTGACTAACCATTCGTCTTTTAACAATCAACCAATCCAGTGACGATTAAAATACATCATTATCATTTGACGACTAAACAATTTGACTGATAAACATTGGCAGTCATTTTTTTCTATCTTTGCTTTTAATTAGTTTTAAATATAGCTCTGAATTATTCGTGTATTTGATAAAAAAAATCAATATTTCATGTTTCCATGTCTTCTTTTTACTTTTGACTTACTTTTCAACTAACTTCCTCTCAATTTCTTTGCAGGAGAAGCAGCAGAAGAGGGACCAATGGGACGCTTACCACAAGGAGAGTTCAAAAGATCATCCATTGTCCATCCAAAAGTTCGACGTTCCTTGAAAGAAGAAGAGGATGAAGACGACGAAGAATTAGATGTAAGATGAACACAAAGATGAAGCCGAAAAACGAAACCACGTGGTCGTCGCACGTCCTGATATCATTTATCATCAACCACCGGAAATCGTACACAGGGCACCAGTTGTTGTACACAGACCTGATGTCGTCATCCATCGTCCACCAGTGGTTGTTCACAGACCTTCAGTTATTGTGCACAAACCAGACGTCATCTTACATCAACCACCTGTCGTCTTCAACACTCCAGGACCAATGGTTCACCAACCACACGCTGTTTCGCACGATATGTACGTTACCCATCCAGTACCTGAGTACCATGGATCTGAATATCAACACGTTGGTGGAATGACCACCACTCCTGCTGTTCTCGGACACGTTTCAAACATGGGACACTCTGTTTCATACGGAACCAACGAATGTGCTGATGGTTCTGAAGATTGTGGTCCAACAAACTTCGGTGAAGAAGAATTCGATTTCCCAGTCAACGGTGGTAACTCTGTTCCATTCGGTGCTGGAACGGGTATCGGTGGATTCGCCGGTGGTTATGGCGGTTTAGGCGGCTATGGTCATGGATACGCTGGCTACGGTGGTTCTTACGGTGGAATCGGCCATGCTTACGGAGGTTACGGTGGATTCGGCCATGGGTACGGAGCAGCTGTTGGACGAAATGAGATCAACGAACCAGAACCAGAAGAGCCAGAGGAAGAACACGCGGAGACGAAATCGAAAGTGGAAAAACCACACAAGAAGAGTCTTCACAAGAAGAAAGAAAAACACACAAAAGCTACCAAGAAACAAATCCTAGGGGGTGGACATATTGCCGTTGGTGTCAGTGGTGCCGCAGGTAAACATTTGTCTCTTTTTCTATTTTGATAGTTTTTGTGATTTTTTGCGAAAGTTTCAAAAGGTATACCATAAAATTTTTAGGCCATCTTCACATCACATCTTTCTTTACTCGTAGCGGTTTTTTTTCAAATTTATGCTTGAATCCTTTCATACGGTATTGCTTCGTTTTCATGCTAAACAAACCATCTCGAAGAAGGTGCAACAATTATATTTTTCTGTCAATGGTTGATTGGTCTTTTAAAAGTTAAACCAGCTGGGTAGGTTTCCAATCTAAAGAAGTTTTGAAATCTTTTGAACATTTTGCCATCAAATTTACTGTTCTTATTATTCCCAGGACATGGATTTGTCGGTGGATTTGCAGACCACGGTGGTCTATACCACGACGGTGGTGTTGGTGGTATCGCTGGTGGAGTTCATTCAGGACTTGGTGGAAATGGCGCTGGATGTGATGGCCATGTAGCTGCTGATGGCGCTGACTGTGGACACGTTGGTGGATACGGATATGGCGGCCATGGTTACGGAGGCTACGGTGGTCATGGTTACGGAGGTGGTTACGGATACGGTGGAGGATATGGACATCATGCAGGTTATGGATATGGTGATCACGGTTGTGTTGGTGATCACTGTGGTTGGGGAGGAAACTACCGTGGTGGACCCACTGGTGGTACACAGACCACTGTCTTGTACAGACCCGATGTTGTCTTCCATCCAAGACCTGAACTTTATCATCGCCCAGATATTATTGTTCATCGTCCTGATGTTGTCATCCATAGACCATCAGTGGTTATCCATCAACCCCCTGTCTTGGTGCATCGACCTGCTGTTTTATTACATCAACCACCAATCTTGTTCCATCAACCACCTCCACACGTTCATCGTCCAGAGGTTGTGTCACATGATGCTTACGTCACGCACGCTACACACGAACACGTCGATTCACACTGGGAGCATGTTGGAACAACTGCAGGACACGGTGGTTATTATGCTGATTGCGATGGCCACGCAGCAGCCAATGGTGCCGATTGTGGACATGTAGGTGCAGGATACGGTGGCGCTCACACTGCTGCTTATGCTGATGGTGTTGCTGCTGATGCAGGAGCTGGTTACCATGGTATCGGTCTCAATGGAGGTCCTGGATACGGAGGTGCTGGATATGCTGGTCATGGTGACCACGTCTCCTTCGGATATGGAGGACATCACGGAACCGGAGCTTTCGCTGTTGGTGCAGGTGATCACGGTGCTAACGGAGCGGGATTTGGAAGTGGTGTCTTGGATTACCACCACGGTGTCGGCGGTGGTGTGGTCGGAGATGCTGGCGTCGCCGGAGTTGGTGGTGCTGTCTATTCCCATGATGGTGTTGGACAAGGCTACGGTCACGGTATCGCAGGATACGGGGGACACGTTGCTTCCTTCGACGGACACGGCATTGCAGGACCAGCTCACGCAAGTCCTAATGCTGTGCACGCTTATGGCAAATCACACGTTGAAAAAGCGAAGAAACGATCACACCATTCACACCACAAAGTTCGTCGTGACGTCACTGAAGATGATGATGACGAAGAATTAGATGAAGACGAACGTGAAGAAAAACGATCCACAGTTGAGAAAGCTGAGAAGAAACATCACGTCACTGTTATCCATCGACCAGATGTCATCTTTCATCAACGACCAGAAATCATTCATCGTCCTGATGTAGTCGTTCATCGACCAGACATTGTCATCAATCGACCAGATGTTGTCATTCACAGACCAGCAGTTGTGGTTCACAAGCCACCACTTCGCATTCATCAATCGCCTATTGTTTTCCATCAAACACATCCAGTGGTTCACCAGCCTATTCATCAATCACATGACATGTTTGTTGAGCATCACGTCCCTGTTCATGTGGGTTCGCAATTTGAACACACTGGTGGACAAACCTTTGGCGCTGGATACTACCCATGCCATGATGAACAACCAGGGTGCTTCAACGGATACGCTGAAGGAGGGTATGGTGGAATTGGCCACGGCGCAGGTTTAGGTGGATTCGGTGCTGGATATGGAGCGGGATTCGGCGGTGGTTTCCATGGAGGTGTTGGTGGTTTCGGTTACGGAAAAGACGCCATCGAAACTCCAGAGAAAGAAGAAGTCAAAGAAGAAAATCCATCAACCAGATCTAAAGTCTCCAAGAAATCCAAGAAGGGTTCCAAGAAACATCACGTGACAGTTGTTGCAAGACCAGACATCGTTTTCCATCAACGACCAGAAGTTGTACACAGACCTCCAGTGGTTGTTCACAGACCACCTCTAGTCATTCACCGTCCGCCAGTTGTCGTTCACAGACCTGATTATGTGGTTCACAAGCCAGACGTTTTGGTTCACCAACCACCCATTGTCTTCCATCAACCAGCACCACTTGTCCATCGACCAGTTGTTCAATCACATGATGCTTACGTCACACACCACATCCCCGTTCACGTTGGATCTCACTTAACTCACGTTGGCAACAATTTTGATAACGGTTGCTATGGAAGCAGTGATTGCGATGGAGTTTCAGGTTATGGCTATGGTGGTCATGGTTACGGATATGGTGGCCTCGGTTATGGTGGTCATGGATATGGATACGGTAGCTATGGCTACGGAGGCCATGGTTATGGAGGTGACTTAAATGTGGGTGTTGGATACAACAATAACGTTGCCATAGAAACTGGAGACTGTGGTGGTCACGGATGTGGCTTCAAGAAGGAAAAAGTCGAAGGAAAAGAAGAAAAAGTTAAGAAAGACAAAGGAAAATCTGACAAAAAGGAAGATTCCAAATCAGTCACTGCAAGTAAACGTTTCTTCGGTGGACACGGCTTTGGTGGTCACGGTGGCGGCTATGGAGGATCTGGCCATGGTGGTGGCTACGGCGGCCATGGCTACGGAGGTTACGGACACGGAGACGGAGGGTACGGTGGCTATGGTGGTCACGGAGGTGGTTATGGTGGCCAAGGAGGTGGTTATGGTGGCCACGGAGGTGATTATGGTGGCTACGGTGGTCATGGAGGATATGGCGGTTATGGTGGTCATGGATACGGTGGTGATCACGGTTGCTATGGTGATCATTGTTGGGGTGGCAACCATCGTCATGGACCACATGCTGACGAGCAACACGTTGTCGTTTCAAGACCTGATATTGTCTTCCATCCAAGACCTGAGCTTTATCATCGTCCAGATATCATTGTACACCGTCCTGATATTGTTATTCATAGACCATCAGTGGTCATTCATCAACCCCCTGTCTTGGTTCATCGACCATCTGTCATCTACCACCAACCACCCGTTGTTTTTAACCAACCAGGACCAGTTGTTCACAGACCAAACGTTGTTTCACACGATAACTATGTTGCTCATGCTCACCATGAGTTAGTTGGTTCTTCTATTGAACACGGTCACGGAGGACATACTGGCTACGGAGGACACTATGAAGGTCATGATATGGGACATCACGGAGACCACGGCTACGGCGGTTATGGTGGCCATGGAGGCTACGGTGGCGGCTATGGTGGTCATGGAGGCGGTTATGGTGGTCATGGAGGCGGCTATGGTGGTCACGGAGGCGGCTATGGCGGTCACGGAGGCGACTATGGCGGTCATGGAGGCGGCTATGGCGGTCACGGAGGCGGCTATGGCGGTCACGGTGGTGGATTTGGTGGACACGGATTCAGTGGCTTTGGACACCACTTCGGTGGATTCGGACATCACGGAGGATTCGGCGGACACGGTGGATACGGAGGTGGACACGGTGGCGGTTATGGTGGTGGTCATGGTTATCGATCACACATCCCACACCCAAAGAATGAGAAAGGTGGTAAGAAGAACAGAGTCATCGTCGCAAGACCCGATATCGTTTATCATCAACCACCAGAAATTGTTCATCGTGCTGATTTGATTGTCCACAGACCTGATGTCATCATTCGACGACCAGCAGTTGTCGTTCACAGACCACCTGTTGTTGTCCACAGACCAGACATTGTGTACCATCAACCACCTGTGGTCTTCAATACTCCACCACCAGCTGTTCATCAACCTTTCGTTGAGTCACATGATCAATACGTCACACATCCAGTATACGAGCACGTGGCAAGCAACCTTCATCATGTTGGTGGTGAGACGTTTACCGCTGGGCATCATGCTTATGGTGATGATTGTGCTCATGAAGGCTTCGGTTATGGATGCAGTTACGGTGCTACTGGTAACGGCTTAGGTGATGGTCTTGCCGGTGGATACGGTGCAGGCTATGCTGGTGGATACGGTCATGCAGGTTACGCTGCAGGATATGGTGCAGGATTTGCGGGACAACCTGGTTTTGCAGGAAGCTTTGCAGGTCACGCAGGTGAAGGAGATGTTGTAGGAGTTGTCCCTGGAAACGAAGCTATTGGAGATCATGTTTTAAGTGGGGGTGAGGAAAGTACTCGACCAGCAACTGATGTTGGAGCAACAAGAGATGACGTTGCTGACAGTGCTGATGCTCCTGCAGATGCAACAGCCGCTGGAAACGCTGACAAGAAATCCAAGACAAAAAGTCGACCAAAGAGATCACTTTTACACAAACTTTCCAAGAAGGAGAAAGTAGAAGAAGATGAAGATGCAGAAAGCAAAAAAGTCAAAGCTAAGCAATCCAAGAAAAATGATATTGTCGTCAAAAGACCACCTGTCATCTACCATCCACCCCCAGAGATCTACCATCGTCCACCAATTATCGTTCACAGGCCACCCTTAGTTATCAGACGACCACCAATCATTTATCATCAGCCACCAGTAATTGTCCATAGGCCAGCTGTTGTTTATCATCAACCCCCTCTCGTTTTCCATCAACCACCTCCAGCAGTCAGTCAACCCATCTTGAAATCTCATGATACATTCATGATGCACCCTGCTGCTCACCTCAGTCATATGGGATCCATGGTCACTAACGCTGGTACGTATGTCGGTGTACCTGAACATCGATTCATGTATCAAGGAGGTATGGGCTTCTTCCATGCAGGAGAGCACGCTGACGGAGCTGCCGTAGCTGGACACGCCGGTGGATACGTTGGAGGATACGGAGCAGGTTATACAGGAGCAGGCTACGCAGGAGCACCAGCTGCTGTTCACGGAGGTGACATGGTTCCAATGCATGGACCAGCAACAGCTATGGCTACAGGACGCGATACCTTGGAAGGAGGAATGGAACAAGCAGGACCGGCGGAAGGAGCTGAGCAGGGTGAAGCTGCACCCCAAATGGAAGCGCCAGCTGAAGAAGGAAGCCAGGCTTTCGGTGGAAGCCAAGCTTTCGGTGGTCAAGACTTTCCAGCACCTGAACAAGGGATGGTCAACCAAGAAGAGAAATCACAAACTGATAAAATCTCCAAAATCTCTAAACGTAAATTCATCAGTCGTATTGCCAAAGTGAGAAACGCAGTTCGTTCAAAACGTCAAGTTTCAGCTGAACCATCTTACGCTTACAGACATTCAGATGTCCCATATGATTACGCCCCTTTCCCATATGCCGCACGCCGTCCTCATAAAACGACCGTCAATGTCGACGTGGTCGGTAAACGATCCGTTGACGACGTCAACAACAATAATGACGGGGACCATTTTTTATTCTAAAGCGGTCTCAGGTTAACGAAGAGTCTGAGACCGCCATTCCTCCTTTGTCAGATGATGAAGGCCAAACAAAGATGTCTCAATTTTTCAAGCCAGCTATGGACGAAAATAACGATGAACAGATTATGGATCATGTCCGAGTCCACGTCGAATCAAATGGTGGAAAATCGAAAATCCCTACTAAAGAGAAACGACAGGTCGATTCTTACTACCAATCACAGATGCCTGTTCCTTCATACGCAAGTCACGTGGAACCTGCTTCAATCGATAGGGAATACAAACCACAAATCCATGTCAATATTGAAACGGAGAAGAGACGTGACGAAATCCAACATCAACGCGAAAGACGTTCTTTGGGAGAAGAATATACGAAAGATATCCGTATACCTGAAAGTGTAGAGAACAACCTTGGTGTGATTCACCAGAAACGTGTGGAAGAAGAGGTGGAAGATTTCTCTGGTAAACGAAACAAGATTCTAAAGTTGGTCAAACGACAAATGTATGAACCACCGTATTGGGAGCCAAGAGCAACAATTCATGGTGTCAAAGCTATGAAGAATCCTATCTTGCAATTGCTTCGTGCTGCTGCTGGTCAAAAAACACAACGGATCCTTGGGTTGAACAGTAAATCTTTCGACATCTTCCCTGGACCGTTACCAGATGAACGTAACATTGCATTGAACAACAATTATGGGAAGGTGACCAGTGAAGCACCAACCGGAAGATATCCACAAGTTGATCAGCAAATCATGAAGACCTTTCGACGACCTTACGTCGAGCGTGCACAACAGCCACAGTACTTCCAGCAACAAGAAATCTCACCAATGAAAATGTATTCACAACAACAACAAGGATATTCAAGACACATCTTGCAACAACCCATGGATGTGGCACAACAACCTGGGTACTCACGACAAGTCTTGCAACAACCAATGGAAGTTTCACAACAACAGCCACAGCAAGAGATGCGATCAATGGAAGAATTCCCTCAACGCGCTTTCTCAAGAAGATTTCAGGGTGGTTTTTCCAATTTTGCTTCATTCTCAAGACGTGCTGCACAACAAGCACCACCGGTGATGCAACCTCAAGAAGCAACCCAAATGTTTCCACAACAAGAAGTTGCTTCGATGTTCCCACAACAACAACAACCAGATGAGATGTTCCAACCACGCGGTGAAGAAATTATCCAACCTCCGCAACCTCAGATGTTCACTAAACCTTCTTCTTTCTATCCACCTCATCCACAAATGCTGGAAGAAACAGCTCCACAAACAAGAGGTTTACCACAACGTCTTCCAATGGAGCAAGAACAAGTTCAACCAAGGACCATGTCGCAGATTCAAGAACCAACACCAAAAGAGATGGCTCAATTTCAAGAAATAGCTTCTTCTCCTTACTCGATGCCATACGACGAACGTCCGCAAAGAACTTCCTCCTTCAGAGAGGCTCCTCAATCTTATCCGATGTTGGAGCAAGGTGCTGAAGTGCCAGCTATGGAACGAAGTATTGCAAAACCAGTAGTTCAACAACAAGAAAAAGTAACAGCGCTTCCTGAGTTGAAATACAACGATCAAATCAGGAAATTGTTGCGGCCTTCAGCTCCTTTGGAAGCCCCTCGTGCACCAACTACATCATCTTTCGTACCTTCATACACTCAACCAATGGCTCGTGAGTTGCCACAAATTTCACCAGCGTTGTCGAACAGTATGTTGTATCAAGCACTACGCGATACACAAGCACCACATGAATTCACTGAGCAACCACTAACACGTCAATTACCTGAAGCTCCTCTTTTTTCTCCGTACATGGCCGCGCGACCGCGACAAATGATCGCTCCTCGAATTCCACGACCACGACCCATGGACGATTATGATGAAGAGAAGCCAGAAGTTCATGTTCATATTCAAACTGAAAAATCACACATTTCAAAACCTAACGAAGAGTCGACGAATTCGAAAAAAACTAACACGAAGTCCAAGAAGAGCTGAAGTTAAGATTAGGTTAGCATTTTTTTCAGTTATCTATTTTTTAATGATTTAATGACACAAATCCCTTCCATCATTGACAAAACCTATGGCACAAAGCGCAAAAATGAGCATTCCCCCCTCTCCCCCTCTCACAGTTTAAGCAATATTTCTTTCCCACCAACATTGTTCAACCCCCTCTTATGGCAATGTACCTAAATTTGACCACCGGAAATGTATCCAAATTTGACCACCGGAAATGTATCTAAATTTGACCACCGGAAAGGTTCCATAGTATATTGGCAACAATTGTAGGTCTAGTGTGTAAAAATTGGGACATTTCTCCTCTTGGTACGTCGTTCACAGATTTCTTAACACAGACTGTTAATCTGTGTTTCTTTCATTTATTTTCATAATCCAAACTTTGATGTAAATCGTATTTTTAGTTTAAAATATTTATTTTTTATTTTTTTAGAGCTTGGATACAAACTTTTATCATTTGGCCGCGAAATGCGTCATCGAATTGCTGTTGTTTTATGGACGTCATAGAGGTTCAAACGCCCTTCGGAATCCACGAGATCTCCTACAATGCACGCCGCCCGTACCTCTGCACGCCAGCCGCCCGACTGCTCGACTTTCACTCGTTCGAAGAGTGAACAATATTCATAGATTTTTCATATTTTTGATTATTTTTTGGTCTGATTAATCATAATTGGCATTGAGCGTTAGCTAAGTCATTTGCAGTGAATTGCTAGCTAAGAAGAAAGTCTTTTGCAGTGACTTGTTTATAATTTCGTTTTATTTTTCCAAAACCTTTGTGTTTGACAAATAAAAATATTTGTACGTTTTCAAAACGTTTTGACAAAAACAAGTAATTTTACGATTACGGAAATATATGAGAAAATAGTTTTGTTTGCAGAAGATTATAATTAAATTAATTTTTAGATATTCTTGAAATATATTATTTTATTGTAACTATATTTTTAATGAAAGAGAAATTCTTATTAACAGTAGAAAATACGAGTCCGATTTTCCAGAACTTTACATGTTGAAAGGGTTTTGATTTGTAATGCATGACACAATATTGCGTAACTGTGCTGACATCTAAAAGCTCTTAAGTGACACTTGAAATAAGATACTATTCTAAGTCATTCAAAAGAGGTATATTTCTAAATCGATCTTTTCTTCACGTACCAATTACTTTTTGTCTCTGCAGGATCCAAATTTGTAATAATCTGTTTTTTCGATCAAATAACAAAATCGGAATTAGACTCTGAAATCTGATCAAGTGAGATCAATGACTTAATATGGTCTTGCTAGCTATTAGTTTTCCCTTGAATAAGGTTTTCTTAAAAAAATATGCCAGGATAAGCTTCTCCTCTGCTATATGTCCCTTTAAAGTAATCGGCTTAGCGAAGAAAACCAACAATTTTAAAAACTTTTCACCCTTGCTTTTGATCTATTGAGGAGTAACTTTTGTACTGACGTCAGCCTACAACCCACCGGAATCAAATGTTTTTAGTGTTTTGATACATTTTGATTGAAAGCCTTTCACTCTCTTTCTTGGATTTGTAACCCACAAGTTGAATTTTTGAAACTTGATAACATAGATTGTTTTGACGTTGAGTTAAAAGCCGTAGATATGTCCTCAATAGTAGCTGCTCTATCTTATTCTTGATATTATCATCTTAATTGTACTAAGGAAATATTGAACGAACCCATTTGATGCTTATCTCGTTTTTATAATCCCTGTAACAGCCAGCCAGATATATTGGTTAAACAATATATCTATATATCCTTCTAAAACCGGGCTAAATAAATGAATCTCAACTCAAGAAGGAAATCTCAATGCTTCCCTACATCGTTGAGAGTAGTCCTCTTGTTTTGTCCCTAGGAATACTTGAAGCTTCCTTGGTAACTTTTAGACACCACTGTCTCGCAGTCCTGTTAGAACATTTTTCCTCAGAGGGGATGAGAAGTGCCATTGAAATTCCATTGGGGATTTTATTTGTTTTATTGATTTTATTGGAGCCTTTATTGTTCCAAGGTTAAAAAATCTATTGGGGATGGTTTTAGCGCAATTTTTAAACATTGAATTTCGAATGGGTATCAAATCAAAGTCAATTTCTCAATTTCTGCCAAATTTTTAGTGGGGCTGGGGTATCCCAGTGAGTCTGTGACACAGGGGTGTTCTTAGATTATTCTCTTTCACTTTAGCCCAATTTAAGTCCAAATCCTTGAACTTTAAACTAGTTGAAAGCATTTTTTTAACACTCCATTTTATAATGAGGAATCTTGCGACAATTTGTGAGTGAATTTAATGCCGTGTTCTTCTATATTTAGGTATTTTTGGTACGCCTGCCATGCCCTGATTGACTTAGATTTAGCGAATCACCAAATACTGTTCTTTTCTGACATCAAAGTATTGTTTTTCTGTTCGAACTTCCAAGACTAGTGCTTGGGAATAAAAATGTATATTTAACAAGTGTCGTTTGGGATTAAAGTCAGCATTCCTGAATAAAAGTATTGGGATTGAGGACATGAGAATTTTGGTGAAATTGAGGTGCCAGGAAGGGTCAAGAAGACCTTTGACCAAAAGTCAGTCTGCCAAAAAATTATTTAAGAATCTTTAGGCTCAATCTACCTTCAATGTGTAGATTTTTTTGTCAACAAAATTAGACAATACAATTTGTTTTACTAAATACAAGAACATATTTACAAGTTATATACAATTTGAATTGATTGAATGTCTATATGTGGATTCATTTCTATCATGTGAGGAGACTCATGTCCTTTTAATGTTCCTTATCTCTCTAATTATGCGTCTTTTTATCAGAAGCTGCCATCTTTATTTCATTATATCTCTCCCGAATATCTTGCATTTTCAACAAATATTGACATTGAGTATAGATTCTGACAGCAGCAAACTTTCGTGGTCCTCCAGTCAAATCGGTTCGCGTTCTACATGTAATCTTTTTTGTCACGGCAGGCGAACGATATAGTGATATCTCACGGACGCGATACGCCATAGCTTGTTGTTTTGGCGTGCACCCCTTCTCATATCAGGTAGTTACCATTTTGAACCATAGTCTTGAATTCTAAACAAGATAAAAAGTTTTGTTTGATTAGATTGATGGAATAGATATTTTACATACACCAAAACTTTCTTGCATACACCATTGCGATACTAATCGTTTTTTTTTCCCCCCATTATTGCTATTTTCAATTTGATATTAAGGACAACACAAGGGATTTTTGTGGAATTTCTAAAGTGAGTAAAGCATTTACCATTGAAACTGATCTTTCCATCTTTATTTTGGTCAGCTTCTTTGATCATTTTCCTGATGTCCTTCTTGCGGACTTTTTCTCCCATTCCTTTCAACATGGCTTTGATTTCTTTCTCGGTAATGTAACCATCATTGTTCTTATCGATCATTTGGAAGAGATGTTGCATCTCCTCATCCATACTTTGTACCAGACAATTATTATCCATCAGATTAATGAACTCTTTGAAATCCACCAAACCATTACCTACAGAAGATTAACGAAAGGTTGGATCTCATTATCTCCTTAATCTCATCCTATTAATGAACCATTCCGTTTATTAATAGATTTTTTACTAAGCCTCTCTCTCCTTCAGATTTTCTTACAAAGGAAATGGTTACACAAACCATTACCTGACGGAAATCCTTAAACATTACTTTTTCAATAAGCTGCCAAATTAATGAAATTGTATAGCTGTTTCTCCTGGCAAAGTTATTACATCGGTAGAAATTTCCTATCACATAACAAAAAGAATGGTGCACTTTATTGCTTTATATGGTGGCATCTGCTCATAGTTTTTGATCCAAGGCTCTTTTTTGACATAAGGGTTTGTTCACACTTACCATCGATGTCAACAGCTTTAATGATGTCATCTAATTCTTCATTGGAGATTTTGTGACCCAAACAAGCCATGGCTTCAGAAAGTTCTTCTTTCGAAATAAACCCATCGTCATTTTTATCGAATGAAGCAAACGCACTCTTCAATTCTATTGAAAAATGAGGGAGATATAATTGCCAAAGGTGTTCTTTGTATATCAGAAACAGTACCTTTGATAAACCCCTGTATCAGTGCCCAAGAAATTTCATTTCAGTGCCCAGTGGGATTTGACTCCAATTTCACTTAGACGAGCTCCCGAAACAGGGGTGTTTAGTTTTGCTCCTGCAATATTTGGGTTTAGATTAGCTTTCAATTCCGGTGAAATATTGTATCAATGCTTACCGTTCATGTCTTGAGGTGTGATTGGTTGAGCCTGTTTTTGAGAAGAAGAAGAAGAAGAAAAAATTATAAGCGATGAAAAGAAGAAAAAGTGACGAACGAAGGGAGATTAGAAGATTTCTCTCATTTTTGTTTTGATTCAGGTTATTTTTCAACAAAAAAAAAATCATTATATACGAAAGGTGTTTTTCTTTTCTCTACCAAAAAAGTATCAGTTATAGCAATGTTTTTCTTCCGTTCCCTTCGTTATTTTTATTCCAGAAAAGAATAACAGGCCCTCTGGTGAAAAGTAATGTCTGGCGAATAGCAAGGGGTCTGTACCGTAGTGTAACTCTTTTTCTGTGACAACGGCGCGTGCGACATCTTCTTTCTCCAAAAAAATAACCAGCAGAAAAGCAAAACAACTGTTTAAATTCTGATTAATTTTCCAACTGTGTTTTTTATACTTCAAATAAAAAGCAAAAATATAATTTATAGTCTAAGTAATGAGATATATCGTCCCACAGAGCGATGTACCGGTCCTTTCTCGCTAGTAATCGATATATTTCATTTTCTCATAAAAATCTTTTCTTTGCAATCAAACTCGCGGATTTTGAATGAAAAAAATCTGCCATCAATCCGTCAAAGAGATGAAAACATATCATGAAAAAAAAATGTGTACAAATTCCCTATGGTAACTATTCTTTACACAATTTTTTGTTTGAATTTTGATGAGTTGAAAGATGTATATTATTTTCTTCTACAAACACCTATGACCTTGTTCATTAAACTCTCGTTAGAAACAAGCAACCAAGCTAAAAGTAAAAATAGTTTATAGCATAACAAGACTGAAACATAAACATCACAAACTCTCCCCATGCTATGACCCTCTCACAACAGTTCATATTTATTTGCAAAACTCGATGGCTTTTAATCAGATGACATATTCTCTTCAATAAAATCCACTGACCCAAAATGAATTCTGAATCTAATTTTATTGAACTCTTATCAACACCGTCCCAGATTAACTTCAAGAGAATTGGTTGCTAATCTAGTTGCCTAGTAACTATATGACGTCATCAAAAATTAAAGGATATTTTTCAGAATTTCGAATGTACAGTAATTGGCAAATATGTTTGCTAGATTTCGACCCTTAGGGCCTTATTTGGCCTTGGGCTGCTTCATATTCCATTTGCAACGCTCTCAAAACTGTCCACTATCTTTTAGTCATATATTGAAGCCACGTTGTATCAATTTTCTTGCTGTCCCCTGAAACAACTGTCACTCAGACTACACTCTACCGAGCAAGTTGGTAACTAACAAACAGCAGAACTTTTCTTATCCAAGAATTTTTGTTGTCAAAACATTACTGCATGAATTATGAAGGTATAACAAGAAGAAAAAGAAGAAAAAACGAATTCTGATAAAAATAAGAAAAAAATGAAAAAAATTGTTGATCATTCTACAAGATAAAGTTTATCCGCTAGAAAAGTGGTTTGGAAAACACAAAGAGAATACTGCTTTCTAAACGAAGAAACCTTTCTTGGATGATTGTAATCAACTCTCACAAAATTCGTTCAGCATCCAACAGCAAAAATTTTTCCTCTCGATCAACCAACTAAACCACTGTGCTATAGTTCACAATTTTTTCTTGCTTTCTTTCCTTCATCCTGAGGCATGTACCATAGATGAATAGTGCAGAATTAATAGATTTAATCATTTCTCTTTTTTATTCGATTGGCATTGATCACTTTGTTTTGTGCATTCCATAATCCTTATTACTAAAGCAATTATATGTAGTAAGCATAGCGACACATGATGATTTAATAAGCTGTTATTATCGCTTTCCTATATATCTCTCTCTTTCTTTGCATCAAATCTTTTGTTTCTGTCATCACCCTTGACAACTGTATATCACTAATTCGATGCCCCTACTGACACCTCGTGTGTGATCACAATCTTAAAACTTGTAACTTTTTTGTATCAAAATTCTAAAGTCAATATCATCAGAGGAAAGATTACACTTGCAAAACATCTTGTTTTTACGCTAGCGTTGTCATGGGAATTAAGAGTTACACCAGTGGGAATGTTTTGCTTGAAAATATTTTTCTTACCACAATGGCGTTGTATTGTTTGCCAACAAAGTGTCCGAGAATATGCATCTTGTTGTCCGGTGTGTTGTGAGTAGTGTCGTTTAATCTCTTGCACGCTAGCTGGAATGAAAATCAATTTGAAACTGAAATACTTGCACTCTTTCTCAAAGTTTTATACCTTTTCTCCTCTTTCCGCACTCTTTATTTATTCAACGTTAAACAAAAGGTGACGTAGAATAAAAGCTTAATTATTCATGATGTAATCTTTTATTCTTTGCATAAATTATGAGTAAGGGTTATAATTAGAGTTACGGTTTTTTTAATCATCCATCTCATTTTTGTTTTGAAAAATAAAGGGAGAGGAATGCATCACGACCGCAATCTTATTTGATGATGTCAGCAAAATTTGGTGCCAATATTCTATCATTTTCTCTGTACAGACCGGTTTTTCTAGAAAGGGTTGCCATGACTTCTTTATCTTTATATGCTAATTAATACGCATATATTATGACGTCGTTTTTTCGTTCGTTCGCTAGCGATTTTTTATTTATGTTTGTTTCCTAAAAAGGCTAAGAAGGGTCACGTCTCGCTTTAGATTCGGAGTATTTGTTTTTATTTTTATCATCAACTCGCTATACGCACTAAGGTGAGGGACCTGTTTTATCACCTTTTTCTATTCCCATACACTAAATAAATGATAAACCTTTTTCAGAAATTGGACATAGAAAAAAAACGGTCTTTTTAATTCATGATGAACAAATCTTTATGTTTCTCTCAGCGTGCGTATTCATGTCACTATCCGTTGGTTGTGCAATCCTTACACATTATTTCGGCCATCGTATGTAAGAACATCTTTTATAAGCACATCAATATCATACATGAAGCAATTTAAACGAATTCTATATACTAGTTTTGTCCAGCCTAGGGATAAACTTGGTGTTTAATAAGTTGGGGGATTTTTGTCACCTTTCAAAAAATTCATATTTTTGGACACATTACTAATTGGGTAGGATTTTCGATAGGGAATTTTTTTGTCAGCCCCACAACAATTTCCAATTTCCTGATAAGTTTTCGCTTGTAAAGAAGCATTTGCATCTATTATTATTTTGATATTCTGCGGTTACGGAAAATTTTTGATGATTTCTAATTTCAGGCTTTGTTTATTCAGCATTCAGTTGTGTAACTTAAGCCTTCAAAATCCTGGTTCATCCTATATGTCATGCGAGTGTGTTAGATAATATTCGTGAAGAAATGCTGAAATCAGCATATTTCTAAAAGATGATTGATAAAACGTAATTATACACGTTTTTTTTATAAGAACAAACTATATAAGAACATAAGGCTTCGAGGCCCAAAAATTTAAGAACATTCTAAGAACATTCTTAGGCTTTGGAGACTTAAAAACATGCATTTTCTTAAGAAATTACATCAAAATGCTCAAAAAATGCTGAAAATAAGAACATTTTAAGAACACTTTTAGGCTTCAAATCCAAAAAACTAAGAACATCCGAAGGCTTCAAAAATTTTTGACGTTCTTATAAAAAAAAACGTGTAGATCATTACCATGATGATTTTTAAAGTAATTTTAGGACTGAATCATTAATTAGTACTTTTTAAAGATCGGTATTTATTATTAAACTTGTGAAACTTCTCGAAATGTTCTTACTGTTCATGACTTCAAACTTGCTTACAATCCAACTTTTAGGGATCATGTCGTGTCGGGAAGATGAGAAAATTCAAGTGTTCTATGTGTTTGTAGTCATACATAATATTACGTCATAACTGGCCTAAAATGGCTGCCAAATGCGTTAATAGTTGGACTATACACGTTTGTTACTAACGTTTAGTTGGCAATGTATTACTGTGCATCCTTTCCTGTTCTAGATTTGCTTATAAAAAAGCCACTTACAATATGAGTGGTCTTCATGTGTTACTGATATATTGACAAGCTGTGCAAAAGTTTCGCAAACGAGTTTTTATTTTTCAAAATAAGACACACAGTTGACAGACCCACTTGAAACAGAAATGACACTTCAAATTGTCTGTTTCCGATTTCTTCATAATATGTTGAAAGACTTACCCAACCAAATTATTTTCGGGTTGTAGAACTTCGCACAACTAGAATTCGCTAGCTCGAAGAAACGATATCAAACTTTCGCGAATACTGGGGAATTAATAATTATCCAATAACATAAACTTTTAATGACAGGCTTTCTGAGAAAGATCTTTGAAAATCTTAGGATCCTTTGCAACAGTCGAACTATGACAAAATATTAGATGAAACGATGATATTTTTTCTAAATATCTTTTACCTGATCTATTTTTACCAGACAAGATATGGCTCCCACTATTTACTTCTCATTTTGTACAAATAAGGAAATATGGAACAAAAAAACATTTTGCTGGACACATCATCAAAAAGTGAGAAACCCTCTCTCCATCTACAAGTTCTGTCACACATTATTTTACACTTTCTCAGGAGATAGAAACGGAAGGCTCCTTTCAACGATAAAGCATTATTGCTTCCCTTCAAACTTTTGAAGCATATGGTGTGGTAGAAAACATTCTCTCTTTTTTGCGCATGCAGTTTGAAATCATTTCAAGAAAGTTATTTTAAAATTGTTTTTTGTTCCATAAATAAACTTTCAAATATAGCATTCAAATCAATCATTAGACTGTTAGGTTTTTTGTAGCCGGGTAGCTTAATCGGTAGAGCATTCGCCTTACAATCTAAGGGTTGTGGGTTCGACCCATGGATATAATCGATATGTCGTGCTTTAAGCCATCGCATGCAAAAAAAAGTGAATATCGGAAAAATTATTGCTGCTATTGTTTTCGAAAACTCGCGAAGCTTCTGATTGGTCAAGTGCTGAAATTCTAATGTAATTCACGTGATTTAGGTAGGATTTCCTACCTAACCACGGCACACTTTTCAGCAAAAGCACGCCATCCAGCCCTTCGGGCTTTATAAATCTATGTTCGACCCCCGGTCTCCAACAAATATTGAATTGGGTAGGTAAGTTACTGGGAGCTGAGAGTAGGTGTGGCGCTCCAACTCAGCATTTGATCTCCCAGGTCTAGCGCAAATAAAAAAGAGAATTGACGCCCCGCCCCCTTTTATTCATACCCCTAGAAAAAACCTTTTGAATATTCGGCCGGCTTTTTCGAAAAAAAAAAATAGTGGAAACATCCCGGAAAGCCGAACCTTAGCTGAAAAGACGGTATCTCCTGAATTTACAGTACGAATTACAGTTCTACATGTTCTGTTTCGATACTTCTTACTCTAATTTTCAGAGCCAAGGTAATTTAGGCTTTATGCCCAATGTTTGTTTCTTTACGAATCTTCATTTCTTTTTAGGCTCTTTTTGTTCCTAAGCAAGTAATTTCACCGAAATCCTTTAGAAATACTCTCAGTAAATGCTAGTCTGATTCGTAGACCTATACTTCCTATATGTACTTTCTATAAGAAACTTTTTCGCTAGAGGATGAGCAGAAGCCTAAGTAAATGCTGAAGTAAAGCTTAACAATTTTGCGTTCAGAACCCTACATGCTATCATATTATCAGTAGTAAACCATGTGACAAGCATGTTCACAATTATGCTGTATACACCATAGCGGATTAGAACAATTTTCTTAATTAATTTTTCTGACGTCAATGCCTGATTATCTAAGCCACAAAGCTTACCGTTTGCGAAATGAATTCTTTTTTTTGGAATTTAAGTCTGTTTTCCTATGTTTTGTATCCGAAATGGTATCCATTGATATATGAACTTTGTTACGAAAACAGAGCAATTCTGAGCTTCCACTTTGTAGTCACTGACTAAACTAAGAACATTCTTTTGATGAGGTAGGGGTCGCTCATATAATACATGAACACGTTCCCAAGGGTGTGTTATGTCACTTGCCTCAGAAAAATGAAAATACAGCTGACTCCCTCTAATTCGATCTTTAATGAACTAAGGATTTGCTTCGAATTATAGAGGGATTCGGTTTACGGAGAGTATATTAAATGAAATTCTTAAAAATCAATGTTTTAAATCGAAATAAGAAATGTAAAAGCAGTATAAGCGGACACGTGGGATATAGAATGTAAACTAAAATTTTCTACATATAAACACGGCCTAACTATACAAATCTAAAGAGCGTGTGAAATAAGGACCGAAGATATTAAATGTATTAAATATATCGGAAGAAAGCTTCGAATCAATGAAGGTGCGAATTAGAGAGGGTTTACTATAATTCAATTAACTAAGGGAGAAAGATTCTTCTCGAAAAATTTAAAGTTTTAAAGACCAATCATCACTGAAGTTAGTTCTTGTCAATTTTCTTTTACTTGAATCTCCGTTTTTAAATTTTCTGCGTATGATTGGGCGAGAGCATGCCTGAATTTTTGCCGCTGTAGTGCGTGCATTATACTACCTTATCGGGATGGCGTAAGGGATCTGAATTGAATTAGGACCGGGCTAAAAATTGAAAAGAAATTGGCGTAACAAGGTCGGCGCTAAGTGAAGGCCGGTGTAAAAAAGCGGATAAAGTATGAATTGCCGCTTATCTAGTGCCACGCCTATGACTTGTTTTAAAACTTTTCCCTTTGTGCCTTTTACTAACCTTTTACTCAACCTTTTAAGTTATGTTTTATATAGCGACTTTACCATAGTTGTATAGTCTAGTATCTGACTAACAAGAAGGAGGAGGAAGGGGTCAATAAAAAGATTTCGGTTCGGAAATTGAACTTTTCCGCCCACTCCCTTCTCTCTAAAAAGTCTCTATTACGACTTGTTCGTGGTTAATAAATAAGGTGAAACAGAGAGGAAAACGAAGAATAGAAAAATGAAAAGTGAGCAATGTTTTCAAAATACTGTAAAGTTTTACTTTCGAAGATACATACCATCTTGTGTCTCCCAGTTGATGATAATTATCTTTAGTTTTTCACCTCTAATCACATTCCTCTATCCAATAAATTTTTAATTTTTGTCTACTGCTAAATATAGAAAAAAAATCAATGTGTTTTCCAGTGTACAAGAAATTATTGACGAACCAAAAAAACAAACGAAAGACGTCATTGACAAATGACTGTGAATTTCATCTCTTGCAGTCTCATGATCGTTCAAGTCCGCGTAAAAAACACCATATTTTCTAGTTTTGATTCGATTTTTTTGTTTGGTGATATATTCAATGGTCATTCTCTTTCTCCTTTTTGTTACCATGGAGAAACAGTTGCTAAAGGCTACTAACCACGAATCAAACCCATTCTCAATAGGGGGTAATTATTTTTCATAAAATAAATTTGGGAATTATGAAATAGTACCCTTATTTTTATATGAAACCTCAAAATTTTGATTTGATCTGAAATTAAAAATAATCACTGTGTAGCTCCTTGAGAATATTCCTAAAATAGAATCTATCCCAGGTCAAATTATCGTTGGTCAAAAAATCAATTTCTAAGCTCCACCCCTCTTTTACAGCTGTTAAGTCTTCGTCTCATCTGGAACAAACAAACCCTTTCTAATTGGCGAAAAGCTCGGCGAAAAGTATTGCTTGAACATGTTGGTTTAATACTAAACCGAAGACTACTTCTGATGTCTTTAATAATAGACTAGAAGCATACGGCGAGGTCACCATTTTCGAAGAAAAACACTAAAAATTATGAAAAAATAACTTCAGGTTGTATTCGACCTTGGTCGCAAATTTTACTAAACTTTACTCTAACTTGCTATGAGCATTCATCAGAAAAACAAAACAACTTTTCACGAACGATTATTTTCGCTTTCATAATCATCAATCAGTATTCAATTCACAAATTTCTGAAAAAAAAACGATTGATAAATTGCAAACAGATTTTTTGAAGCGATCTTCTATTCTCTCTTCACAGCCTTCTTTTCACCATTCAAAAACAATCAAAAACTATTCTTATTTTCTACGACCTAAAGCCCGTCTTATTCCAATCTGTTTTTTCAATTAATTTCGTGAATATTTTGCTCTTGTCTACACGTTGCCTCACAAAGCACAGTAATCAAAACACCCGTCTTGTCTGGGCGTTGGGCGTTGGGTGTTGGGGGCGTTCTTGAGAGAATTCGCCTCTATTTATTCCGAATATGAGTATTTCATTGAACAATGTTTCCATTGTTCATATTTTTTTGTTAAAACCGCTTTACCAACCCCTTTATGCTACCCCCCTTGATGCTTACACCAATTTTGCTATTCTTGAAAGGGAGAACTTAACACGTTCGCTGCCAATGACGAGTATACTCGTAGTAGTGGGGTAAAAATACCGGCAGTACTTCAAAAAACCTTAACTTTGGATACAAAAACTATTGCTTGCTTTTTTATAGCATTTTTTGAATCTACGTAATCTACGTACTATATTTCAAGCAACACAGGAGCCTCTGAAAGTCAAACTTTCCATTTCTGAAAAAAGCTCGGCAGTGAGCGTGTTAATCGGACCAAACTTTTTATTGAGGGTGTTTCGTCACTTTTGTGAAAATCTTTGACACGGCCCCTTGCAATTGACTAGGGAAGTTTTGGTGTGTCCTGACTTCGACACTTTTCTAAAAATCTCATCGCTTTTCCCTGACTAATTTTCCCCCAATGTATGTTGACGATCAACACAAGGAAAGTGCTGTAGAATGGCACACCGTGACGAATCTAAAAGTAACAAATCTGCACAAATTTATTCTTTTGTACGACTTGTAATCCCACCCTCCTTTGCGTTAATTGCTCTTGCACGTTAATTAATTACAATATCAAAAGAAAGGTAATAACTTTCACGGTTTTCCAATTCTTTCGAAATGAACTGTGGGATACACCTTTCGACCGTAGCCGCCAATTGCCGTGCGGGTATTTTTTTGTCCGTATTACCACTCTAAAACCGTCCCAGTCTTTTTTTCGCACCTATTGACAATAAAAAAAGGATTGTGTCGAGTTTAGGGGGATAGGAAAGTGGCACGCACCTGACTGCGCGACTACGGTCGAAAAGGTGTATTAGAACTCGTACAAATTTCTAGTTGAAATAATTATGACGTGTGCAATTTGGAGCGCTTTCAGCACTCACAGGTCACAGTATGGTCATGTGATCAAATTCTATATTTGACCTTTCTGACAATAAGAACTCTAATAAACTTTTCCATTATGATTTCACTTCCAATCAAAAACCAATTTTATTTCCTAATCTTTAAAAGTCTCTCTCAAATGTCAAAGTCCCTCTTCATCATCATCAACAAATATTTTTTGAAATGAAAATGGAAAAGGGAGATCTAACAGCTTATGTTTTTCTATTAGAATTCATTAGTGTCGAGGTCATGATAAACTCCTTTTTGATTTCCATCTTAGATTAAAAAGATGTCCATTGTAAAGACCATTTTTATAAAATTTTTGAACGAAATCAACTGTAAAAAGACATTTTAACAACAAACTTTCGGCGTTTGATTATCACATCAATCAACTAATATCAAGCGAGATTCTAACAGAGATTTACATAGCTGGCGAATCGAGGAGATTCAGCCTCACTTCAAAATTAATGGTCTGTTCTTCCCCTTTCAATATTTTTGAAGCTGATTTCCATCGGATGATTTTTGTTCCACAAAGTGAGAGCATGTGGGTGTGTTTATCAGAATGAAACACTAATGGTGTCGAAAGGGAAATTTATTCCCTCATTGTAATTTGAAGAAATTCTTACACAGGAAAGTAAATTGAATGCTAAAATTTCAAAAAGAATTTTGTGTTTCACCTTCATATCTCAGATGAGGAATTTTTTTGAAGAAAACAAGCAGAGGAAAGGAAAGAATACAAAGCAAAACATCTGCTTCATGATTTTTCAGGAGAAAGTGAGAAGATGATCACCACGTTTCTCTCTCCTTCCTTCAATCCCTTCCTCGCCTTAAAAGAGAAGAAGAAGAAAACCTGTAAAACGATTTTCCAGGTTTTCCTAGTCTTATGGGAGTCTTATCCACTTATCAAGTCAAAATCAAACTTATTGTCAATTTCGCATCCATCAAACCGAAAATAGTTTACTTTTAATTTTAAACTTCCAAAATATTAAATCATTTTACTAAAACTTTTAAATTATTGAAGTAGCTACTGACGTATTTTGCATTAACTTTCGGAAATTGCGTTTACGGGAGATAAAGATCTTCTTTTTGTAGTACTATTACTTGAAACTCTATCATTCCTAACCCTAGGGTGCCTTTCGTTTTTCTTTTGCGTATAGAGTCAATGGGACGAAGGTTTTGCAACAATAATTACACCCCCTTCTCACAGACCCGGTAGCATTTTTTCAGCCAGTGTGGATAAAAATAACGGACTGAAACTCGATGGGGATTGATTTTTTTCATATTTTTATGACTGGGGATTTCAATTTTTTTGTGTTCAAGGAAATTCAGTGGGGATGGGGAAATAATATAATATTTTGCAGCGAAGATTGGTTTATTTGATTATTTTCAGACAAAAATTGGAGATAATTTTCCACCGGGGCGAAATGGGCCAATTTTTCCAGTGGGAAGCGCTCCCAGTGGGGCTGTAAAAAGAAAATAATTACGATGATCAAACCGCAGGTTTTTGAGATGATGAGAAAGAATTAGCGCTCTGTGTTTGTATCAAACTTTTTCAAATTTCTTTTTTTTTCTTCTCCGAACCCCTGCTGCTACTGTAATGTCTTATAGCATGAAATTCAAGTTAAAACACTTAGGTTATTGCTCAATACTCAAGGCAAAGTCACCTGCATCAACTTTCAGACCTTATCTTTTTTCTTTTTTTTCGAAGGAAACGTCTACTTGTAATGCAATTAAAACTCATTTCGTTAGTTTGTAATGAGAAACTCCTACCTCTTTCTGGTGGTAACAACAGTATATATTCTTAATCAGCTCATATTTTCAACGAAATGAATACAATTGGACTGATACATTCCACTGATCCTTATCCAGCTTAACTTAACCAAGTAAAACAAGAAGTAGTCTCATTTACAAAACTTTCTGTCTGTTCCTGCCCTCCTATTTTCAAAAATCGAAAAATTTGTCCCATCCTGTGGAATGTCATTGACTTTTATTCTTGTCATCTTTATTTTTCGAATGACAATAAATTGTAACAAAATGACATAGAATTTCAGATCAATTTCAAAGATACTATTTTGTAATAAACGCTGATATGGTAGTAGAATAACCCGGGGGTATTAGTGTTGCGAGCTGACGGGGGTGTGTCGCCCCACCCTCGAACCCTTAGCGGGACTAAAAAGGTGGAAAAAAAAGGGAAAAGTTTGTGAATTTTACTACCGTCATTGGGATTAATTTGACCAAATTTCGATCTTTCTGGGGTCAAAAAGTTGAAATTGTATTATTTTGAACAGGCACCCTTAAGGGCGGCACATACCCGTAACTTTCACTTGCTTAAGTACCCCCCCCCTCCCCGGACAGAATAACACCGGTAAAAAAATTTTAGTGTTTTTTCTATAATTTGAGAAACTACATTACACTTACGAACATGATGCTACTTATAAAACGATCACAAAAAAGAAATAGCTCCTCCCCCCGCAAGGCACTAAGTGATATCGCCAGGGGTACTAAGCTATGAAATAAAAGAAAAACTTAAAGGTAAAACTATCACTAAAAGGAGAAAAAACAAAACTATTAAAAAATATTAGAGCTATGTAAGAAGGGAGTTTCTAAACGTCGACCAGAAACGTCGACCAGAAATAACGACCACGACCGGCGAGTTTTTTTATCATTTTGAAGATTAAGCTCACCCCTGTCTCATCTTTTTAAAGCCGGAGGGTTTTAAATACAAAAATAAAAATAAAATGAAAACAAATGAAACACATCTCCCTAAGTTCAGGAAGTCATCTTCGGAAGTTTAAAGACCCCTTTGGATCTGTACAAAAATTTCATGGACCCCCTATAAATTTTTCACGATATTTTATTAACGGGGGGGGGGCTTAGTTTATACTTTTTGAAAGCATCAGTCTGGACATACCTCATAATGAGCATGTGATGATCTAGTATACTTTTTTAGCCAAAACGCACGACTTTAAGCACTGTAATCGAAAGCGGATGGGCTCTTCCTTTTGATTTTGGTGCAATTGTTTTACCTCGCTCGCTCTAAGTGGTACCCTAATGACGGCACTACTCAATAGCAGTGTAAATGCGTCGAGAGCACTAGATCTACTCTCCCTCGAAAACTTTTGATGATGTAGCGCCGTTGGATGTTAATTTTTAACACTGTGATATCTTCTTTACGGGTACCAATTCAACTTCGATCAAAGATGACGGATATAGCTTTGTCTAGGGAAATATAAAAGTTATTGGTACAGATCCTCTTCTGGAGTCCACAGCCTATAAACTTAATACCGTATCATGTCGAACAAGGAGATATCGGGATCTGGCCGGAGATGACCTGTTCCTTCTAGAGTTTCAATAGCAGTGTTTAATGTGCCATTGGATATTTTATACGTTAGTAAAAGGAGCAAACCAAAAGTTTGGTCGATGGTCGAGATACTCGCCTCGCGTTTTTTATATTAGAATGTACTTTATAAGAATATTCATGATAAAATTGGCCAGAAAATTAAGAATTTACTTAGAATTTCTAATTGCTTATTTTTATCAAATTAATATTCGGGCGAGAAAGTCGCCATTTGTTAAATTTAATATTTCAATCCGGGAGGGGTTTATAGACTTCCAGGCCCTATTGAACCATTCTTGAATTTTTGAAACTTTGGATGCTAAGCCTAAGGTCGTAAGTCTTAAATCTAATGTTTAGACTACCCTTCTGTGGGAATTTCCCTTTTTTCTCAAATATTACGACCTTCATTGGTTATTCAGAAGGTAGAATAAGGTAGAACTTGGATCCTAGCTTAAGAACACCTTAAGAATATTTTCTGATGATTTCATTGAGAATATCCATGATGAAAAGGAAAAGCATTCTTATGGAAACGAGCGTGCAGGTCTATTTGATGCCAGAGCCAAGGTTCTCATTGGCAGGTTACCTGCTTAAATAAATACCTAATAAGTGTACCATTGTTCTAGGTGACTGGAGGTTAATTCACCCAGAAAAAGTTGCCACAAGGCGGCTTTTGAAATACTCAGTGACACGTCCTCCGTATTGCAAGGTCATTGTTTTACCTAGGTATCACTTTGCCACAAAAAATGGCAAACAACACATTCTATAACCAGCTTTTTTCAATTGTTTCAGGGAAGTCATGGTAACCAATATTCGTGAGTAAATAACACATTTTCGTGTCATGTTACATGAAGTTGAAGAATACGATGTCCCAATAATCGGTTGGACATTCAACACAAAAACGAACGAACTAGTAAGACATCTTTCTTTTGTTTGACTTTGATGACTCTTTCCTTGTCATGTTAAGATTTATACACGTCATTCCTCTCTAGGGGTTTGGGTTCGACATTTAATTAATTTCTCGCCACAGATCCTTATCGTAGATTTTCTATTTATAAAAAAAGTAGTTGAATATATGAAAGGAAAAGTTACTTAGTATAAAGCTCAAATTTCTCCTTGTAACATGAAGCCCGGCTTTATCTTTTCATTTTCGTTCCGTAAGGCTCTTTGTTTTGTCTTTTGTTTGAAAGGAAAGCAAAGTAGATTGTGTGACATGATTAATATCACAGAACTGATTAAGCCCCCTATCTTTTTAATAATAAATGTCGTTTGGTCGTTCTTTCGCTCGCCTTGTGGACGGAGAAGGAAAAAAAGCGATATTCTCAATAACAAACAAAGACTGATCAAGGAGAGAGTGTTTGTATGAACACAAACTATTTTGCATGGAAATGGTTGAGATGGTGGACAATACAGCTCAATTAGCCGACGATTCCGAAACGAAAGCACCACGATGTGCAAGATGTCGAAATCATGGTGTCATCTCACAACTAAAAGGTCACAAAAGAGTTTGCCCCTGGCGCGAATGTTCTTGTTCCAAATGTATTTTGATTTACGAACGACAGCGTTTGATGGCCGCGCAAATCGCCATTCGGAGAGAAGATGAGGAATCGGACACCAGGCTAAAATTTCACATACAATCACCACAGTCTAGTGACATGCCTTCTCACGATTCAATGAAATTACAATCGAACAAAAATAAAGAAAGTGAGTTGATGGTTCTCATTTTCATTTACTGAAATTATTTCACCTTCTTCTTTATATAATGACGAAAAACTTCTGCCAGTCCCCATGAAGAAGAAAATTCCCAAATTTGAAGTGATACCTCTAAAGTTATTTAAAACTCCAAGTTATAAAGGACAACTTTTTGCCTTGGGTCACTCAGGGTGAAGGATTGGGTGGATTGTTTAGGTACAAAGAAAAAGAGATGTTGCTATTTAGAGTATTTAGATACCATGGTTTTATCTTTTTTTGAATTTGACCACTCTAGAATATCCTAATCAGCCTCCGATTTTAAATAATCAGTCGATATTTCAGGACGAAATAGTCTCAACAGCATTATTTTTTGACAGACACATATTAATTTATTTATTTGGTTGACTTTTAATGATAGAATTCAAACCAGAACATTTTAGGTGGGGTATGTGTGGATTCTTCTTGTTTTTTTTCAATCAGACCATTTTTAAATATTCCAGTAGGTGATTCTTATCCAGTGGGTTAAAAATTGAATCGGTTAACGTTTATCGGAAAGTTGATTCAAATGGTGAAATCTATGGCTTTTTATTCTACAGGGAAACGTACACACGAAGAGGACAAAGAGACGTGCCAAGAACGTTCCACAAAATATTCGAAGGATTACCAGAGATCTTCTTCATCCTCAACCAATCACAAGACCTCTTCCAAACAGAAACAACAAGATGCCATGAACAGTGAAACGCTTATCCAAATGTTCCCCGAAATGAAACGAGATATCCTCCTTCTCATTCTCAAAGGGTGTGATTATGACGTCAGGGGCGCTATTGAACTTTTGAAAAATTGTCGCCCACTTCCGCCCTCTCCTTATATGTTACCATTGGCAACAACGCCTTCAAGAGAAGTTTACTATGAGAGGAATTGTGTTGAGTCCCAATGTAGAGCGTACAAACCGCCTCATTGATGACTTTCTTGAGTTTTTCATGCTTGACAAGACCCACAATAATACAACCTGTTCGATTGGTTATTGGATTAGAGAAATTTCTATAGGATTTTTCATTCTTTACGATTCCAATGTTGGAAACGAAATTCTTAATTCCTTGATGTAATTATGCCTTTTCATAATAAAATATGATATTTCATCCAAGTGCCTGTTAGAAAATTGGTCTTAATTTTGATCCAAGATTTGACAAAAATTGCTTCATTGTCCACCGTGTGACATATTTCCCATAATTTCAGTTAAAGTTATGCTAATTTTGTTGACAATGTCAAGAATAATGGTCCCTTTTAGGGATGTGATTTTCAATCTTTCGCTAGGAGGTACCATTGAGTTTAAAGCCCGAAGGACTGGAGTAGAATCTCTAACCTTTCCCAAGCAAGAAAAAGTTAAGCCACTTATTTCCCCTCCAGAACGCGCCTAGAACGCGTAACAATCATGACGACGGATTGTATCCAGCGACTTCTTGGTTTTTGAGGACTGCATTTTTTGAAATCTAGCGATTGATTTTACTTTCATTCTGGATTTTGTGTAAAAACCACGCGCGGGCGTTCTGGATGGGAAATAAGTGGTTTCATTTCTCTTCCATGAATCTCGAGTCTAGCCCTTCGGGCTTGGAAGTCAATGGGAGGGACTATCAAGGGTATCAAAAAGGTACCCTTATGGTCCGGACATATCTGGCATCTATTTGGGTTTCAGGGAAAAGTTTTTTATGAGGGAATCTGACTCTACAAACGCTTCCGCAAGTTTTTTTGTGGCAAGTCCCTTCCAATTCAACTTAGTTAATGTTCTCGTGAATGTATACAAAAATGCTTCACGTTTACATCCATTTCTCGAGAGTTTTCGCAAAATTGAAGAGTATATATTTTGCATTTGAACGATAGATTCCAGTTTTGGCAAGAGTAGGTCAGACGACTTCTGAAAATCATGCTCTTATACTGAGTTGTATTTCAAAGCTTGCAATTTTTTTAATGATTTCGTATGCTGCACACATCCCCTCTGATATGTTTTGATAAAGGGAATTTTATACACAATTAGCGTCCCTTATTCAAAACATATCAGAGTGGATGCATGCAGCTTAATGATTTCGAAGAATTTCCTTGTGCAACGCTGATTCGAAAGTCAATCTCCGCATCTCCAATTGTTGGTTCATTGAATTGTTCTTCGTCGCCAAGATATCTAAAGATCGTAACGTTTTCGATTTGTAAATTATCAAGAGAGACGATGGATTTGGGATACACGAAGGGTGCTTTTTCATTACGCTAGATAGATAAGTGGTTATCATCAACGGTCCTTTTCATAAATTTCTAAGGGTTGTAAAAAATATACAATGAAGATTCGTGCTTAACATCAGATTTTGATCGCTTCATATCAGCATTCCAGATTTAACGTCGAAAATTGGTCATTAAGCCTTTTGTCCTCCAAGAGAGGGGTAGACCTCTCTTGGCTTAATGACCAATTAAAGCGAAAAAGGCAGAATAAATAAATTGGTTGCCATAAAAGTAGCAGAATGTGCAGTGGGATTCTTTTGTAAAAAATTGGTCATATGGGAAAAGTGTTTTCTTTCCCGATAGAGTTGAAGAGCAAACTTTCATATGTATTGATTTGATACAAAAGACGAGGAATCTTGTCACAGAAAATGTTCATTAGAAGGCTGTAATTCTAAATCCCTTGATATGCGAGTTGATGATTTTAAATAAAATTTTCTTCAAATTCAAAGGGTTGTAAACGCTTTGACAACAGTTTTGAGAGTCAGTAATGCTTTCCTACCAATTTTCTTTGTTTCAGCTAATCGATTTTCGCCAGACAGTCTCAGTGAAAAAGCACCCGAAGTTTTCCATATATTTCAAATTAAAAACTTTTATTTTTGTTTTCTTGATATTGATGTGTAGACCTAATTTTTAATCAACGAGTTAAGAAGTCTTTCAGTCTTTTTTGAGGTCAAGAATACTTTCAAGAAAAAGTTCAATATCGTCGGCATATCCGGATCAAACTGCTGGATGATTACCATGGTATTCAAAAACTCTTCTCTCTCATGTGCAAGCTGTTGGTCTTATTCTGTATTTCAAATCGATGAATTGAATTTTAATATTTTTTTTCTCCTTTTAGTGATGGTTTTACCTTTAAGTTTTTCTTTTATTTTATAGCTTAGTATCCCTGGCGATATCACTTAGTGCCTTGCGGGAGAGGAGCTATATATTTTTCTGTGTTCGTAAGTGTAATGTGTAGTTTCTCAAATTATAAACAAATAAAACGAATTGAATATCTCCTTGGGCGCATTCATGTGTGTATAGTCGCATCACATAATCCATGAATAAATTGTATGGGGAGGGGTCCGAACCACCTTGTCTTACTCCTGTCGTCAGATCAAAAATGTCATCGGGTGTTTCAGTCAAAGCAGTTGTGGTGTGCGAATGGACGGCTTCAAGAATTGGAAAAAGATTATCGTTGTTATTTGGGGGAACCTTTGCTTGATCAATCAAAATAATTTTTCTATTTCTGTACGGGTAGCGTGACTTTTGAAATCTCAAAAAGTTAAGAACATCCAAAGACTTCAAAAATTTTGGATGTTCTTATAAAAAAACGTGTAAGTGGTTTCTCGTCATTGGGAGTGTCTAGTTCTCTCTTGTTTTCAGGGAGGATTTCGTTTGCGGATTTTTAAAGCACGTTTATCAAGTATTGCGACCTTGCTCATGTTTTGATTTTGTGAGATTTAGTACCCTGAGTATCAGAGGTTAAGTTTTCAAAGAATATATTAACCTCTGAAGACCAATAATAGGAATTTTATCACGCATGTGTCAATCTAATCACTGCAGAAAGAATCAAAGATGAAGAGCAAATATTACCATATTAATGTCCTCGGGTAAATTAATACGTGTCCAAATTTTCGTTAATCTTTCGGACCCATCATCACCCCTCCTAGCATAATAAATTATACCTTTAAAGAAGCGCAATACGATGTAGAACATGAAAATCGGTGTTACTTAAATTAAGGTTTTGCCAATTTTGCGAAAAACCGCAAAAACCAAAAAATGCTGACGTCAGCAAAACTTGTTTTTTAAATAACTCCAGTTTGGCTAATGGTATAAACATGAAATTTAGACAAAAGTTGCATATCATTAATAAAAACATTTTTGCATAATTTTTTTTTAATTTTGCTGACGTCAGCAGAAATCAGCAATATACGAAAATTTGCAATAAAGTGCAGACATCAACAAAATTAAAAAAAAAATTTTTTTCAAAATGATCCTTTTAATGATGTCCAACTTTGGTCCAAATTTCATGTTCATACCATTAGCCAAACTGGAGTTATTTAAAAAACAAGTTTTGCTGACGTCAGCATTTTTTGGTTTTTGCGGTTTTTCGCAAAATTGGCAAAACCTGAATTTAAGTAACACCGATTTTCATGTTCTACATCGTAATACGCTCCTTTAAAGGTATAATTTATTATGCTAGAAGGGGTGATGGTGGGTCCGAAAGATTAACGAAAATTTGGACACGCATTAATTTACCCGAGTCTAGCAGACTGTATCAGTATGCAGTATACTATTTATGAATTCCCCAGAAACCTCCAAGTGTAATTGAAATGAGTTTATTTCGAAAGAAATCTTTTACATGATCCCGAAATGTATAACAGTAATTACTAAACTTTTAATTATGGAAATGTCACTTTAATTGAATCGAAATAATAGGCAGACTTATGTTATGATTCTCTACTGACTCTTTTTAAAAAGCATTAATGACATTTTTTAGTTGTGTTTTCAACGACGGGAAAGGAATCTCTACTTTGAACCTCATCCAAGATCTTGGATACCGTCATGGTTACTTTTCACTGCGTTGATTGCGCGCTGAATAGAATCTTGATTCGTCGGCACAGGTCATTATATGATATTGGCCTGTGCCTTTCACGGTACAGATTTAGAGGTTTTGATTCGTTCGTTAATACTGGGGGTAAATTTTGCTCTGGTGTCATAGATGGAGAGCTTTTTCAAATCAAGTCTCT
Organism: Clytia hemisphaerica; assembly: GCF_902728285.1. NCBI lineage: Eukaryota > Metazoa > Cnidaria > Hydrozoa > Leptothecata > Clytiidae > Clytia > Clytia hemisphaerica. Next base: position 375,233 of record NW_027103595.1, on the reverse strand, counting down.
TTTTGATGGAGTTTGACTCTTACAATAATTTTTTTTTGATGAGGGTGTGTACAGTGGTCAGTTCCTACATCAAAACTATTGTAGACACGTTAGCTTGTTGTAAACTGCTGAACACATTGTTCGGCATATAATCAATTATTTTTCTGCTTTTGTGGCCATTACTGTGGTATGTGTGGTGATGAAAAAGAAGGTGTTTGAAGAAGGTTCATGACATTCTCAGTTTTTCAGCTCGGCAAAGCTGTTTTGATCTCTGCCCATTGTCATTGCAAGTTCGGTCGATTAGAATTAAGATTAAAAATAAAATATTGGTCCCATCATAGTTGTTTTTTTGAATTTTGCAACACGAGTAGTTGCATTGAAGTCTCCAGTAACGATGAGATGGTTGTGTTGCATTTTGCTGGCATACTTATAAGGTCGGAGTAGAATTTTGTAGAATTTTATCTTCTGTTCATCGGTACAGTCACACACTGTTGGTGAATAAACGTTTACTACATGAAGGTTGAAGTCATATACTTTGATTTTCTTTATGCGTGGATTAAAGTCTGGATTATCGATCTCGACAAATTTGGTCGATATTCCGATACCAGCTTCACGTTTTCATTTGTACTCTTTTTACTCTGATCAATAGAATTCCAATTTATCTCCAGTACCGAGTTCAATTTGCTTACTTCCGATGCCTTTCCATCTGACTTAGAATCTGGAGTAGAATGGCTAGAATGAATCAGGAGGCTTGTTTTTGAAATTTATTTTGCGATGAAATATATTTTCGTTCTATCGTCATTTTTTTCCAGTGCGAATATTTATACGAAGCTCCATTGATAGTGTTGATGAAATGTTTTATTGATTTCATTTTTGTAATTTTTTTGTGTTTGACTCATTTTTGAAGTAATAAATCACCATGAGTGATCAATCTTACCACGGTATCTTTTTAACGAGCATAAAACCACTATCTAAAGTCTGTCTCAAAATAATTTGCAGCGGAGACAAAAAAGGCTGTAACTTTTGATAGAATTTAATCAAGTTGCCATTTTGTGCTCGTTGAAAAGATATTTGCGAGTGGGATATTATCAAGCAAAAAAAATTGAAAAAAAAAGAAATCATGATAATGAAAAATGAAAAAGAAAAAATCAACTTCTTGTAGAAATGTGGTATAGTTACCATTTTCACAGGAGTGATTCTTCAATCTTAGATCATTATCACTGTGAAAAAAATTTCAAAAATATAATTCAAACCGGATTTAAGCCATCATTGATTTATGAGGTGACCGGTATCCTGGCTAAAAATAGCTGTTCAATAGCTGATACTTTTTAGCAGTGTCCTTTGTTTTGAGATCGGTGATGTCATAGGAACCGGATAGAGTACGCACATGGTTTTTAACTTGGAGGTAGAGAGAGGGTTCTGTTACTTTCTACTCTTACGTAATAGGACGGCCATCTGCAACAGTCTCTCCACAGTACAAAAGTTTCGAAAATAAAGAAAAAGTGATAAAGTTACAAAAAACACTTTCGAAGGGATATTAATGCATTTCGAAACCTCTTGAATCTTTTCAGCTTCCGATAGTTTTTTGAAAGAGTTTTATGGTAGTAAACTTCCAACATTCAATGAAAGAAACCTCCTACCGTTGTCTGGGTATACAGGTCCTCTTCTTTTGCTTCTTGACGCGAAGGTTTGTCCACCATTTAGTGAAAAAAAAATTAAGAATACACGTTTTTTTAAAAGAATTTCGGATGGTTGTTCTAAACTTTTGAGTTTTAAGCTTAAAAATGTTCTTAACATATTCTTAATTTAACCATAAAAAACTAGATCCAGTCCTTTTTTGGAGCAAAACAAACAAAGAATGCATGACCAAGTGACAAACATATTGGGATATATTTTTGAATTTCAATGTATTTTGTTGAATTTTAAAGGAGGTTTCAGAATATTCTTTGTTATTTTTAGTGTTTCTAGAATATTTTGAAAACGAAAGTTCAAACATTATTAGCAGTCTCCGGTCTTCTTCACTGGACTCAGAAAGCAAAATTCAGTTAGAAAAAAATCATATTCTTTTTCCAAAATGTTTAAATTCAACAAATCGGTCAAAATTGAAACTTGACCGAAATTTTGGCTCTTTTTACATCGACCTTTTCTCCCCACAGGCCAAGTAAATAATGCCGATAAGGTTTATTTCAAATGAACTGATTTTCCCTTCCGCATTCTGGTTGCAGCAATTTACAGAAAAATATTTGTTCAGAGATAATCTTTAGACATACAGCATATTCAAAGACCTTCAAATTAATCTGCTACATGACAAATATACAGGAGAAAATATAATCAAAATATTGACAGTAAGCTGTGGCTTGCTTTTGACAGTGTTTGGATTTATACAGCTTTTCGACCGTAGCCGCCAATTGCCGCGCGGGTATTTTTTTGTCCGTTTTACCACCCTAAAACCATCCCAGTCTTTTTTTCGCACCTAAAGAATATAGAAAAAAGTGTTAAAAAGGATTGGATCGAGTTTAGGGTGGTATATTAAATAATAAAGTGGAACGCGCCTACCGCGCGACTACGGTCAAAAATGTGTTTAAATTAAAAGTTTCTGGCTGTAACTTTCTCCTACCGATGAACTTTTTGAATATTGCGCGTGGATTTTTTTCCACAATGATCATGTGCTAAGACCACTAGTTCTACAGGAATTCTTTTTTCATTTTAAATTATTCATGCATCAAATCTTTCAGTTCGATATTTAAAGTTTTTTCATTTAAAAAATATTCCACTCCTGAAAATCTTTTTAATGAGCACAAAACCAGCCTCTTAATTCGAATTTCATCGAAAGGTTGCGTCCATTTTTCAAAGATTATATGATATACGGCTTGATATCCAGTGCTCTCTGTAGTATGGATGACGTCATCAAAACTGGATAGATTACACATGGGAAATGTTTACTCTGATAGAGAACAGAAAATTTCTACCATTTACATAACAGGGGTGTTAATCCTCAAAACCTAAAAGTGAAATTGATATTTCGAAAATCAAGAGATTCTAAATTTTGGGACAAGCTGGAGTTTTTACAAGCTCTTATTTGATTTGGTTGGTCGTTAAGATGTAATAAAAGAATCTTATTACTTGTTCTAAAGAACGCGTCATCTCTATCACTTTAAATGACCAATTAGTTAAGTATCTTGTAAAAACTCCAAGGCATCTCTAAACTTTGGCTGCGTCAGATAAAGTTACAAAACTCTTTAGAAGGATGCGTTTCGAAACTGCAATGATTTTTGAGTTGGCAGCCTTTTCTTTTCCCAGGATATATCGAAATCTTTAAATTCAAACGAGGTTCTGTAGTTTTTTTCTTCCATCAGAGTTACGTGAATGTGCGTTGTTTACTAGTTACAGTCAATTCTCTCTAATTCGAACCTCTACTATCCGAATCTTTCTATAATTCGAACTAAAATACTGGTCCCCTCAGCTAGAAATTAGTATAAAATACTTTCTGTAATTCGAATCTTTCTCTAATTCGAAGAAAATTCTTGTTCCCTTGAAGATCGAATTAGAGAGAGGCAACTGTACTTTGCACCAAGGTATGAAAATTTCGCGAAGTTTGTACAAAATAATCATCATAACCATCCGTGAACAATTTTGGAAAGGTAACTTGCAAAAGTTTACCATCAGTTTTTTGCGATATCACTAAAAGTAGTGACACTTTTTGTCCCATTCATGTTTCAACCAAAGAAAGTTTATTTTCGCGAAATAGTTTCCCCTTGTACTATTCGAGTTGAAAGCTTGTCTTTAGCCCTTTATCCCTTTTGGATTATACTTGCTCACCACAGTGGCATAACTTATAGGGTGTTTCAAAAAGGTATACAAAAAGAAGATTTGTTCGATGGAAAACGTTCAACTTGATTTTTAAACAAAATGAAGGCCTTTTTATTCGGTTTTCTTATGGCCAAAATTTCATTACAAACAGATTTTGATTCAGAGAAATAAATCTTCAAATAGACTGTGTTGTTGTTTGGTACCTGACTGGATTTTGTGTCACTGGGAGCTAAAATGTAAATAAAATAAATTCTTGAAGAAAATGTTCACTAATACAGGGGTGTAATTATCACACATTTCTTGAACAATCCGAAGTAAGATACATTGAAGTCTCCATAGCTCGAACCTCTCTAACTCGAATGTCTCCTTAACTCGAACACTTTTTCTGGTCCATCCAGTTAACAATGCCTTATAAACCATCTTCATAACTCGAAATTTCCATAATTCGAACAAATTTATGTTTCCAGTGCGTGTTTGATTACTCCACTTTAGTATTATTCGAAAGTCTCTCTTATATATTGCCACATACGATAGTCAATGTTCAATCACAAATCTTTACTTTATTATTTGCCATTCTGGAAACAAGCAACTTTTGCTGTCTTTACGACGAATAGCATTCTTTTTTCTTCATCAGTTCAATTCTTCCCAAAAACAAGAGAAGCACTATCAGGTCGGGATCAGGTCTTGAAAACTTTTTCTGATACAGTATTCCAAATATATCTCTCGGCTCTCTCATGGTAATAGTCTCACATCATAATATAATCGAAGAAAGATCTTGCATTCAATGAGTCCCATCCTCTTCTACTCGTTTTCTGATAAAATAATTAAAAACTTCTATCGCTCACGAAATCTCCCGATTTTTTACCACGTGACCCACTCTGACCAATCAGAAGCTCACCGAATCCTGCGTTCATATTATATTATGAACGCGCCCTTTCCCTAAGCCAGTATTCCAAGGCAAACTTAAAATCCGTAAATATAAAAAATCATTAAAGCGCCGAAAACGCTATATTGCCATAAGCCGTGTGTCCTAGCCTTGTGAATACGGGCTTAGTTAACTAGGCTATAGGTGTGCCTGGTAACAAGAGTAAATGAATTCCACTTTATCCCAAGTATAACAACATTAAACTGTTAAGATTTTACCTGAATAACAAAAGTATCTTTCGAGTGACAAAATATACTGGTAGGGAAAGCCCAAGCCGATTCGTTTACAGGCCACCATAGATGCGTTTTAATTTTCATGGAATTCAATATTGATGTCCTCTTTAAGATCCAAATATTTAGCGAACAAAGCTGCTATTAAAGCGACTATTTTTTCTTACTTAGAATATAGATGTATGCGCATCTGATGTTAAAAAAATGATTTGGAGATTCAAAGGTGGAGTGATGGAATTATTTGCTTGTATTGTCCTTGTAGTAACATAGTTGCGCTTTGTTGATCATGACAGGTCATATCAAAATTGTGTACGTAGAGAATTTTTCACACCTTTCAGACTCGGCAAACAGTTACTCGGAAATAGTATCGAAATGTTGGATAAGATTTGCTTTGATAATCTAAAAACAGATTGGGTATCTATGCACATGTATTGTGATGACCTTCGTTGACCTTGCTCACAGTTCTATTTGAACTTGGATGAGTGAAAGAAAAATCAGTTTGATTCTTAAACAGTAACATATATATGTTTGTTTTGAAATTGGACAGCTTTGGAGTTCGAACAGTATGATCGTGTATAATTTCGTATGATGTAATTGTGTGTTTTGTGGGATATATCTTTCGCTATATCAATATATCGTTTTATGGGTTCAGACAGAATTACAGACAAGACAAGGTCACGGGAAAACATTATATTGATAAATTGAGATGGTTTGATTTTTCGACAGAGTATCATTTGTCACGCTATGCTTCTATAGCATGACCTACTGCTAAATTATTTTCTAGAATGATCTTGCCTTTGCATTTAGATCTAGCGTTTTTATGAATGTTTACGACTGTTTTCTGGAAGACCAAGGTCAGTTATGACGTGAACAGAAGAGTCGAAGGAACGATGTGAAATTCTTTTGGCACATACACATACACGGGTTGCAAAATTATATCAATGCAGTTAAAACATGAGATTACTCGAAAAAGTTCACGTGATTTTATCCCATGTTACTTGCTTTACAACTTACAGCTGATAACTTATTAGTGTCAATATATTCGAACCAATCAGAAATAAATGTCATGTAACAAGCTCATAAAGATTTCGAGTAAAAGCGTGATTTGTCTTCCAGACTTTAATTTTGCAACCTGTGAGTTATTCGTTTTTCTCGATTTGATATGGACCTATACCCTATAGCGATTAACGAACCCTCTATATTAAAAGTGCCATTTCACTAGGGTTTTTTGCCATCAGGAAAGTTCTACAATAGAGTATATTAATATGAAGAAGATAGAAAGACTAGAAAAACTAGCATAGGAGAATGTGAACTCAGAATAAACGCGAAGAAATAGACAGTAGAGCGTTTAAAGATCGCTAGTAAAAAGCACTTTGATTTTGATTTCAGACTCCATGATCATATCATTATGGTAAATAACGTTTCATGGGCCAATATGTGAGCTTTCATAAAAGTCCCGATTAAGTCTAGACGACTTTTGAATCTATGTCTGGTTTGAGCTGTGTTGGCAGAGTACAGAAAGCTAACAAAGATCAACTTTAGGGGATTCATGCATCTGCTACATGCTATTTTCTATTCAATACACCTTTTCGACCGTAGCCGTCAATTTTTTGTCCGTTTTACCACTCTAAAATTGTCCCAGTCTTGTTGTCCCGCCTAAAGACAATAGAAAAAAGTGTAAAAAAAGGACTGGATCGAGTTTAGGGGGATAATTAGATGGTAAAAAGTGGCACGTGCCTGACCGCGCGACTACCGTCCAAAAAGGTGTATTTACAAGGGAAAATACACAAACTCCCCTTCAAGAAAGACGTCGAGAAGAAAACTTTTGTCATCATTTCAAATATCAAATCTTTGATAAAGTCCATTCACTTTCAGTGGGCACTAATCTTTGCTTTGCTGGCCATTTCCCAACCAATGCTCTTTTCCATTATTGTTGTTTTGTAAAACTTATGTTTCAATTTGCAAAAGAGTGCTCAACCATAATAACTTGATTACTGCAGTGTCGGAGAAAAATATCATGTACCGAAATTACGAAATCATATGAAAGGCTATTTATTTGGGGCTTGTCATCACTCTAAAAACTCTCTGAACCTCTCTCTCTGATTTTGAAACTTTCCCCTTTACAGTATCGGGTTAAACGATAGCCCTGAACCTTACCCCATTCTTCCTGAGTTTCATTTTATACTTGACACGTACTTTCATAAGCTCTTTACTTTCTGTTACATAAGTTTATGTTGTTATCGGTATAAATAGTGCCAACAAATCTGATCAACATTCATTTCTACATATCTTTAGTTTGCATCAAAAGAACAAAAAAATCGTCATACAAAAAAACTTGCAAAATGTTGAAAAGGTGACCTTTTATTTTTTATTAATCATGTTGGAATATTTTCAAATTTATGATAGCCATATAATTTTTGATACTCTAATTTCAGTTTGACTTGAACTTAAAACCATATTTATCTTTTAATTTTTCAGATTTGGACAAAAGAAAGGTTCATTGACTGTAAGTATTGCCTCTTCTTAACAGTAGCGGCCTGGCTTAATTTTTTTGGTGGTGCAAACTATCAAATTTGCGCCCCTGGTATTTTTGTTCTTATTTGCGCCCTCTACCATTAAGTGAAAATATTAAACTGTAAGAGCAGTGACTAGTTGAAAGTAACGCGCGGAATCTCTGAGTTAACAAACTTTTATTTATACGAAGGTAGTGGTAATGATAACTTGATATCTCTTTCCTTGTTATTTCCTATAGTCTTACTGTACTCTCTATTAAAAATCAATGGCTGAAAGAGCCCCCAAAAATTTGAAAGTTGGCAGGAATAAGGGTTCTTTTTAATTCTGGCGCCGCAGGCAAAAAAATTTGGTGCAAGAAAGGTCAAACAGCTTAAAAGATATTCTAAAAAGGAGAAAGTTAGTCCGCATAAGACCACAAAAACCACAGCGAGCAGTTTCGATCAATCTCTCATTTTGGGGAGGAGCATCCTCTTTAACCCCTGGTGGATTCGCAATTCAATGTTGATAGTAGTTGTGAAAAAAATCGTAAGATAAAACGAAGCGCCGCAGGCGAAAAAAAATTACATTGCACTTATAGAAGGCGCTAAAAACGTGTCAAAGAGCGCCAAATCGCCCAACCAAACATCAAAAAAAATTTTAGCGCCCCCTTGAAAAGCTTTTTTGGCGCCCCTCTCAGGTCTTTCTGGGTGGTGCACTGCACACCCTGCACCCCCTGCCAGGCCGCCACTGCTTCTTAACAATTGCTAATTTTGTCTGGTCTTGCGAATCAATTGGGTGCATCATTGAGATTTGAAATGAGTCGAGTAAAAAGATTTTACAATAAGTGCTCCGATACAGCATTGTCGATACAGGGGTGCCCCCAAAATGTGGCTGATATTCCAATATCAGTAAGGGGGTGTTTAAATACGTTTGTCATGGTCAATTAAATGGAATTTTTACCCAAATTTTAATCAACCTTTGTGTTTAGAATGCGAAGAATTAAAAACAAAGAAAAATAAAGAATCTATTTGTCTTCCTTTTTAGTCGATCAATGGGAATGGTATACGAATCGAGGTTATCGATCACAACGATTCGAAGAAATCGACCACGTTAAGCGTAAGTAAAAAGATTGTTTTTCTAGTAAGAGGTCACGACCCTCAGGGTTTTGATTAATTCGTTCACGTGAAACGGTCTGCCATGTTTGTTTTTACACGCAGTGTTTTGAAGCAATGATACGAGGATCTTATTCACACCAGGCGAGGATTAGTTTTCAAGATTTATTTTACACGTGACTTTGAGATACTAACCCCATTATGTTTTCTCGAAATCTCCGAGCCGATTTTGATTACTTTGCGCTGGAAATGAGGTCACGGCTCCATTGAATTTCAAGCCCAGAAGGGGCTAGAGATGAATCTTCAACCTTTCTCAAGCAAGAAAAAGTGAAGCCTTACGATTTTCACCGTAATTAGGATGTCGGATTAAATCGAGCAATTTCTTTGTTTTCACGCGGCATATTTTCGAAATCCTGGCGATATGTTTTACTTTCAATCTAGCGTTTGTGTGAAAACCACGCGGATCACACGTGTAGAATGAGAAATAAGTGACTTCATTTCTATTTCCCATCCAGGAGTCTCGTGTCTAGTCGTTCGGCCTTGAAAGTCAATGCACGGCTCTGCAATTTGTAACATCACTCGAAAGCGGAGTTGAGTGTGCGCAGAATGGATGATCTGTTATTAGATTAGATTCCTCGTTTTTTAAATTTCGTTTCTTCCTTTTTATTTTCTAGAGTGTCAGTAAACCTCGCTCTTCTCTAAACTCGATCAACAAGAAAACAACATCACTCTACAATGAAGCAAGAACGCGAGCTATTCTTGAAACACTATAACTGAAATGGATGTTTGTTTTGAAATGTTAACCGCTGATGATCGTTTTTCTTCAAAAATAACCTTCGAGATGACCTCCATTTTGCAGAACAGTGCATTTTTAGTGTTTGTTTCTGTCTTAATTTATTTTATATTTTGTAAATTATCATTTTGTAGATATGAAAATAGATGAGTTGTATATTTTTTCTCTAGAAAGAGATTTTATTTAAAAACATGAGATTTTCTCGATCAACTATTTTGTTTTTGTCGCGTACTAATGTTCTAAAGTCTGTTCCAAAAAGAACAATTTGGCAGTCTGCACATTTTGAGATATTAAAAAAGCAATTCTTATGTCAATTTTTATTTTGATCATTCAAACAAGAAGGACTTGGCAAGAGATTTACAAAAAAGAGATCTGAACTTTCATCGATCCCAGGGCGAACATCAACGACGTTTATTTATATTTTATTTGGTGGTGTTTTACCCTCAATGTCATGGTCGTCCGCTTCTTATCATTATGTCTCATAATGAGATCTGCAAAAAACTTATTTTAGTCCCGGGGTTATCTGGCACCCGATGTAGAAATTTTCTTCCGACACGCTAAAGCTCTGAAGGTCGGGAAAATTTTCAACATCTGGAAGAAATACATTACGGAATTTCGCCTGACCGCGTAATTTTTTAGAAAAATGGGCCCGAGTGCAATTTGGACAGGGAAGGTGTCATGGCCGACAAAATTTCGGTCAGAAAAAACTTCAAAAGGTTTCACGAAATAAATTCAAATACAAAACTTTTTGGAGAAGGAATCATGCAAAATATTATCATTCTTTTCACAAGGAGGGCATGTAGAAATACTCAAATAAGTATTTTTCCTTCTTTAAACTGATCACAAAAGCAAAAACAAAATAGAAAAAAACATTGTACACAAAAAAGCCTGAAAGAAGAGAAAAGTCATAATCAGCATCTATAAATAACACTAAAAGAAAAACTGAAGCTATAGAAAATGAATACTAACCCTCAATGAACACTTTTGTGAAGTTTAATAAAGATTTTATCCAAAAAACTTCAGTTCTGGAACACTGAAGTCGGTTTGTCGGTCTGTCGGTTGTCGGCCGGTGGACAACAGTTATATTTGGAGGACGGTCTAAGATAGATAACAACATGAAAGTTACTGATAAAAGCCTAAGCCCATAGAAACATACCTGCTTTAGTTTCTTTGGTCTTTGAATGGGTTAAAATTTTAGAAAGTGCAGAAAAAATCAGCCATGAAAACAAACAGAAACAAAAGTTATGATTATCAACTTTTCTGTGTTAGAAACACATTTTTTGGGTTGGTGCACATACAGAAATTACACTGGATACTAAAACTAATATTCAGGGAGTGATAAGTACAGTTAAACTACAAAAAATCCATCAAAAGAAACCAAAAACAACCATAACAGCACACATTTTTTGAAAATTACATCAGCCATGTTGTTTGTAATTTTTGCCGACATACTCATGACGTGGTAACTAACGACAGTGATTTGACGGTCTTTTTGAGGCGCCAGATCTCAAAAAATCAATTTTTGAGCGTTCAGCACGGCCCCGAAAATGAGGGCTAAACTTATGTCGGCACATCAATGGATGACTACTATTTCTCTCCGATGGTATATTGGCCCGCTCCTTTAGAGCTTTAGCGTGGGCGGCCGCCAATACGCCATCGGAATATCAGATAAGTCCCGGGGGTACTAGGGTTGCGAGCTGACGGGGGTGCCGCCCGACTTTCGAACTTTGGACCCTTACCGGGACTAAAAAGGAGAAAACAAAGGAAAATTTTGGGAATCTTACGACTCTAGCGGGAAAAATTTGACCAATTTTGACAAAATTTCGATCTCTCAGGGGGTAAAAAGTTGAAATTGTCCTATTTTTCCGACCCTTAGTGGGATTGAAATTTGATTTTCTGATTTTTCCGACCCTTAGTCCAAAAAAGGTACCCTTAAGGGCGGCACATACCGTACCCTCCATTTGCCTAAGTACCCCCCTCCCCCCGGGATTTTAGTGGAATCTTTTTACAAAAATACATAATTCAAGCCTTAATTTTCAGCCTTTTAATATATTTCTAAGTGATTCAATCCTTCAAACCTGGACTTAAGGCTATAACTCCTAACCACTTGATTTAAAAAGGCACGACCCTTGCTTTTGGTTTTGCAAGGTTTTTGAAAAAAAAGTTGGAACTTTGCATATTTTTCAAAAAATATTGCGCGCCCCAGTGACGTATCTACACGTTTCGTTCGTTTCCAATATACCGAGTACCAGAACTAATGCTTTAACTCCTGGCCACTTTGCTTTATTTAAAAGGGCACAAAGCGAATGCTTTTTAAAATGAGTATATAAAAATACTTTTCTAATGGTACCAAAACCAATGTCTAACTTACAATTTTAACCTAGTGATTATCATAAAACTGCGTAAATCAAACGAAATCGTTGACATCTTGCTGAGAATTCGAATAACTCGAGTTCAATTGTAGAGACAAAATGATGTTTGTAGCGACAATCCAAATCCACAGAAAAGTCAAAGTTTAACTTCATTACTTTTTGTCTATCAATAAAGATCAGCCTTTATTAACTGGTTGAAGTAAAAGCCGGTCAATACAAAAAAATGCGCTATTTTGATTGGCTCTCTAGCGGTCAATATAATAAGGTAAAGACCACTTCAGTGCTTTGGTCACACTGACGATGGTTTTGAAAAAGGAAAATTGTTTCATAGAAAAGTTTCGTCAGTTTGAACATGATTTAAAAAACTGACGTTGCAATGACTTCTCATAAGAAAGTGACGTCAGAATAAATTAAAGAAAATATTGGGTAAAAAAGAAACGAAAAAATCATGGAAAATGAGTGGAACATGCATTTTTTTGGCCAGAAACACACAAAGAATGTTCACCAGTTAATAAACACAATAATATAACTGTTTTCTCGGTCAATACGTAAAATATTGACCTTATCCTGCGGTCAATATTTTACCGTATTGACCTCCAAACCAGTTATTATTGTATTATTATTCACCTTCGCCTTTTTGCTTTCCTTTCTAATATTTTAGGGAGAACTGAATTGGAGATGTTTAATTTAAGCAAGTGACTCGTTCTCTTAGCTAGACACTGAGATTTTCTCCGATGAAAATTTCCAAAATAAGATGATCAAGTTTGAAATTTTGATTAGGAAAATCATCGCGAATAATTTTTTAATTCTGGTGACGGGTAAAAGTCTTTTTCCAACCGCCTATTCTTTGGCTTTCTCGTAAGTGAATGTATGTTTAAAGATTACGCATGAGTAAAAAGTTGCCCTATCTAGAAGTTTCGTTCCAATTTCAATGTCTAAAACACAAAACCTGTCAAAGCAATGTCATGTCAAAGCAATCACTCTTTGGAAACTATGAAATGACTATTATTGTATCAAATCCTTCAATAATACTAATGGGATAAACTTTTCTTCTCAGTGACGCAAACGTTGTTTTGATTGGATTAAGTCTAGTTGAAATTGTGCAATCTTTCCTTCAAAATACATTGCCTCGGTGACCTCAGGTGAAAATTGTTTTTGCACCAACCAGCGCTGGTGAAAATAAATCAATAGTTCATTGAGGTCATTAATAGACAAAATAAGCAATTTGATATTGTGATATCAATAATACGTTCCACATTGATCAGGCAAAAAAAATTATGTTGATTTCGCCAAACAAAATTTTTCCGTTTTTTTTTGTTGAAAAAAAATCAACACCCCTGTAACTAGAACTTCAATAGAGATAAGATGAATGAGCTGGTTGCCAAATAGGGTGAGTACACGATCATTTGCTTTTAAGGGATTTCATTATATTGCTGAAACTTCAAAGATAAAATTTGAAAATGTCGGCGAATAAGTTTTGACAATTCGAAGACGCGCTGAATCAGATGGGGATTTAAATTCTTTTGTTTTTAAGCCAGAAAATTCAGTGGGGATGGGGAAAATAGTAGATATTTTGAAGTGAAGATTGTTGTATTTAATTATTTTCAGGGGGGACAAAAATTGGCGGATAATCTTCCACGCAGGAGACCATCAAAGTGTATACTTTGGGAAACATGATCATCAAATCTTGCAGCCTCGCAGAAAATTTTTTTTAGAAGGACTTTATCTTAATTCTATTGGTTTGATAATTGGATCAAAAGTTAGGCTGAAAGTGAGCAGTTTTTGAATGAAATAGGGACTGGCCTGCAAATTAACAATCACGCATATGGCCAAAACTTTATAAACTAGATTATTAATATTTAACACAGGTGTCCATGTGTTTTTTGCAGACCGAGAACTTGACGAAATTGATGTCTTCGTTAAATCCAATCTTAAAAGTGTTCTAAACCAACATTTTTCACGGAGTAGCTAGAAAAAATTGGCAATAATTTTCAATTGTCATTCCACTCTATTCACATTATCTACATCTAAATTATTAACTAAATACAAAAAGCAAAATAATATTTCCAGTAGATCATTCCAGATCTAAAACGAAATGCAAGATTTTTGATGTTAGTAACTGTTAAAAAACAAACCTTCATTTTAAGTTGGAACTGGGTACGTGATTATATTTAGGAAAGAAAATTTCGGCCCTGAAAATTAACCTAAGAAACACCCCACAAAAATTCCTATTGAAATCCTAAAGGGGATAGAAATAATATTGTTCCGAGGTTAAAAAACCCAGTGGGATGGTTTTGGAGTGCAATTTTTAAACATGGAATTTCGAGTGGGGATGAAATCAAAGTCAATCTCCCAGTGGGGCTGAATTCAAGGGTATTTTTCCACCGGGGACGAAATTTTTGCTTAATTTTCCAGTGGGGCTGGGGTCCAAGAGGGTCTGTGACAAACGGGTGTTAAAAACCAGAGTGAATTTTAATTGTCAGATTTTAATAGTTAACATGGTTTTGAAACGTTTCCTTTTTTTATACTTTTGGGCATAAAAGGAGCTCGAAAATTGTTGAAGATTATTTCTAATTTGTTCTGGGTATTTGGCCAAATCTCAGTCTCTTATATCAAAGGCGTAAGTGCAAAGTCAGCAGCAGTCAGTGTCGTCACAAAGCTTGTTATCATAATGTTTAAAAGCGGCGTGTCTAAATTAAATATTATTGCTGTGCTTGAAATTAGATTAACATCAAAAGAAATCAAAATTCGAGTGACCTGGAAAAGCGACACTCTTTTGAAAATGGAATTTGTTACATAACTTTTATTAGACAAGAGTATGCTGACTACTTGGTAAGTTACGTAAGTTACACGTTCTTAAGTCATGAAAAATTATTTAATCAATAAAAAAACTCTAAAATCCATTACTAGTAAATTACTGCTAGGTCACTGTAAAAAAATACACATCCAAACTCGAAATGTTAGATAATTGCATCCAATTTAAATAAAATTCTATTACACACCCAATATAAAAAAAATCCAACTAAAAAATAGGAAAAATTAAATAGAAATCTAAAAGTTAAATAGAAGAATTCAAAACAAAAATTTCTAATTTCAAAGTTAAGGGTCTAAAATAATTTGACCTACATTACAGACTTCTAGCTTTGAAATATTCTACGTCATTAACATCCTAAACAACTTTACTCCTTTTTCTCTTCGGCGCGAAAATTATTGTCGGACGTGTTTTCCGGTTGTACTCGTTTCGCGTCGTTCAAAGTCGTGTAAATGGCAGGCTTTCGTTGCGATGGTCCTGTAAAGTCAAGAAGTGCAGTCATCATATCATGTCTACGAGTTTTTTTAGTTTCGTTTGCAAGATTCTTGTCCGTCTCATCCCTTTCATACATTTGAAAATGTTTTGGTGCATTTCATGAAATGATCAATGTTCGTGCAGAGCTCACACATGAATTAATATTTAAATCTTTTTGTTTGAGTTTTAGGAGAAAATGAGGCTAATTTTCCATAAGAAAATCACTCTTTTTCTGAAATTAATCATTAATTAGTTTATAATTATGAGGCATAGTAAAGTTGCGTTAAAAGTGTCGTTAATTTTTAATGCGATAGAAATCATATCTGCAAGTCAGCGGTATTCGTCAAACAGTATGTAAATGTAGTGCATACTAAGAAATTCACAATTTGGCATCAATCAGGAGTAATTGTTACCTGCAGAATCGTTAAGAAGTTCTTGTCTTTCTTCGGGAGCAGGTCCTTCTTCATCTTTTTCTCGGTCACCCGTGATGAAGTAAACACCAATGAACGACAACACCGCACTGAAAACACAGTAAAAAGTGGATCAAGAAACGATAGAAAAATGGTGACGCTCTAAGGATAGAGTAAAGATAGAAAATCGTAAATGAATAGATGAGATCGGTATAAGACATTTAAAAAAAATTTCACTGTACTCACCCGAATAAGAACATGAAAATTTCCAGAAATTCAAGTCCATAAAATTCACGATAAAACACAATACCTATAAAAAGAGGAGGCATAAAATTATGAGTAAAAACTTGCGATTTCAACTTTGAAGCCTCAAAAATTAAATAATAATAGCTGCATTTCATTTCACCGTTCAACCTAACATTGAAGACTCCAAAAAATAGGACCGGAATAAAACACAACAAGCACAGGGCATATTGGACCTACCTAATGATAAATATAGAATTGAACAGGGGGGGTCAAGCCTCAGGGTACTAAAGCATAGCCTAGAGAGGGTACTTATCTAAAAAAAATTTTGACTCATACCACCCACCCAAATAAGTACCCGTGTACTTAATGACTTTTCCCTTCTAGACCCTATACCCACCCAAAAAGTACCCGGGTACTTAAGGACTTTTCTCTTCTAGACCCCATACCAACCCAAAAAGTACCCGGGTACTACTTAAGGACTTTTCCTTCTTAGACCCTATACCTACAAAAAATAAATTTATTACTTATTAATCTTTCTCAATTCTACACTCATCAAAATTAAACCCACCCTTATAACTGTTAATTTTAATTTTCCTTTACTATTAGCCCAACTAATAAGCCAGGCGTAATTTACAGTAATACATTCGGGTA
This sequence comes from Clytia hemisphaerica, assembly GCF_902728285.1. Classification (NCBI taxonomy): domain Eukaryota; kingdom Metazoa; phylum Cnidaria; class Hydrozoa; order Leptothecata; family Clytiidae; genus Clytia; species Clytia hemisphaerica. The sequence continues at coordinate 358,926 of NW_027103595.1, read as the reverse complement.
TATTGATTGCCTTATTTTTTAAACATGAAAACAGATGAAAACAATGTAAAAGCACTTTTTCATAATCTTACAAAATCTTAGAACAGTTTTAACAAAAGATCTAGTTTCTGAAATATCTGGAAATATAAAAAGTATAAACCAGAGTAAATTAGCAAAACTAAACATAAAATAAGAAACTAATATAAACTAAATATAAACCAGTTGCAATAGACCCAAGTAAAATTCACTTTAAAAACGAGAATCTGTAACACTTTTAATCTAAAACTCCATTGTTATACTTCATTGAGCTTTGTTGTGAGTGCCCACCCAGAATGTCTTAGAGAAGTTATTATCAGGTCAAAGCATGCAATCAAGCAACCTATTGTGGTAAATAGAAACAAAATAATATAATACGAAAATGGCTAAAAAAACAAGAAAGTTTCTAAACAGGTTTTTTTAATAAAGCTGAATAAAGAAGTAAACCCACAACTATACTGTAATAACGTAAGAAAGCTTTTGAAATAAAAGAAGCCAAGATAGGATATAAATCAGAATTTTTGAGTTTTCTACTTTACCTGGTGGTATCAAAGTGTAAAAATCTGGCCCATGTGACTATTTTGGCAGAATTTAGGTGACATAATCTCCCAATTAGTACCCGGGTACTTATTTGATTAAACAAACTTGGCTCCCCACCCACCCCAAAAAGTACCCAGGTACTTATCAAATTTTTTTTGGAAAAACACCCACCCCACCGGCTATGCTTTAGTACCCTGAGGCTTGACCCCCCCCCTGAATTGAAATAGAAAAGGAAGTAAAATAAGAAACGGCCATGTTTCGAACATTGCTGATACGCAACTTTGTGCAAAAATTTCAGAAAAAACTAATTATGAAATCTCGAAAAAATGCCTAAAAAACGTTTTTTTCCGGCATATTCGGCCGAAAATTTTTCTTTCGAAAATCGGGCTCCGTCACATTTTAGGTATTCCCATTTTGCATCGGTGTCAAAAATTTCATGTAAAAATATAAAGTACAGCTCGAAAAATTCAAGAAAACCTGTTTTTGCGGCGATAATGGGCTGTTCCGGCGATATTAAGAAAGTTCCGGCTTCAGTGTTTTGACAATTGAAACATGCTTGATGGTGGGTATTGTTATTAATAATATTTTTGTGTGAAAAAAAACAACGAAATGTAGGGAAAAAATCTAATGAAAATCTGCAAAAACGGTTATTTCCGGCATATTTCCGACGTTATATTTCCGAAGTTTTAGGCATTGCTAATACGCAGCTTTATACAAAAAAAATCAAACAAAACTTATATTAGATCTCGAGAAAATGCCAAAAAAACGGTTTTCTGGCAAATTTCCGGCAGGAAAATATTTTTTTCGAAAATCGGGCTCCGTCACATTTTGAGCATTACCATTTTACATCATTGTGCAAAAAATCCTGAGATAAGCTTGCATCAGACGGACGGATGGACACAGGTTAATTTAAAGGACCTCTGAGGTAGGTCCAAAAATACCTTTAAAGCAGCTATATTTTGGATGAACTGAAAATACCGTTGATATTAAAAAAATTCAAGAATGAAACGAAATTAACAATATCCCTGCAGCAAATGATAAAATCTCACCACTAAGGATAGCAGACATGGTAAAGAAGACGAAGTTGGTCGGCACCACAACCGTCGTGTCGTGAGAAGCCATCGCTTGATTCAGAAATCTGGAAAAAAGGAGCTTTGTCTTTTCAAAAAGATTAAAGAGACTGATCTTGCCAAAAGTCCAGGCTTTCTTTATACATTAAGGTAGAGCGTCCCCCTGAAGTGAAACCTTCCTTTTAATTGAGAAAACAGAAGGAGATTTTTAATTTTAACTTTTCCAGGGACAAAAAACTTTTTTTTTTCGTAAAAAAATGATGATAATGAAATCCTTATCAAAAGTCTCACCGACTTGACCGACAGCTGTGACTACCATGATGAGAAGCATCAAGTAAAAGATGGGGTATTTGAATTGGTTGTCTCCTTGAAATGATGACGACAACATTGAAGAGACTGCTTTCGCTGAGATCACAGTGAACGAACCTAAACAAAAGTTCAATATTCAATAATAGGACGAAGAATTTTTCTCCTTACACCGATTCAGATTTCGCAAATCAATGACGATGGAAATATTATTTTGTCTCAAATGAAAATGAAATTAAAGAACTTGAAATCTTTGAGATGTGGGGAATACTTATTATGATGGATGAAAAATGTACCTAATATAGCGACTTGTAGAAGAACGGTAACAACTCGACCAGCATTGAACTTGTGATGAAAATACACCAGCAAAATGAACACCGAGATTTCGAGAACCTAAATTTGAAAAAATCAAAGATGAAAAATACCCACGATACTATGAAACTTTTAGGCATAATGAACATACAAAAATTGTTTGAATTGAGTTTGTGGGCATGCATCCTTTGATTTCACGGGGACCTTTTTTTCGCTTTTAAGATTTAGATTAAAAATGTGGGTAAAATTAATTAACAGAATAAGCCTCTTTTTAACCCAAATTAATTCATTTTTCTAGCTTTTTTTTCTCAAAATCAATGATCAAAATGATCAAAATCATGATTTGGATTTTTTTCACTAGGACTAAATTTCACGAAAAAAGTGATTAAAGGAAAACAGAGCACGAATGTTTCAATATGTCAATAGTTGGTGACGATGATTACCAAATAAAGTATGAAGGGTAGATGTTTGGCGTATTCCATGATTTCTTCTGCGTTCAAAATAGTTTCATTCTTTTTGGAAAAATTGATCAACAGAAATGCTCCAACTATGGCCAACGTAATGCCTGAAAAGATGACATGCAAAGATTTGATTTATCAGCAGATCGAAAAGGGAAGATTTTTTAAAACAAAATCAATTTTCAAATTATCTTCTTAAAAAATAGTACATTGCTATTAGTTTCATCCGTCAGACACTGGTCAAATGTGCAAGGTATAAGAACTCCGCCAACAAACTCTATCGTTCCTAGTGTGAGGGAAAGGTGATGATCTTTTAATCAAAAGAGAGCATTTTACCTAAGAAATCTTGATAGCGGACGGTCTCTTTAAGAAACACCACTGCAATGACAGCATTCGCTAAAATAGAACATAATAATTGATGTCTACACCAAGCGAATAAACAAATTTATCAACTAGACAGTGAGGAAAGTAAACGATCTCCTTAATGTCTATTAGGTAATTAGTCATTAGTCAAAGTTATTTCTTTCTTTGTGCAGTTTTGGCCAAAATGAAGCCTCAAGCCTTAACAAAAATGTTATGATATAGAAAGCATGTGACATACCAATAACAGTGGTGGTGCCAAGTGGAGCCACCAGAGAAGCAGGCGCGAAAGCATAAGCTGTGAAGTTGCCCACCTCTCCAATAACCATCAGAATGATGCCACACCTGAAAAGTACAGAAAATTAAGACATCTGCTGAAGAATGAAGAATGGGGCAAAATATCTCTCTGAAAGTATAGTGCGGAAAGGGGCCTGATCCCCCTTCTTGGCATTTTCAAAACCTCTCCCAAGGATTTTGGACAAAAATAGCTAACAAATATATGTGAATTATCTTTAGAGAGAGAAAGCGAAATAATAAACTTCTTTCTTCTTTTTGACTTTCCTTTCATGAAGACCAAATTTCATAACAGTGCTTGAAAATAATCTACAACATATATGTAATCCCTCCTTCTTAAACTATCCTAAGAAAGGGGGGAGGGGTCCGAATTATGGAAAGTACTGAAGGTTCTCCAATCTCCTACTCAAAAAATGAACTTACCACCAAGTAGGACTTTTGACGTAAGATTTGTTGCTTTCTTTCAACATTGTGTGCGAATATTTCTGAAATATATAAAAGGTTAAATCTGTGTTTATAACACAGAAAAGAAAATATAACAGTGAACTTGGCTTTTAAATTTTTACAACTACAAATAGACTTAATGGTCATTACCTGCACGTTCATAGATACACTGATAAGGAGGTTTCCAATAATGGCCAATACCACACCAATGAGCAAACGCTAAAAAAAAAAGATTAATAAAATAAGAACGATATATGATGAAATTGCAGAGGAAATAGAGGTTTGTAAATCTTGAAATTAACGAAAGATTTTATTATTATTGTTAAGAAGAAAAATACCTGATTGGAAGTTTCGGTGACCACATTGGGAGTAATGGTGTTCAAGGTTGTCATCGGTGACAAGATGGTGGTTGGAGTGAAGAATGTGGTTGTGCCATTACCCAACGACATCTTTGAAAGTTGTGTTGTATCGAGTGAAGGAAAATTCTTTCAATGTCTAAGAATAAGAAAACCAAAATCTCTGATTACAAAATAAGACTGTTTGAAATAAAATATTTTCAAACAAATTCAAAAGTGAAAAGTTTCAGAGAAAAACACATGACGTGAATTTTGCAAATAAATCATAAAGTCTTCTGAAGGAATGGTCAATGTCGCGATATTGTTAAAAAACTATAATAAATTATTTCAACTTTCAAAAACAACATTGACGAAGTAAAAATATATCAACACGAAATATTGACGTTTAGGAATTTGAGCAAAAATTATTTTCACATCTCCTACAAAGAGCTTTTTCAACTCAAGCTCGTTGGAGATGAGTCCCAAATGAGTTTTATTGTATTAAAAAACTCCCTATTTCTTTCAAAATGTCAGAAGGTTTTCTAAATAATTGATGATAAAACGTTCTCTTTCCTGTGCAGGAAAAATTGAAGAAAATGAAAAAGTGTTAAGGAATATATTAAAATCCTTTGAACAAAAAATACATCTGCTGACGAAAAAATTCCTCTATAAATAAGAAACGGCGCCTAAACAAACAGGTCACAAGGAAGATTTTCATACTTCTTGCATTACATTAACTTTTCTCTTATTTTGATCCTGTGCATCACACACCACCCTCACTATCAGACCATCAAACAACTTTTGAACACATACTGAACATCATTAAAAATCAATTAAATCATAATTATAGAGAGCAGACCAACTCTACTAATCTCTGACCTGTAATAAGGAGTGTCATAATTCAAAGTACACGTTTTTCTTTTCAGAACATCCAAATTTTTTTAAGCCTTCGGATTTCTTAACTTTTTGAGTTTTAAGCCTAAAAAAGTTCTTAGCATATTCTTATTTGGATCATATTGTGAGTATTTTTGGCCATCGAAGCCTTATGTTCTTATATAGTTTGTTCTTGTAAAAAAACGTGTATTTTAAAATCTGCTTACCAATAAAGATTTCGAATAAAATGCAGTTTCTTCCTTGAAGAACTCTTATGAAGAGTGAAAAAAAGAAGAAATGTTATTGCTGAATCTTCAAAGATATTTGTTTATCAAAGCCAAATAGTAATTCACTTTTATATTTACTTTAGCATTTTCCGTTTTTTTTAAATGAGTTAAGACAAAAAACCTCCGTTTTTTATAAGAATAACTTCTATAAGAATATCAGGATGAGATTTCAGAGAATGCTCACCCTCAGCGAAAGTACACTATTCTTATAAAAAAAGCGTATATTAAGAAGAGCAAGAAAGGTTTTCTTATTCCCAATAACACGGGTTACATCTTATTAAAGTCTATTTGCCCATAGCTTAAAAGAAAGAGGTATGTTGTAAGGATACTCTCGAGTTATTTTTTATCTTCAGTTTCAAAAAACATCTGGCATTATTTTTCATATATTATTTGAAGCATTCTTAAAAAAGGCAAAGTTAACGAAACATAGTGCAGAATTGAGGCGAAATGAAATATTTATCCCATAATGTTCTTATTCAAAAGGAATGCACAAATCTTCTGAGGACTTTATTAATATACAAATCCATAACTTTTAAACTAATAAGATTACACGTCTGAAAGAAAAGACCATGTCTCTGTCTTTGTGCAGCTATTTCAGAAAAAATTAATGAAACAATTCCGCAATTGTCAAAAAAACCATATATTTAGGCAGTTTTACCCCAATTTGCAAAAAAGAAAATTTCTCTCCCAAAAATCAGGCTCCGTCACATTTTGGCTAACGAGTCAATCCCGAGAAAAGCTGGTATTGGACTGTGTGGAAATACTTCAGGGAAATCAAAATCAATCGGGTATGGGAATGCGTCTATAACTGCTATTGTGGAATAGAAATCCCTACAATATCAAATTAAAGAGGGTAACTTTTTTCTAGTACACCCAGTAGATGCTCTTTGAGAGCTTTACATTTTTAAAAGTGTCTGAGGTACCGGTAGACCCAGTAAAAAGTCTTCCTCCTTGAAGTGAAAATTTTTGAGGTTCTATGAACTGTCCATTTTTTATGGCGCGTCGAATTACTTTTTATTACCAACTTTTTTTTTCGCCACCAACTTTTGTTTTTTGACACCAACTTTTTTCTTTCGACACCAACTTTTGTTTGTTGACACCAACTTTTTTTTTTCGACAATAACTTTTGTTTTTTGACATCAATTTTTTTTTCTAATACCAACTTTTCATTTCTTGCGACCAGCTTCATGTTTTTCATACCATCTTTTTTTTTCTGACACCAACTTTTTTTCCAACACCAACTTTTTTTCCGATACCAACTTTTTTTCGAGACCCGGATACGAAACTTCTTTTTTACGAAGTCAACCTTTTTGGTTATTGTCTCGCCCACCCAACCTGATTAATATAATGTGTGTTTGGGGCTTTAACAGAATAGATGATCGACAATGATGTAGTAAAGCCCGAAGTGCTAGATGGCGTGATTTTGCTGAAAAGTGTGTCGAAGTTAGATAGGAAATCCTATCTAAGTCACGTGACATTATAATAGAATTTCAGTGCTTGACCAATCAGAAGCTTTGCGGATTTTCGGAAACAATAGCAGAAATATCTTTTCCGATGTTCACTTTTTTTTGCTTGGAAGAGCTTAAAGCACTCCGAAATAACAGAAATCTGTTATCGGATGCGCATCATGTGCATGTATTTACTACCGATATGTATATAAACTTAAAGGCCTTTTTACACTTTGTTAAGTAATCAAATCAACGTTAGCAAGTAATCGAGACAAGAGTTAGTATCGGAAAATAAAAGTTGGTAGGAAAGGAAGGAAAAAAATGGTATCTAAAAAAGGTGTGATATCGAAAAAAAAAAATTGGTTTCGAGAAAAAAAAGTTGGTGTCGAAAAAAAAAGTTGGTGTCGAAAAAAAAAAAGTTGGTGTCGAAAAAAAAAGTTGGTTCGTCAAAAAAAAAGTTGGTGTCAAAAAAAAAGTGGGTTGTCAAAAAAAAAAGTGGGCAAAAAAAAAGTTGGTGTCAAAAAAAAAAAGTTGGTGTCAAAAAAAAAAAGTTGGTGTCAAAAAAAAAAAGTTGGTGTCAAAAAAAAAAGTTGGTGTCAAAAAAAAAAAGTTGGTGTCAAAAAAAAAAAGTTGGTGTCAAAAAAAAAAGTTGGTAAGAAAAAGTAATTCGGCGCGCCATAATTTTTCGCCCTGTTTTGACTTTTTTGAAAAGTAATATTTTTAAGCATTTAGGCCATAACTTTTGATGTAGATAACCGAATTTGACAAACAACCCCTCAAAATTTAAGTTTATCCTTCATCTTTCCAATGCAAAATGGTTGATTCTTTAACAGTTCATAGAAATCGAGAATCGAATTTTGCTTCCAAGAGGGGGACTTCTTTCTGGGACACCCGGCCATAGTGTGGAAAGGAGTCTGATCCCCCCTTCTTGGCATCCCCCAAACCTATAAAAATGCCTATCCCCCAAGGATTTTAGACTCCTCTTCCATGCTATCCCCCCTTTTTCATAAAAATCCCCTTTTTCTAATCCCCTCTTCTTCATTTTTTGGAAGGTGCCACCCTTAAGAAAGGGGAGGGGGTCCGAACTATAGTGTTGTAAAAACATGAAAAAAGTTAAAAGTGGTACCAAGTATCTAAATTTTGGAGACATTAGAACTTTTCGAGCTCAAAACAGCACAGTGTCAGTGAGCTGGAGTTTTTATGATTTGCTTCACTCATTGGTCATTTGAAGTAAAAAGATGACACTTTCTTTAGAAAAAAATGCATAGTAAAATCAACTTCGCAGGAAAAATTGAGTAAATCACCTGGGTGGGAAAAGTACATTTCACACCTTATTAAGTGCATGATCCTCCCACCAAGGTAAATTTCATTCCAAGGTGTGAAACTTTCCCCACTCAAGTGATTTACTCAAGCTTTCCTGGCTAGAAAAAAGTCTTGAGTAGTTCTTAATTTTCCTCTTTGTGCCCAAGAAATATGGTGTTTTAGAGTTCTTGAAGACTTAAAATGTTCTTGGCTTGTTCTTAATATTTTGGGCACTAGCCTAATGTTTTTTTAGTTCGTTCTCATGAAAAAACGTGTATAAGAAGTAAACCCTTTCATAGAGAGAAGTTGACATAAACAAGAGTAAGAAGTTACAAGTGGTGCAGAGATAAACTTGTCCTAGGGGATGCCAGTGTTTTTTGTATGAAGCCAATTGTAAAATAACATATTTCCATCTAGTAAAGCATTTTCTATCCTTTTAAAAAGAGAATTTTTCGGGATTTTGATCTTTTTATGAATATCTTGATTGAAATTCTTTATGAGATAGAAAGTAAAGGGTATACTATGACCTTTTTTTGTGCACAATATCCTTTGTATGAATGTTTTTATATTCACAACACTTATAAGCGTATGAAGGCTCAGATTTGCAGATATCCTAAGCAAAATATAAGCATACACCAGAATTCTTCTCTGTTCTAACGCACAGTACAATGCGATTACACTTCCTTGATTCAAAAAGTTTTGGAAGTGGTAATACAGGATGTTGTATTTTTAAAAGAAGCGTTTTTAGTTACATTTTCAGATTGTTTCTACTCCTCAACAGTTCCCTTTAAGTTATAATTCAGCCTAAGAGTATATGCCACTTTATTAGTAACAGAGTTTCTCGAAAAAAGTTTACTTCTATAAGTTAAAAAAAATTGTGTGCGTATCATCATAAAATCTAAATATTAAAATCTAAATTATGTGATATATTTGTGGATCTCTAATGCGTTGTTTCACAAAATATTTTCAGATCATCCCTTAAAGAGCAAAAATTTGTGTGCTTTTTGTAACAAATGTTACGGGAAATATTTAGTCGCATTATTGCGAATCTTGTTTACATTTGGTTTGAATTTGGTGCCAAAAAAGCCATTGATAAGGTTAGACAATCAGATTTGCACACTTTCAATCAAAACAAAAATATCACGTGACTTCAACAATTGTTCCACAGCCAATAGAATTCAGTGACAGGATCTTGTATCTTCATTAAAATGTTTGAAATACAGCTCACAGGTCAACAGGTCACATGTCATAGACACAGGTCCTACAAACTTCAGACTAGAAAACTGTAACACACTAGTAACATATGATTCAAAACATGTTCCTATTTAGAGGATTTCAAGGACAAACCAAGAACCCCAAATATTATTGACAAAGTGACACTTAAATTATGAAAATAATGACATCATCACAAAATACGAGGTGTGTACACCAATTTACAACACAATGTTTTTTCATGCTCAATAGGAAGCTGACGCTACAAGTGGATATAGATTGACATGTCATGTTTTGAAAACAGTAAATGCTCCAAGAGATGGTAAAGGCCAGGGCAAACCAGTCCAACATTGCATGCAACATGATTTTTTAATGTTGGATGAAATGTTGTATGGAAAAACTCATGTTAGATGAAGTGAAAGGGACTTCTTTAAAAAACCATTGGAACGATAATTAGTTCATTTTCATTCTATCAAAACAAAATGGCGGCAGAGAAACGAAATAACATTCTGATAAATAACGAGATTGCTCACGGGAATTTCTAACCCGCGCGAGCAAACCCGCACCTGTCAATCATTTTTTGTACCTGTCAATCATTTTTTGCACCTGTCAATCATTTTTTAGACCTGTCAATCATTTTTAGCAGCATATTCCAGTCACTTGTGGTTCTGAAAAAGGTGTTTGTAAGAGAGCAAAAAAGGACAAAAGTCGATTTTTATGTATTTTTTTTAATTGAAAGTTTTGGAATACTGGATTTTCAAGAGAAGGGAAAGTCACGACGCTTGCCTCTCCAGCCGCTAACCAACCTGATCCATTTTGAAGTACAGTACTTGATGACAAAGTCAAACTGAAGTGACATTACTTAGAAAATTTTTGTTTCTTAGAATTCTGACGAGAATTTTCAAAAATATCAATAAGAGCTCATAAAACCAGAAAAAGATTGGTCAATGCTGACAAAATAACACATACTATAACGCTCCGTTTAGGATTCTAACCCTCAAAAAATTGCCTCGACAGACGGCTGTTCCACGCGTTATCCACTCGGCCACGCAGATATTAAAATATCTGTAACACTGATTAATCATCCTATATCTTTATTTGCCATAACCTGTATAATTTTACCCTCTCAAGGTATTAACTTCTTAAAGAAATGATTTTATGATTATTTCCAACATATAAGAGCCGATCAATAAACGCAATTTTCAGGACTCTTTAGTTGAAGAGTGACTCTTATTCCAATCCCATTCCAGTCTATGAAATTAGAAATTTTCATCTGAGGGGTTATTTAGGACACTCTCCAATCTCCTTTAAAGTCTCAAAAGACTGAAAAAAGGAGCTTGTTCTTGCATAAAGTCATAGTGTCCCTCCCCCCCCCCTTTATAAAGGGGGGGGGAATCAATTTTTCCAGTTTTGAATGGGTGAGGGGGGAAAATGAAAATTTGAATAGTAAAGGGGGGAAAAAAAGAGGGGGGAAAACATCGATAGTTGGCAAATTTGGTGGGGGGAAGTGTGAAATCACTTCAATTTTATCTCAGCAACCAAGGTCAGTCCACATGATATCATGTGATTATCATGATTGAAAATTAACCAATTTTCGTTCTATTTTGTCTAGTATTCCTTTTGCAGCAAAATTTTACGTCTGTGTCAGGTTGAAATTTATACGGGTATATGGGGGGAAATGATATTTTCAGAATTTTCTGGGGGGAAAGCAAAAAAGAGGGGGGAAACTAAAAAACTGAAAAGTCATAGGGGGAAAAAAAAGAGGGGGGAGATTTAAAAAAATCAAGAATTTGGTGGGGGGAACAAACCCTGGAGGACACTATGAAAGTACCCATACAGCATACAGTACCCATACAGCAGACAGAGAGTATAATACGCGCGGCGATTAAATACGATCGCGCAGAATAATGCGGGTCAAAAAATTCCCGTGAGCAATCTCGTTCTTTATCAAAAAGTAAGAAATAATGGTGGTGTTCTTCAATGAGTTGGTCGATTCAGACGCTGAAAAACCAATTAGAGGAGAAACTAGAGAGTGGATTAAGGGAAGAGAGCAAAAGGGATATTGTTTTCTCTTCCAAAGGCAAAGCCTCTTTTGCTTCTCTCTGATATTATTGTTCAAATGCTTTCCCTTTTAAGGGATTGGTCATCTTCATCACTGCTGAGAGAAGACATTTTTAAAAATTTTTCCCAGAGTACTGCTCTGGTCTGCTGTAATGTTTTGATCGATTACGAACACATCAAAACAATCACATCGAAACATTCCATTGTCAAATTCGAAAGTTTTTAAAACATTCCATTGTCAATTTCGAACATTTTTAAAACATACCATTATCAAATTCGAACGTTTCACTGTTCGAGATTTGCAGCTCTTTGACATGTTGGATTGAAAGTACCACCAAACCAATCCAACACGAAAAATTACACAATTCAAAGAGAGAGCTTCTTTGATCTCCCCGCAAATGTTGGATGAAATGTTTGATGGCAATCAAACTTCATCCAACACCGTCCAACACTATTTTTTCTTCTTTTTTTGAATTTGGAAATTCTGCAATTGATAAAATCGGACACAAGAACACAGAGAACACAAGATTTGGATTTGGGAATTCTGTAATTGATAAAATCGGACACAAGAACACAGAGAACACAAGATTTGGATTTGGGAACTCTGTAATTGATAAAATCGGACACAAGAACACAGAGAACACAAGATTTGGATTTGGAAATTCTGCAATTGATAAAATCGGACACAAGAACACAGAGAACACAAGATTTGGATTTGAAATTCTGTAATTGATAAAATCGGACACAAGAACACAGAGAACACAACATTGGATTTGGGAATTCTGTAATTGATAAAATCGGACACAAGAACACAGAGAACACAAGATTCAGTCTTACTATTTTGAAATTTATTTTTCCACACAAGATTTGGATTTGTAATTGATAAAATCGGACACAAAAACACAGAGAACACAAGATTTGGATTTGAAATTCTGTAATTGATAAAATCGGACACAAGAACACAGAGAACACAAGATTTGGATTTGAAATTCTGCAATTGATAAAATCGGACACAAGAACACGGAGAACACAAGATTCAGTACCATTTTATTTAAAATTTATTTTTGCCATCGCGGACACAAGAACACGGAGAACACAAGATTTGGATTTGAATTCTGAAATTTATCAACTTTGAATTAGAATACGGAATTAAATAGCCTGAATCTTCGATAATAAATAGCCTGGATTTTTGAAAAAATGGATAGCCAATGAGATTCGAGCTTTACTTCTTCACCACTACTGTTTGGATGAAATGTTGGACTGGTTTGCCTTGGCCTTAACATCTTTTTAACAAAAATACAAAGGGGATAAAAATATTTGAATATTTATAAAATTTAATCCTTTTGGTGCTGTTTTCATCAATTCTGTTATCATACCCAAGGTGATGCAGGAGATATAATGGGATATGATAAAGTAATTGTGTAGTAGCTATTTCCGTGACTCTGTTTAAAAGGTGAGATTAATATTTTTATCTAACACATGTACTTTGTATATGACATATGTAAAATATATATAACATTGAAAAGATAACTCTTATTTTATTACATGCGGATATAAGTGTAATATATGATGCAAGTATTACAGGTCTGTGTTATACATGACACATAATACAGAAGCATGTGGTAAGCACGTGGATAGATTTTGACCTTTAAAAAGGTTTTAGATGAATAAAATACCTTTGGTATGATATTTTTGACATTTAAAAGAAGTATTGAAACTAACTTGAAAGTAAGAAAGAACAATGGAGAACCAAATTTGGCAATGCATAATTATTACGAACGGCCGCGGAAGTTTGAGTGACGCAAAAATTGCACGATAAACAAGGGGCTAGAAAATGCCCACTAAAAATTCGAACTAGGAATTTATTGAATATTTCACTAATGAAGCATCAAACTTTTTGTTTTTTGTGTTTTATGTTATTATTATAAATTCATACTTTTTAAATACTACTTTTTGTAAGTCAAAGGACAATTAAAGTAAATTTAAAATGATTGGGTGGATATTGGTCGGATGGGCGTTTTGCAAGTTCCAAGATCAGAATTTAGAGGAGACTAAAGACACGGGCGTTTTGGAATGTATATAATCTATGTATATAAATGGACAAAATCTGAATTTTGAATCAGAATCCACATAGAATTTTGCATAAAATTGACCAAGCTTCCAAGATTTTTTTCCGGGAAAACTTGAGGAAAATTGTCTGTTTTGAGCTCACACAAACGAAAATTGCTTTCATTTCTTTCTAAGGCCACAATCACAACATAACTTGTTTTCATATTGACCAACCAACTAATAATTTTTCTTAATTTTCCAATTATTTTGAGTTAGGAAGTCACAAAATTGTCGAAATTTTATCCAATTTTATGCAATTCCATCCTTTGCTTCATCTGACATCTTTACCTCAATCGCACATTTCATTGTTTTTAGGCAATTACTTTTTTATTTTCTGGTTTACGGACATTCGAAGATGATCTTTTGGACCGGAGGATGGAAAAAAATAAAAATAAAATTGCTCTTTTCAAACTTTAATGTTGGAAAAAATTAAAAAAATATGTTTTGAGAAAACTTACATACATTATAAAGAACGTTTTTAGTAGGGAAATTGTGTTCAAGTTATTAAAGACCTGGACACTGACCCTTTTACTTACCCTTCTTGCTTTTATAAAATGTAATTTTCTGTAAAGTTTCCTCTTTATGGCTGTTCAGTACAAGGTCGGAAGAGCATAAATAAATAAACTATTTGTAAAATCCAATTTTATTTTTATTTTATTTTTGCAAAAAAAAACGTTGGCGATTCCGTAAACCAGAAAATAAAAAAGTAATTGCCTTACGGAAGAATTCAATTTAAAAATATAAGTATAACGGAGATAATATCCATTCCAACCCTTTCCTACTGTGAAGTCGAGTAACTTGCATCAGTGGAGGCACAGCACTCACATGTATGACCTGACTGGTCATTAAAATACAAAGTTAAATCAAAACAAACCTGATTTAATTGTAAAATGTATATCTTCTTATCATAAAGTGATGTCATGCATAATTACAGTGCGGCTGGAACTTGATATTCAAGGATTAGAAAAAGCTATACCTGTCACTTTTTTTCTTTAAAGAATCAACAAGCCATCAACGTTGATAAATTCTACACATTTCCTCATCAGAAACTTTTAAAATTATCTTATGAATTTCCTGAAGTTGTTTCAAAATTAACCAATCGGTTATCGAAATTCCTGCTCCCAGTTCTTTTCCAAAATTTGTAAAATAGCTATGTTGGCAAAAAAACTTTTCCGGGGGTTTGAGGAAAAAACAGAACTGCTATCATTTTTTTTTATTTACACATAATATTTAAATTTATGCTATGACATGCTGAAAATAAATAAGTAAATAATATTAATTATACTATTTGTACATATTCAGAAAATAATCCGCTTACAAATTGAGATAGTTTATCATTATAACAACCCCGTAGTTGGATCATTCTATTGTGGGCGCAAAATAAGGTGGAACTAAGTAGCACCGCCCTCGGCCATGATTGCCACCTCATCTCTTTTCGCCTGCGCGAGAGCATGAGCTAATTATTTTTTTCTCAAGCAATAAAGGGGAAAACAAAAGTGATCAATATTCTTTGAAAAAAGACTTCAGAGAAAAACACATTGACAAAAAGATGTATTTTGTGGTTGAGATGAAGAAGAAAGAAAGATGAAGATGAAAAACTTTAATTTCGATCTTTAAGCTAAAGAGGGTGCGGGATTTGGGTTAGCGTGTAGAGGCAGGCAGGCTGGACACAGATTAACGGTCGGTTTGGAACACGCACACAATAATATGTATTGAAGTTGATTGATGTATTGTGTTGACAGAGCTCAAACTAAAAAGTACAAAATGAAAATAATAAATAATTTGAACTAAAATGAAAAATCCTTGACTAAATGACAAAATATCCTAGATATCCTCAAAATGCTCGTGATAAACCTCTAAAATCTCTCAAAATGTGAACAAATCATAGAGACAAAATGACAAGAAAACATGACTGAAATGAGCTAATTCCAAAGGAAATTTTAGGTAAATTCTATAATTGAAAATTGTACTGAAAATCCTATGGTTATCCTAACTTAAAGAGAGGCACTGAGAACCAAAATCCTAGACAAAACCACAGAAAAACAAAAGAACCAAAACTCACCGGCTGGCCTATGAGTGTGTGCTGTGAAATGCCATGCCAATAATTCAGTGAAAATTGATGAATTGAAACTTGAAATTCATTGACTTAAATTCCAAATTTGTAAATTAAAAATAGTGACTTTCTCTGACTTCCCTCGCATACATCCTTCTACAAAGGTGTTCTGTCAGAAATGTGAAAATCAGAAAACGTGAAAACTCTCTGATCAAAATTGAAACAATTAAAAATGCGTAAAAAGATAATTGCTTTATGCTAATTATAAGAAAATATGTTTTCTCTAAGAAATATGCGATCTTTTTATAAGATCAAAGTTCATTAACACGAAGTTAAAATGATTTTGTCCATTTTATAAGCACAAACATTACACTCCCCCCAATGGGAAAATCATTTTGAACAAGCCAAGTCAACATACAATGCCATTTGACCAAGTTGAGTCATTACGTCAGACTCGTCAACATGATGAATAATAACCAAACCTCGAACTGCTCGTTTGGTTTCACGAAATACGTTCTCTGTCACGTTTTTGTATCGTATGGTGGCTTTACGTGCAACACCGTCGGTACTGTATTCAAGATTAGTAACTTGACCATACGTATAATCCTTTGATATTGCTGAATCAGTTTTCGTAAAGATGACAACATCTCCAACGTTGATGCTATCTGTTTGGTACCATTTTTGTTGCTTCATCAATTTTGGAACGTGGGTAATAAGCCAAATCTCGAACCAAGACTGATAGATCTGCTCATTTGCTTGTAAGATTTTTGATGGATTGTCGGTGTATATCACGTTTCCTTCAGGACTTCTATCATTGTTTCTTCCTAGTAACAATCTATTTGGAGTTATCAAGTCCATGCATTCGAAATCACCAACGATGTTACCAAGGGCGAGTGGTAGGTTATTGATCGTATTTGCCATTGTCGCAGATAACGTTTCCCACTGTAGGAGAGACAATTTTTCCTTGTGAGCGATCTTCTCGATAGATGCATTGATTTCACGTATCTTCCTTTCCACTTTCCCATGCATATAGTGTCCCTGTACAGGACAGACTTGAAATTCGACTTTGTGAAGCTTCATCAGGTTTGATTGGACATCTCGAAGGTTGAGGTTCATCTCTTTGCATGCTTTAACCAACTGACTCCCTTCATCACAAAGGAGCTTTTTTGGAAATCCTCTGTCACATGCAAATCTTGTGAATGCCATGATGAATGATGTTGCTGAATAGTCATCCATTGTTTTGATGCTGACTGCCGAAGTTGAGCAACAACACAAAACTACGAGCCAGATTTTGATAGTCTTCCTTTTGTTTTGTGGTTGATAAGCCAGGTAAGGTCCTGATAGGTCGATTTGTGAGTAAAAGAAAGCTGGTGCTATGGTGAGATTATATGGTGGAACTGGTCCCATTGCGATTTCGACTGTACGTTTCATCAGGTATCTGCACCGTTGACATGAATCACGAACTTGCTTGACGAGACTTCTGCCATCAATGATGTACACTTTCTGTAGAACAAATCGATGAGTAGTTTCAACACCAGAATGACGTGCAGTAGAGTGGTTCCAGTGAATGTCCATGACAATACTGTATGATACAGGAGAGTACCTATCTAAAACAGGCACACAGAAGGTTGATGAGCTCAAGTCTTTCATGACTTTGGTGAATCTTCCCACGATTGAGATGCTTTGATCAGGAAGTATACGACCAGAATACTGGAGTGTTCCATTTTGTTCTCTTGCGATATTTTCGTACTTTGATCTGTTGGTGAACTTCTTGATTTCAGATGTTCCTTTCTGAAAATAGTACTGCTCTGCTGATGATAACTCCTCTTCAGATAATTCCCCATTAAGCTTTGGTTTTGCTTTGCGAAGATTGTTGCAGTAGCCTAAGATGTATGCCATGATTCGGATGAATTGATGGAATGAATGGTGATTTGGATCAAGATGTAGGAAGAGAACTCGTATCTCTTCTTTATTTTGTCACTGTTGAGACTGACGTGCACTTCAATGTTCTTGCAGATTTGGGTTTCCTTATTGACTTCGGATAACTCTTTGTTGGACAATGTGATTTCTTCAACACGCTTTGCTGGGAATTGACTCTTTTCTTGTTTCATCCAATCGAAGCCATTGATCCAGAATGATTCTTGACTGACATCATTCAAAGTTGCTCTTTTCCTGGTTCCTATATCTGCAATCATGTCACTGGATTTTACGTGCAACCAGTCATCTTTGCTTGTGAATCGATTGATCTCAATGACACGACTTCTGACCCATTGTTTGAGCACTTTTTGATCGTTGGTTATCCAATACAGGGATATTTGGCTGTCTGTAAACTTTGTGCGATCGTTGAACAACTTCTCCAGTGTGGGTAGCCATTAGAGATGCATAAAGTTCAGCACGTGGTAATGTCATGTCTTTTGGTACGAGTTTGGTTCTTGAAAATGATAACTGGCAAGAATAATGACCATTCTTGCGGAGAAATCGAACGTATATGCATACACAGATCAATGTTTTACTTGCATCTCCGAAATCCAACGTTTCGATGTCAAGCGATACAGCATCGATAGGAACGATGGCACGTTTGAATTTGATGTTTCCAAGTTCTTGCATCATCTCGAAGTGTGATATCCAAATTGGTCGTAGGCTATCTGGTATGGCATCTTCCCAAGTCAATTGAAGATTGGATAACTCTCGTAGATCGAATTTCATAGCAGCGATAAGTGGTGATAGCTTGCCAGTAATGTCGAAAGCTTCAGCCAACTTTGATGCACAGTGGCGACGTGTGAGTACTTCTGGGATGATATTGGTTGCAGCTGGACATTTCTTTCCTCTTCTCTTTGGTGAGAAGTTCAGTTCTGAGATTGAGATCGAAACTTCATCAGACTTTGAGTACCATTTCATACCACCGACTGCCACTGATACTCCATCGTCAGTGAGGTGTGATGGTGGATCTGCGCCGGATAAGGTGATTCCTTTGAGCTTGAAGCCTCCTTTGGATGTGATAACTTCTAACTCGTCTGCTCGTTTGCATGCTTCCTCTGTGTTGATGTCGCCAGAAATACAGTCGTCGACGTACACATCCTCCTGAAGAATTCGATTGGCAGCTGGATATTGATCTTTGAAGGTTTCGGAAACTTGACGCAATCCACGTTCAGCCTGGTTACCGCTGGAACGTATTCCGTAGATCAGTGTCTTGATTATTTTCTCTCTGGGAATCATTGACGGGTCGAGTTCATCTTGCCATATGTAGCGTTGCAACTTCCAATGCGTTGGGTCGAGCTTAACAGTGTTGTACATTTTACTGACGTCACTGTGTAAACCAATTTCATGGATGGACCATCTGATCATCATCTCCTGAAGTTTGTTCAAATTGTTTGTTCCCTTGGCTAGCAAATCGTTGAGACTGAATCCTGATTGGGTTGGTTGTGACGCATCAAAAACAATGCGACATGGAGTGCTGAGTGATGATAACTTCCACACTGCTCGCCAGGGTATGAAGTTTTGGACGGTACTGGATTTGAGCATCTGTTGTTGGTCAGCTGGTAGATTATGAACATAATCAACAAAACCAAGATCTTGAAGTTTCTTCTCTGACGCAATGATGTCATGCTTGTCTTGTTGATTCTCGATTTTGTTTAACTTCTTAATTTGCTGCTGGTACACTTTTATAGCAATGTCCTTGTTTGGGCTGAGTCTGATGCTTGGATCCTGAAGCAAGGGTAAGGTTGCTGTCACAGTGTTGGTATTGAGGTCGAGTTTGACTGATTCATTAATCAGCTCCTGCTCTGCTTCCTCCCTGATGCTGATATCTTGTTGATGGTCAGAACTTTTGCAGGTCGAGCAGGATCTGCACTTGATGCATCTATATGTAATCTCTGATCCTGTTGATTCTGAGAGCTCGAAACGCCTGTCTTTGCTGAGTAAGGATAGTATCTTAACATCTGGGTCGACTTGGACTCCTCCTCTTGCGATGAGGTATTGATGATTGAAGAAACTCAACATCTGGTTATGACTGAAGAATGATTGGTGTATCTTTGTGAAGATGTGATGTGGGCCTCCGATCACTCCACGTCCTCCATTGGCGTTTTTGAATGCGGATTGATAGATACCAAGTCCTGATGGTAGCTGGTAAATGAGCTTGGGATGATAACGTAAATACTTGACACCCAACATCAGGTGAGTGTCTCCTCCAACGACGTGAGCTGGTTTAGGAAGTGTGACATCTGATATGCCACTTGAGCTGAATGATTGCTGAATATCCTCCATGACTTGATCCAATGGGTAATGAGGAAATGTTGCTGTGATCGACTTGATACAGATGCCGGAAACCAAGGCTTGATCTCCGTCACACAATGGTAGTTGTAAACTGTAGGTACCAAGTGTTGATAAGGTTGTTGATTCACCAACACCACCAATTTTGATCGGTGTGGATGATATCTGGGTTGCATGGTTACCAAGTTTGGCGATTGCTGACTCCTTGATGATTAGATCACTGCAACCATTGTCGTAGAACACGTTGATTCGTTGGTCATTGACGACGATTGTTTGAAGTAGGTAGATTCCTCTCTCATTGACAGAATCTTCCTTGGGTGATGTCTCGTGGTTCGATAGGAATGATGCATGGAAGGCGATGCAAATCTCCTTGGCATGGGTTGGAAGTTGGTTATTCTTCATACAACGCTGCTTGAATATCTCCAGCAGATCTTGGTTGTCTTGAGTGGATTTGTGTTCCTCGCATACTAGCACATGCTTTCGAACTTGGTTCCCCTGATGTGATGGGTGTGAGCAAGTGAAGTGGCGTTGACACTGACCATTCTTGTGACGTCCTGATGAGGCATCTGCTCCGGGATATAAACATTGATAGCAATATCCTTTCTTCTTGAGTAGTGCAAGTCTGTTTGCTGGTGTCAGCTCGGCGAATGCTTTGCATGTGAAGTACTGAAGTAATCGAGAATGTCCTGGTCCATTTGTGGAGACGTGATCATCTGATCCATCAGGGGTGTTGCAGATTGAACACAACAATTCTTTTGAGTCGGCTGAATATCCCCCATGTCTGGGACCGTTCTTGTCCTTCTGTGGTGGATCAGTCCTCTTCTTCTGAGGGTTGTTGGTGTGAATCACTAGTTTCTGTTGTTGAAGTCGTTGTTCTTTCTCCAAGAATTTGATGAAGCGAAGCCAGGTGGTTTTGGGTGAAAGGACTTCGTCAGAGATCGATGATAACCAACGGGTTAAACGACTATCTCCAATCAGGTTGTAGATACGATTCAGGCCATCTCCATAAAATAAAGACTCTTCAAGATGGTGTTCCTCTGCTAGTCGCATCAGTTCTTTGATGATGTTGATAATTGATGTTGTAGCTTGGATGAGTTTTTCGGGGTCCTTGATACGATACAGTGGGTCTTTATCACTCAGCATTTGGAGTTTCTTTGTGAGAAGACATCTGGTATCTCCATAGGCTGCTTTGAGGGCTGTCCATATCTCGTCTATGCCTGGGATGTTTTTGACTAATGACAGAGCTGGTCCTCGAAGGAAATTGTTTTTGAGAAGGTCTGGTAGCAGCTTTGTTGGTGTTGTCCTGTAGATGGATTTTGTTGAATGTCGATTGAAAGGTGTAAATGTCGGTCTCTGAAGCATAACCAGCAAATTTTTCCAATTTGATGTTCAATTTTGATTCATCAAACGAGCGTTGTTTGTAGATGTCTCTCTCATCGACTTCAGTTTTCAAAAGTTTCAGGTAATCAGAGAAACTCTTGGTCAGTTCTGTGTAGCTTTTTCCAACTTTAGTAATATCAGTGACTAAAGTCTTGTCAGTAACATGAGTTTGTAATAATTGTTCGTATTTGTTAGAAACCTCTTTTATCTCAGTGTTCATATTAGAGGAATCCTTTTCCATTTGAACGAGCTGAACGTCGGTTTTCGTATCGAGTTCAACAGTAAGCTTGCAATTGATCTCCTCGATTTTGCGTTTGAGATCGGCCACGGTGAATTTCATGGCGGTTATTTTGGCGTCATCATCTTGGTTAGCACGTTTGATACGAAGTTGTTCGAGTTTGAAATTCCACTCTTTCGCTTCCTTGAAATAGGCTTTAATTGAGTTTAGGGTGATCGTTAACGATCTATTAACTAATAGTGCGACAAACTTCTCATCCTGAATTTCACTATCCATCAGATGTTTACGGTGTTGTCGAAGAGTGTTGCGATGTTCAACCAATTCGTTGACGGCGATGTCAACATCTTTGGTCGCACAGGAATGGACGGGTGTTTCGTCTATGATGTCATTGACATGTTCAATTGTCAATTCGATTTGAGATTGAGCTTCCATCGTTGAGTGATGTTGCTTGATTGATTGATTCGGTTCAGACGGCTTTGAAGGCTGGTCTGAGTTGATCCGAGTTGAGGGTGATTGATCCTGTTGATGTGGAACTTTCCTTCCAGTCAAATCATACGTCCGATAGTCGAAGCGAGAAATGTTCCGTCGGGGTCGTTCTGACATGCGATTGGGATGGTAAAGGTGTCCGTTTGAATGTAGAGGCAGGCAGGCTGGACACAGATTAACGGTCGGTTTGGAACACGCACACAATAATATGTATTGAAGTTGATTGATGTATTGTGTTGACAGAGTTCAAACTAAAAAGTACAAAATGAAAATAATAAATAATTTGAACTAAGATGAAAAATCCTTGACTAAATGACAAAATATCCTAGATATCCTCAAAATGCTCGTGATAAACCTCTAAAATCTCTCAAAATGTGAACAAATCATAGAGACAAAATGACAAGAAAACATGACTGAAATGAGCTAATTCCAAAGGAAATTTTAGGTAAATTCTATAATTGAAAATTGTACTGAAAATCCTATGGTTATCCTAACTTAAAGAGAGGCACTGAGAACCAAAATCCTAGACAAAACCACAGAAAAACAAAAGAACCAAAACTCACCGGCTGGCCTATGAGTGTGTGCTGTGAAATGCCATGCCAATAATTCAGTGAAAATTGATGAATTGAAACTTGAAATTCATTGACTTAAATTCCAAATTTGTAAATTAAAAATAGTGACTTTCTCTGACTTCCCTCGCATACATCCTTCTACAAAGGTGTTCTGTCAGAAATGTGAAAATCAGAAAACGTGAAAACTCTCTGATCAAAATTGAAACAATTAAAAATGCGTAAAAAGATAATTGCTTTATGCTAATTATAAGAAAATATGTTTTCTCTAAGAAATATGCGATCTTTTTATAAGATCAAAGTTCATTAACACGAAGTTAAAATGATTTTGTCCATTTTATAAGCACAAACATTACATAGCGAGACAAAAATTGCTAAAAAGCTGGTAAAATTGTAATCCTCAAATATTGAAGTTTCAGCTGCACTGAATTATGTTTATATCATTATCAAATTTGATTTGAACATCTGAATTCCCGCCATCTTGAAATTTATGATCTTCCATGATTTTTTATTAACCGACCACTCTCTTTTATTTACACCCCATTCTTTTGGTGAGTAATTAGCCAAAAATACTTGTGCGGTAAATATGAGATTCTAAATTGGTAGAGTAGAGCAGTTCTTGCACTTTTACATTTGTTTTGAAATTTTGCAGCTTTGGTTGATGGCTACTGTATGCAAGTTTCCCTTCACTGATGCAAGTTACCCGACTTACAGTGTAGGTTTGGGGAAACCTCTTATTACCTATCTCCCTAGTCATAAAAACAGAAATACTGCATTTCAAAAAATGAGGGGATGGCATTCAAAAACTGTGTGAGGTTTTCAAAAACAGCAAAAAAAAAAGAAATTTGAATATCTTTTTTAAAAATGACTCTTTTCAAACGAAACTTCACAATATTGGTTGTAATAAAGGTGATATAAGTAGGTTGAAAAATTTTTTTTGTAAAATGTGCCAAAATTGCGGCACAATCAAGAAAAACACTATGTTGATAAAACAGCAGCCACAAATTTGTTCAATGAGTAAAAATATTTTTTTTCAGATGAAACTCGTAGCAAAACTCGTCAACAAAAATCTACAAAAAATCTGGTATTTTCTCCCACAAACGGTACCATCATCTTCCGCCACCAAAATCACCAACAATGGATGAGGAAGTCAACAATCTGTCTAGTGATAGTAGACTACAGTCAAGGGATATCCCTCAATTGCGGTATACTGCAATTGCGGTATAAACGTCACTTTTTCATGGTTTCTGCCCCCCCCTTAAAATAAGGGGGGAGCAAAAAAATTGCCTTTTAAAAAAGGGGGGATCTTTGTCATTTTTTCAAATAAGGGGCAGGCTTTGTCATTTGAAAATTCCAGGTGTGTGGTCAATCCCACTCCTAAAAAGTACTTTAGGCGTGTGATAAGGAGTGCTATGCATAACTTTAAGTAGTAAAATCCAAATTTATGGCGTGTGATTAATCACTCTCCTCAAAGATTTTAGGTGTGTGTGGAGGTGTGCGCGTGCTATCATAATCCTCAAACGATGCAGCCTGAAGGGGGATTCTTTATCAAGGGCTGCAAGAATCTATCAAAACAAGAAAAAAGGGGGGACTAAAATATATCTTTGGTTTTATTTATAATAATTTTCTTTGTCTAATAATATCTTCTTTCCCGTTTTCCTGCTCACAATCTCATGCCCACTATTTTGCAGACCATGCTATATTGAAAGTTATGTGTATTAGAATGCAACCTTTAATAGACCAAATCAAACCATAAAAGCTATTATTTTCCCTAATTAGATAACGTTTTAAGAGCAATTGCACCTAAGAAAATCTGTAAGTGGGATCATTGATGTCTTGGATTTTTTTCTTTTTTAGATATGTTGTGGGGGTTCATGGGTGGAACAAAATTCCAAAATTTGAGCCTCAGAGCTCAAGCCGTTCCCGAGATATCACATTTTGAAGTTTCAAAAATTTTGTCTAAAATACAGACCAGTAATTTACAGACCAGAATTCCAAATTGCTATAACTCCTTATTGGTAAGTCCAAATGACATGAAATTTTGCACAGATACACAAGACCATAAACTTTTTCTGAAAACAAAAACAAAAATTGAAATTTTATTTCAAAATGGCGGATATTTGAAGCCAAAGTTTTGAACTGCTTGAAAATACCGGTTGGATTTGATTTTCAGTTATTCCCAGCCCGAGATTCCAAATTAAAATTTTTTTTCATATCCTGAAAGATCAATCCTTTAACTACCAAATATCAAAAATCTGTCGTGGAGAATTCATTTTTGGCTCAATAAATCAATTTTGAATATGACCTATATTTTCCGAAAATTCCCTAGCAACGCCCTAGCAACAAGGCTTTAACAGGCTACACCATGTACCAGAAGGCTCAAAAATTGGTTTTAATGATTGTCAGTCCATTCTGGACATTTGTGATCCTAGACTGATCAAATCATTAGAGGATATTCCTCTATATGCAAAAGATTATTCATAATTTTCACTGCCTGCGATGATATTAAGAGCCATTTTTTAAGAGTCTTCAGGATGTGATACCTCATCCTCTTGGATTTTGATGAAATTTTGACCAAATGATCTATCACACAAGAAAATAAGACCCTGAAAATTTCACCTTGATATCTCACTTAGTTTTGAAGATACAGTGTCTCAAAGATAGGCTACTAAGCGGAAATTGACCCCTAAATTTCATGAACTCTGGTGACTCCTCAAATTTCTAAGTCCAAGTGTCGTTATTAGCTTTAGACTGTCCAATATTTCTTGTCCAGAAGATTTAAACATCATTGTTTGCAGTATCTCATTAAACATCACCCTAGTAATGTTGCTTAGTTATTTAAGAATCAACAAGTAAGGCTGTTAGTGTACACAAATATAGAGATATTGGACAGTCTAAAAGTTAATCAAGACACTTGGACTTAGAAATTTTGCGGTAAAGCGCAAATTATTGTCAAAGTAGGATTTCTGAATGATTCTAAAAAGTTTTTCAATAGGAATTAAGTACTGTTAAACCCATTTAGTTGAAGTAACCTGCTTATATTTAAGAGTAATATTCCCCAAACTGTGAAAGATTGAGGCTTTTCCTGAAAATATAGGCCCTGGAATGGTAGGAAAGGCCAGATATCAGTCTCATATTTTTTTACATATTCTGTACTTAAAAATAAAGAAACAGTCATAAAATGTCATCTGTTGATGGAAATGACCTGAAATCTTTTACAGTTGTTCCCTTAATGCCAATGATTAGTTGGCTAGAGAAGATCAACCAATATTTTGACAAAAATTAACCTTTAGAGCCCTTAAGTGGGCCTGATTTAGCATTTTAAGAGGGAAAAAACAACGAAGTTAAGCAAATTTTCAATCGATCATATCTTTAAGAGACTTCAAAAACCCACTGAGATTTTTTGAGGCTATAAACTAGACCTACTAAGGAAGCCTTGCTGAAAGTTTCAAAAAAATTTGTTGTTGCCGCAAAAAGATACGCCATCTTGAATTTTGCTCCAGATCTGCCAAAATAGCAATTTTTTCGGCCATTTTTGACAGTTACGCAAAATGGAAATCCTGAAAATGTTGTTTTTGTGGCCAAAACCCACTAGTAAACCACTCCAGGTCAAAAGTTTGCTTTAAAAAAGTCTCAAGGACTATCAGCAGCCATCTAAAAGTACTTCCAAACCCAGATTACGCAGTCTGAAGCCCTCAACAGGAGGTGCTAAATATTTTCGGGGAAAATTCTGGAGACTCAATTTGATTTTTTCTGATACCCTACATAAAGTTCTTGAAATCCACTGTATATAAATCAGCTTTCTAATGTACTTGCATAAAAATTCATTGGCTTTCAAAATCTGCTCCTCACCAGAGTTCATGAAATTTAGGGGTCAAATTTCACTTAGTAGCCTATCTTTGAGACACTGTATCTTCAAAACTAAGTGAGATATCAAGGTGAAATTTTCAGGGTCTTATTTTCTTGTGTGATAGATCATTTGGTCAAAATTTCATCAAAATCCAAGAGGATGAGGTATCACACCCTGAAGACTCTTAAAAAAATGCCTCTTAATATCATCGCAGGCAGTGAAAATTATGAATTTCTTTTGCATATAGAGGAATATCCTCTAATGATTTGATCAGTCTATGATCACAACTGTCCAGAAATGAACTGTCAATCATTAAAACCAGTTTTTGAGCCTTCCAGTACATGGTGTAGCCTGTTAAAGCCTTGTTGCTAGGGCGTTGCTAGGGAATTTTCGGAAAATATAGGTCATCTTTAAAATTGATTTATTGAGCCAAAAATGAATTCTCCACGACAGATTTTTGATATTTGGTAGTTAAAGGATTGATCTTTCAGGATCTGAAAAAGAAATTCAATTTGGAATCTCGGGCCGGGAATAACTGAGAATCAAATCCAACCGGTATTTTCAAGCAGTTCAAAACTTCGGCTTCAAATATCCGCCATTTTGGAAAAAAAATTTTAATTTTTGTTTTTGTTTTTAGAAAATATTTATGGTCTTGTGTATCTGTGCAAAATTTCTTGTCATTTGGACTTTCCAATAAGGAGTTATAGCAATTTGGAATTCTGGTCTGTAAATTACCGGTCTGTATTTTAGACAAAATTTTTGAAACTTCAAAATGTGATATCTCGGGAACGGCTTGAGCTCTGAGGCTCAAATTTTGGAATTTTGTTCCACCCATGAACCCCCACAACATATCTAAAAAAGAAAAAAATCCAAGACATCAATGATCCCACTTTAGATGATTCAGGGATTTTCTTAGGTGCAATTGCTCTTAAGGTGTTTTGAAGGTATAAAAAGTGAAAAATTTTCTTTGTCACCCAACCATGGTGGCCGACATTTTTTTCCTAAATCTTACCCCCCACTTAAATGGCTCACTGGGGCCCATGAATTTGCATCCTCTCTTCTCTCTCCCTCTATTGTAAAAATTGTTTGCTGAAGGGTACTACAAAGATTTTCTTGAAATAGTTGGTCGACATCAATGATCTTTGAAATTAATGATCTTTGACATTTTCAGCAGTGACTTATTTTTACAAGTTCTGTCACATCTGTCACATCCAAAATCAATGTCATAAGCATGAAATCTTACTTGTGTTTTACTGCCTAAATTCTCTACTTGGGAAGACCACTTGCTTGACCTAACTTAAACTAGGACTACAATCAGAAAACATTCCCAATCTACCTGGTTCAATAACGAAAATCGGTTCGATAGGGTTCGGTTGACACCGCCCGGCTCAGACAGTCAGGAACAATCGCCTTATTAGGAGACGCCTCCTGATTAGGAGACCCGTCTCTTAATCAGGAGGTTCACGTCTCCTAATTAGGAGACGGGTGTAATTATCTTGTGAACGAAGAAACTGCGCATAATTTGGTTGCTCCCATTGGAAAGAGCACAAAAAATTGATTCCATATGGTGATTTTCAGAAAAATCCACCGGTGGAATCAATCACAATTGAAGTAATCCATAAGAACCAATCAGAAGTAAGAATCTGTCTTCTGAACAAAAGCGTCTCAAAAAGAAAAATGGCGGACATGAAAAAAAATCAAGAGGGGCTTCCTTGTAGTGCTTCATATTAGGATTGTGATCGATTGCACCGAGAAATTTTGATAATTTTTTTAAAACTTTACCAATTCGAGCCTGCTCTTTCCATTAAAACTAGTTTCAAAATGCGCGGAAAAACCTAAAGCCCTTAAAATTGAGATCAAAGTTTTATGTCTCCTTATTAGGAGACGGGTCTCCTAACCAAGTGACCCCAAGCGACCTACATGTCTCCTAATCAGGAGACATCTCCTAATCAGGAGGCGTCTCCAAATAATAAGGCGATTGTTCCTGACTGTCAGACTGCGACGAGTGGGTTGTAGAAAAATCCATTCAAGTCAAGTATCAAGAAATAAAATATAATGTGAAACTATATGAGCTGATATGAAAAATAATGGCAGAATGGACATACCTTTCATCTTGGGATGATACGTTATAGTCGTTGGACATGGCTTTTTGAGTTTCTTATGGGTATAATAATTGCAAAAAAATGCAGAAAGACTTCCTTCCTCCAAAAGCACAACCCGCACTTCAGTTCAGTCGGGTTCAACTATGATGGCATACTACGACCTCTTATATAATACTATAATATCCGACGAGTATTAGATCGCCACAGCTTCACGGCGGAAGCCCAGAGGATGAGGAATAATGATGACGTCACAAGCAAAACGAAAAGTATGAAGAAAGAAAATATGAATACATTACCTTATCAGCCCTTTTTACGCCGGCCCTCTTATTGATGTTATTTTTAGGTTCGTGGCGTAATAAGGATCGGTGTTAAAAGGGCCGGCGAAAAAAAGCCCAAAAAAGAGCCGATAAGGTATACACAATCAATGCTGTTTTTGACGTAGATTAAGACAAAGGCGAGGATCAATATTCAATTCAGTCCATAAGTGAATTTTCCGAGGTTGGCGTGCACCTATTTTATCTTTTTTCAGTTTGTTTTCAAGTTAAAAGCAAAGGCGGTTTTGAATGCTTTTATTGATCAACCAGGTCAGATGATCACATTCCACATACTCCCTTTTAGAGGAAGGTATGGTATGCGCAGAAAACTCATTTTTGGAAATAGCATATTCTACGTTTGGCCCATACATTGCTGAAATTGAGACACAGAGCTTATTCTTTGATTTGTTAACAAATTATTTGAAGTCTCACTGTATATTTAAATTCAGACATCGTAGACAATAGAGAAAATGAGGAAAACTTATCTGTTATATTCGTCAGCCTGTTTAGGACTTCTTTATTGCAAATTGCTCATTCTTTGAAAAATCTGATTGAGATAGCTGTGTTAATATTCATTTTGCTAAGCATAATGAGGTTCACAAAAATTTACCTTATGCTTGTAAAAAAGCCTGTAATCATTCTGAAGTTTTAGGGGGCGTGATTTTTCCACAAAAGCTGCGTTACCAAGAAAAATTTCCACGCCTCACAAATCTACCTCGCTAAGGGAGTGGTCAGAAAGTATCTACTAGGGGGGAGTGGAGGATATTTTGAAAAATCCCCAAAAACTTTCGCACCCCCTCCCCTAGGCTGGAAAAAAATTTCGAACCCCCCTCATAAGGCCCAATATTTTTTCGCACCCCCCCCCTACTAGAAAAATTTTTACGCAAAAAAAGAATTCCTACAGATGCGGTACAAAGAGTATTATTTGTCTGTATGACAGTTTTTTATGTCAAAATTAGGTAAGGGAAATAGTTTAGCCCTGTAAAGTTGAGTATATTCCTTTAGGAGATCTACCATTTTGATTGACGTTTACACCACGGGATTTTTTCCGTCGATTTCCATGGTTACGACGGGATTTCTCTGAAGTAAACAAAAGAAAAAACCCGTGGTGTAAACGTCAATCAAAATGGTAGTGTGATCTCCTAAAGGAATAGTCCAGGGTTAAAATAAGAATCAACGAGTTATTTTCTCCGAGTTTCCCTAAGTTTTGGGAGAAAATTACGGCTTATTTTCCCTGATACACAATCTCCCTACATTACAGAGGCACCTCAATTACTCAAAATATCCTGAGGGGCCACCATGGTTGGCCCCGAAGGGAGAAAATTTTGAAGATCAGGTACTCGAGACCCTAAAATACAAGCTATTCTGTTGTTAAAAGGAGTCTGAAAAATAAAATTCTCTGAGTTTGAAATTTCCCTATAAACCTATATTTTTCAGGTTTTCGAGGGTCTGTCAAAGCTCTATGTATGTAATTTATAAGATATTAGTAGACTAAGGAGGCACACCATGGTTTGCGCCGACGGGAGAAAATTTCGATGTTTTTCACCACCATTTTA
This sequence comes from Clytia hemisphaerica, assembly GCF_902728285.1. NCBI lineage: Eukaryota > Metazoa > Cnidaria > Hydrozoa > Leptothecata > Clytiidae > Clytia > Clytia hemisphaerica. The sequence continues at coordinate 328,683 of NW_027103595.1, read as the reverse complement.
GCTAAGAGACACTTTGTTTTGACAAATTTCTTTCTAAAAAGTACTTTTTCAAACCACTCTGATGAGCTGTGAAAGCTACTAATCTACTTCCCTCATCTAGCTCAATGCTACAAACCAAAAGGGCAAGGCGATGATGCCCAAATAATGTTAGTATGACATGTACATATATGAGTCTGCTAAATGACGCGCCTTACGCGCCCACGCGCCCTCATATTTTTAACGCGCCTTACGCGCCTTACGCGCCCACGCGCCCTGGTAATTTGACGCGCCTTAAAAATTTGACGCGCCCTGATAATTTGACGCGCCCTAAAAATTTGACGCGCCTTAAAATATCGACGCGCCCTGATAATTTGACGCGCCCTAAAAATTTGACGCGCCCTAAAAATTTGACGCGCCTTAAAAATTTGACGCGCCCTAAAATATCGACGCGCCCTAAAAAATCGACCCGCCCTGATAATTTGACACTACCTAAGTAACTGACAGTAATGAGAACAATTACTTCGACTTTATTGATTTATCCTCCATATTCAAACGTCGGGTGAGAGTCTTGTTACGCATAAAAAATACCGTGAGTATCACAGCGCGAATAAATTCGATATTTTCTCTTTGAAAACTTGACCTCTGATATTCAGGGTACATAAAAAACGCTTAGAATGGTAAAGCTTCGGGGCCACGTGAATCATTTTTCATCAAATAGAATCATAAACAAGTTGCAGTTTAATTGATAAACTTTGTTTCAAGTGGCCCACCCCATCTTTGAAACAAAATTAACGAAACAATTTTTAACGGTCTTTCAAAGATTTTTCGAGTTTGATGAATTACGGACAATCTGCCTGGTTAGATTCATCACTGCTAAATTGATACACCTCGTTAAAGCCCAAAAATAGGTATGTTTAAGGGGTAGGAGTACATGCTTTAAGGGGTAGGAGCACATGCAGTTTCAAAAAAAAACGAAAAAGATGCCTTCCGCCGACCCTTTAGCAACAAAACACTTTTCTTTTGTTACTTTTTTAATCTTTTCTAGCGCCGACATTCTTTTATAGACCAATCGTGTATGATTAGACCGGTCCCATTATTTCGTCCGTCAAAACCGCCGAAAGCTTAAGGCACATCAAAACCCTAGTGCGTGTCGAAATCTTAGGGCGCGTCAAATTTTCAAGGCGCGTCGAAATTCTAGGGCGCGTCGAAATCATAGGGCGCGTCAAATTTTGAAGGCGCGTCGAAATCATAGGGCGCGTCAAATTTTGAAGGCGCGTCGAAATCATAGGGCGCGTCAAATTATTATTATTATTATTATTACATTTTCTCTTGAGTTGCCCAAAAGATTTGGAACCCCCCCCTAAGCCCTCAAAAAAAATTTGAAACCCCCCCCTAAACCCTCGAAAAAATTTTGGAGCCCCCCCTAGAATCCTCCACTCCCCCCTAGTAGATACTTTCTGACCACTCCCTAACTATAAACAAGCCTATGGAAATCTGCCGTATCTCGAGCATAAGTTGCAAAAACTTTTTCGTAGCCTTATTTTCAATTCTTTTATTTGAGACTCTCTGCGAAGCTTATTTTCAAATCTTTACTAATGCTTTGGTGGGCATTCATAGCTACTTGCTAGTTAATAACCTGGATTATTTCTTGAATATTAATGTGATCGCTGAGAGTGAGACATATGGTCGATAAAATTTGTGGTGTTCACGGTAATTGAAGTTCCTTTCCGTGTCCCCCAATAGAACAAAATAAAAATACAGCAGTACTACTCTAAATATTTACCTCAAACAGCTGCAAACCCTTGGCTCCAGGTCTTACCTAAACCCCTTACACTATTGATAGTTCTGATATGGACACGTTGACGGAGGGGGTGTAAACGATTCCTCCAATTTTACAGCGCTGGTCTCTTTGCGTCGCAGATTTGTTTAACGGCCCTGGCTCACGAGGGTAAAAGCTGCATAGTAAATCAAACTTCGGAAGTGACATTTTACAGATGCACAAAATAGAAAGCAATTATTAAAGCAATACACGGATTTCGAATTAGATTTTTATGTAGCTTTTGCTGTAGCTTTTGCTTTGATCTCATGTAATATGCACGTAAAAGAAATCAAGAAAAAAATATAATATAAAGTTGCCGTGCGACAAGCAGTTTTTAGCTCATCTTTCCATATCATTTATCACCTCGGACCTCCAATTATGCATGATATATTCCAAACGAAACAATCAATCTACAAACTCTGTAACGGTCATACCCTAGCTTTGCCATTATAAACGATACAACAGTGCATTTGGTGTGAACACGTTTGATTTTAGAGCAGTATCGACTTGGAACAAACTACCCTCGTTCATTAAAAATATTAATTCCTTAATTCTATTTAAAAATGGTCTAAAAACGATTTCACCCATATGTACTTGTAAAACCTGTACATAGTCAGATTATTATAATAATTTTTACTCTTTTTATCTTAGAAATTATCACAGTTGGATTTGACTAGACTTACTTATGTACTTATGTAATTCTATGAGTATACCCAACTTTAAATAAAGAATAAATAAATAAATGAAGTAAAATTTTGGCATACTGGGGCATACTGTACGTGTCACAACAGCCAACAACATAAAAATGATAAGGCAATTGTTTAATCTTATTTCTTTCAATTTAAAAATAGTAAAACATTTTTTGAATGAATAAAAAAGAGAAATAAGAACACCTTTCAACATTTTAAAGGCATTTATGCCTGTCACTCGCTGTGTTTACTTGATTTTTTTTTCACGTTTGTACTTGTAGTTTAATCCAAAACCCGTGTATTACAACGATATTACGATCGTTCTGTTGCGGTGGCATTTATACGTTAAAAATAAGTTATAACAATGATATTATCTTCTTACTTTATTACTGTAATATTAATACGGTGATCTCTTAATATATTACAGCTAAACCCGACTGAGTTCGTTCGGGTCCACATGTAATAAAAAATAAACCAGCTGCGCTGGAAGGTCAGCCCAATAAGCTTAAAACGATCAGAAGGAAGTACAATCAAGAAACCTAATTCGATGTTAAAGCCAAAGAGGTTAAAAAGCTCATTATGGTTGAACTTCAGACAAAAAAAAAGTTTAACACAAAGTTGAATTTGTCCAAAGCAGACAGAGATGTGATCGGATTATTTCATCCTTGGAATTTCACATAAATCTTTTCGTTGGAATGTCTTAAACCTGCTCTTTATTCTCTGAGAAAGTATCCGAGGTGGCCGCTTTATAATATGTTGTATGGGGCGTGGGGGGGGGGGCACTTGTCAAAACAAAAAATTCAAAATTTTTCCCATTTTCGCCCTGAAAATAAAAGTAGACGAAAATTTGAAAGATTTTGTGTTTTCCATCCTAAAAATTGTCCAAAATAATAAAAACTCGACCCTATCAGATACACATCTTGAAAATTAGTAAATTTGGGAACCTGTCAGATATCTTCAGAGCCTAAAAAAGAAACCCTGATAAGTGGCACGTCCCCGTTCCCAATTTTGCCTAAGTGCTTCCCCTGGGGCACGGTTAGCTGTCTAGTAATCACATAGTCAATTGATTCAGATTGATTTAAATGGCGTGTTGCAAATTTCGGAAGTTGCGCTTTCTCTAAGAAAGTGTGACCAGTGAAACAATAACAGAATTTGATTGGCTGTGTTTTCAACCGTTATTAGGATATGGAAAATTCAAACTGTCAGCCCATACCATGCTATATATTTCGCCATCAGTATATAGAATAAGAAATCATATAGCATGGATCTCCAGGCTAAGTATAATGTGAATGAATAGGGGCATTTTATATTGAGGAAGCTGCTTAGGAAATTCCGTCCAGTTTCGATAACGCAATCAAAAGTTATGACGATTCTAAGTTTGTGTTACGCCACACTTTGACGTTCCTTTCTTACATACAAAAACTCTCCAGACAAGAAAGCCTCAAAACCAATCATAAAATTATCTTTTACACCCTCTATTTATTTACAATACAATAGCTTCTTTCAATTTATTGAATAAACAAAAAAAATCGTTTTTCACTTTCTTCTTTTTAATTATAGTGTCTTTTATTATTATGCGCAAATCTTTTAATGAAGTTATGTGTTTCTTTTCTCTTCCAAGAAAAAATATTTTTCGCGCCAAAGTTTTCCCGATAACTTGTTTTCCGAAAATAATCCGAAATCGGATTCAAACTTGAAAGTCTTGACGACGACCTCCGGGAAAAAAATCGTGAAAGGGATTTGAAGGGTCACCGGGGCTGACCAATAATATAATCGATATCGTTGGTATTACATTTCTATACTAGCAAGTAGCTTTCGCTATGATGCTCCCGATGACAGGCATTTGACAGTGATTGATCAAAATTCAGAAAAGGCGAAATGCCGTGTTTATTTTTGTCAGAAATACAGTGATATTGCAAAGTATTCAATTTTTCTCAGCCATAGCTTGCACTAAACATGCCCCCTTTAATAGATACCTTATAAAGCTTGAATTAAAAAGCTTTTCATGTTTTATAGGCAGGGTCTTGGAATAATCTTCAGGAAATATTTAGAATGACTTTATTCTCAAAAGCATTTTCTTTGAAACAACAATAACAAAAATAGAAATAACAAACATATTAAAACATTTATAATTTATAATTTCCAAGAGTATATTTTGACAATAATATAATTTTCAGCTAAGTTACGTTGTCTATATGTATATTGTAATGTAATATTGTTTTGTAAAGAATACAGTGGATACAGAAGCATTCGAAAACCAAAATGATTCAAAATACAACCAAACAACAGGAATATAACATGAAATATCCTTCAGGAATTTCTCCAACAAAAGGAGTGTTAATGTCAAGTTTGTGTATATACTGTCAACTGCTGTAAAATGGGATTACTTGAGATAACATAGAGATAACATACTGCTTTCTGGTCAGTTTTCTCACTTCACATCCTCTTCAACATCAAACAGATATATGTTTCATGTTTCTTGGACAGTACAAAAAAGATGATTCTGTGGAGGTTCGGTTAAAATGGTTGTTGTTTTGGTGTCCCAATGCACAAACATTGCACAGCTCCATTAAAAACGCAGACAATTCATTCCAATTCTTGTTCAACATTTTGAAGTCAAAACTCTCTTGTCATTAAAATGTTACTTTAATCGTAGAAATTTTAGCGAGAGTAATTTTAGCGTATATTAGCGAGTCAGGAAAATCTTCATTTTTTTTGGATTTATTTTAGCGAATCTCGATTTCAAAAAATTTCGCGTGGATAAATTTTAGCGAATACTTGTCTGAGAAAATTTCGCGTGGATTAATTTTAGCGAATCACCATTTCCAAATAACTTTTTGAGATGTATTTTGGTGAAAGTTCGAGATATAACGGAGGTTCGAGATAAGCTTGTGTTTTTAAGCCTACATTTTCTTACAGAACTCTAGGGACCGACAAAAATAAATATCTTTATTAGTTTTCGCAAAAATCGTAAAAAAATAGAAGAAAAAGACTGGATTTATTTTAGCGAATTGCGTTTTTGAAAAATTTAGCGCGGATAAATTTTAGCTATCTGTCGATTCGGCGTGTTTTAGCGAGATTAATTTTAGCGAAAATAGGGAAAACTCGCTAAAACGCTAAATTTAGTCTCGCTAAAATTTCTACGATTAAAGTATGTTAAAATGAAGTTTGATGATTGGTTGAACAACTGCTATCTTTGTGCAAACTCAGCGTATTTGAAGCAGCGATTCAGAGCTCGTAAAAACATATAATGTCAATCTGGCTTTAAAGCAGTTGACGGTACATCCAACGTGTAAAACTACTTTAATGGTTAATATGGTATTTGTCGTGAATGAACGAAGGCTGGAAGGCAAAACCATAAAGCTGAAATAGGAATAGACAGATAGAGAAGAAGAAACTGTCAATAGATAATTTCAGTGAAGTCAAGTTTGAAGATATTCTTTATTAGAAAAACAGTTAAAAGCAGTCAAAACGCAATTTACCTTACCTCCTGAGTTTGTCTTTGTTATGCTAAAATATAACAAACCTTTGTCATACTGTCTAATTACAAAAACCTCCAATCACTACTTCTCCGCCATCTTGTTTCACTTTAAATGCCGTGTTTTAAAATTCCTTAGCTACATTAGATGTACGGAAAAGGTTTTCTCCAGGTTTTTTCAATCCCGGGATCAAACTACGAGGGCGGTTCCGCCCGCTTATTTTTCTTTCGGCGTTGAGCCCTGGGGATACTTAACAATAAAAGAGATTTTAAGATTAATGTTGAAAAGCATATTTTTTCGATAAATTTAGGCGATACTCAACAAAAAATAAGGTGGTTTTAAACAAATCTTTGACAAATTGGCGTTTCTTTCTGTTCTAATATATGCAAATCACGTTGAAAAAAGAATATATTTCCGCCTTTACTTTCACTTTCGCTTTCGTGTTACGCGATTCCAATTGGATGAAGCGGTATTCGCTAACAAATTCTGATTGGCTGTAAGTCTTTAGCTTCGGGATTCTGATTGGATCATTTCCCGCGTCACGGTTGAATTTTGATTGGTTGAAAGTTTCTGAGCGTGAATTCTGATTGGATGAATACCTGAAAAGTAAACAATAGTATGTAAGTATTTTGCTTATCAAAACCTAAAGAATTCCAGGGGGTTCTATTTACTTTGCATGACGATAATTAAGCCTACAAAACACCGAGAAATAAACCCAACATAGAACAGGTGTATTTTGTAATGTAGAATATGATAGCGTGAATCTTTTTGAAATTCTATGTCAGGATTTTTTCTCAATGCCTCGTAACTATGCCCGGGGTACTCGTTGCTAAGACCTTATGTTAAAAACGAAAGCGATTACGGCAAAAAGTAGCGATTTTCGTAATACCTCAAATATTGATACTTGACTGTACTGAATTTGTAATAAATATCCAGGTGATGTCAATCAGACTGTTTGATTACCGTGAAAAAGAGTTAATTCCTTAATCAGAGTGACTGTAAAGTGGAATAACCTAAACCTAGTCTATTGAAGAATCCCAAAAAATGTATTTTGAAGATGGTCGAAATGTCTGAAAAAGTAACATAAAATACCTTAAGCATAAACAAGGGGAAACAATGAAAAGGAGACAAACGTATAATTGTGAAATGAAATATCTTGACTAGAAAAAGAAACGTAAGAAAGTGTGTTGGTTTTGGCGTGACATTGGGGATGCATCAAGATAAAACTTCTTAAAGCCTATAACCGCGGACGGTTGTGAAGACCGCGACGTGGGTCTGAGCCTATGAGATGTGATGTGATAGAACTAGATGGGGTTTACGTAGTAACCCGCACCCCCCCCTTAAGCTTTAAGTACTAAGCCTTACAACAAAAGCAGGAGCCGTGATGTTGTTTAACCCCAAAGAGTGCAACGAGAGCCGGAGTCTCCACGCTGTTCTAAGAGGAGTAATCAAAGAAAAAAGATAAAAAAAAATAGAAACCTTAACCTATAACGAGAGCCGGAGCCTCCCGTGTGACGTTGTTAAAAATAGAAACCTTAGCCTATAACGAGAGCCGGAGCCTCCCGTGTAACGTGGTTGAAAATTGAAACCTTATCCTATAACGAGAGCCGGAGCCTCCCGTGTGACGTGTGAAAATAGAAACCTTAGCCTATAACGAGAGCCGGAGCCTCCCGTGTGACGTAGTTGAAAGGAGTAAAAGAAAAAAAGAACAAAAGCCTACAACGAGAGCCGGAGCCGTGACGTTAGAAATCAAGAAAAAAGTTAAAAAAAAATAAAAATAAAACCTAAGCCTCTAACGAGAGCCGGAGCCTCCCATGTGACGTGTTATGAGAGTAACGGAGCGATGAGAAAAGACGAAAAAAGGGAAGGAAAAAAAAAAAAAACGACCCAAAAAAGAAAAATAATAAAAGAAAAACAAAACGAGCAACCTAACAAACACTTATTGATCGAGCTCAAGATGCATCCCAAACGACCTAATCCCTGGGCTAAAAAACCTGTAGCGTAGAAAGACCAGGAAAAACCGCTGGGACTAGGATTGATCGAAATGACTTGGCGGGCGCGCCTTGTTCCCATCGTCGGTGATGGTTGATCTGAAAATAGAAGAGAAAAAAAGCAGCGAAAGGAAACGAGTACAGGCAAAAGGGGCATAGGATGCCATAAGATAAGGATGTCAGGGAGGGTGGGAGGTAAAAGTATTATGTGTTGACTGGGTGAGTGAATGAGCTTAACTGAATGACTGAACTCAAACACTTCAAGTCGGGGTCCGTGGGACTGGGACGAGTATAAACGGGCGTGCATATTAACCCGCCATATGATGTCGGGCGTTAGATTGGCTGATTGTGGAATTAACATGAGCTAAAATTTAGCTCTAATTAATTCCTTAATCAGAGTGACTGTAAAGTGGAATAACCTAAACCTAGTCTATTGAAGAATCCCAAAAAATGTATTTTGAAGATGGTCGAAATGTCTGAAAAAGTAACATAAAATACCTTAAGCATAAACAAGGGGAAACAATGAAAAGGAGACAAACGTATAATTGTGAAATGAAATATCTTGACTAGAAAAAGAAACGTAAGAAAGTGTGTTGGTTTTGGCGTGACATTGGGGATGCATCAAGATAAAACTTCTTAAAGCCTATAACCGCGGACGGTTGTGAAGACCGCGACGTGGGTCTGAGCCTATGAGATGTGATGTGATAGAACTAGATGGGGTTTACGTAGTAACCCGCACCCCCAAGTCCATTGCCAAAACCTAAACGCAAACTAACACAATAAACGCAAACTAACACAATAAACACTAAGCCATCACAAGGTATAAATTTTACCATTTGTCAGGGTCCCAGAGAGAAGCAGTAGGTGCCACTTTTAACATTTGATTTTGAAACTTAGTTATGTCAGAGTCTGAAATCCGCAAATAGCGTAGGTAGCAATCGCTTGACCATCTGCCCAGGATCCTTATCATGGAGTCAGATGGCCCAGCCGCTAAGGCTGCAGAGGCACCACCAATCCTGAAGCTATGGGTGCTGATATCTGAGACGTGTGGGAACACTGTCGATAAAATGCCGAGTATCAACTTCCTTGTCAAGAATCTCCCATCTGAGCACTGAAAAAGGGGGCCAGCATATTTGGGGGTGAGAGCTAAGTAATTTCGCAAAGCTCCCACGGGACATAAGGAGTCGAAGGATGCGGATATTCGAATGGAGATTCCCTTACGGAACGGGTCAGTCTTGCTAGCTTTAACTCTCAGGGTCATGATTGTAAAATCTTTATTAAAATGGATATCTGTTCGCAAAAGATGCAATGAATCGTCGAAGGTATTAATGTTGGGACATGTGTACTCGGATACCCTAAGCAAGCCAAAGAAAGCAATGAGGCAGGCGGAAAGAAACATGTATTTATCTGCGGCAGAAAGTGAAGAGTGACAGTTCAAAAACGCAGAGATTTGACGTAAGTGAAACGCAGTGATTGGTATTCGAGGTGGGCGAGTAAGAGAGTTTCCTTGACGGCGGCGTATGCCCCTGATGACGCGATGGAGGATAGGCATTTCACAAAGCGAAAGGCTGAACCCCAACATAATATTCTGATTGATGACACCGTGAATGTAGACTTTGATACTTTTGCACGAGATACCACGATTGCAAGAGTAGGTAGCAAAGAAACACAAAGAAGACTCGATTACAGGGAAGCATGACAGGTTGGATGACTGGCAGAAGTTAATATAAGATCGAACTCCAGTCATATACGTTCTGTGAGAGGATGGTGCCAGAGATTCGCTTAAGAGGCGGCCAAGATCAACTCCAAGGTGGCCATTGTAGAGGGTGGGATTGAGGTTGGAGTTGGAGAACATCCGGGGCAAATCGACTTGAATGCATCTACCTGGAGGCGAGACAAAAGATCCGCAAACACATTATCGACACCAGGAACATGTTGAAAACGAACAAATAGATTCAGCCGGGTAGTAAGGAAGAAAAGTTCGCGCATGAGAGCCATAATTTGCTTATCCTTGGAAGAACCAGAAGACCAGATGGAGACAATTGACTCGTTGTCGGTGTAGAGAATAATCTGCTTGTTGACCAGGGACTCGCCAAAGGTTGAAAGTGCAGCATAAACAGCAAAGAGTTCAAGCACAGCAATGTGAGTAAGACCTGACAGATCGTAAGGCCAAGGGTGAGAAATCCATTGGCCTTGAAAAAAAAAACACCTAAACCCTTAAAGGAGGCATCCGAGGAGAGAGACAATGAGACCGAAGACACTGGCGGATCTGGCAGAATTGAGCAACCGTTCCAAGAAGAAAGAAACTCAGACCACATGCAAAGATCTAGACGAACACTAGAAGGAATGTCAATATGATGATGTAGTTTGGAAACCGTAGTGGACAGATCAATAAGCCTCCGAAGGAAGATTCTACCAGGTTTGATTACCTTGCATGCAAAGGAGAGCGAACCAATCAGTGATAAGAGATCCCGCTTCACGCACTTCCGCTTATCAATCCATGAACCAACGAGGTCACGAAGGCTAGCCAACTTGTTCGCTGGGAGACGAATGGTAAAGGTAACAGAATCAATCTCGATGCCTAAATAGGATAACACCTGACTGGGGCCTTCCAGTTTATCTTCTGCAACAGGAACACCAATCGAACCAAAGACTGATTGTATGAGCTGCATCTCATATTCTGCTTGATCACGAAGAGGGCAACACAAAAAGAAATCATCTAAGTAATGGGTGAGAGCAGAGAGACTAAACCTATGGACAAGAATCCACTGTAATGCATCTGCAAAAGAATTGAAAATACAAGGAGATGACCGATTCCCAAACGGCAAACAAACATCCACAAAATACCGCTCCTGCCATAGATAACCGAGTAAAGACCAATCCTCTGGGTGAACGGGGCAAAGTCGAAAAGCATGACGAATATCCACTTTGGACATGAAACAACCTTTCCCAACAGTACGAACCATACTTACCGCATCATCAAAGGGGGAATACTTGACATGGCAGAGATCGGGATCGATTCCGTCGTTGACTGACTGACCAGAAGGGGATGAAAGATCGAGAATAATTCTAAGTGACCCATCCTTCTTGGGGGCCGACCCCAGAGGAGAACAATGCAAGTTTGGAAAAGGAGGTGCTAGAAATGGACCAGAAGTGTGACCACGCTTAAGTTCCTTCAAGATGGAGGTAGAGACAGCGTCCTCATTGCGAATAGCAGAAAGATTGTTGCGAGACGACCTGCAGGGATACTCACCTTGGAAGCCAAGACGAAAGCCATTTGAAAACCCGTCCACCAAAAAATCCACTAATTCCTTGTCATAACCCTCCAAAAGCAATGAAAGTACTTGAGGCTTAACAGGCGTGGCAGGTTGAGAAGGTAAAGGGTAAAAACAATTTGGGAGATTCCTGAGACACTGACTATCACTAGCCTTATTGCCAGGGGCAGTTGAAGACAGGGTGGCCCTGGGAACAGATGAAACACTTGTGCTGACGCTGAGAGAAACATGGTTGAGTACAACCCCCATTGTTGTACTTGATACAAACTTGGCCAGATCTGCCTGCAGCAAAGGCTTGCCTCGGGTTTGGGAGAGGGGTGCGGGGGGCAAGAAAGGGCTGCTGCGCCTGAGGGAAGGAGGACCTTGGGTTAGAAAATGAGGGCGACGAATAAGGAGCAGCAGGGTACGAGGGGGGGAGGGAAGCGTGACTGACAGCAAGACGGGGTGACCCAGAAGAAGAATCCAACCAAGAACGTTTCGACCCGGCAGCAGGAGGAGGGGCAGGGGAGGGACACCTGGGGGCTAGATGATCCTGGCTATTGCAAAGGTAGCACCTACTGGGTTTCTCCTGACCACGAACGTGAAGATTATAAATGAGCGTGTTGCTTGAGGACCAATTGACGTGAGGATTATTCACTAATGACAGTCTGAATGCTTGATCGTAGGAATAACATGCCTTAAAGTTGTATTGTCTTGTCAAGTGTACAAAATATATTTGATATTCCAACATTTCATCAGCCAGATGTGCACGAAACTTAAGTGTTGTTTGAAAAAAGAGGGACCAAGCCATCATCCAGGAGGGGAGGTCGTTTATCTTCGCCTTTTTACCCACATTTGAGGAGGATGAGAGATTGCTGGCCTCATCGGTGGCTAGGGAAATTCTGTTGGTGTCCCCGTCGAAATTAAGTGAAACTATGGATGATTGGGGCCTCCCCAGGTTCGAAGGTAACAAGTGATCGAGAATGACAAACTCACCCTGGCGGATTTGCTGGATAATTTTGGCTGGAACTGGTGGTAGGATTCCTGCAGCTGGCGAAGTCTGTGGGTGATGGTTAAAAGGATTCGCGTAGTTCGGGATACCATTTTGGATTGTGTTGAAATGCTGACTCAACAGGGAATCGAGTGGAGCCGTAGCTTGAGTAGTGGCGGTCGACGTGCTCGCTACGGGCTGGAGGCCAAAAGTTTGAACTGGAGGTGCAGTTAAAGAAGAAGTTACTGGGGTTGTTACTTGGAAAGGTAAGTGTTGTTCCAATCGTTGGAGAGTTGGGTTGGCCGAAATCATCTCGGAGATTCTCTTGTCGACCATGCTGTTGATAAGTGTGGTTAAAGGGGCAGTTCTGGTTGACGTGGCGGTAGCAGAAGACGCTTGTGTCTGGGCAGGTAGACGCGGTGCCGGTGGTAGAATTGGATTAGCACCAGAAGAAGCAGGTGTATAAATGGGTAGAATTCCAGATGTAATCGTCGAGTTGATTGATGATGAAGCCATTTTTTCTTTCAGTGATTAAATCGTAAAAGTATTATGTGTTGACTGGGTGAGTGAATGAGCTTAACTGAATGACTGAACTCAAACACTTCAAGTCGGGGTCCGTGGGACTGGGACGAGTATAAACGGGCGTGCATATTAACCCGCCATATGATGTCGGGCGTTAGATTGGCTGATTGTGGAATTAACATGAGCTAAAATTTAGCTCTAATAATCACTGAGGGAAACTGGTATCGCCTCCAAATAGTAGAGCTTTCTGGTAATAAAATTGTAAAAATTCAAAAGTCAAAAACATTTAATTTATATTTTAGCTTGGACAAAGTGCAGACCAAGAAAGGTCTGCAGTCAGCAGTTTGGAGGCAATGTAAAGTTTCTCTCAAACACCAATCTAACATTATCAAACGATAATAGGTGTTAGATTACCGCAACCAAATCGAACAGTCACGAAACTAAAAGATTCTGGTAAAGTTGAATTATGTTCGAACGACCCTGCCGATTCCCCGGACTCCAGGGATTTTCTTGTTGCGTGTCCGAGGATTTTAACATTACTTTTTGAGACTTACCCCGGACTGAACGCGTGGTCTGCGAGACGCACTTAAACAATTGGGCGATCACACATGGGCGTCAATTTCACCATCCCTCAATTGACATCGCCTGGAGATAAACAGAAGGTTCGTTAATGGTGGTATGCAAAGTTTTTTCCAATTTCTGATAATAATTGCCCAAAAGTAACAAGTATCTAATGTCTAACTGATGATGCCTGAATATAATATACACCAACAACAAAGATACAAAGCAAAAAGAAATTCTGTAAAATAATTTGCAATCAAACATCCTATCTGAAACATTACTTTTGATAAAATAGTATTATACTTACTATCAAAGTTGCAGAACAGTCTATGGGATTATACCTTCTACTTTCTGAAACCAACTGGTCCCAAGTTGCTTCATTGCTTTTTGTTGTATTCCAAGCTATGACTTTGGAGCGCTAAAGACGCTAAATTTTTTTTTTTTTTTTTCGTTCAAGCATTTTCGGAACGTAATATACTAGAGAAATTAAATACAAGTCGGTATTGAAAAATATAAAATATACTATATACCGGAGCCTGTCCCGGCATGGATCTTTTGGATTTAAATAAAATTCTACTAGAATTATGGATTATGTATAAGAAAGGAAAAATAAAAACTTAAACTTCATCTTGAGGGAGTCGTACTCTACCTCTCGATCCACGGATGCATCTCACTGTAGATCTAACGAGCGAGAAGCATATGATAGTTCTAATGCTGTTAGTAACTTTTGAGAAAGTTTCATGTCTTTTGTCTGCTATCATTTCAGCTAGACGCTTGTAAAATAACGTACATTCACGTCCCATCGCACCATTTGCCGCAAAAACAAGCGGAGAAAAAGTCCCATTTTCGGCTTGCAAAATACGTTCACCATATTGTCTCTTCTTTTCGCGTTCATTGGATGATAAGCAGTTCTCAATTTTTGAATTGGTGTACCTTCGAGCAAACGGGTTGAAAACCCTCACATCAAAAAATGCTCTTTGGCCAGCAGTCCAAAAACTGAGAGCGCTTATATCCAGTCTCGCCTCGCGTGAGACATTTGCATGTCTTGGTAGATCTTCGTTATTAAGTTCGTTTAATAGGGGTTCAGTTCTTACATCTACGCACACTTCTCTTAGCAATTTGGACGTAATGTCTCTAATTTCATTGTGTCTCAAAGACACGAATCCTCCCTTCTTGCACGAGAGCGCGTGTGCTAGATCGAACGATGATCCGCACGCGCAAGTTGATGGTAGTCGGTCGAGAGGCCAGTTGTATCGAATTCTGATGGCATCCCAAAACTCTTGCTTGGTCAGCTCGAAACCTTGTTCATTCAAAGGGATGGATGTCAGCCAATTTGAAACACCTTTTTGATTGAGCGTCTCCATCGTTCGTTTGGTGTTGATGTCGGCTGTCTCCAAGAAAGCTCGTAGCTTTTCCTGGTGACGTTGCTGCCGTTCGTTGTGAAGACGAGACTTGGATTTCGCTTCGGGTGCACCGTCATTTGTTTGAAGGATTTGATTCTGCAGTGCCACGGTTGCACTCATCGAGTCTCTGTGATCGTGGCTCGATTCTTCGGCGTAGATTTTCAGTCCCATTCCGCCGAGACGTGGAGGTAAGGAAAGCATTTTCTTTTCCTGGTCGTTGATGATGCGTCCACCAGTTAGTGATGGAATCAGTCGGTGCCGCACAGCTTCGTCGACTCTTTTCAGCTCGTCATTGATTGTTGGGATGGTGCGTAGGAAGTATGTCAGCTTATGTTGGTAGCTGCTGACGTAGGCTGAGTAGGCTGCTTGTGGATAAGTTGCTGCGATTTCAGCAAGAAGATTAATCTCCTGGGTCCAATCGTCGATCTTTTGGTTGATGTACTGACTTTTGTTTTCATCCGTACCAATCACCGCCCCGAGGTGCCGTTCGCCATCGGATGTTATTTTGATATCGGTACCAGCAAACTTTTCCTGTGCTTGTTCGAGTTGGTCGGGTTTAACAATCAGCCAAGATTTTGTTGGTTGTGGATAATAACCGTAGGATGGACCGATCTCGAGGAGATGATCCCACCATTTCTTCAATGCGTCCAAGGACCCAGCTGCTGTGATATCGTCGGCGAAGGCGACCATTCGGTTGTGGTTGTTGCCTATACCAATGAGGAGGATGTTAAGCATCGGTGTAACACCCAGAGCGTAGATAGCCATACCGAGTGGATCTCCTTGAGTGGTTCCTTCTTGGGATTTGATTTCTAGACCTCCAACGACGAAAAGTCTAGCTGGGCTGGAGTAGCAGTTCGTAACATATGTTGCGATTTCGGGACAGATATACTTGATATTGTGGATCAGGGCTTCTCGATTGATGTTGTTGAAGGCGTTGGCTGCGTCGACAAGGATAACAGCGTCCGTTCTTTCGTTGGTATACATCCGTCTCATGGCGTGGATTGCACCCTCGCTCCCAGAACTTCGTCCGCACATTTGCGCGTCAGATGAACCACGTACAACGTCTTCAGAGAATGCGGCCATCACAACTTTCCCCATGATTCGTCGGAGGACTTCTCCAACACCTATCGGTCTAAGTCCAGGGTTCTTGTTGAGAGGTACAAGACGTGAAGCAAAAAGTGGCGCTAACGTTGAATCCTTCACATCGATGGAGCATATCTTTCTGATGAGCACTGCAACTGATTTTCGGAGGTCTGTACCCGTGTCTCCGTAGTCTCTTGATACGAGGATTCGTCTCCATCCGTCCGCATCCAAGCCCGAGGGTCCGGAACCACCACGAGTGATCTTTGCAGCTTCGTACACCATCTTGTCGTCAATGACGTCAATATTACATTTTCGACGGTTTGAAGTGGACCTTGCAATTTGACGTCTTCTTCAGCTTTACGTCCTTCTGGATGTTTGACTTTTAGTAGATCTTTCGTTTGATCATTCAGTGGTAGGATTCCCCCTTCCATATTGTTCGACAGAAGCTTGATAGCTGAGTTCAAGTTTCCTTTTGATACGTGCTCGCGAAATTTTCGAGAAATGACGTTGATGTTTTTCTTTCTATCAACTTTTGGTAGTCTCTTTTGAAGGGTGTCTGCTTCTCGAAACAACTGGTCAAATTCTCCTTGCTGCCAGAGTTTGAGCCTTCGATTTAGTGCATCGACATGATGCTTACTCTTGGAGTTCTTGGCCGGTTTTTGCAATAGAAGCGCTGGCATGATATGTACTGCGTACATCGCACATTCTTTAATCGGGCTGTCGGCTAACCATTCGTTGATCAATCGGGTAGTTTCTTTGATGTAGTCTTTCCCGGTCGAACCTTTCGGCAGCATAAAGATGTTCTTCCTCCAGTACACTATCTTTTCATAGCATTGTTTCAGTTCGTGAGTTGCTTGATCGCCGTTGAGTTGGCCCCACATGAAATGATGTTGTACCATGGGTTCTTGAGGTGGAGGATCCGGTGGTCTGGGTGGTGGTGGAACTGGAAGTGGTTGAACGGGTCCATTGCAAAATGGAAGATGTTGTAAGACGCCGCGTTGTGAACGAAATCTTTGCTGTCCACACCTTTCGCACGCCACTAAATTGTTCACGTTTGTTCGATTGATTCGGTTTTCAGCATTTTCGGTCGGATCAGCTACGTTTGGCATTTTGATACATTAAAACCGGCTGCGAAAGAATCTTTACAGAAGACAATCACCTTTTGTTGCAAATTTGGTCTGCTTTTTGTATCTGTTTATCTTCTTTTTTGCTCGGTTTTCTTCAATATTACCGGAGCGCTGAACTTAACGCTAAATTTCTGTTCACGCGGTGTTGTTGTATTCCAAGCTATGACTTTGGAGCGCCAAAAACGCAAAATATCTGTTCGCGCGGTCGAGCTAGCTTAAAAGCTCACCACACGGCAATCTTTTATAGATGCGGTCACTAGGTTACATCGTCCCGTTTTTTCTTGAACAATTTTTTGCCAGCTCGATCCCCAGCCTCGTGAAGCAACATAGGCTCCCTTCGGGAGCAATTAGTTTATTACATATTCCGAAGTCTTTCGTGCCTTCTTCACTACTCTCCCCTCCTAACTCTATCAGGGGGATAAGGGTCAGAATAGACCTTTTCATAAATTACGTCACGAACAACACTTGCCTCGTTTTGAAACGATTACCAAGGTGATTATCTCCCTTGAGACCTTAAATCATACTTTTATAAAAAGAGTGCACCTCTGAGAAAATCCGTTGGGAATAAGTTGTCATAGCATTATTTCGAAAACGAGGCAAGTAGGTCGGAGGAATAGTCGTCCGGCCGGCGGAAATAGCGAGATTACACCCTCGCGAGCCAGGGCCGATAAACGATTCTGCGACTTAAAGAGGCCAGTACCGTATAATTGGAGGAATCGTTTAGGGCCCTGGTACAGTTAAATGAAAAATATCAAGATTCTTGATATTTTTCGACCTTTGGACTCTGGCTGAGTGAGTGAGAGAAAGATTTCGGGAAGACAGAAAATCGAGCTGCGAACGCACTTACTAGGATAATTTTCATCAAAATACTGTGAATAGCTTTACGCTGTACGACCACGGCAATGAAAACCAATATCTTGAAAAGTTGGTTTCTCGTTTTTGATGGATGGGAAGCAAGTGTTGGAGTGTTGGACTAATAACTGGCCTGGACTTTGACTGTTTTTCTCTCAATAAAAATTTACACTATATATCAATTAAACTGGTCTGTGTGAGTTTTAGTTTTACTGGCTCAAAATTATCTAATTCAGTCAAAATCATCATAAATGTTAATGTTTTTCTGGATGTGGATGGTGTGTTGTTTTGGTTATCTGATTTGACTTTTGCCTATATTTCCCTTTGACTGACTTTAGTCATGTTTAGACTCAGACAGCAGGTCCTAATTTCAGCCCTGAATTTAGTTGCTGTTAATTATGAGCTTTTTGTTCTTTATTTTTAGAGAAGTTGTTAGAATAAAACAAATCTCATGCTTATTATTTTCCAATGGCAATTTGAAGAGTAGCTGATAGACCTTTTTTCAAAGAGGCCACCCTGTTGAATAATTATGTAGTCCAGAAGAAAAACAATGCATAATTATTACAATATGCATGATACAGTAATTATGCATGGCTCTATCATTGTTTTTATGGCTGGACTACATAATTATTCAACAGGACGTCCTCTTTGAAAAAAGGTCTATTGACTACTATGTCTTATATAACCAGCCCCACCAGACAGCCCATGCAGTAATGTCAACCGAGTAAACCTAAAAGGGTATTTATCAAATCACATACATCATGGCAGCTGCTTTTTTGCCGCTGTGAAAGATGTGCAACACTGGCGAACTGAAGAATGAATTTATCAGATGAGATTTAACGTAGCATCAACCAATTTATGGAATAAACTTCATTTTCGTTGAATTGAGTTATAAAAAACTCTGAGAGATTACTGTGTTTTTTTAGCCCTGGTATTTCTGGTTGCTAAAATTAACATTGCTCAATAATTTGGTGTTAACGTACATGTTTAAAATTTTAGAATGACATTTTTGTCCTGCAAACAGTTGTACATGGATCGTAGTATTTATACATTTGGCAGCCAAAGACACTGAAAGGATTTTTGCAATAATATGGCCATTGTTTATATATTATATTGTGGACATCAAATGATAAGATATACGAGAAAATCACTGTGACATTTTAGTGAATTCATGGTTAAAAGCTGCAATCATTCAATAATTCACTCAAAAAAGCTGTGAATTGTAGAAAGGTTGCAACTTTTCACCTAGATTCAATGTGAATTGACCAAAAAGTCACAAGGAATTTTTCTGATTTTTTTCCTGTGTACCGTCAACGGCTCTAACTTGGGACAAGTGGTCATATTATGGGATGGTTGACTTTCTGGTCTGTATTTTCACTTACTGCTAAATCTCTCTTGACAACAAAGTTTGTTTTCTATGAGATTTGCGACTATGTTAATTAAATGACTTTGGAGGTTCTGTAAAATGATGGCCGAATTGCTGTCCCATGTTTTATCAGACTGTCCCAAGTTAGAGCCATTGACAGTAAGTTTATCTTCAGATCTTGCATGCTAATTTACATCAATTATATTAAAAATACTAATTTTTGCCCAAAAGTATAATTATTCTCCAAAAATAACACATTCAAGTTTTTGGGTTATTTCCAGATTTTCTAGAGGGCAGTACCGCAGACAGGAGGGGCACAAAATTTGTGTAGGAGAGCAGATTTTTATGACACAGTAATTATATTTTTATATTATGAATAGATTACTATGCCATGAAAGTCTGCTCTTCTTCACAAATTTTGCGCCCCTCTTGTCTACGCTACTGGAGGGATTCTGCAAGAATCTTGTATCAAAGTCAAAAATTTTGCATGATGGAAATTATAATTTCGTGAAATAGTAAGATTTTCTGCTGGAATTGATTTTGTCAAGATTAGATTTTTTCTATTCAAGAATACTGAACAAAAAAAATCCTTTAATGTATGCGTAACAGTGCACAGAAATTTTAAATTGACTTTTCACAGGATCTCTTTACAAAATTATGAAATTATCCAAAATATGAAAATTGAGTGTAAAAGAGGTGTTAAAGGAATTTTTATACAACATAATAATATTGATTGTTGTTTGTAATTGTAATATTGATTGTTGTTTGTAATTGTATTTTAATCCATTTTAATAATCCTTGCACAAGGTAATTTTTCAAAATTGTAGTTCATTAAGGCTAACAGCTAACAAGAATTATCTTACTAGAGAATGAAAGTTTTATTTATTTTATATAAAGTGTCCCTTTTATTATTTGAAGCTTTCCATGTCAATCTTTATCTTTCAACAAACTAATAATAATAATTTAATAGGTTTGATTTTTCAAGTGGAACCCAAATCTGCGATATCAACCTGTTCATTCCAAAAAAATAGCCTGTCCTCCTCAGGTAAAATTTTTATGCTGTTGTTTGGCAATATTATATTCTTTTTTTTTGTTGCAGGACTTTTGGACGAAACAAGCAAGATCCTGAAAAAAGGATAAAAAAATTTCCTAGGAGACTGGAAATTAAGGAAAACCATGGAAAAGGGGCAGCAAACTTTGATTGATTTTTAACAAATCTCATCACATTCTTGTAAAACTTTCTGGGTGACCAACCTTGTAGGAAATTAGCAAGTTTTTACTTTAGAAATTTAGAAATAAGAAATTAGTTTCTTGAGCAGTCTGAAAATAGAAAAGGGGGGAAGTGTAGAAAATGATTTCTATTTCTTTGAAAGAAAAAAAGTTTGGTAAGAAAATTTGCTAAGAGAGGATTGTTATTAAAAGTAAAAAAAAATGTCTTTCAATTTTTCAAATTTTACCACAATTCAAAGCAAACTGCTAGTCAGACGTAAGTTTCCTTGCAAAATACAAAAATTGAGTTTCCTATAAGAATACAGAGACATTTTTCTTGAAAAATGCAGAAAAATCATTTTCTTTCAAAATATAAACAGTTATCCTTAATACAAAGATGAAAAACACAGAGATATTTTCCTTTAAAAATACAAGAAAAAGTCAACAAATTTCTATTTTCTATGGAAGAAACTTATTTTCCTTAAAAAAAACAGAATAATGTAGAAATCTTGGAAGAAAGTCAAGAAGTTTGTACTTTCCAAAACAAAAACGTTATTTGTCATAAATTTCCAAATCATTTGGATCAAAATAAAAGAGCTTGAACTAATCTGAAAATTCATTTTTGATTCAATCTTCTGAATTTGTTTGAAAAATTTGTTCGATCTTTAGAAATATTCAAAACATTTGACAAACATAAAAGTTTAAAATTGTACTGAGTAACATGATTATTGCCTTTTTGTTTATTGCCAAAAGGTTGAAATATTCAAAGTTTGTACAAAATAAAATTATATATTATTTCCAATTTTGGCAAGTTTATTATCAGTCCAAAATGTACATAATGGCATTGTGTTTATATCTGTTTATATAATTATCATTCAGGTGTATTTTGAAAAAATGTTGAAAAATATTCTCAAGTGCCAAAATGATAAAAATTAGTAGTCACCATTCCCATTTAAACGTTCAACACTGTCAGTCATTGGTATCAGGTAGTTTCACTCAGGCGTCAAAAGACGTTCCCCAAATATCATTCAGTCATTATCATTTACCGCTATTCAAATCCATATCTCATTATATACATTTCACGTCAATCCATATTTGTACTGTCACTTGGGTAAGGCATCAGGTTACGCACACAAAGTTATACAAGGACATAAAAAGTAAAGCCAAGTTCAGTTGTAGGTATACACAGATTATAATCTTATAATACTTTATTATTCAATCCATATAAGTCCATTTCATTTTATGGATATGTCATTAAAACTCCCACTTCTAAAGAAGGCAACTTCCAATTCATCCAACCAGATCGATGAACACAATTGGCATTCAGCCATTAAGTGCTAGCTGACATCAGTACCAGAGATATATTCATACGTAGACATAGGACCTTTTACATAGTTCTTCTGTCCTTATGTCTTTTTATTCATTCAGCAGCAGACAGTAGAAAATCAGCATCAAATTTGTTTAGTTCCCTCTATAGTGTTCGTTAGCAGTATGAAATTCCAATGGCATTTTGCTTGATCAGAAGAACATTCTTCATATTCAATGAGAAAGAAATCAAGAAAGTGACAAGTGATCCTCTTGCATATTCTGTTTTGCTTTGGAGAAACAGCTTGGCTCAAACATTTTGACAGTCTGGTTGTGGCTAGTTTGTATTTGTTTTTGTTGAAAAATGATATAAACCATCCGTAGTTCGGACAAGATTTTTTTTCCTATCCGTCATTATGGGACTTTGCTAATCAACATCCGATTCGCGTACACCCCTGAAATCACTTTCGTTTTCTATGTGTACCAGGGCTTATATCCCCCGTCAACGCGTCCATCAGAATCATCAATAGCGTAAGGGGGTTAGATAAGCCGTGGAGTCGAGGGTGGCGAGATTATGTATCTGGAATTCTCTGCGGCTACGGCTAAAGTGGCGAGGGAAATGGCGAGTAAGGCAAGTAATGGCGGGTGAAAGCAAGTTCGATATTTGACGTACGGCATTATGTCGACTTTGCTTATACGGTGTATTTCCCGTAAAGAGCAAAGTAGACAACGACATGTCGTCTTTTCAAAAATAATATAAATAAAAATTACCCCCAAACAGAGCAACCCCCCCCCCCGGACAAGGCAATTTTGTAGATTTTTCACTATTCCCCCATTCTGCATCTTGTTTATGCCCAAGGGAAAACAGAAGTAAAAAAACAATTGAGATAAAGAATACATAAAGAGTATTTACAGGGAGCAAGACTTGGTAAAAGAAGTCCTTTCTCTCATACCCTTGTTTTTAGTCTTTTTTGACATTTTTTAAAATTGACATTTTAGGTTTTTTAACATAACTTTTGAACTAACACAGGGAGTAAGGACCTTTCTCGCAATTTTATTTCATAATACTGCGCATGCGTAATTTTCAACCGGTAGTGGATATTTAATGGCTAGAACCAAGTCAAATAATCCGGGAGGGGTGATTTCGGTCGGGGTTGTGGAGGGCCTAAACCATTATTTTGATTAAACGAAAATGCGACGTTCTTTAGTGACGTATTGTGACGTTCTTTAATGACGTGTTCGTCGCTTATTGGGTCACTACCAGTTAGGGTCAGGGTTGGACTCGAGAGTCACAACTGAGTGCCCTGGACCCATTTAGAGTCACTTTAGGGTCAATTGGACCCACTGACAAAATTGAAAAACTTCGTTTGAGTAATTTTAGATTGCTGCGAATAAGGTCCTTTCTTCCCCTCCTAATGAAGTAAAATTAAAAGTAATACACGGAATTTTAAGTTAGGCTTTCCTCTGAATGATTCCGGAACAATCTTTTGAAAGATCTTTCTATTCCTGCCTGCAATATAAATTCAAAGAGGTTAATTTTATTTGTGGCACACCCGGTACAAACATTTTCTGGAAGAGCCCCTTTTAATTTTTAATCAACATGTGCACAAAGTTGTTCTAGAATAAACAATGCTCGTTATACTATAACTTAGAATTATTCGAAGTTTATAGATTCCCCTTTAACTTAGCAGTTAAGATTAATAAAAGCGTGTGTCAATTTAACCGAATTCTTTTCACTTTTATTCAATTTTTTAATTCAAAAAACCATAAAAACGACATCGCAAGATATATATGCAAGAAAAAAAATAAAGTTCAACAAGCCAAAAAAATATTAAAATGAATCCAAATATAATAAATTTATTAAAATCTATCTGTGCAAATATTTCAAATAAGAAATCTTTAAAAACCTGTAACCAATTTAATATCATAAAGGGGAATAAAGTAATAAAGCTAATGTCATCTTAATATTTATGCTCTTTTCAGTTGAACAAAATATGAAGCCATAAAAATTCTGTCTTAGTTTATTCCTTCTAAGATGAAAGAGAAAGCTTATGATTCCTCGTCAAATTAATCTAACTGCTCCATTATTTAGAATAACTTGGTGGGATTCAAAACTCAAATCATAGCAAGAAGGGAAACAGTTTATTCCCTACGTATATGCATTCACTCAAAGAAGTTAACTCATGTGTGTGTGTGTGTGTGTCTTGTAAAGCATCGTGTATCTTGTGAGAAAAGGAAAACCAACATGGCTGAGCAACAACAGAATGTCGTAGACTACAATCAACTGCAAGTTATAATACAACAATTAGTTCGCAACGAAATGCAACCAGCTATGCAACAAGCTGAGAATCGTGCCAAACAGGCACTCGATCAAACAACAGCTAGTACTTCGACAAATTTTTCAAAATTAAAAGCTAAATTGGATAAGCAGAGATTAAATGACAACATCACATTTACGAAAGCTGGCCACACCGATCAATTCAAACACAATCAACAAGTGTTGGAGGTTATTGACGACACCTTAGAAGCCATGGAATCCGCCGACGTACAAGCAATGAAAGATCATCTAGAAAAAGGTAGGAATTTGATTCTAACCAGAGTGAAACATTTGAGAATCGCTGATACATACGGCTGGTTCACTGTGAAAGAATTTAAGGCTAACGAACTGACTTCAGGGGAGGCAGAAGAAAAAAGACTGAAGAGAGCTATAAAAAACGCGGAATCAGTGAAAACTAAACTTTTCAAAAAGGCCAGGTTCGATGACGACAAAGAAAAGCCCAAATCAAAACAAGACTCAAAATATAGAATGGACGATATAGTTTGTCACGGATGTAGGAGAGTCGGCCATTATTTATCACATTGCCCCTTTACCTCAGCTTCTACAACCACATCGCAAATACCCTCGATTGCCTACTCGACAACAAGGTCTTCGTCTACTAATAAAAATCCTTCTTCAACAAATACTAGGAGTAAATCCGGTTAAAAAACTATATAATTGAGTTATGCTTTATCGACATTACAAAAAAGACAATTTATTCGTGTTATTAATTTTTAAAAACAAACACTCGCAATCTGCTGAATTTATAGACTATAATAATATATTTTTATCATATGACTAACGTTGTGTTCTTAAATTGCCATCATAAGCCCATTATTCGTGTTTATGATTTTTAAGAATGTCACTGATTTATAATTTATGCCTTTGTATTGGCTAATGAACGCATGACGATTCGTCGAATGAGATATTTTACCTTGATCAAATTTGTTTTTATTTTACTTTCTTTCTTTTTTCGACTTTTCGCATTTTTGAAAAGTTTTTTCTTACTTTGCCACTCCAGAGAGATTTTGGGAATTTGATCAATCTACCGAAAGTCTATCTGTCGCCGGAAGAATTCAGGAATTTTCAAACTTCTGGGAAAATGAATTGAAAGCGTCGAATTTTGCCCTCGGTATCGTGCGGGAAGGCTACAAAATACCATTCGAATCGGAACCTCCTCCATTTTTTGCCAAAAACAACGCATCTAGCTTAAAGAATCAAGAGTTTGTCAAAGATAGTATTGAAAAGCTTTTAGAAAACGGTTGTATTGAAAAAGTGACAGAGCCACCTTATTGCATCAATCCGCTGACCGTTGCAGAAAGGAATTCCAAACTTAGGCTAGTACTAGATCTCAGGCATGTAAACAAACACATTCAGCCAAACAAATTCACATACGAAAATATAAAACAGGTTTCTGAGATGATTAATAAAGACGATTTTCTAATTACCTTTGACCTCAAAAGTGGGTATCATCACGTACCAATTAACTTAAAATTTCAGACTTTTCTAGGATTCGCTTGGGAATTTGACAGTGAAATGCAATTTTTTGTATTTAAAGTTTTACCTTTTGGCTTGAATATCGCATGCTTAGTCTTTACAAAGCTTATGCGTCAATTAGTCAAGAGATGGCGTTCAAAAGGAATAAAATGTGCTATGTATTTAGACGACGGTATCGTAGGGGACAATTCATACTTCTCGTTAATACAAACAAGGGACCTGATGCTCAACGATATGCGATCCGCTGGTCTAACAGTTAATTTCGAAAAATCTAGCCTTGAACCAGAGAAAAACAAAACATGGTTAGGATTCATTATAGACACAGCAAACATGAATTTTGAAGTTCCAACACCAAAAATCCAAAAAGTGCTCAAGCTAATTTCAGAGGCGTTAAATAGTGAATTCTTATCGGCAAGAAAAATTTCCAGAATAGCAGGCAATCTCATTGCTATGGCACCAGCTATCGGTCCGATCGTGTATTTATTCACAAAACAAATTTACAAATTTGTCGAATCAAGTTTTTCCTGGGATAAAAAGCGTCTTTTGAGTCTTAACGTTTTACAAGAACTCGAATTTTGGTACAACAATCTAGAAAAAGTAAAAACTTTCAGAATAAAAACGAAACCTGAGATCACCAGAATTATTTTTTCGGACGCAAGCGGTACCGGTTACGGAGGTTACGTCGTACAAAAGTTTGGAAATATTATAGCAAAAGGAGATTTCGACCAGACCGAAAGGGAAACAAGTTCGACATTTCGTGAGCTAACAGCAGTTAAATACATTCTGCTATCTTTTCCTCAATTACTCGAAAACGAGACAGTGGAGTGGTTTACCGACAGCGACAATATCTGTAAAATTATTAATCGAGGTAGTACAAAACAACACTTACAAAACATTGCAATTGATATTTTCAACATTTGTTTACTACACAATATCGAAATTTATCCTACTTGGATCCCTCGAGCGTTAAACGAAACAGCCGATATAATTTCAAAATCGATCGACACAGATAATTGGTCCATTGACAACGAGACTTTCGAT
This sequence comes from Clytia hemisphaerica, assembly GCF_902728285.1. Lineage (NCBI taxonomy): Eukaryota > Metazoa > Cnidaria > Hydrozoa > Leptothecata > Clytiidae > Clytia > Clytia hemisphaerica. The sequence continues at coordinate 302,198 of NW_027103595.1, read as the reverse complement.
TACATTATTAAAAACTATGGACAAATTACAATCGACAGATTTGCAGATAACCTAAACAAAAAATCCCCTAGATTCAACTCTCGTGAATACTGCCCAGGGACATCAGCAATCAACGCATTTTCATGTCATTGGGGAAAAAATGAGGTTAATTGGCTTTGCCCTCCCATATCACTAGTAGGTAAAACTATTCAGCACTTGAGAAACTGTAAAGGTAAAGGAATATTGCTTGTTCCCTTGTGGCCTTCGTCATACTATTGGCCATTACTGACGTCAAACGGTCTTCAATTTGAACCTTTTGTAAGAATGTTTTTAGTACTAGATCCTTTCTTTGTAAATTATTCCAGAACTAAATGCGTTTTTGATGGCTTTGCCAAATTTTATTCCTTAGCCTTGTTCATCGATATGTTAGAATAAGAAATAACCTATTGAAATAAATACAACTTCTTTGTCATCTAATTCCCTTAACAATTGTATTTTTTCCTGTTTTATGTTGACGACATTTCTCGCTTCATTGGAAGCCTGTTTACCATGATTGCAACCAAGTGAAAGATATGCTTCCGTGACAATGCCTCCGTGCATCACTGTTTCGGCGTCAATGTCTCCGTACAAACGTGTTTAAAGGAGCTCTGCTTTCTCCAACGATTATCAATTTGCATTATCATTTCATGATATGATCACTACAAAGGTAACAAAAAACTATTCATTTTCTTTTTTCCCAACAGATCACGGCAACGCGCCAGGGTTGAGAGAGAAACTACTGAACATTAAGGACAGAAACTTGAAACGAAAAGCTGAAAGCCTTCCCATACTATTAGAAGCAGCCTATGCAAAATCTACCCTAAGGAAGTACAAGCCAGCCTGGGAGAAATGGTTAATCTGGTCCGACCCCTTTGACGAAGTGATTAGCTGCCCCACCGATCCGATCTACGTCGCAATTTACATAAACGATCTTACCAATTCTTTCGCGACCGAAGGTGCACTAACCGCAGCAATTTTGGGTATCCGTTGGGGCCACTTGAATTCCGGATTTGATTCTCCGACCAATCATCCGCTCGTCAGACTAGCAATCGAAGGCGGTAAACGTATAATAGCAGAAAGGAGATCCCCCTTAAAAAATTGCCACAGAAAGGAGCCCTTGTCCTCAGATCTTATCAAAAATCTCGTACGGAAATATTCAACCTCTACTAACTTGGTCGATATTCGCTTCCTTATCATGGTCCTTTTAGGATTCGCAGGGTTTTTTAGAATCAGCGAGATACTGAAAATCCAGTTGAAAGAAATAACATTCGATCAGTCTGGCGCAACAGTTTATTTACCTTTTTCAAAAACAGATCAAGTACGCGAAGGTAACATCGTTTTTATTAGTAAAACAGATACAGAGTGTTGTCCAATCTACTGGCTTCGTAAGTATCTAGCATTGTCCGGGCTAAGACACAAGCCTGAAGCATACTTGATTTGCCATCTATACAAGACGAAAACAGGCCACAACGTGCATAGCCACCGCCCAATATCCTACACGACAGCCCTAAGCACATTCAAAGACCATATCTCAAAAATGACCGACCCTACCATATACGGTTTACATTCCTTGAGGTCAGGAGGAGCATCAGAGGCTGCGAACAACGGTATTTCTGATCGTCTTATCTCAAAACATGGTCGATGGTCTTCAAACACCAGCAGGAACACTTACATAAAAGACAAAGCCGAAACTAGATTTAGAGTTTCACGTTCATTGGGAATTTAAATGCCCATTTATTATATTTAAAGAATATGGTCGTTTTTTCCTCTTTCTTTTTCTCTCTCGTGTTTAATGCAAGCAAATACCAATGAAAAAGTAACTTTATTGTTTTCTATTTTTCTGTTCATTTCGAAAAGGAAAAATAGTCGAGAAACGAAGTTTCCAGCGATTGAAAAAAGCTGGAAAAACAGGTTCTCGACAGTTTTGCACGGAAATGCATTTAATTATGCATGCACGTCATTATGTAATAATGAGATGCATGCGCTATTCAGCCTTTATATTCTGTTCAAAAAATTGAGAAAATCCTCGCTCTTGCATTCACTCAAAGAAGTTAACTCATGCAAATTCAAACAATTTCGTTTTCTATTTCATGCACTTATCTGGACCAACGTACCAACCGATGCACTTATCCGGACGAACGTACCAATCCATACACTTATCCGGACGAACGTACCAATCGAAAAGACACCAATTCAACATACAAAGAGAACTAAAGATCGGAATGGAAACCCTAGCCACGGAAAGGACAACCAAGGATCAATAACATTGGAACAATCGGACGAGCGCTTCTTCCTGGACTTCAAACAGAAGATCAATCAATGGCTCAGACGATCAACCACCAAGGAATACAATAGAATATACTAAAAGACGATCGATTACCAAAACAAACGCCGGTCATCGGAGATTGACGCTCTTATCAACATTCACCACCGACAACTTATTATCAAACATGGAATCGTGGATGTGTTTTATCAAGTTGATGAATTTTGTATTCCTTAAACGAAAATTACAAATAGATTGATAACATTTTGAAGCTATGAAGCTCATACCTCGTAAAAACCCATTATAATAATTATAATTTAAATTTATGATCTCTTACATTTGACGGTCAAACGCTTTGCAGATGGAATAATTTCGTTAGTAAAATATTTGTACATAAAGGGGAGAAGACCTTTAACCTCCGAAGGTCGGGGTGACGGATGCCATTGGTTCGGAGATAATGTTTCCTCCAGAATAAACAGCCACTGGGGGTTTTACGCTACACGCTTCGTCACAAAAATTCAGTTGTATTTTATCTGAGCTTATCCAACTTGTAATTTACTACTAATTTTGTTAAACATTTTTTTTTACCACGAGTGTTAATGCAAGCAAATACCAATGAAAAAGTAACTTTATTGTTTTCTATTTTTTTGTTCATTTCGAAAAGGAAAAATAGTCGAGAATATGCTAATCGACATACGTTTCGCGTACATGCCTAAAAGTACTTTCGTTTTTAAAGTGCACCAGGGCTTATATCCCCCGTCAACGCGTCCATCAGAATCATCAATAGCGTAAGGGGGTTAGATAAGCCGTGGAGTCGAGGGTGGCGAGATTATGTATCTGGAATTCTCTGCGGCTACGGCTAAAGTGGCGAGGGAAATGGCGAGTAAGGCAAGTAATGGCGGGTGAAAGCAAGTTCGATATTTGACGTACGGCATTATGTCGACTTTGCTTATACGGTGTATTTCCCGTAAAGAGCAAAGTAGACAACGACATGTCGTCTTTTCAAAAATAATATAAATAAAAATTACCCCAAAACAGAGCAACCCCCCCCCCCCCGGACAAGGCATTTTGTAGATTTTTCACTATTCCCCCTTCTGCATCTTGTTTATGCCCAAGGGAAAACAGAAGTAAAAAACAATTGAGATAAAGAAGAATACAAAGAGTATTTACAGGGAGCAAGACTTGGTAAAAGAAGTCCTTTCTCTCATACCCTTGTTTTTAGTCTTTTTTGACATTTTTAAAATTGACATTTTAGGTTTTTTTAACATAACTTTTGAACTAACACAGGGAGTAAGGACCTTCTCGCAATTTGATTTCATAATACTGCGCATGCGTAATTTTCAACCGGTAGTGGATATTTAATGGCTAGAACCAAGTCAAATAATCCGGGAGGGGTGATTTCGGTCGGGGTTGTGGAGGGCCTAAACCATTATTTTGATTAAACGAAAATGCGACGTTCTTTAGTGACGTATTGTGACGTTCTTTAATGACGTGTTCGTCGCTTATTGGGTCACTACCAGTTAGGGTCAGGGTTGGACTCGAGAGTCACAACTGAGTGCCCTGGACACATTTAGAGTCACTTTAGGGTCAATTGGACCCACTGACAAAATTGAAAAACTTCGTTTGAGTAATTTTAGATTGCTGCGAATAAGGTCCTTTCTTCCCCTCCTAATGAAGTAAAATTAAAAGTAATACACGGAATTTTAAGTTAGGCTTTCCTCTGAATGATTCCGGAACAATCTTTGAAAGATCTTTCTATTCCTGCCTGCAATATAAATTCAAAGAGGTTAATTTATTTGTGGCACACCCGGTACAAACATTTTCTGGAAGAGCCCCTTTTAATTTTTAATCAACATGTGCACAAAGTTGTTCTAGAATAAACAATGCTCGTTATACTATAACTTAGAATTATTCGAAGTTTATAGATTCCCCTTTAACTTAGCAGTTAAGATTAATAAAAGCGTGTGTCAATTTAACCGAATTCTTTTCACTTTTATTCAATTTTTTAATTCAAAAAACCATAAAAACGACATCGCAAGATATATATGCAAGAAAAAAAATAAAGTTCAACAAGCCAAAAAAATATTAAAATGAATCCAAATATAATAAATTTATTAAAATCTATCTGTGCAAATATTTCAAATAAGAAATCTTTAAAAACCTGTAACCAATTTAATATCATAAAGGGGAATAAAGTAATAAAGCTAATGTCATCTTAATATTTATGCTCTTTTCAGTTGAACAAAATATGAAGCCATAAAAATTCTGTCTTAGTTTATTCCTTCTAAGATGAAAGAGAAAGCTTATGATTCCTCGTCAAATTAATCTAACTGCTCCATTATTTAGAATAACTTGGTGGGATTCAAAACTCAAATCATAGCAAGAAGGGAAACAGTTTATTCCCTACGTATAGGGAATAAACTGTATATTTGTCTATAGGTTCGATCGAAGCTTCTTATGCATAGGATCACATAAGAGTACGATTTCTGCTTAAGAAGGCTGAACGTTGATGACAGAATAAAGATTGAGTTAAAAAATAATTGTATAATACCAAACTAAGAAAGAATTGGGTGTTTCACAGAAAAATATTTTGACGAATGAGGAAAAGTTCTCTTCCAAATTAAGTTTTTGATAAGGTAAGCTCGTTTCGTGATGGTTATTTTTTGCGAAATGAAAGAATCTTGCAAATTTGGTACTTGGTTTCTTACTTTAAAATGGCCAGCCACGATCCAGAAACGTGGATATTATCCACTTTTTATCTTATATACGAAACACCTAAAATTTGATCCATCCCTTGTTTGACATTATAGAATAAGCTTATAAAAAATTAGTAAACGTTATACTATATAACTACTATTTTGCGCTAACAGAGCATTTTAATTAAATCAAATTGTTCATTAGGGTTTTCTAGAATTTCATCAATGTCTTCATCATTTTGAATAATGTCATCTGCTTGACTATTATCATCGGAAGGCTCCAATATGGATGCAGAGTCCGTGATAGTATTATTGATAGTCTGAGAAGTATTTCCAACGAGAGAAGTGGTCGGAGGTATCGAAGGAGTGTCTATAGAAGAAGATTGAGAGAAAATATTGTTTTGTTGTTGCGACGGTTGAGATGTGAGTGGTGGTTGAGTTTGTTGTATGGAAGTTTGTTGTGGTTGTGATTGCGGTATATTTCCCTGTACAGTTTGTTGTAAAGGCTGTTGTAGTGTGTTGGGTGTCATTTGCGCTTGTTGTAGCGGTCCTGTGGGTGGCTGTTGCGCAGATTGTTGTAGGAAGTTTTGATTACCTGAAAACTGTTGCTGGTTGGATTGTTGCATATTATTTGTCAGTTTATTATTGGTATTGGTATTGTTCGTTGATTGTTGCTGCAACATTTGTTGCATATTGTTAATATTTGTGTTGTTATCCGCCGAGTTCACCATCATTGGTTGAAAGTTCATATTTTTCTGTTGCTGCGCTTGTTGCTGGCTCAACATTTGCTGTTGTTGCAAACGCTGTTGTTGCTGTTGTATGAAACGATTTCGAAGAATTTGTTGTTGTTCTGGTGTCATTTGATTAGCATTCGGTACGTTGGAGAAATTATTACTCATGCTTGAAAAGTCTTGGTTTGAACTACTAAAATTATTGTACTGGTTATTTGGTGTATTCAAATTACTATTGGGCTGCATCATATTCCTCGATAGAGAAGGGGGGAATCGATTCATATTGTTCATGCCCATTTGATTGTTCATACCTGACATTCCCATACTTGAATCCTGCTGGAAATGACGCAACCGAGCCGCAGATGAATTCATACCACCTGGATTCATGTTCAACATGGCCGCTTGGTTCATCATACTACTGTTCATTTGATTATTATAACGTGGTGGTGCTTTATTGTTCATATTAAACATTGGTTGTTGACCTTGGTTCATATTTGGGGGCATGTTATACATGCCGTTTATACGTTGACTAGCCATCATATCCTGTAGAATCTTACTCTTTGCATTGTTATTAGGGTAGAAACTGTTGGAATTACCTGCGAACATTGGATTATTGGAGCTTTCCATTTGGTAAGGTGGTGGGTAGCTACCATATCCGTTTTGTTGACCAGGCATGCTATTCATTTGCGGTGTATTCATACCCGTCATATTGTTATTGTACATATTATACTGGCTCTGAGCACCTGTCGGTAATCCAGGGGGCATTTCGTTCGACATGGGATTTACTTTCATACGACGTCTAATTAAATCCTGAAGTTTATTGTGTGTATGTGACTGAACATGATTGGATGAACTCATTCCATAGGGCGGTTGCTGTTGGTTGTTCATTTGCTGCTGAGGGGAGTTACCTTGGTTTGTGGTTTTACTCGCGATAGCACGGTCTAGCAATTTACGAACATCTGGTACATTATTACCGATTCGTGGTAAACTTGGTGGTTGAGCGTTCAAATGGGAATTATTGTTGACAGGAAGTCCAGCACTCATTGTTTGGTTAGCATTATTCATCATAGTATTCCCACCGTTGTTCATCATGTTTTGATTGATGGAGGATAAATTCATGGTTGAAGAATTCAAATTATTCATGTTGTTTTGCTGCATTGGTGTTTGTTGTTGATTCTGATTAATCACTTGGCTATTGTTTATTAAGTTATTATTACCTGGTGTTATCCTTTGCATTGGAGAATTCATGTTCATTTGTTGAGAATTTGTTCGATTGATAAGGTTGCGATTCATGTTCTGATTGGGGTTATTCATTTGGTTTTGCCAATTCTGTTGTGGATTTTGTAATGGTTGTTGCGCGGCCAGAGGTTGCTGTTGGGTTTGAAGCTGTTGTGGCTGTTTTGGGATTGGTTGCTGATTAGCCATGTGCGATTGGTTTGACATTTGGTTTTGAAGAAGAGGATTTGGGTTGTTTTGTTGTGGTTGTTGCATTTGTAGTTGTTGCTGGATTTGGTTCTGCATCATTTGAGGGTTTTGCTGGTTTGAAATTTGAGGTGGTAATTTATTTTGCATTGGTTGATTGGGTTGAGTCTGTTGTTGTAGCTGTTTTGGAAGACCTTTTTGTTGTTGTTGTTGTTGCATTGCATTGTTTGGCAATTGTTGGGTATTTAATTGCGGTTGTTTAACCAAATCATTGTTCGTAGTGTCTCTTTCAGTTTTAATTTCAGCCTTAGTGATGATTTCTCCGAAGTATTTAGTTTTGCCATCAAATAAGTCACCGTTCGTAGTTTGTGAATTATTCGAGTTCTGCAACGGTTCAACTTTTACATGGTTTTGAGCTTTATCGTTTTGTTCTTCAATCATTTTGACAACGTCCTTTAGAACTTGAGGTGTGTTGATAGTCGAAGATTTGGAAGCCAACCCTAAGTTCATACTGGAGACAGGTAGACTAAGCTTCGGTTTCTCTTTAGGTACGTTCGTTTGGAAAGGATTGATGTTCGGTTGAAGATTTGAGTTAACATCATACGAATTGGTACTATTGCTTCGATTATTCAAAAATGCTTGCTTGTTCTGATCGCCAACACGAGATACTTTGGCCATTGATTCATCATTTGTTTGGTTGCCATTGAATTGATCGTATGTCCTCTTCTGATTATTCTGAAGAAAAAAGTTGTATAGAGTATTATACTATAGTAAATGTCTAAACCGGTATTTGGGTAAAAAGGCTTACAGGGCCCCCTTTTTCAGATATCATGGTCCCATACAGGGTCAAATTCGAGACTCAAGTCCCATTCAGGGTCCCTTAAGAGAGTACTCTTAGGTGCCAAATAAACGGGGGGAGGGGGGGGTTGGAAAATTTTCGAGATTTTAATAAACGGGGGGGGGGGACCTAATTGCCAGGGGGAAATTGTACTTCTGAAAACCCAAAATAAGGTAAATATAGGCTAAAATCAGGCTATTTAGAGCAAAATAAGGGGCCTTCTCTTTTACAGCTGAAAATTATCTTAAAGATTAATAAACGGGGGGTCCTAATAAGGTCCAGGGGGCAGGCGTTATGCGTGAAATAGGCGCAAGACAAGGAGTAGGTGGCAAAATTTAACTTTTCCTCACAGACTAAAAGGCCCTGGTAGGGATCCGTTTTTAGGAATATTCAGTACAGTCCCATGTAGGGTCCATTTTTTTCGATCCTCAACGGTACACCCCGTAAGTCGAGAAAGGTAGTGCCCTCCAAAGGGGAAAGTAATTCTTTTTTGCTTCAAGATACTCTCGGGTACTTAATAGCCGTCCCCCCCGCTAATTAATTTTTCGAAAATTTTCCACCCAGGACATTCTTATTCCAACCCCCCCGCTTATTAATTTTTTGGAAAATGTTTTTGAAAGTTCCTTTTTTTGTCCTAATTCAGCTGTATTAGCCTCCTTTTCAAAAATTTTCCACCCAGGACATTTTTATTCCAACCCCCCGCTTATTAAGTTTTGAGATTTTTTCCAACCCCCCCGCTTATTCCAACCCCCCGGCTATTAGGTACCCGAGAGTAATAAGATAAGCTAAGGTACAAAACTTATAATATTTAAACGATACTATACTATTCTGTACTATTCACTCTAGTCCAGCGGCCCAACGCTAACCAAAAACAAGGTTATTGTAGTACTTTAAATAAACACCCCGGCCGTTTATCAACCCTATTTGTTGTCGTTTGTTGTTTTTATTTTTAAATAATAGTTTTTAACCTAGGTCACTTAAATAAAGTGAAAAGGAACCTACTTACTTTGCCTTTGCCTTTTCCTTAGTCCAATTTTTTCCCATTCAGTTAAAAATGTCTCTAAAACAATTGCTCAATTCGTAAAGTAGAACTGTTTAAAAAAGTATCAACAAGTTGTGCAAAAAATGAATTTTATCAGCATTTTTGAAAATGGTCCTGCGAAGACATAATTTTCCTTGGAAGACCAAATTAGGGTGGTCTCTATGTTAAAATGCCCCAAAGAATTTAGTATTTAATGTGTACTGAAATACCATTCTCTCAAGGGGTGTGTTCTCTCACACACCCTGATTCTCTAAATTTGGGTGGCGGTACGCAAGAAAACATCTCAAAATCCTTTGAATACTAATAAATATCCGAGGTTTTAGTACCGACCGCCCTGAAACCACGGAGGTATAAAGAAAAACAGGAGTTTAATGTGTCGGTAATTGGTCGTTAAAGTCTTTTGATTTCTAAAATGTATCAAAAGAAATTCTAAGCTCGCCCGATTAAATAAGACTTTTTAGTAGAACTCAAGTTTGCTCTGAACATTCTAATTATCAGTATTGAAGATTCTAGCCTTTTAATATACGAAAATTAAATAAAACTTCGTCCACGAAACAAGTTTGTTTGTTCCATTTCGTTATCCGTTCAATTTTGTTTTGAAAAGATATTTTCTCAAGCCAGAAAATGAAAAGTTCTTTATAAGCACACACGATTTCAGACTCAATTTGTAGAAATAAAGTCGCTGAAGAATTTTGGAGGAAAGTTTCAAGCAATAGAGTTCGCCTTAAAGAAAACATTGATCGAAAAATCTTATTATTTGAAGTTTACAGGCCTTTTTTTAGTCCAAATATTTTCTTACACTGATGTCAGAAACAATGAATCTCGTCTCGTCTAATTTCTAAAGCTTAAATGAGCCAATAAGATTTCACCAATAGATAAAAAGCTCATTAAAAATGCACGATATATGAGATGCATGCATGCATCGTAACTATTTTAATCGTAGGGCGAGCTTGGTTACAATAGCATACTTCTCCTGTTTCTTTATACCTCCATGCTGAAACCATTGGTTTTAAGAATTGTTGTTCTACTAGCAGATTCTACCCAAATGTGTACTTTGTCCTTTCTGCAAAACATTTATAAAAAAGAATTTTGACAAATAGACTTCAGCATTTGGACTGAAAAATCTCACCCAAAGTTAAAAATGGCAGATTTTTGGATTTTTTGGAAGTAAGTAAGAAGATTTTGTGTTCACATTGGATTTAATGTGTTCTGAGATGTTACATTTGATTCGTCAAATTTTTGTTCATTTGCTCTATATGAAACTATACACCATTCACTTTAATTTTGGATCTAAATTTGTTCTTTCTGCAGCATAATTTGTTTGAATGATAAAGATGATTTCTGTTATGATAATTAAACAATCCTAGATACGAGTTTTTGCAGAGGGGTCGGTACTAAAATTCTGGACATCATGTTGTTAAGTGATGTGTAGCCAAAAAGCTTTAAAATCCGCAAGGTACTAAAAATACCAAAAAGGTGGTATCCGCACTACGATTTATGAAATTTTCACGTACATTTTGTACTAAAATTAGTGATTTTCATCATTTTTGAATCTTTTTCATACTTTTTCAGAATTTCTTTATCATTTTTTGAAAAAACAAGTGATACTTTTATGGACCTACCTGGTTATGCATTTAACACATAATTAATATCTACGTGAGCGTGACCATTAAACAATCATTCAGAACACAAATAGTGACGACCTATTAAAATTAGTCGTTTGTTTCTTATAAAAAAATCAGTTTTATTGACAATCGAATCATGATTTATGGTGGGAATTGCTATCAATGATGCTTTTTTTTGAGAAAAAACAAAGAAATGTTAGGAAAAAGCCCAATGATGCCGGCGATTTCCGGCATTTTCGGCCGGAAAAAAAATTTTCTCAAAAAATCGAACTCTGTCATGTTTTGAGCATTGCGAATACGCATCTTTCTGCAAAAAATCAGAAAAAACTAAAGCTTAAAGTTCGAGAAAATGTCAAAAAACCGGTTTTTCCGGCATATTTCCGGCATTTTCGGCCGGAAAAAAATGTTTTTCGAAAATCGGGCTCCGTCACATTTTAGGTTTTGTCATTTTGCATCAGTGTGCAAAATTTCATAAAAAAATATAAAGTACAGCTTGAGAAATTGAAGAAATACTGTCTTTCCGGCGAAAGTAGGTTGTTCCGGCGATTTTTTAATAGTTCCGGCTTCAAAAATCAATTTCATGGAAAATTGAAACATGCTTGATGGTGGGCATTGCTATTAATAATGTTTTTGAATAAAAAAACAACCAATTATAAGGAAAAACTCTACTGAAAATCCAGAAAAACGGTGATTTCCGGCATATTTCCGGCATTTTCGGCCGGAAAAAATTTTTTCTCAAAAATCGGACTCGGCCATGTTTTGGGCATTGTTAATACGCATCTTTAAGCAAAAAATCAGAAAAAACTAATGATGAAATCTCGAGAAAATGTCAAAAAACCGGTTTTTCCGGCGTATTTCCGGCATTTTCGGCCGGAAAATTTTTTTTTCGAAAATCAGGCTCCGTCACATTTTGGGCATTGCCATTTTGCATCTTTGCGCCTAAAATCAGAAAAAAGCCCCCTAGTTTTTAATAAAAAACTGCCCATGGAGAAAGTAAGACTAGCAAAAATTATTTTTTGTGATATTGAACAGTTGTGTCAGATGTCCAAAAATGAACAGGAAATCAACAATTAGGTATTACTTTCTTTTTTTTTAGGTCAAAGTGTTTAATTCTATTAAAATTTAAAGAGTAACCCTATACTAACTGTTTATGAGGGCAATACCATAAAATATTGACCAGTGTAAAAAGTATTGCCCTGAGCCTGTGAGTGGTGGTCTACCTAGATTGAATGTATATTTTCAACTTTGTACCGAGGTACAAAGGGGTGGTGGTCCAGGGTGGTCAAAACTCAATTCCCAAAAAACAAGGTTATATACCGGGTGTCCCAGAAAAAAGTTCCTCTCTTTGAAGTGAATTTTCTCGAGTTCTATGAACCTTTATTTTAAAGAATTAATTCTTTTGCATTGGAAAAAGGAAGGATAAACTTAAATTTTGAGGGGTCATTTGTTAAATTTAGTCAACTAGATAAAAAGTTATCGTCTAAATTCTAAAACATTACTTTTCAAAAAAGTCGAAAAAGGCGAAAAATGAGGGTATCAAATCATCAAGGAAAGCACTTCTTTTATCAATTTATTAACGATCAAGTTTTTCTATGTTGTCCTTTAAGGTAGACTACACAATAGACAGTAACCTACCTTTAAGGTGGCTTTTGCAGGAATTGTTAATCTTGTAAATACGTGCTTTTCAAAAAATGGAAATACATTTCCTGATGAATAAAAAAACATTTTTGTGTCTTTGTCTTACAATCAAATTAATACCCTCATTTTTCGCGTTTTTTCGACTTTTTTGAAAAGTAATTTTTTAGCATTTAGACCATAACTTTTTATTTAGTTGACTAAATTTAACAAATGACCCCTTAAAATTTAAGTTTATCCTTCCTTTTTCCAATGCAAAAGGATTGATACTTTCCAAGTTCATAGAACTCGAGAAAATTCACTTCAAAGAGGGGGACTTTTTTCTGGGACACCCGGTAGATTTTCAGCATTGGTCTAGTACCCCTGAAATGTACCCTCCCTGAGAAATCCACTGTATCAACTCACTACCTTTACAAATAGCCAATTTGATTGACTTTTAAAAACACTGTTTTTGCCCTCTTTTCCCTGGATTATTTAATGAATACAAAAGAATTGGCTTAGGACCTTTCTATTATTCCTATCTTTCAAAGGTGATGGAACTACAATCAGTCACAAAATACTTGGCACAAAAGGGAAATTCACCGGGGTGTTTTGAAACCACAATCGATTTGTAAGTGCTCTAAAGTAGGTTCGAAGGGTAGAGTTTTAACTCTGAGTTTTAACGCTAGACTTAAGACTTACGACCTTAGGATCTGAGGATCCAAAAGTTCAAAAATGGTCCAGTAGGGCTTGAAATATAGCCTAGAAACCAATAAATCCCTCCCATATCGAAATAATCGATGAAATCAAGTTGAAGGCCTAAAAATTGACATTCTCGCTCGAACTTCAATTTTCGAAAAATGGTAAATTAGCCAAAAATGCCAATATATCATGGCACTGATTGTAGATGGGAGATGTTGCAGCTAAACACTGCACGCACCCACAGATATCAAAACAAAATACTGAAATACAATAAAATTGACATTGAGATTCTAAATATGGCGAAGCTGGTGAGTAGGGTAAAATAGGTTCCTCAATCGAAGAGCTCAATAAAGAGCTTTCAGTGGTGAAGGTGATTATGAATTTCAAAATTTGTTGAAATTTAGGGGTTCAAAAACTGTGCAGGGTTGACATTACAGGATTAGGTGATTGACATTGTAGTATGCTTAGAAATGTAACTATTTCTTCAGCGATGCCATTATTTTTGGAATTTTGAGTCATCTCTCATCGATAGTTCTCCTCCATCAAAATAATGTTAATAGCCTCTGTTTATTAATGTGTGGATTGGAGGTTAAAAAGATGTTACATAAATGTTATATCTAATGTTATACCAATGTTGTGTTTAACTATAATTATCAAGATATACTACAGTATACGAGACTGTTCAGGGGGGGTCGGCACTAAGTTGTGGGGGCCAGTGCTTGGTGGTGGTCTAATAAGGTAAGCAAAAAACAACTTAGTACATGGTACTAAGTGGTGGTCCTAATTGAAAGAAACATTTTCACAACTTTGTATCAAGGGACTAAATGCTGCTCTCAATACCAAATATGAGGCATCAAGTTAGAGGTACTCAAAATCTTGAAAAATCACAAAAAAATTCTTATTATAGGTAGTCTATATTTATTTCTTACCATTTTTATTAGGATGTTTATTAAGTTTATTGTTTATTAAACTTTTGTTTTTTGTTTTCCCCTGGGTGTTATCATAAGTAAGTAAGTAGGCCTGATTGGTGTAATTATCGTGCAAATTTGGAACAAAGCACCCAATTTGGACCAGAAATGCCTAATACCCTGTGGATTGATATTAGAAGGGTGGCCCAGAAAAATTTTAGGGGTAGCCTTTATTTCTGGATCCATTTATTGTAAACCTAGGGTAAAGCTCAAGAGCTCATTTTTTACTGAAATTTCAAACTCATTTTAGGCCAAAACCAATTATAGAATCTGAAAGCTCTTGAAGAAATGGTGGTTTCCCTCATTTTGGTCATAAATCGCTTATAAAATGACACTTCTACATCAAATAACTCCCATTCAGTACAGAAATCAGCCATACTCGCTTCAAAGTCTTCTATATAGTTTTTCAAGAGCTTTCAGATTCTATAATTGGTTTTGGCCTAAAATGAGTTTAAAATTTCCATAAAACATGAATTTAAAAAAAGGAAATTTTTTGAAAATTTAAAAGAGGTGTACCAGAAAGTACCCTTACTAAAGAATTAAAGGGTGGTGTACCTATTTTGAGGGGGAAAATCAACTGAGTACAGGGTACTTAACGGTGGTGTGTCATTTCTCAATGGTGATATCAAGATTTGTACTGGGTACTAAGGGGTGGTATACCTATTTTAAGGGGTAAATTCAACTTAGTACCAGGGTACTAAGTGGTGGTGGTCTCAGATAAATTTCAAAAAACCAAATAGTACAACTTTTCGGGACTGGTCCAGTACCACAACTTGGTACCCCCCTGGACTGTTTGTGAGTGTTTGACACCCTGCATTTCAGTAGGCCCAGTGTACCTGATGTTGTTTTGTTTGGCTTTTTTTGCAAAAATAAATATAACAAAATTTTATAGTCATGTGAACAAATTTACAAGGGGTTTGATTTTCTAGATCAGGTTGTGTTTTAACATTGATGAAATATCTTTTCAGATATAGCTTTTTATAATTTTTTTTATATTTTTGAGCATTGGAAATGTTCAAAAACCTTTTATTTTAATCCAAACAAGCAACATGCTGAATGGACCTACCTAATGATTAACATCAGATGAAAATAAGAAAAAAGTGACAATATTTGTACAAAAATTCAGAATGGAAAAATAAAGCTTGTGTGCTGAATAATGTAAAATGGTAAAAAGGAATGTACGAAAATCACTTAAACCATTCAGGCCCAAAAAACCCTATTTTTAAGCAGTTTTTGGCCCAAATTTGCCTAAAAAAATTTCCTTAAAAATCTGGCTCTGTCACATTTTGGGCATTGCCATTTTGCATAATATTTGTGCCAAAAATCAGAAAAAACTAATCAGCTGATCCTGAGAAAGCTTAATTTCCGTGCAAATGGTAAAAGGGAATTTCCCCAAATACAAAAATCCGTATTTTACGCCAAACAAACATTTTCCGGGAAAAATCACTTTAGCCATGTTTTATAGAACCTTGCCCTCTATCTTTCTGCCAAAAATCAGAGAAAACCAATGAAGCAATATTGCAGTCCAAAAAACCCTATTTTTAGGCAGTTTTTGGCCCAAATTTGCCCAAATATTTTTTTCTTTGAAAATCGGGCTCCGTCACATTTTAGGCATTGCCATTTTGCATCATTGTGCAAAAAATCAGAAAAAAATAATGAGTCAACATTGAGAAAAGCTATATGAAATATATTATTTGGTTAAAGGGAATTTCCCCAAAATACGAAAATCCGTTTTTTAAGGCAAATAAGAATTTTCCGGGAAAAACCACTTCAGCCATTCTTTAGAGAATCTTGCCCTCCATCTTTGTACAAAAAATCAGAAAAAAGTAATGACAGGATTTTGCAAAAAGTCCAAAAAACCCTATTTTTAGGTAGTTTTTGGCCCAAATTTGCCCAAATAAATTTTTTCTCAAAAATCGAGCTCCGTCACGTTTTGGGCATTGATATTTTGCATCATTGTGCCCCACGGCATGGCCCGAACATGTTCGGGCCTGTTCGGTCCATGCTCGGGCCACAAAAAAGTATTATTGAATCGGCCCGAACATTTTGTTCGGACCATGTTCGGGCCATGTATTTACAATTTAATTTAATTTACCTTTTTTGGTTTATCATCATCCATTGTTAAATATTTTCATTAGACAAATTCAAAGTTCCAAATACCAGTTTGATTCACAAAGTTGTATAACAGTACAAAAAACGATCCAGAAAAATTCTGCTTCGAATAGGAGAAGACCACGAGAAAAGGGAATGGGATAAAGAATAAAAAGAAGACCATATTATGTAAGATTCAAATCATTCTTTTTAATAATTTTCCTAACTTAATTGAAAAATAGATGATTAACTTTTATATTTGAACAATATATATTTGAATAAAGATGAAGATTTTTAAATTTGTTTGCTAAAATAAGGAATTTAAAATATATATTGGGTCCTGAAATTACACGGGCGATCGTAGCAAGTTTTCGAAAATCTGGCCCGAACATGGTCCGAAACTACGCGGGCCATGCGCGGGCCATTTTTAAAAAGTATTAATCAAGAGGCCCGAACATGTTAGGGCCATGCCGTGGGTTGTTAAAAAGAAGGGCCATGTGAAATGCAGCAATCTCATTGGTGGAAATTTGATAAACAAAGCAAAGAGGCAGCTCTGGGAAGCAATCCATAGAAGAGACCACTTTTGCATTTGTTGCAGATTTCAATATAAATTAAATTTCTCACATGGATTACTTGTTAAATATGTGTTGTCATCTTGTCAGCATTGTATTGTTATGAAGGGAAAGATAAAAGCACTAAGACTAGCTTAGTTTTTAATCCTGATGTAGGAGTCTTAGTCTAGGTTGTCAAACAGGCTAAAGTTTTTTAAGATTTTTTAGGATTTAATGAGGTGATTAGAAACAAATAGCGTTTTTCAAAAGTTCAGGATGCAATATTACATGATTGCGGCCCAATCAGATCAATTTTGATACGTGATACTGTAAGTTGGTTTAATGTTGACATCCGTCATCCCTAGTCATTTGGGAGAACGTGCAATGATCTTTTGACTCAGTTCCGCATATTAAACTACTCTAGCTATTAAAGCCGGAAATTATCAGCTCCGTATTACAAAAATAAAACCCTAATGATTTATAGGACGTAGCACAGGAAGATTTACAGCGTTATCATATGCTAATTCAGAGAATGTTAATACTGAGGTTAAGCATACCAGGATAATCACGACAATGGACAAAAAATGTAATAGGCTGGTGAAAATACGAAATTTGATTGATTAAAACTCACTAGCCTGTTAAATTTCCGTTTGTCATCGTGATTTTACCGATTTACTTAACTTCACTAATGTGCCAATTTGAACAAAACTTATTTATGGATAATATCTAATTTCCCATTGGTTTTACTTGTATCTTGTATCTTTTACTCCACTCTGGCCGCTAAATAGCAAATCAGTGATTCCAACTTTTCTATTATTCCCAGGTTTAAAGAAGGATGTCAGAATTGGATGAGGGACATTAGACTAACTAACGGTAAGCATGTAATTGTACCCTTAAAAAATCCTACAATTTTGATACCCGTGTAATTACGCATTTAAATCTCTGAGTTAAGCGTGTATCCCAGACTGAACAAAAAAAAACAGAAACGAGAAAGAATTGTTGTTTTTATCTTGAATGCCTCATTGAAAAATCAGAGGATTAAAAAAGCAAAGGCATGTAAGATAATTCAGCAGTAATTTTTTAGATTGTTTGGAAACCCCTCTTAAAATTGACACAAATCTTTTATATTATCATGTCAATGAAACTTCATCAATCAATCTATATTGCTATTTCTATGATGATGGAAAAGTAACTGTATACATGTTACCAAGCATCTTTGGGCTTATGATTAATGCATTATATACTTCTTTGTTCAAATTAATTATTCAAAAAAATTCTCATTACATATTGCTATATTTTTAATGAACAATATGGGAAAAAAACAAGATTCCTTGAATTTCAGCCCAATAAAAAGTGTTAAACCAGGCACATTGTCTTTTGATATCATTTAATCTTATTAAACTCAAATATTTTCTTGTGTAAATTAATGACAAAAAAAAAGAAATCCCCATAAAACCAAAACACAAATCTGAAAACCAAAACTAAACTTTTAGAAATACTTTTTTGCGAAATTTCAAACCTAACAATATAGTAAAAACAAAATACTCACTGATTGTAGTAAGTCTGACTGATTAGGACCATTGGTGAAATTGTTACTTTTGTTGTTGTTATTGTTGTTTGTTGTTAATTGTTGCTGTTGCTGATCAGCGTTTGCTGTTGAAGTGTTTGTATTATTCATTTTATTTGATGCACCACTGTATTGTTTACTTTTTGAAGAAGTCTTATTTGTAGCAGTGGGCTGTGTGGTCTTCAAAAACTGGCTAGCATGGTTCAATTCTTGATTCTCTCGCTCACGCATGTAAGGTATTTGCTCCAAAAATCGTCTGTGAGTATCTTCTTGCCTTTCTTTTAGCATCATAAACCTTTGCTCTAAATGCTTGACTATCACCTTGTTTCCATCACTGTTATCCATTATCTAGCAACATAGAGAAAAATGTTAAAGCTTCTATTGAAAAAATCCTTCTCTTGTTTATATTCTAGATCTTCTGCATCATTTAATTTTGTTCATACATAACAAAGTTCCACCATCTTGAACTTTTTTTATAATCGTTCAATCATGCCTTTCGCCGACCGATTGTTTGATTTTTGACAGTCGAGCAGAGTTTCAGATAACAGTCGACTTTGTTTTAAAAAGGTTGGGAGAATTTAAAATGATCAGAAAAAGGATATTTGTTTTACGAATAACGCGAAAATAATTCTTCAAATTGAACCGCTGAAATTAATTACTATAATTGTACCACACGATAAACACTACAGGAAAATTTTTCAATAATTTGTATTCCAGGTGATTAATTTGATACGTTTTACGAGGATTTAAATTCTTTGAACAAGATTTTCAGTTTTTCGTACTACTATTGCTTGTTTACAATAAAATAATGTGGAATATTTTTTTTGATTGACGTGATTTTTACAATAATTATGCAAAGGAAAACTATCTTTCTAAACGTTTATAAGTATCAAATCAAAGGAACAGGACTCTACTTTTTCTTTTACAAAACTTTTGATCAAAATAGGAAAAGTAAAAGACCTCAAAAACTATTTCTCGCGAGAGACCGATTAGGATATGATACGACGGGTAAAAAAGGTAAATCGCTAAAAAAAGCGCGCGAAAAAAGCGGAAGCGGTAGGCCTTTAAAAAAAGCAGGTCTTGATTCAAAAGTAAAGGCTTTTCTCATGGTTAGGCAGTAAAACTACTCAAGTTAGGCATTCAAAGAGCTGTAGAAAAACTGTATGCTGCGTGTTCGAAGTGGATTTCATTACAAAGAATGTCAGATGAAATTGCGCTATTTCAATTTATCTTTCATCATTAAAAAAAGTCTGGAAATAAATACAAACACTGTGTTCTTTTCCGCACCAACAAAAAGAAGGGATTAAAAAGTAGAGGCATAAATGTTTTAGCAGAAGAGAACTTTCTCAAAGATATTTCCGAAAAATAACTCCTATCAAGTTGCTAGTTTGGCTGGAAGGTTGCAGAAAAAAACACTCATGTAAGCACCCACTCTTGAGTAGTGGGCAACACTGAAAAATTGTTCGTTCGTTAAAATGAAATCAGACGGCTGAAAAGTACTAAGGCATTTATCGTTCTGCTAAAAAGTTCTCTTAGGAAGAGACAAGGGTGTTAGAAGTCTCGTAGAAAGTCCACTGTACCTACAATAGTAAAGGAAACTATCTTCAGGTATTGCTTCTAAGTTGAAAGTCACACACTTGGCTACAAGAGATAATGTGCGAAAATAAACGCGATTGTAAAGATTCTTAATCTAATTCGATAATTTTCTATTATTATTGAAAAATATAAAACTACGTTTAGGAATATAGGTAAAAAAGCCTTTTAAAATTTTATCAAAATCTACTTCAAAAATAAACTAATACTTTTGTTCGGGCAGATTATCTGACCTGGGTGTTGTTATAGCATACTGTTTCAAGATTTCGTTGTTTTTTGTATAAGCTGTTGCAATATTGAAGACAGCAATTTTGTCCTTATCAAGCTCAAAATGTATGAAGTTTGTACAATCCAACAGCAAAGGGTCATCCCCAGCTCGATGGTATAAATTGTCCATGCTATTTGTATATTGGGAGTAGAGTAGTTCTTCCTCGGTCAGCTCTAAGTCATCACAATTTTCCATTGCAGCGCATTTATTTGGAACATTCTCAACTTCTTTGGTCTCAATTACGTTAAAACTAACATATTCGTTCCCACTCGTCGGTGATGGGTCGGTAACAGGATCCATTGTGACGTCATCTGGAGTAATGATTTCACCCTTTGATTCTAATGTACCATTGGTGATTTCCCCATTCGTCTCGACGGGGATTTCCCCGTTAGCCTGTTTTGTAGGTATATATGGCGCAGTAAACCGGTCTAATAGGTGACATAGATGTCTTAAGTTCAGAATAGGAACGCCGTTGACTCTGTATAATTGAAGGTTGGAGAAGCTATCGTAACCGGCCGTCAACTCTGATGCCAGTACCTGAAAATGACAAAGGAAATTACAGTTAGGTGGGCTCACCATGATTGAAGTTACGGTGATGAAAATCTCATGTTTATCGTAGCGTATAACGGCAAAGAATTTAGTATTTTTGTATGTATCGGGTTTGTTTACAGACAAAATGAAGATCGCGAGATATTTAATAAATATCATTTTCAATTTTGGTTCTAACTTTTTCATAAGTAATACTGCTGCGATTTTTTAAATGGATACGTGGCGTGTATTTTTGAGACAATAAAAATATACAACGTCGAATCTAAAATGGTTGAGCTGAGAAAAGGTACCGACTAGCCATCACTTTACAAGCGTAAGCAGAATGCAGAGACGAATCTTATTGCATTTAACACTTAGTGTATCAGAAAAAAGATAGTAATTTTCTTGCAGAAGCAGATTGCCTCAAATCTAAGACGAGGCCAGTAAAGAATTTCCTTCGTGTAATTACACAAACATTAAAAGTAATTTGTGTATTGATAGACCAAACAAAAGCATTCTAAAGTTCTGTACTATTATTCCATAACATTTAATTACTCTAATGATCTCTTCTTTGTTTCAGGCATTTTCTCTCAACCCGACGAACAGGGGAGAGAAGGGGATAGAAAAAAAGAGGAAACATTGTATTACATTATACGATGATATACACATAACTAAAGTGTAAGAATATTTCGAAATAATGAGATTTTTCAATGACCTGTAATTATTATTTCGTGGCAATTGTGAGAAAGCAAAACCGATGTTATATTATATGTGAGACAACATCATGTAAAAAGCTTGTGTGGGGGATACAAGGAAAAGTCATTAATAAAGGAAGAGAGAGAGAACATACCTGACTTAAAACGACGACTTCCTGTTCTTTTGTTCCTTGAACTCCATACAAAATTCGATCGCATAGACGAATAGGTGCTTTGTGTCCCCAATCTTTACCATATTGGTGCAACATATAGGGTTGTGAGAGCGCCACAAATACTAAACCACAGTACACCACATAACTGGAAAAATATACAAACAATATTCTCATTAATAATCTTTCGCAATCAATCAAACGAAAAACTATGACAGACGAGCTGTTGATGGTATTTTAATTAATTTGTCTAGCCATGCTGCCAATCAAGAAGTAGCTGAGGTGCCAATCAACTCTGTCCTTACAGTTTTTAACAAAAAAACACACACGAAAATTCTAGAGAGAAAAAGGGAGAGTTTTTATATGAAAATTTAATTATATTGTATGAGATTTTAAGATTCTCATAGGAGAGGGAACTTTTGAAAAGTCTGCTGAGTCATACATCCGAATTAATGAAATACCTAAGGACCAATCAAAATAAAAATAATGGGAAAGATCTCCCAGGGCAACGAAACAATTAAGAGTTCAGACGTTTGGTATGTTATTAATTTGTACATCCTTAAGTAAGTGTTCTGAGAGTATGGAGTACATTCATTAACGAGTAACGACCATGAAATAGTTTTGATGAGGTCGGGTCACATGCTTAGATCAATCTAGTTGGGATCGTTCCGGATGAACATAGATGTAATCAGAAATCATCGCAAAAGATCGCTCAGTTGGACGGTCTAAAGTCCATTCGCTTTAGCGCGCACTAATTTTTAATAAAATACCTGAGGACATTTTGCTCGTACAATTTTCCCTAGAATGCTTCAAATCTAACATATTATCATCATATCAAACCGTTGAAAATTTATTTTGGAGGAGCTTCTTTTTCTAAGATTTTCAGAGATTACAGTGTTCTAAATTATCTTTTCAACTAATCAAATTTGAAGCATTGGTTGGAAAATGGCAAGCGAAACAAAAATTAGTACACATTTAAAGCGAATAAACCTTAGTTAGTTTATGCTATTACGTTTAGCTATTCTTAAAATCAAACTTTTTCATTTTTCTGAAAATGATTCTGGTAGTGAAATTGTTCGGATAATCATTCGTACTATTATAGCTTTGGAGACAAATTTCAGAATTTGCTATATCCGCATAGGACTAAAAACTGGCGATCACTTTAAAGACACAACCTCCAGTTGAAATTCTAGAAAAGTTAAGTACTCATTATGCTAAATGGTTTTAAATAGCGTGCTTGAAAATACTTCCTTCATTTTCGAAAATACGAATTGGACAAACAAAAGGAATGAAGAAAAAACTAAAAACTAATATTTACAAATAAAATTCGGCTTCGATGTATTTGCCAAAAATAAACTTCTTTCATTGAAATAGAAAAAATTATGTGGCCAATGCCAATGAGGTATAGCCGAGGGCTAGGAGAGTTATTTTTAGCCTTTATCCAGACATGAGAAATTGATGCCTTTAAATTGAACTAAACGCTTTCTTTGTTTTTGCGTGGCACAATTTCAAAAATCTATTGGTAAATACTACTTTCAATCTGGTATTTGTGTGAAAACCATGCATGCCGCACAATTTGGGAAACAAAATGGCTTCAAATCGTTCTCCTTACCTTGGACGTGTGTCATACAGATGGGGCGGTACAAGGTGCGACAACAAACCCACTGAAATGCCAACTTCCATCTTCTCCCCTGCTCTGTATACCAAAGCTCTCACACGATCACTTGGAAATTTCTTATGGATGAGATAATGCCATAATATGCGCTCACTTCCTCGGAAAGGCACCTGAAATGGTGTAAATATTAATTAAATAGTATCAACTTGTGTATCAAAGTCAACCCCCGTAACTATGTTCTAACTTTTGCAGTATACTGTCAATTCACATTCAAAGATTGACGTCAAATTTTGGTCAAAAAGTCATAAATAATTTTATCTACTTTCATTAGCGCATTATCTCGAGACAATTTTTAAACGTTTTGCTTAAAATCGTCAATTTTGCTCCCACTATTTGCCTCCACCTACCTTCCGTTTTGCCTGTTGCATCAGTTTTTGGCTCGTAAAAACTTTTTACTAGGTCTTTGTAGCGGGACCCCCTTGCGGAAATAACTTTAAATAACTTCAAGAAATTCATGAGGAAAAAGATAAAAGATGTTGACCTCCTGTTTTATTGATGAAATCCATATTTCAAATAAATAGTCAAGGATTCTCATTAAATCTTCCATGGCCCACAACCTTGACAAATACCTGTCCCCTGAGATTTTTTCTTGTCTCCCCTCCTCTGTTTTCGGAGGAAGCCAGCCTATTGCAAGATTGAGTTACTTTACGTTTTCTATTAAAATATTGACGGGTTTTTTTGTTTAACAGAACTTATAGCAAGATATGGTAAATACCGTTCCATCATCTGCAATTTCCACATCATCCAACGCCATCAAAACATCACCTCTTTTCAGTTGTCCATAGCAACAAGATAACCTAACGATCTTGGAGACAAGAACTCCAGTTTGTTTGGTCTCCATTTGAAAATAACGTCTCATGTGTTCACTTTCAATTGGTTGCCAGGAGATACCAAGATTGCAAAACCCAGTGAAATGCTCGTGTTTTTGAATGTCTTCCAGAAAATGATTGATCACTGGAATCTAGAGAATAGACGAAAAAAGCAAATAAACCAACAATACAATAAAACAAAATTCGAAGGTTTTTCGAATATCACTCTTCGCAAAAATGACTTCCCAAATAGGTTCGCCTTCAAAAGAAATTTATGTGGTTGCATGCTAGAAAAATGCCACAGATACTAAGGTTTTAGTCACCTACTGTGAGCTTTAAAAGTAAAGAAAATTAAGATATCTTTTAGAATAAATACTAACGGGTATTATGTAACCAATATTTTCAGCTTTATTCAGTGTTTCAAAAGCCACGCCCACCACACACCCATCTTTCAATGCCGGACCACCGCTGTTCCCTGAATTGATTGCTGCATCAATCTAAAATAAAAAAAATCGTAGAGAAACGGAGTCGTATGTATGATATTATCACTGGGTAAGAACATTTTATTTTGAAAATCAACAGCTTCCTGGTCAAACTAGGTTGCAAATAGAGAATGCTTATGTAAATACTGTATCATGGATCTAATGTTTCCACTGCAAGTTTTCTTAGGATTAAATGCGTTCATCCATCTTGGCTGAAAAGAGCAGATCTGAGGAAATCTAAAAGGTGCGGACCATCACATTTGATCTGTAAGACACTAAAAGACTTTATACTCACCTGTATGGCTAAAAGTTGGGTACCAGAATGTGAATAGCGTTGGATATCAACTCTAGAAACGACACCCCTGGTCACACTGATGTTATCACCACCGGTAGGGTAACCCATGACAACCACATCTTCTTCCAGTTGTGGAACACCACCCATCTCCAATGGCTCTAAATCTTCCCAGAAACTGTCATCATTCACTCCAACCTGAATACAGTAGCAAAATCAATCAATATAACATAAAATTTTTTGAAATTAGTACTTTTTAATTCGAAAAGGTCAACAATTCTTTTGAAATACATGCGAAAACGTTAAACCTCTTTGGAGGAATTCTTCACACTTGGGTGTTCTCGATTCACACTACAGCCAAATATCATAAGAAATTGCCTCCTTGTCTTTTTCAGGCCTAAATATTTGTCAAAAGTATTGCAAATAACTTAATAAATTTGATTGCTCAAATATAGGCATTGTAAAGGTATCAGACAATAAAGGGAATGATATTCAATGCCAGATTTTCGTTACCATGGCAATATCGCAAGCATGAGCAACATGAAGGATATGTGCATTGTATTTTTTCGCATCACCATGTTTTCGCACACGAATCTAAAAAAAATACCATTAAAGAATAAGATAGCAGAAGGGAAATAAACTTTCAAAAGCAAATGCAGAAATTGATTAAAACATAGCTCAAGCAAAGCAGCAGTTTAGGAATATGTTGGATGTGATGTGACAAAAAACTAACACTAATTCAGAGGCAGCACATTGTCATATTATAATCCGTTGAGCATCTTATTTCTTGGTAGGGCAAGCATCTTAAGGGAGAAAAATCTTAAGATTCACAAAACGATATTTGATCTTAAGGCTTTGATCAGTGGTAGATAAATAATTGGAGATAATTACAAAACATTTGGTTCTGCCACCTGTCTAGTTGGTATCATAGAACACAATGTGAATTATATGGCTTGTTTGATTTGATTGAAAGTTTCTTAAGGCTGGTCAGGGGGGGCACGCAGTTACTACAAGACATGATGTTTACTAAGTGCTTTTTCAACACTTTTTTTCAGGACCACCACCCTTTGCAGTTACTACACCTTGGTAGTAACTGTTTTCAGAAAATATTTCCAGGTACCACCCCTGTTTTTGAGTGATATCATCAAAAACATGCTCAAAATTACCCTAAATTGCGATTATTTTTCAACCTAGAGCCATTTTTGTGCCAGATTTTCTTTTAATTTTATTTGGTTAACAGCTGTTGAGAACATTTTAATGATAATTAGGGAAAGCATAATTTCAAAGTTGGGTCTGAGAAAAATTTTTTTTCGTCCATTTATAACAAAAATATTTTTTTTAACAAAGAATTTTTTCACAAAAAAATTCATTTTTTGTGAAAAATTTTGAAAGTTCTTTAAAAGGAATTAAAATAAAGCACTTACTACACCAAAAGTGCTAGTTTTAGTGTTTGGCACCACCCCCAAACAGCACCTACTACACTGTGTAGTAACTGTTTTCATAACTTCTGAATACATTACCACCCCGGTAGTAAGTGTCATACTGTCTTGTAGTAACTGCGTACCCCCCCCCCTGGGCTGGTTTGTTTAAAAAAACGAGACTTTAGTAACAGAAAAAAAATTGGTTCCATGAGTATATAGTACTTTACAGGCAGGCCAGTAAAACACACATCAGCCACCTGTCATATAACTCTAGAGAACTTCTGGAGCTTTTCTAGTTAGTGTACAAAATTTCTTGCACGGGAAAACAATTTCATATAGACAAAATATGGGCTATTTTGGGTTTGTCTACGTAAAAGATAATACCAACAGATGGCAAAAACTTACCATGCTCCCTAAAAATATATCTCATTTGAAAGTTTTCAAAATTTCAAGTCAATTGGATCGAAGGATGCATGAAGGGTTAAGACAATGATTAATAAAACAAAGAATATTGTGGTCCCATCATGATTAACAGGTACAACAAAAAGACTCAAAATTTAAGAAATACCAGGAAATACTACATACAGATTTTTGGTAAGCAGTAACATGAGCATTGGTGAGAATTCGTCTTCCAGAAATAACAAAGCCTGATCCAGTACAAGATTGCTGTCTTTTCATTTGCCATGGCATGCAGTAATTCGGTGTGGATGTTTGAACAAACAACTTCACTACTGATTTCCTGATCTACAATAAATTTGACAAAATAATGTATATGAGAGTCTGAATTATTTTGCTGTCAAAAATGAGAAGGATTTAATATTTTTGAAGTTGATGGACAACATATTTTTTGTTCTGGAAAATCAATTAAAAGCTTAAATATTCGCATCTTACTTAAAAAAGTAAAATTTCAATAAATAAGTGTACTGTAATTGTCTATACCTTGGCACTTCTTTTATGCTGGTCTGTACTTTCTGCATGGTTCGTCTCCATTATTAAATAATTTTTTTTAGTTTGGTATCTGAAGAGATCATACAATCAATATCAATATCGTTCTATGTATCATATTAGAAATCGAAAATCCTGTCTGAGAATAGGACAAGGGGCAGCATAGACAGGAGACCCGTCGTGTGTTTTTTATAATTTGATGTACACAAGACGGGTTCGAGCTGTGAGTCCAATATTGGACTCACATTTTTTACAGTGGGAAATTCGAATTTAGCGCTGTCCTCACTTACTAAAATAAAAACCAAATTTGGAAAGTTGCGCTTTCTCTAAGAAAGTGTGACCAGTAAAAGAATAACAAAATTTGATTGGCTATGTTTTCAACCGTTATTAGGATCTGAGAAATTCAAACTCTCAACCCATACCATGCTATACATTTCGCCATCAGTTTATCAAAGAAGAAATCATAGCATGGATTCCCAGGCTAGGGGCAGTAAGGCTCAAAATTTTACAGGTATTTACAAAATATCTCCTGTTGTTTCATGGCAACCATACTTAGAGTTATTTTGCAAATATCAACATTTAAATTCATTTTAAAACAACAGGGGCATTGTTGCTTTAAAATTACATGTTTCAAACCTGTTTTAAAACAGATTGCCAGCTAATGTTTCTATCACAACCACCTTTGATGGCTCTGGACGGACAATGCAAATAGAAAAAAAAATTTATTCTAGTCTTTCTGTCCTTTTTGTACTGGTAATTTGTTTGAGGTTTGAGAGCCTCAGGTTACCAGGTCCATTGAATCGAAATCTGGAGCTTATTTAGCTATAAAATGACAGAAAAGGAGGCACCCTACTCAAATTATCAAAATGATCCTAAACCAATATCAATGGCATCCAATACCATTATGGCCCAATGGTCACATGAGGTTTTGCGCCTTAACATAAATGTTTCTTAGTTATTTTTGCTTGCTGAAAAATCAAAAAATTTCTAAAAACCTATTTTTTTGTCAATTTTTCTGATTATGATGATGTCACAGTAAGAACTTGAATAACTTCCAGTAGGAGAAAGCTTTTGACTTGAAATTTTCACCAAAGGCGAAGGAAAGGAAGCGATTTACGAAAAAAAAATCCAACAAGTGAGACCATTTGACCATGCCCCATCTCATTTTCTATATGGAAATGCTTTGAAAAAACCTAAAAAACATTTACATTAAGGGGCTGAACCTCATGCGACCATTGGGGTGAACCCAGTTTGCCAAACATTTCAAAATGATTGAAACTGATGAAGTGTGTGGATGTGATACCAAATAAGATTTTTAACAAACTGTTCACAAACATATTTGAAGCTGATGAGAAAAGAATTTCAAAACAGAACAGTTTCAAAAATTGTGTGACATTTTTTAGAACACAAAAAATGGACAAAAATCTTTAAAGTTGAATATAATCTACTCAAATTAATTGAAATTTTGACAAGTAAAAAAGGAAATTTTATCAGCTTTTCAAAAATATATTTATGAAGTCATTCTTTGTGACAATAAATGGCTTACTAAATGAATTACCCTGTTATGTTCAAAGTATGTCACTCTCTGTCACAATCAACTGTTGAAAATAAATCCATGTTTTCATACCTCCTATATCATCCAGTAGTTAAATATGAACAACTTTCGGTGTTGATTATGCCAATAAATGACTTACTTTATGGGTAAAAAAACTAATTTTTTGTCACACTTTACTTCTGGGTATAAGTCAATTTAGGTAAAAAATAATACATTATTTAGGGATATATCTGGCTTAACCATATAAAAAATATAGACATTATGCACAATGTGCTCTGTTTCTATGAGACAGTTTTGTAAGAGCCTTCAAAAATGTCACACACCCAGTACTGAATTTTTGAAACATCACATGAATTTATTGGGAAAAAGAGTGCCAGGAACCAACCATTGAAAGCAACAATTATGTTGTTTGTCAAATGAAGTTTGATATAAAGGATTAATAAGTTATTAAGGTTTTCAGAGCAATGCCAAAAACTTTAAACCCAAATATGTCGAGTTGTAGAAGGCTATTAGGAAATTACTTCTCAAAGTTGGATAAGTAACAAACTTTGACGCTATACACCAAAGATGTTGCGAGAAATGGCACAGAAAAAAGCGAGCCGCTTACTGAATGACTGTCTAACAAATTTCATTTTTCGACTATCAGAAGTTTTGATCTCTTTCTGTTTAAAAGTGGCAAATTGATTCTTAGTCCGGTAATTCTATTTCCTGTCATCGGCAAAGACAAAGACAAAGTAAAGAGAAAGTAAACAAGCAACATGCTGAATGGACCTACCTGATGATGAAAGTTAGATAGCAATGCGAGAAGAAAAATGAAAAAAAATCAGTCAGTCAATAGTTCCAACTTCAAAAATCAATTTTATTGAAAATTAGAACATGCTTGATGGTGGGCATTGCTATTAATAATGTTTTTGAATGAAAAAACAACCAATTATAAGGAAAAGCCCAATGAAAATCAAGAAAAACGGCGATTTCCGGCATACTTCTGACATTTTCGGCAGGAAAAAATTTTTTCTCAAAAATCGGACCTGACCATGTTTTGGGCATTGTTAATACGCATCTTTGAGCAAAAAATCAGAAAAAACTAATGATAAAATCGCGACAAAATACCAAAAACAGTTTTTCCGGCATATTTCGGGCATTATCGACCGAAAAATTGTTTTTTCGAAAACCGGGCTCCGTCATATTTTGGGCATTGCCATTTTGCATCATTGTGCCAAAAATCAGAAAAAACTAACGAGCCAATCCTGAGAAAAGCTGGTAACAGACGGACGAACGGATGGACGGATGAACGGACATCTGTTAATTTATAGCACCTCCGAGGTAGGTCCAAAAAGTCCCACTCGTAAGAGACAGATGTAATATGGTATTTCTTTCTTTGTGTGACAGGTATGCAGGAGGGCTAGAATACCACTGGCGTGAGACAGGGGTGTAATATTCATAGAATTATATTTCACAGCTCTATCGACCTCTACGAAATAATTGTAGATTTATAAAATATTGTCTTCATTTTCATCTGTCGTCCTGTCATCAGATGATATGGACAGACTAGACGTTGTTTTGGTCTTTATCCTAGGTTTTTGAACTAGGCGAAGTTTTGTTCTAAAGCTTCCTCTTACATACCAAACGAAGTCACCATTTTCTAAATTCATTTTCTTTGCCTTTTGACAAATATTTTTAATAACTTTTCTTTCGTTGATGGTGAAGTTGTCTGTAATCCTGGAGCCAATTTCGTTGAACTGTTTCAGCTTATGCAGATTTTGCATTATCCGTTCTTTTTCCTCCGTACTTTTTAAGATCAACTTGATGGGACGCAATTGTAGCCCTTTTCTGTTTATTAGCTCAATGCGATGGTGGGATGGTTTAATATTTTGGACGCCAATGGTACTTGATATACCTTCAATATCTATTTTGTCTTGTTCCTGTTGTTCCTCTTTTGTATCTACCTCTAATTCCACCATTCCATGTATAATAATGATTCGTTTTCTTGTTTTGATGTCCCTTTCTTCATTCTTATTTTCTTGTTGGTGTTCTCTCACTGCTGATTTGAAATTATCCTTGTGTTTCTTAGTTATTTCAGCGTATGTTTTTTCTGATTTTTTTCTATGTATTTCGTTGTTTGCTGTATTTCTTCTTTTGTAATCTGCTTGGTTTTTATTTCAAAATCAGCCATTTTATTGGTTATAAGATGCTTTTGATATCGTTCTTAAGGCTGCAGTTCTTGGCTAGCTGGTTTTTGAGCTTTTTAATGACGTCATCCTTCTTCTCAATCTCCCTCTGCATCATATGATACGAGTTCTCACTTATTTTACTCATTAGAGATCGTGTTATCTGCACGCAATTCTGACATAGATATTGTTCGTTATAAGTGTTGGCAAAAATTTACAGCTGGTAATTGTGTGCACTCGTAGTGTACCATGTGGTGGCAGTTTCGGCATTTTAGACGTGTTTGGTCATCGTCATCTGAGCAGGAGGTGAGAGTACATGTTTGTTTTTGTTTAGCTTCTTCAAATGGTTGTTTTTGTTGCTTTTTGTCTGCATTTTCGTTCATGTTTTTGATCTTGAATTTGAATTATGTACTTCCTTTGTTGTGAGACAAGGAGACAGGAAGGCAAAACACTACTTGCACAAGACAGGGATGTAATATGGTATTTCTTTCATTGTGAGACAGGGAGGCGGGAGATTTAAAATTCCACTAGAATGTAGGTATCTGATAGAATAATACCGGGTGACCCACGAAAAAGTTCAGACGTTTTCCGACGTCTTGAGGCCGAACAAATATCCCAAAGTGCTTGGAGTTTTGATATTTAGAAAGAAGATATCGTAACTTAAAATTTGAGCCATCACTTTTTAAATTTGACCAACTTGTTCTCTACTTATGAGCTTTTAAAGTCAAAATTCACTTTTCGAAAAGTGTAAAAAACACGTAAAAAAGAGGTATTAAATTCATGCAATCAATTAGAAAATCACTTACAAATTGACTTATTTAACGAGTTTTATGACATTAATAATTAATAAAAACACCTTTGAAAGTAGTTTTTGTTTAAAACAAGACTAGTTTTTATAAAAATTGGCGCTTTCATAGATTTTTTTCAAAAACTGTATATCAAAAACGTCTAAAAATACCAAATTTGATACCCCTTTTTTACGTGTTTTTTACACTTTCCGTAAAGTGAATTTTGACTTTAAAAGCTCATAAGCAGAGAACAAGTCGGTCAAATTTAAAAAGTGATAGCTCAAATTTTAAGTTAGGATATCTACTTTCTAAATATCAAAACTCCAAGCACTTTGGGACATTTGTTCGGCCTCAAGACGTCGGGAAACGTCTGAACTTTTTCGTGGGTCACCCGGTATTTCTTCAGAAAATTCTCGCATCTTTCCTTCCCCTTTTTACGTTGCCTTAATACCTTGAATTAATTAATGCTTGTGAAAAAGCAAGCTATTTTTATTTTTTATCCTATTTACTCTCATATTGATAGGGATCATGGCGTTGTAAATCTACAGACCTAGCAAGCGTGCAGCAACTTTGATTTTTTGGGGGTTCAATTTTCAGAAAATATTAGAAGGCATTGCATTGCAACGTTTCTTCCTTAGCTTGAAATCAGTGAGAAAAACCAAAAGGAAGAAGGTTTTGGTGAGAAAAGAAGCACAAAGATAGATGAAAATCAACTTTGACAGTTTTGGGAATTTAATTGGGGGCTTGTTTGTTACACATCTAATAGAATATTGTGTCTTACACGAAAGTAGATGTTGCAAGAGTTGTTGCTCTTTTCAATAACACTTCACTTTTTGCAAGAATTTGTTGGAGATGGAGGTAGAAATTTTTTGAAAATGAACAGCTTATTTTATCCCTTTATATCAGAAATTTATCAGACAATGAAACAGATATAGGAGGGAATACACATGAGACTGATCATCTACTCAAACAAGGGCTTTCAAAAGTCATCATTACTATTGTTATCATTTTTATGGCTATGATTAGTATTTGGTAAAATTTACATATAGGCTAAATGGTTTTGATTTACAAACTTTTGGATTTTATTTTGACCATCTACACTTTCATTGGAAATTTTAAGTACAATTATCAAATACTCAGAGTCTTTATGTCATCAATGTGTTATTGTTACTGCCACTGTGCAGTAATTAATTAATGTTATATATTTAAAATACGCCATTTGTGAATTGATACTTTTATTGTATTTCTGAGCAAAAAAATGTATTACAAGAACTCTCTGACTAAAAGACACAAAGAAATACAGCCACCTGAAGTTCAAAGACATACCAACGTCAGTATGATCAAAAGACAAGATCTGACGTCAAATCGCAGTAGAGCTGACAGTTAGTTGGTCTTAAAGCAGCTGTATTCCTTTGTGTGTTTTAGTCAGAGAGTTGTTGTAATACATTTTTTTGCTCAGAATTTCATGCTCTTTCAGAGAGTATCAATCATTTCCGTTTATTTTGACTTTTGAAAATCAGATATTTCTCTACCCCTTATTTTCCAGGGCCTAATCCGCGTCCTCCCTCTCAAAAATATCTTGTAATATACTGTTCTTTGGAATAGACTAAAAATGGCTAGGTCGTAGAAAAGATGTCATGAAACCCAAGGCTTGTCCCCCTACTATAAGGCAATAAAATAAATTAAATCTTTATTGTATATTCAGTCTTGGTTTTAGTTTATTGATCCACAGTGCCTTGAGGGACATTAAGCATTGTTCAGACTTAATTGTGCAATCTATCATCATTACATTTTCCATCAGAATTTTGCAATTACAGTTTTGAAAGTGACTTCGCACTGGAGTGTTTAGGTTGCGGTGCTCTTTGATCCTGGTAATTAAGTGCCTGACAGTTTGCCCGATGTAGCTCGATTCACATTGAGCCATTGAATTTGATATACTACCATTCTCTTGAGCTCCTTTTCAACTTTTGCTTTTACAGAAGGAAGAACTTGTTTAGTCTTTTTCAGTTTTTTGACTAAATATTTTAAATGCTCATTTTGTTATTTACTTTACATTTAAATACTATTTTAGCTCTATAAACCATAGTACAATGTGGAGTATTGTTTAAATAATAAATAGCTTTATATTTCCTTTTTGAAAAAAATATGCAAGTATACAAGTTAGTCAGTGATGTCTGTTTTGTCTGAAAATTCTTTTTTTACTTGTAGATTTTTGTGAAAATTTGGAAGATCAAGAAGAAAAAGCCAATAAAACATCCCCTTCTCACAGACCTGGCAGGACTTTTTCAGCCAGGGGGTAAAAATAATTGACTGGAATATGGTCATACTCATATAGTGTAAAGTAGGGAGGGGAAAACTTTCAGTATTTTAAATAATTGTACTTAATTTTTCAAGCACACATAAAGTGAACCTCCGCAGGATTACATAGGAAAATTTTAGGAGAGGATCTGATTTGGTTTGTGCCTGGTACTCACAACTGGGTTGATGCTGAAGGTCAAAGAAACAGAAAAAAATCCATTTTTCAAGTAAAATTCCTGCTATTTGGTGCATTTTGTACTAGCGCCAACTTAAAAAAGTTGAGCCCCCACAAAATTGAAGTTGCTGCACACTTGCTATGCACTGTAGATTTAGAACAAAATGGATACACAGATGATCTAATCTTATTCCTCCTTACCAGTGTTGACCTTCAAAAAGCAACAGAAGTTAATAACGGTTGGTTCAAGACGCAGGACACAAGACACAGGACACAGGACACAGAACGCAGGTCATACAAACTACAGACCGGAAAATTGAAACACACTTGTAACGTAACATATAGAAAATACGCTATTTAGAAGACTTTTAAACAAATGAATGATATTTCTAACGATTACAATTGTTTAACATTTTCTTTTGTTTTTTACATTAATTAAAGCTGACCTGTCAGCACTGACATGCGTCCTGTCTCCTGTGTCCTGTCTCCTGCATTTCTAACAAACTGGAAGTAAAACAAGAAATGTAAAGGGACTGAAAAAAATTATATACAAATTGTCATCAATATTTTGCGTAAATGGTAATTTCCGGCATTTTTTGCCGGGAAAAACTTTTCTTCGTCACATCATGAACATATAAACGACTGGACATCCATCTCCTTTGTCTTTTTAAAGATAACACAGCTAGCTTTGTTGCCGCCTCGTTAAAAGCATAAAATGAAACAATAGCTTTTGATGATTTACTACTTTGGAATACCTTACTAACAACGTCAAAACTTCGACAAAAGTCTCTGTTGTTCTACTCTTCTCAAGTCTTTTATCTATATCATAACAAAGATAACAGAAGCAAAATTATCATCAGCTTGTCAAAACTCCGACTAATATTTCTAAATTTTGACTTAAAAGTGTCTAATAATTTTAGAGGGTGTCACATTCCAACTTCGATAATTCTTATTACACAGGCTCTCAACTAGCAAGCTATTTTTTCAAGTCATAAAAAAATTATTGGAGTAACAAAAGGGATTCAAAAGTATACACGCAGTTGAAATTCTGCATTTCAGAGTTGAAAATGTTGATGGAATAGATTAAAAACTTTTAAAAAAATCGAAAATA
This sequence comes from Clytia hemisphaerica, assembly GCF_902728285.1. Classification (NCBI taxonomy): domain Eukaryota; kingdom Metazoa; phylum Cnidaria; class Hydrozoa; order Leptothecata; family Clytiidae; genus Clytia; species Clytia hemisphaerica. Next base: position 267,097 of record NW_027103595.1, on the reverse strand, counting down.
ATTTTTTTGTACATTATGAGTAATGTTCAAGCTCTATCAATCTTTTTACCTAAATAATTCAAAGAAATAAAATTATGATGGAATATTGCCGGATTTTTCATACCAATTTTGAAATACAGGCGGCAACGAAGCTCGCTTCAAAGAGACAATAAAAGATAGATGTCCAGTCGTTTATATGTTCATAGTCACATTCATCAGTGTGCAAAATTTCATAAAAAAATATAAAGTATATACAGCTCGAATAATTTAAGAAAGTTCCGGCTTTAAAACAAACAGTGAGGCTGGAACTTTGATTTTTGAGGATTACGATTTTACCAGCCTTTTAGCAATTTTTGCCTCGCTAACCCAAATCTCGCAACCTCTATACCTTAAAGGAAGATCAAAATTAGAGTTTTTCAGTGTTCCGAAAAAAACGCAAAGCAAAAATTTTTTCATCTACACAGGATCGATTCTCAACAACAAAATACATATTTTGGTCTTTGGGTTTGTTTCTGACGTTTTTGCATCAAATAATATCGATCACTTTCCTTTTCCCCTTGAGCACGCAAGAAAAAATGATTAGCTCGCATTCTCGCGCGGGCGAATAAAGATGAGGCGACAATCTTGTACTGAGAGTGCTATTAGTTTCTGCCCTATAGACCATTTTTTAAAGAGGCTGCCATGTTAAATAATTATGTAGTAGTCCAGCATAGAAACAATGATACAGCCATGTATAAATTACTGTATCATACATATTTTAATAATCATGCATAGCTGTATGATTGTTTTTATGCTGGACTACATAATTATTCATAAGGACAGCCTTTTTTTAAAAAAATGCACCCACAATAGAATGGTCCAAATACGGGGGTATTCCAATGGAGTGCAAGGCTGAGAAAGCCACATGAATCATGGTCCATCCTATAAAAGGAAGTTCATTCTATGGTGGCCTATCTTGAAGTGAAGGTGGTTGAACAAAATGTTTTTGGCATTTTGATGTAACTGCCAGGTCATTTATTTGTTATTTGAGGCCTATGCATGTTAGCCTCCACTGATGCAAGTTACCTGATCTCACAGTACTTCATTCTGAACATATTTGGTGTACTGTGAACCATTTCCAGGGCCGCTGCTGGGGGCCCAGCAGATCCAGCCCAGATAGATCACAACATTTCTACACCAAACAAATGCTGAAATGTCCAATTCTCCTTACCTTACAGCCAGACGATGCCAATCGAACGAATCGAACGCCGAATCAATTGAACGCAATCGAATGATTGAAATTCGATTGCCGAACGCAATCGAATGCCAATCGAATATTACCGCGATTTTCTCGATTGATTCGATTGCGTTCGATTAGTGCCTGGATTCGACTGATTTGATTGATTCGATTGCGTTCGATTGACTAATGTATTCGATTGATTCGATTGATTCGACTACTACGTTCGGTAGGCTTATGCATTCGACTGGATTAACAGTTAGTCACACTAGGAAATTAAGCTTTCAGAAAAAACAACATCAGTCATCTACAGGATACATTTCAACAACAAGGATGAGAGTTACCTGAATCAAGTTCGAAAGACAATATTAATTAAAACTTGAAAGTTTGAAACAAAATAAAACATGCAGCAGACAAAATCAACCAACCAAAATTTGTCATTCAATTCCCGAGACAGCGCTTCGATTTTTAAGGCCTTGTTTATAAGCTAAAGTAAAAACAATTCCGCACATGTAAATGGGTCATTGTTTGAGGTCCGGCGAAATTTCCGGGAGATAGCCTATCCGGTGGTCCGCGGATCTAGGTGGGTTTCGCCTCCCCCGTAGATCTTTTTCTTGGGAAGTTGATCTTCAAATTACTTTTCAAGGTTGGCTTGGCTCCAATTTTTTCATCTATATATGGCTCAAATTTTAGGCAATTTCTCAAAGTTTTTGAAAATGTTAAAATTTTAAATTTTAAAATGTTAAATTATTTTTTCATGAATCCCCTTAGAAGTTTGGCGGCGCATTTCTTTGCTTGAGAGTCAAGTAAACGATATAGCGCTTTCGCATCATTAATCTTTGATACGTATTTTGGCGGGACACTAGTGTGACTAACTGATTAACGCTGATTCTCCTTCAACATTTGAAGAGTTAAAAACGAGATGATTTTAGCCTGGATTCTAGAAAATGCAGATCATGCAGGCCCACACATGTTTACTGCAGGTTGTGTGTCAAAGCCGTTGGTTGCGTTGATTTATCTATCGTATCGATACTTAACCTCCCTAATAAGAGGCGCTCGAAATTGAAAGGAATTAAGGTAAATTGGAGTCTAATTTAATCGACGACCCGTCGAACGCAGTCGAACGTTCTCGAACATCAATCGAACGTAATCGAATATTAATCGAACGTAATCGAATATCAATCGAATCAATTGAATTTTACCCAGAATTTTACGTTCGATTGATATTCGATTGCGTTCGGCAATCGAAATGCAATCGATGCATTCGATTGCGTTCGATTGATTTGATTGGAATTTTCGTTCGATCGTCTGGTTACAGTACTACAGTACTGCAGTATGTTGCCGCACCCATCTTGAAATATAAATAAAACCCAAGAGAAAATACTTAACATACTTACCTTGATGGTCATGATAGTACTTTAAAATCAAATGAAAAATGATGAAGGTGGAATAAATAATGGTGCTATTTTAAAATTGGTCACAGCAAAGGACGCCATTTTGAATTCACCATCCACGTGTTGGCTCTAACTGAAGTATACTACGATATTTCTCAAGGTCCGTAATAATAAAGGTGTAATACAGAAATACGGAGAAACTACGGACGTTGGCTGATTACCCGGGGGGGGGGTACTTAGGCAAATGGAGGGTGTGCGGTATATGTGCTTCCCTTAAGGGTACATTTTTTGGGTCGAAAAAATCAACTTTTTACCCCCGGAAAGATCAAAATTTGGTCAAAATTGGTCGTCGTCATGATTGCGGCGCAGCATTGGATGGGAAATAAGTGGATTCACATTCATGCCTAAAGGTAAGAGATTTCTACTCTAGCCCTTCGAACTTTGTGAACTTTAAACTCAATGGTTAGTATTTACATCATCAGTATCCTCATGTTCAGTCATTTGCTTGGTCATTTTCTGTCGACCAATAAAACGATCTAAAAATTATGCTATGCTAATTGACATGCCATAATTTACCCCAAAATAAGAGCCCCCCCCCCCAGCGGTTTGCGTGATGGTGTGATTGGGACTTTTTTCTTCCGTGATGGCGTGATCAGAGATTTTTTTGGCGTGATGGCGTGATCAAAAATTTGGCGTGATGCGTGATAGGGCAAAAATTTGAGGCGTGATGCGTGATTTGGGCTATTTTTCGCTATTTTCGTGATGCGTGATGGAGAAAGTTTTTTGCGTGATGGCGTGATTAGGGGTGCCGCTGGGGGGCTACCCTGAGTATCAGAGGTTAAGTATTCAAAGAAAGTAGTAACCTCTGAAGACAAATAATAGAAATTTTATCGCGCATGTGTCAATCTAATCACTGTAGAAAAAATCAAAGATGAAGAGCAAATATTACCATATAAATGTCTAGCAGACTGTATCAGTATGCAGTTTACTATTTACGAATTCCCCAGAAACCTCCAAGTGTAGTTGAAATGAGTTTATTTCGAAAGAAATCTTTTACATGATCCCCAAATGTATAACAAAATGTATAACAGTAATTACTAAACTTTTAATTATGGAAATGTCACTTTAATTGAATCGAAATAATAGACAGACAGACAGACTTTATGTTATGATTCTCTATCACTGACTCTTTTTACAAAGCATTGATGACTTTTTGTAAGTTGTGTTTTCAACGACGGGAATAAAAATATCGACTATGACGCTCATCCAAGATCTTGGATGGTCGTCATGGTGACTTTTGTCTTCGCTGATTGCGCGATGAATAGAATCTCGATTCGTCGGCACAGCGTAAATATTTGATTTTGAGCTGTGCTTTCACGGTACTGGGGGACCTCAAAATAAGGATGGTAAAATTCACAAAATTTTCTTTTGTTTTCTCCTTTTAGTAAGGTGAACCCTTGCTAAAAATATTGCTAAAAAGGTGACCCTTAGTTAGAGTAACAACATTATTAACAAAAAATAAAAATTCTTCGATTTTAAAATTAATTTCTTGACACTTTTCACTCTTCTTTGATACTCGAGCTATTATGAAAATCATGAAAAGACTTGTCAAGGCATGTCAATTAGCATAATTTTTAGATCGTATTATTGGTCGACAGAAAATGACGAAACAAATGACTGAAGATGAGCGCACTATGATGATGTAAATACTAACCATTGAGTTTAAAGTCCGAAGAGCTAGAGTAGAATCTCTAACCTTTACCAGGCAAGAAAAAGTGAATCCACTTATTTCCCAACCAATACTGCGCCGCAATCATGGCGACGGATAGTATCTAGCGGCTCCTTTGTTTTCGAGACATTATTTGAAATCTAATGAAGTTTCAATCCGGCGTTTGCGTAAAAACCACGCGCGGGTATTTTGGATGGGAAATAAGTGGCTTCGTTTCCCATCCAGGAGTCTCGAGTCTAGTCCTTCAAGCTTGGAAGTCAATGGGTGCAACCTAATTGTTTGTTGTTTTTTTTTGCTCATTTTTGCGAAAAACCACAAGAACTTATTATGTCGTCATAATTGATAACGTCATAAAAAACCATGAAAAACGTAAAAATTGAATTCCTCAAGAATGGCCCATCCAATTCAATAAGCAAAAATAAAATGAAAAATCCTAGTTTTTGCTGACTGATGTTTCTAAATAGTTTTATATAGTTAATTCTTATAAATATAGAAATGATTATATATAGCTAAAGTCTAATCTACACAATAGACAGCTCCAGTCTTAAAGCCTTACTCTGGAGTACTCTGGAGTCTTACGCTCATAACGAAGGAAGATACGCCGTAGCCTTGGTGTATAGCAGGATCACACCATTTTAATTTTTAAAAATTATGGTGCCCTGGATTATCTTTTCAACGAGTATAAAAATTATTAAATTGGTTTTGGTTTTCTACTGTCTGGAATATTTCTTGCTTAACAATAAAAATATCTAAATATATACGTGTTTTATAAGAACAATTTTAAAAGAACACGAGGCCGAAAATTTGCCTAAAACCTGAAACCTAAAAACAAATTAAGAACAATCTGAGCCTCAGATTTCAAGAATTACTAAGAAAGTACTGGATTTTAATAGATTTAAAACCCTTATTAAGAACGTTCATCGTTCTTATAAAAAAGCGTGAAGTTCCACAAATTTGATCATTATTCTACAATAATTTCCAGGTAAAAATCTCACCATAAAGCCAAATCATTTAAAATAACATCTTCAAATTACAAAGTATACCATGAAGATTTCAATTATTATATTCATTTATTACGCTGTTTGTTTGGTGACATCTTTTTAGATAATTGACCAGCGATTTATCAAGCCGATTTCTTCGCGTTCGATAGCGTTGATTTTTCAGGATTTTCCTGACTTGAAGAGGCTTTCATTGATTTTTCTTCCTTTTTCATCATTTCCACACCCTGTTTGGCGTTATCTGCACTCCCTTCATTTTCCATTAAATCTTCAGCCTTCAACGCCGCCCTTATTTCACTTCGTTTAGATTCTGCAGCAATTTGGCACAATTCATAATCACGCCCTTCCACCCAAACACACTGTTCTTCTTCATCATTGATTTCCATTGGGTGAACCAATTTACGACATGATAAGAAATTCAACGCACATTCATCCACAGGCTCATCCGGATACATCTCCCAAAAACATGTGGAACTCGACCTCAATGTTCCTTCGTTGGGGATTTCGTTACTTTCAACGGGTTGTTCCGGGCTCATTCGGGTCCGGATTTTACAGCGACAATCATAATCACCAAAAATTCCAGACTTCACTTGGCTGCTGACTGCTTCCCAATACGAAATGTAATTACACAGATTCACTTGTAGTTCATTATTACGGATTTGTCCGAATATGAGATACGATTCGGACACATTCAAATGAACACCACACAAATTTTCGGACAACGGTGTGGTGATGTTCGCTTCAACAAACTCCAAATCGTCAAAAGTGTCAATGTCATTGCTCTCAACATTTTGCGCGTCTTGTTTACTGATGAAAAGATGACGTAGTGCTTGGTGACCGCCGAACACTTCCAAGATTGTTAGGGAGTAAGAACGATATGAGAAAATATCTTTCGTTACATTTCGACCAGATGACGTTATCAGAGCTTTGATTACTGTAAACAAAACATTAAATCATTTTTAAGATCAGGGATTTATATTGAAAAAATCAAAATGATAAATAACGTAATTTCTCTAATTTAACTAGTCACTTTCGTTATCTCGTGTAACTTAATGTATGTCCCAGAATTGCATTAATCTTTCCGCCCCATTTCCAGTCCCTAAACCATAACAAACTATATATTTTTGGGAGCGTATTTGGATGTAGAATACCGTATTCGGTGTAACTTAAATTTTTTCTCAGTATAATTAGAGATATCTTAAGAAAACCTGTTTATGACGTCATTATTGATGACGTCATAAATATAAAAAGTTGAATATATCGAGAAATATAAATCCAAACTTTTTGAAATTTGGACCCAGTGATAAAGTACAATTTTAAAAGTATTTCCCAATTTTAATGACGTCAGCAGAAATTGCAAGAATTCGAATTTTTGCGATAAAATAATGACATCAGCAAATTTTCAAATATTTTGAAAACAATTCTCCTCCTCTTGATGAGTTCTATCATTGGTCGAAATTTCATAAAGTTTCGAGTATTAGTTCTAGAGATATTCAACTCTTTAAAGTTATGACGTCATAAATAATGACGTCATAATCACGTTTTATTAAAAAAAACTCAAATTCTGCTGAGAAAAAAATTAAGTTACACCGAATACAGTATTCTACATCCAAATATGCTTCCAAAAATATATAGTTTGTTATGGTTTAGGGACTGGAACTGAGGCAGAAAAATTAATGCAATTCTGAGATTTCAGACTAATTAAATCCACTACTTCATAGGGCATCAGATCCCATAGCCATATTTAGTAGTTTTTGAAAATATAATCAGTTATCAAAAAAAAATCGAACCCTCCCCGCACCGTTCATAAGGTATCTAAGAGTGTATATACAATTAATTTAAATGACTCGTAAAAAGATAAATTTGCAAAAATAATTACCGAATTCAGAGTTACAAAATAATTCTTGAGGGTGCGACGGAAAACAAGAACAAGCGTCAATGCGACCAAATCTGGTAGCAGCAAAGACCAAAACTAAAAACAAAGTCAATTTCTGCATGGCAAAGGACCTCTTAAGATTTTCTTGAAAACAAACTGACATCAAAATACGAATGACCTTCACAGTAAAGTACAAATGAAAGACCACATTTCATATTTCCATTTTGGTTTCTTTATACATATAAATTTACATCAAGTCATTGTTAAAAGATCCGAGTTAACCGCACTCATTTGAAGTTTTACATCAACAAATTCCAAACAAGGGATATAGACAAGGGACAAACAACTCTGTCCGTCATCACGCATATAAATATGTTTAAATTTAGTGATGCAAGATAACCGTGGATACTACTACACGTTTTTTTTAATAAAACCAAACTATAAGAACATAAGGCTTCAATGGACAAAATGTTAAGAACAAGTTAAGAACATTTTAAGGCTTATAGGTCAAAAAGTTAAGAACATCCTAAGGCTTCAAAATTTTGGATGTTCTTATAAAAAAACGTGTAGTTTACGTGATGTTACAGAAATAAAAAAAAACAGCGTCAAATTATAGTATGGCATTATTAAGGTTTATTCTAAGATACTAGGAAAGTGAATATCATTAGTTTTAGAAGATTGGCGTTTATTACGGGCGGTCGCTTCCGCCACTATTTTTGGTAGCATTTGACTGGTCCGTCCAATTTCGATCACGGTCTTCTTGCGATTATTAGCGGAGGTAACTAGTTTAGGTAATGAGCCTACATGCGTAGCACTAACACGATAATTTTTGCTCGATTGTTCAGCGTAAATATTTAGTAATTTTTGCAAACTCTCATGTTGTTTCAACGAGAGTTCATTTTGTCGCTTCGGTCGTGCATCAGGTTTTCGCAGCTTCCCGGTTGGTTTGTAGAGTTTCTTCCAACGAATGTTAGCTTCTTCCGGTGCAACAAAAACTAACGGGCATTCGTAAATACGTTTGGCTTGCGTTAAAGAGGTCTTCCTATTAACCATTTCTGTTGTCTTGTTCTTTTCTTTACCAAATATCCATCTTTGTGTTTGTCTTCGTTTGATAGAGTGAAATAACGCTAGAAAAAATAACTAACGTTAAAAAAAAGTTATTTGACGTCAATTTTGAAAGTGACAAAGAAGTTGTTTTGGAACATCGAAACTCTTTTAGAATTCCACATAAATCTGTAAAAGAATAGGTTTTAAAAACAATTGAAACTTCATCTTATGTGAAAAAAACTAAACATCGAAAAACGATGACGCGTTGAACAAGAAAGAAAGATGGATACAGATCGAAAATGTAATGTAGAAAGACAGAAACTCTTTACTTATCATCAACGTAGTAAAATTCTAAGTTGTTTTATAGCAAAATACAACTATGCACCCCTACTGAGTACATTGAAGATGGTCAAAATAAGAAATAGATAATTTCGTCCGTTTTGAGGAAATTTAGATAAAAACTACGACCCAAAGTCGTGCATGTCGATTTTCCTCTTTTTAGCTCGTAGTATCCTAGTGCTCTATCAAGACGATCCCACGCGTTTACTCAAATGTATGTAACACACTAAAGTTATTTGATGTGTCTGATAATGAATTTTGACAAGTGTCCCAACATCAAAACATTTCCCATACGTCAACTTTTGCAATATTCTCAGTCACTAACTTAAATATTTCTGGTGTCTTCGATTTCAAAGCCAGCGTTAATAAAACAGGTAGTTCCGTTTCTTGAAAGACGATTTGTCCGATCTTTTTGGAGATAATTTTATACATTTGATGTTGTTCACCTAATAAGAACTGAACATTGACTGAAATCTCACTGTTTGGAGTCGTCATTGGTCCATTTTCATCTTTCGTGATGTTTATTACTGATCCAAAACTCTGACATTGCGTGATGTTAATCACTATACGATTCTTGAACTTTTGAGCATGAAATTCTGTTCTTAATTTCTCGTCATCTGATTGGATAGCAAAGTCACGTGATTGAAGTTCGTGATTTCTTTTGTGTAAGCCACTTTGTATTAGTTGTGTATTATCTGCCAGCATTTTTTGTTTTTGTTTTTCTAAAAAAAACACAAAAGGATGATAGTGAAAAATACTCAAAGCAAATTTTGTTTTACAATGGATGTTCTCTGATTTAAATTCCAAGGGGAGCTTGTCGAATGATCGAATGTCGAATTTCTATTTCTAGCGTCGTTTGTGAGCCTATCGAATAACAGGTTGTCCAATAAGAGAGCATTGACTGTGTTGCAATGAGCTGATTAGAAAACACGTTTTCTCGATTGTGAAAATGTGAATAAAAGAGGACTGTAGCAAATTCGATAAAAATCAAATCTGAGTCACCAATAAAATGGGGATGATTTCTTGTTTTCAGGGGAACGACCCTGGATGCGGGAGAAAATCGGGAGAAACTTGTTATAAAGATAAACAATAGCGATTGTTTTGTTAATGAAAATGATATGCATAAAAAATAGATACATGTTTTGCTATTTAAAATGTCGGATCAGGCTCGTTGTGCCTAGCGCAATAATTATCGCATGAATTTTCTTTAAACATAAAAACAAACAAAAAATTTTGTGTTAAATTTTCCTAACGAAAAAGTGTTCGAGAAAAAACGATTTAAGGCATCATCTTTACTTTGAGATATCGGATAGCTAAGGATCAGAATATCCTTAACCACATAATTCGAATATTTTCAGATGAAATCTTATATTGTGATAAAGCCTAAGAACGACCACAAAAGTTTTAAGATTTCTCTATCGGCTGTAAAAGTAATATAAGGTGCGAAAAGCGTATTTCTATATCTTTGCAGTGTGAAGAAAAAAGGATATGGGTCCTAGAAAGACACCCTATTAATATTCATAAATTAATTAAAGTATAGATAGAATCAATAAAAAAGGAATTCCGCTCTTAGTTTTACAACAATGTCTATAAAGTTTCACAGTTCCAAAAAACTGCAAAATCTATTTTTAAATCATTTCTCTTGCAATAAAAAAATTGTTCGTTTTCATTATGATTTACACATATAAGTCACCAGACTTACACGTACACGAAAATCTTTTCCGCCTGCTGATAGGAATAAAAATTGGATTGACACTCTAACCAAGATCGTGCTCCATAGCAGAATCATATATTTTGAGAATCATATATTTTCAGATTAATTCATGATATCATATTTAAACTCTCGGGGACTGAAAATATTACCCTACAACACACCGATAAACGATTCCGTTTAATCCGTTTATAGCATTTCGGATTCTCCTTCTTTAGTAGCTTTCAATTTATCAGACAATTTATCACCGGGGTTTAACAATTGAATAGGTACGATGTTTACACGTGTGCTCTTACGCTCCAAATCAGCTTTGTTCGTTCGTGCTAAAAAACATAGTATACAAAACATGAGATAAACGAAGATGGGGAAAAATGAAGATTTTTAAATCAACTTACAAATAACTGAAAAAAACACTATATGAGGTGTAGTAGAGGGCATTTTGTAAAATCGCTTGTTGTTAGAAGCACTTGTTATTACATTTTTGGAAAGCTAAGGGGTAGGGGAATCGAAATTACGATGTTTCCAATTTTTTTTCGGACACTTTGGTGTGATTTTCGGACAAATATTACGGTCTCAGGCAAAAATCATAGGGTTAAAAATTAATGAAAATTTTAGCTTGAGAAAACGGAGACCTGTTGTATATTTTCGGAAAGCTCTCAAAAAATTAGGATTAGAGATATATTGTAAGTATAGGTGATTTCTGTACCTAACTCGAGATATTAACCCTTGAAAACCGTGTTTTTCAGCCAAAACAGCTGTTTTGTCCAGTTTTTGCGCTTTTTGAAGCTCAATATCTCAAAAAATTGGAAACATCGTAATTTCGATTCTCCTACCCCTTAGCTTTCCAAAAATGTATAACAAGTGCTTCTAACAAAACAATCGAGCGATTTCAAAAAATCGAACAAAATTCCCCCTACTAGTGTTAGGGTACGAGGGAAATGACTGAAAGATTTTACCCATAAATCGATTTAACGACAATTTTTAAAAGTATTGAGAGCAGCGTGACAAGAGAGAAAGCTAACCAGTAACCATACTTGTGCAGGTCAATGAAATGTACTCAAACCTTTTCTGGGTTGTCTTCTTCGAGCAGGTCGTGAAGGATCTCTGAAAGCAGAGCCAGTTTCCAGAGCTTGCATGAGGCCATCCAAGACACCTTCATCGTCACCAGCAGCATCCAAAAGATTGGGTTTGCGATTCGTTTTGTTCTTCGCTTCCTCTTTCTTACGTCGATCGTTCTCCTACACAAATAAAGTTTGGTTAAAAAGACCAATCTAATCATTTTAGGTGTCTACTCCCTCCCTCACAATGCTCACTATCCCAGTAACCCTATACAAAGACAAGACAAAGTTCCGATATCTGACTTCTCCAATAATGAGGGTTTGGTGAATGACATGTGTTGAACTTACAGCCTTTTCTCTTGCTTTCTTCTCTTTTTCTTCCTTCTCTTTCCGCTTCATATTGTCTTCTTGTGCTTTCTAGAATAAATGAAGAAGAAGTTGGGTGAAAAGGAGTGACGGTACCATCTTGAAACTGATTCAGAGAATAATGTGGTCATTTTTCGACTTACAGCATATTCCAGACAGAACTTGTAAACAATAGCAAAGAATTCATCCATATTTGTCTTCTTTGGATCTAGACAATAATATTCAACTAATTCTTGGAACATCGATTTCATGTTTTTCAACATTTCTTGGACGACCACCAAATCTTGGCCATATGCTGCAACAAAATCCTATACAGGAGTTAAGGATAACAGTCTAGCGCATACTATAAACAAAGAAAATCCTCTTTCTCCCAAAGTGAACTAGAAACATGCCTTATTCATTATGAATTAATTTATTGATTTATTATATTCCTTCATTTTAAAGCTAATTCTTGAGTCTTTTATTCTAGGTTTTTTATGATACCCTAGAGTGGCAATGAAAACACCGCGCGATGGTTTGGAGCTGACTAACGTTACCTGTGCCACTCCTGATATCGCAAAATTGAAATCCGAAACAAAGAAGCTTTAGTGGTGGACACCGCTAAAAATGATATAAAAGTAAAATTTGGAAAGCAGTAAAACGATTTCAGGCGTGAAAAGATACGGTCATTTTGTTTCCAAATTTATCATCAGCAGAGAAAGGCGTATCATGATGTTTCAACTCGTTTCGAATCCTCGTCAACATGGCATTCAAACCGTTCACTGTTTTCGTCGTTTGCTCGTCTGATACTGTAATGTAAAAAAGAAGAGTGGCATCAGTTCTAAAGGGGAAATTTTACTTCCCAAAGGTCAAGAGTACGGAAAATATCGAACATTATAAATTGACTAAAAAATGGCAGTTCTTTCTTTTCCAAGGGTTGATATTTGAAATTCCGCTACATATCCGTCATCTCTGGCTAAACTAGAACCCCTAGGCAACCAGTTTAAGCAAACCTTTCAATTTGCAAAGCCCAATATTTGAACTTATGCAAAAGCAGGATTGTTAGTCCTAAAGTCACTTAAACATTTCGAAATGTGGACACTTAATAGCTGAAAGTCGAAAAGCTCAAAACAAAGAGCGAATCCCAAAATTTCACGATCAGAAAGTTGCAGTTGTCATGGGATTTGAAAGTGAGATATTACCTCGATGGCCTTCTTTAAGATGAGACAGATCGTTTTCCCATCCATCGACTTCAGGATATTTTTCTTGGATCATCTCAGCTAAGAAATGTGTTAACGTCAATTTACCGTCTGCTGATTTTGTGTTGCCAATCTGTTGAAAATAGTATAAAAACATTTTGAGATTAAAGTCACAAGAAAAGGTTTTAGCACCTCAATCGTAGACTTTTTGATTAGATAAATGACGGTTTATGATACTGAAATCAAACCTTGGTCAACACGTTCAAATCAAAACCAAAAGCTTGTGATTTCTTGGTTCCAGAGTTCATGTAGTTTCCCACCAGTAACAAGAGCTAAAAATATAAAAAAAGCACAGAATAACATGAAGAGTTTTCGAAACAAGAGTAAATATTAGAAACTCAATTTCAGTTATTCAGGCTTGCACTGGGCTTAACTTGTTAATTAAGTGGGAATATGCTGCCTGAATTACATAGGATTTTATTTTGACATTATCGTCAGGGAACAGATAACACCCACCTCTAAGAATCTGGACCACCTTGGGCTGTTTTTAACTTCTTTGCATGATTCGATGGCATTCGCAAGATCCTAAAAAAAGATCAAATGCAATAAAAGTCAAGATAATTTGCTTTCGTATTTACGAAACAATGTCAAAAATTTCCAAATTGTTTTTATTAAATGCGTCAGACTCACCGGTTTAACGTCAACCATTTGTTCGAGGAAGTCAAGTTTGGCTTTCATGCAATTGATACGTTGTTCTAACCGAGGAATCGATGAGATCTAGAAAATACGATAACCACCAAAATGCATATTTAGAGAAATTCAAAGACTTTCTGTCCAACTATCTTCTTTTAGGAGATTGAGTAGCAGAGCAGCATATGCATTTTATCCTTATTGGGACTCATCAGCACTGCATGCACAGATTTATAGAGCCGTAAGGGCTAGATGTCGTGCCGTATTTCGGTAGGAAATCCTAACGAGGTCACGGACATTACAACAGAATTTCAGCGCTTGACCAATCAAAAGCTTTGCGGATTTTCGAAAACAATATTACGATTACGATACTGATGAACAAACAAAGATTAGACTTACAACCAAGGCAAACTGTTCTGATTTATTGAGATGGTCATATTCACTTTGGAATGCTTTCAGTTGGTCCATCTAGAGAAAAAAAGTTCATTGTTGTGACGATGAATTTGAAGAGAATTAGCCTCAAGAGTTTATTTCCTGAAAATTAAACATTTTGAAAATGATGACTTTCTACTAGTTTCTGCTTGAAAAAATTCATTTGTTCATATTTGATAGAGTCACCTGTTCTTTAGTCTGAATCGCAGACCTCTACAAAACCACAGCTAGTATAGGTCTGCTTAATGATCTACCAACCGCTTTCCGGTTCGCAAAGAAAATCTTGGCGAGTAATTTGATTGACATTGATGTGCGCGCAAAAACGATCGTTTCGAACGTTTTCAATGGAATGTTTACATTTGAAATTCGAATCCCAGACCAGAAAAACAAAACAGAAAAAAGATAAAAAAACCATCTGATGCGCGCATTATGTACAGTCTGCAGATTTATTTTTGACTTTTGCTTTTATAAGATATCTGGTCTGTAAATTTATCAAAACTTTTCCATCAGCTCTTCGGTCGAAGCTCAAAAAATACAAATATGAACACAAAAGTGAAAGAAAATAACCAGAAACACTCCAATCTCTTCAAAGAATTGAAGCTAAGTACCTGAAAAGATACAAAGGCCGCACAGTATTAAAAAGAGAAATGCCAAAGCTGAAGAAAAGTTCTTTGTTTGTTTTAACATTTAATGGCCCTTGTTGAAGGAACAACAACACTCCCTTTTGTAGAATCATAAAGAAGTAATGTCAGAAATATTCAATATGACCCCCAAAATGTACTGTATATACATAACTAGAATACCTTGAAATAATCTGCAACATATCTGTAGAACTGACAAAACAATTATCTGGAGCCAAAGTGATCAACGAATCCAGTGTGGTAAAAAATTATACACTCATGCAAGTCCAAATTAAAGCATCAAAATGTAGTTTTATGAAGCAAAATTTTGTTGGTGCACACAGAAGATACATCAGGGCACTTAAATTCAATAAATCTAATTTCTCATATTTTACAAAATCTCCACATTAAACAAGAAAGGAGGAAGAAAAACAAGCAAACTTCCTTCCGCCTACTTTTTTTTCAAAATCCAACTATATTTTCCAATCTATGATTTGGTACCTCACATAAAATTTAAACATTACGTAATGTTATATTTGTAGACACTCGCCAGCTAAAAATGTCTTTAGCCGTATATCGGCTAAAGGCGGCAAATCTCTGGACAAAGGAAATATAGCTTATTAAGCATCCTCTATAAGGAGCACGAATCCGTTAGTGGATGCCAGCAGCCTACCTGTTCTTTAGTTGGCAGTAATTTTTGCATGTTCTCAAGAGCGCTGCTGTCGATAATTTCTTCATCAAACTCCAGAATTCTCTTCTTGATATCCTCATACGACATTTTGGAACCAAATGATCCAACGAAAATGGCTAAAAATTGTAAATGATAAACTTGTCAAAACGTGACTGATTTGAGCCAAACTTGAGTGAAAAATGAAGTAGTGGAAAATCGTAAGCATTTTGTCGACATTCTTTAAAATAATTCAAGGATGTTGATTACTTCAGTTAAGTTATCACTTACAAAGATTTTGAGCAGTTTTTCCATCCAATACTTTAAGCTCGTGTCCCTTCTTTTGTTTTTCTTCGGTTGCAGCGCTACCCCCTCCTGGTCCAGCGTCACCAATTTTTTTCCCAGGTTTGGATGCGAAAGTTTCAGACAAAAGATCTAAGAAATCCTCCTTCTCCAGTTTTTCTTCTTTGACTTTGGTCCAGAATGATCCACCTTTAATTTTGGTGACGTGAATGGGATCCCAATTAATTCTTTTCGGTTGTTTCTTAGGGTTGAATTTCTTCTTTTGTGTTAATCCAGCAGGAAGTTGAGGACCAGCTCTAAATCCTCCTGGTGGTGGGGGAGCCCCTGGTGGGGGTGGCGGTCCTGGTGGACCACCTCCAGGAGGAGGAGGTGGTGGGGGAGGTCCTCCCATACCTGGTGGTCCTGGAGGTGGGGGCGGTGGAGGTGGGCCAAAACCTGGTGGAGGTGGAGGAGGTGGTGGTGCTCCACCGGTCCCTGGTGGAGGAGGTGGCGGTGGTGGCGGGGGACCCCCACCTGGTCCAGGTGGGGGTGGCGGTGGAGGTGGCCCACCGCCAGGAGGTGGTGGCGGAGGCGGAGGTGGAGGTGCTGAACCAACCGGTGGTCCTGAAAAATAAAAATTAACAAAGTTTTTCAAGTTTAATTTTAAAAAAGTAAAAAGAAAATGGGAGCCTGAAGAGCAGGAGAAAGTTGTTTTAGTATTTTTTTTTGATCGCGCTAATCAATATGTCACTTTTACCTGCTTTGCTAAGGCGTTCTTCGATGTCTTTGATTTCTTTAGCATGATTTGCTTCTGCCATCGACAGTTTAGTCTCGATTTCTGACCGTTTCGTTGTTTCTTCTTTAAGCTGAGAAAGAATGAAAAGAGTAAGAGTAACGAAGGGTGGAATTTAAGCACTCACGAATGATGTTACTGGTGATATTTTCACTGTAAAACAATACAAAAACAACAACGCTCATTAAGTCTCACACTCCTATTGAAAGCAGCTTTGAATTTTCTATTGCCCAAATTGACGTATTAGAAACTCTCATCATACTAAAAAATGCACGAAAGGATATACAAACCTTTTCTTCGAGAATTTTGACTTTCTTTTCAAATTCTTCCACTTTTGCATTGTCTATTTGACCCTCTGTAAAATAAGATTCAATTATGGAGCAATGAAAGAAAATATAAGTCGGTGAAAAAGTCATGGCTTTCCATGCGCCTCCTCCCGTGTTTGGAGTTTCCGAGCCTTGAAAGTTCAAATGTTAACGGCAGGTCTTCAGTTTTTAAGGTTTTACTTCGGATATGATTATTGAACATCTTAACTTACCAACTAAAGTGTCGACATCAATAGAAAGTTTCTGTGCAGCAAAGTCCGGATCAACTCCTTGTTTTTGTAAAACTATCTGCGAAACGCATTCTTCAATCAAACGAAAATATTGTGGCCTTGCAAACACATCGTCTCGTATTAATAACAAATGTTGTAAGATGGATAGGAAATATCCATGAGAGGGCGTGTCTTCAACCACAGTGTTCAATACAGAAAATAACTCTTGCATGTCGTCCATATGTAATTGAATATCATTATATCGATGTTGAAATTCAACAGCATCGTCATCTTTGTGTTCATCAAAAATATCTAACTGAACGTTCAAATCGTCTTGGTCCATCTCGCGTAGACCCGGTAATGCGTCCGAAAAGCCTTCCCGTATTATCTCATTCCGTAAATGTAAGCGGAAATCTAAATCGTCCGGTGTGGCAACCAAAGCATTTATCATTTGCAAGCAAGCCACCTTTGACAAAAAAAGGATTAAACTTTTCATTTCAAGATTCATATCGGAGTGTGTAAGATGTAAATTAAATCCAAACTCAAAGACTTTCTAGAGTGCCTCAGGACTTGCGAATGGAATGAGAACCCATTTTTGGAAGATCAAATCCTGGTATATTTGAAACAAGGAACAAGTAAAAAACACAAGAACACGCAGAGGTGTTATTACCTTTAAAGTAGCAGGATAGTTGTCGCCTTTCAAAGCGGTGATAACAGCACTGAAGCGTGCTTTGTTCTCTGCTTCTCCTTTCATCGTCATTGCTTCCAATGCTTTCTCGTGACTAAAGATGGTGGAAAAATAAGTAGAAGAATATATCTATTGCCATCGTAATAAATACCGTATGAAGTGTAAAATGATGACAGGTTACTCTTTTACTATAGGATGCATGGTCCGTATTGAACAGTCAAGGAGTCAATTATCTAGAAACGAGTAAATGTGTTTGTTCGTACTGCCTTTCAACTTGAAAATAATACTTGACTTGAGTGATAATCTACTATGAGCCACTAGGGAAAAAGACCAGCGCACTCTCTTCCCGGTAAATCTTGAAGTCAGTCCCTAGTACATCCACGTACTAGCTTATTTAGTTCTTTTCCATCATATTCCCCTACATTGCGAGGTAAGGCAGATCATTAAACGTACCTGACAAGAGAAACGGCAGCCATGATCTTGACAACATCCTGCATCATACCAGGGTTGTCAGCACGAATACTTTGTGCAAGTAACGTTAAACCTTGAATATTCTTCAACATTAAACTTAATCCAAACTAAAAGAGGAGGAGAAATTTGAAGACCTTTATTTGAGATATCGAAATCGGTTTCGTTGAAACTATTGGACTTTTGTTAAACGGTACTTTCAATGAAAAAAAGTTTTATTGTTTTAAAAAGTCAAGATTTCCGAAGATGTCAAAAATTTTTCTGCAACGCAATTTTAGACCCAGACTTCTACCATAATCTACTTTAAATAAGTGACTTCTAAAGATTTGAAAGCTTTATCTTTATGAGTTTCGTTGATATTTATGACAATATGTCAAGTGAAAACGAAAAGAAGAATTAGAACTTACTTTATTGTTCATGAAAGCTTTGAGACATTTAACGCATTCGTGGTGAACTCGTTGATCGTGATGCGATGAACTACAATGAAGAGAAATTCCCAATTTCACGATAATTCTAATAATCATTTTAACTAAGGCGAGACCAATTTAATTTTTTGTTCTACGGACAGATCGTTAGAAAAATATGGGTCGGTCGGTCGGCAAAATAAGAATAAATTTTTCATTTATCAGGGTTGGTAAGGTACCGAGAAAATTTTCCAAAAGGTATCTGGATCAAAAATTCACTTTGTTTTTTATCTTCGATTAAGATCATAATAAAATTTTAGTGTATGGAATGCTTTTTATGATTTTTCAATTTCTTGAATTAATTTTACAGCTTTATTCAAGTTTAGTTCTTACAAATAACTAGTGTGTAAAATATATTGTAGTGGAAATTCGATATTATTTTTTTGATTTTAGCAAAAATAGGGTCGTTCAGGCCCGTAGAACAACAAATTAAATTGGTCTCGCCTCGATCAAGATCAATTAGCGAATGCTGCTAGATGAAGTAGTTTAAAAGTATTTGAAAAGCTAGGACTTACCTGCAAATGAAGAATCGCAGATGATTCAGAATACTTTCAAGCCCTTCAGAACCAAAGTCTTTGATCCAACTAAAAATTGAAAGAAAAAAAAGAAGATAATAATATGTATGGAGCTGGTACAAAAGGTGAAGATTTGCATAGATTTCTCCCAACTCTGTAAGTGCACATATCTGATGTTATCGTGGCGTAGTCCACTATATACGCATGGTCTGTTTTGCTGGTATTCCCCTGTAAAAAGCATCTATAGAGAAAAGCCTTTGTAGTGCGTGCGCTAGGGGAGTTCATTTATTTTGTTTGAAAACACTGCTCCTGCACTGCGTGTTCTCCTACACAAATGACAAACACACCCTCTATGGAAATAAAGTTTCCGTGAGATAATAGGCATAGTACAAATAAATCTCTACCCAGACATCAATAGGATTTGGCATCTAGAAATTCAGACTTGTGATGTTACGAAAGTCCTTACCTTAAGGGTTTCCCTGTCAAATTCACTCTTAAAGCTTGCAATATCTGTATTAGTTCTCCAGGTTCGAACTCATTTCTACCAAGCTTTCTTAAAAAGTCATTTGGGGATTCTGGGCCTGATGCAACCTTAAATAAAATAAAGTTTCAAAATTATAAATTGTTATAGAAGAAGCATATATTAAGATTTTCATAGTTTGAAAAAGAGGTTAGGAATGTTCGAAAACTTTTTTGTATCATCGTCATAAATCTAAAAGTACTTAAAAATTTAGGTTTTCGAGATTCTGGTACAAGGTTTAAGAGCTAGTTTAAGAACTTTGCAAATACCTTGTTACTATGTTCACGCCTCATGAATTGTTGTAACATCCCTATTTTCGTTTGCTGATCTCTTTGTCTGATTGGCTTCTTCAAGTGCTCGGCCAAGTTCATTTCGTCCTAATGATGCAATAATAATAATATTCAGAACTAAAAAGATTTTGAAGAGTAAACGTTTCTTACATGTTTTTTATGAGTATAACGCTTAAGGCAAGGGGACGCGAGAAGTTTTTTTCGCGTTAGTGCAATGCAACATGCTCCATCCCACCAAGATGAGTTTGAATCTCGGAGGAGTACTTAAAGTCTCATTTGGGAATTGGATAAAGTGTATTTTGATGAGAAATGCAATTAAAATGCTACGAAAAATCATTTAATGGTGGAAGGAGGGTGAACAATATTGTCATTACCGCGGACAAGGCTTGTATATGAACCACCTCGTTACCACTCGTTTCCACTCGTTAACACTCGTTAACACTCGTTACCTCTTTTAGTAACAACGTACAATTTTTGAGAAAAATAAATTCAAAGATATTTGAAAGGAAGATGAAAATTAAAGAGCCAAAAAATTCATCTTTTATCCCTTTTAGTTTAGTAGTATTAGGACTTTTAGTACGTGGGCAAACCTAGAATAGAATCAATCTCGAGAAAATGAATGCTAAAATTACGTTTTAACGTCATTTCCGGTCGATTTACTCGAGTTACGTTGGGAAATCAGCTATGTCCACTTAAAAAGTCCTCTATATCTTTTTTGAGAGCTTTTCATCGGTGAAGGTGGTTTCGAGTTTTATTGACTTTGAAATTTCGTCAAATTTTAAGGGTCAAGGGGTTTTGCCTGTGACGTCAGTTTTTTAGTCCTAATAATTTTTCCTAGGCCTTAGCACCCCCCCCCCCATCGCGAAAAACTCTTTAAATACTTCATTCTTTGAAATGGACCAGGTTTGGTTGCGTCGCATTAAAGATGTTACGGTTCCTAAGGGTTCACCCCCTTACTATTTTAAGATATATTGGGATGAGTCAAAAACTCAGGAAGAAGTTACAAATTTATGTTGTCAATTTTTATGTTTATTTATTAATTTAAATTTTGTTGAATGTTTAACGTGAAGTTTTTTGGTTACTCTCATAACTTTAAATCTGAAGAAAATGTTTTCCTCGTCAAAAGTAAGAGAATGAAAAGTGATTTAGATTTTCTTAGCCTTTAAAAATATAGTCAAGACAGAATTTTATAACAGAGAGGGCTTGCTTTGTTAAGAGGTAAATGGGTAGCAAAATATGGTTGCTATCGTATGAACATCGTTAGATAAAACGTTTTTTTGGAGGAAATAGAAAGAAAATATTTTGTTTGTATCAAAAAATAGATCATGACAAGAATGAACTGGAATTTTGAAGGAAAGAAATTCGGCAGTTGGTAGGTTATCAAAACAAGTGATGATGTAATCATAAAACTGGGAATAAGTAAAATATTTTCATTGAGCTTTACGGAGCGTTTCTCGAATAAAAAAAAACAAGGAAATGTATTGTTTGTACATGTTTCTTATCTTCCACAACATCGGATAAGACTTTGATTTGAGAAATACGCTAAATGTCAGATTATGTCATTTTAAAAGTTGTGAATTTTGTTTGACATAATCTATATAGCTCTTACAGAGACTGTTCATCTAACGTTTCCAGACTTTGATTGTCACGGGAATTAACTGCATATGGTTGAAAAGAACGGCAAATTACGCATGCGTATCAGTCTCTATTTGGGTGATCTGGAAACATTACATGAACTAACTCTACACAAAAAGGAAATCTAAACCACTACATTTTTCACGAACAGGAAGATCTTATTAACACTCCCCACAATTAGCATGTAATTACACTTCCTTTGATATCACATTAATAAAAGCAAACATACTTATTGAAACTTACCAGCATTTTTTCAAACTTTTTATTGAAATCTTCTGGGGAAAGTGAGCTCAGCCCACGAATTTCAGCCTCCAAGGCTTCATTTTCAGGACCTTCGGCCTCTGGTAACGGCTTTGGCGAGGGTCCATTTCCAGGTTTATTTTTATTGGGCTTTGGAGGCTTACTGCTTGTTTTCTTTGTGTGAAAACGCTTCAGCTAATAAAAGAAATAAGTGAATTAATTAGTTTATGTGACCCCTTATCATTATATAGAATAAATCCAAATCTTTTTGTCAGTTGCAAAATTACTAATAAATGTATAACGAAAGCTAACAAAAGAATTTAATCATACCAAACTGGAACTTTTCTCATCTGCCATTTTAGGTTGTTACCATTTTAGTCACCGATCATAAACACATGATTACACTACCAGCGAGGACAATTTATTTCAATCTTCCCTGAAAAAAAAGTATTCCAAACAAAAATTTGTTAGAATCCAAAAGGTGGTTTGTGATTTTACTCCTCGGTCTAAATCCGCATCTTCCTCTTTGAAATGAGAAGGACTAATTCAGTCAGATACAACAAATGCAAATATATATTGAAAACTGATTGGATCTACCTGTTATAATAAAACAATAGAAAAAAGTTGAGAAACAGGAAAGGAAAACAATCATACCAACAAAGCAATAATAAATTTTCAGAACTTTTTACTAACCAATACTTTTTTGCACAGTTTTGCACACAAAAACAGGACAAAATGTGGCCAAAGCCTTCGATGGGTATATTACCATATTTGGACAAATCTTATGCATGATACGAAATATTTGGTCTGAACGTAGGTACTCCCATTTTATCTCGTTTCATAAAATTCAATGAAGAACAAATTTCCACTTTTTTGAGCAGCTGATGTCTTATCCCACTAAAACTTTTTATTAGAATGTTTAGAAAATAGGGTACAAAATATAAATTGTCTAACTAAATTGTCTATCTGCACATACTACCTACGAAAACTTGTTGTATTGCTTTAAGAACTATTTATAAGATAACAAAATCTGATCTGTAAAAAGCTGGACTATAAACGAATTTGTTTGTATGGTTCACTGGTCAATACTAATAACAAACAGTCAAGATTCATCCAAGAATGAAAATACATAGACTAAGTGGTTTGTCCAAGTAAATTCAGGAAAGGTAATGGAAAGGATTTTTCTCAAAATTCCTCATCAATTGAATGGTGTAATCTGGATCATATTAATAAGAGGAAATAATAATTTAAGGAAATAATTTGGTATGATATTAGTGTAAGTTGGGATATCTTGTTTCCATGAAAGTAAATTGGAACTGATTCAAGATCAACTAGGATCAGTCCAGATGTAAACAAGTGATACTTTTATGGACCTACTTGCCTGATCAACAGAAAACATTAAATTCAAAACAAACAAAACGTCAGAAAAAACTAATGAGATAATCTTGAAGAATTCCCAAAAAAACTACTTTACCCGCAACTCCAAAAAATGAAAGAAACCTGTTTCACGGTCTTTGGCTGTTTATGGCGATATTTAAGGAGTTAGGGGTTGATAAAATGATTTTGTTGGCAATCAAACGAAGCAAAGGCGTCACCATGAAATGTTAACATTGTTCTTCTAGTCGAATAACTAAATAAAGAAGTGATCCTGTTGGTTGATGTCCAACTATGATAAATGGTGAGTAACCAATTTTACATGGTAGCAGCATTCGGTGGTTTGCAGTAAAGATATTATTGGTTGGTTACTAAAGTGTGATAAAGTTTATGAACTTTGGTTGTTATAAAAGTATAAACTAAAGTGGTTAATTGTTGAAAATGGCAGGTGTTGTTTCGATAGGGCAAAAGTATGGATTGCCCCCGTTCTCCGAAGATGGAGACTTTGAACATTGGTTACATGAAATTGAAATGTGGCAGTTAGTAACTGATTTAGCTAAAACAAAACAGGGACCTGTGTTGTATCTCAGTTTATCCCCAAAGGTTCGCCAAGCATGTGCAACATTAACGAAAGAACAGCTAAATGTCGAAGAGGGTTTAGATGTGCTTATAACCAAATTGAGAGAACTCTATGCAGTGTCAAAAGATCAGGCAATGTTTACTGCATACGAACAATTCGAAACGTTTCAAAGAGATAAGAGTATGAATATCGCAGAATATATCAATCAGTTTGAACAACTCAATCATAAACTGAAAACTTATAAAATTGAGTTACCATCTCCAGTACTAGCTTATCAATTGTTGAAAAACGCTAATTTACCAAAAAGTAAACGTGATTTAGCCAGAGCCACTATTGCAGAACTGAAGTATGATGACATGAAACGGGCAGATTAAAGCTATTTACGATTCGTGTACGACCGATGATAAAACAACTGAAGATACGTCAGATATTTTAGTTGAAAATGAACAAGCATATTATTCTCGTAACAATTATTATGCTAATCGAGGACGAAATTTCCGAGGTAGTCGATATCGTGGACGTGGAGGAGCTAATTATCGAGGATCCCGTCAAGAGGACAGTCGCGCTCCTCAAGCACAGCCATCAACTCGTTATCGAAACTGTCCAGATGAAAATGGAAACCCTACTCGTTGTAAAATTTGTGGTTCAATTTATCATTACTATCGTGACTGTCCGGATGCGGATAAAAAGGACTTATCATTACAACATTTGAAAATTCAATTATTTACGCAAGAAAGTGGAGTCGAGTTATGTTTTCTTGAGCAGATGGTATCAGAAACATTAAGTTGTGCAGTTATTGATCCAGGGTGCCCTTCGAATGTATGCGGAAAGAATTGGTTAAATTGCTATCTCGATTCGTTACCAAATCGCGAAGATGTAACAGAAACAAAAAGTAAGAAGTCGTATCAATTCGGTCCTAGTCAAGTTTATCAATCATTGAAGAAAGTAAACATTCCCATTAACATCGGTGGAAAACCAGGACATATCCTTACAGATGTAGTCGACTGTGAAGTACCTCTCTTACTTTCCAAGCATAGTATAAAGGAAGCCGGTGGACAACTTGATTTTGTTAAAGACACGATAACTCTTTTCGGTACAGAGATAAAACTTCAACACACTTCAAGCGGACATTATTGTATTCCTATTTCGCCAAAGCAGATTCTTGTCAATCGTAATATCGCACCTGAAGCACCAATCGAGTTATATCTTACAATAAATGATTTAAACACAAAGTCGAAAGAGGAGAAAAGTCTATTGCTGTTAAGCTACATAAACAGTTTGGACATCCTGTTGATTCCACAAAACTGAAAACTATCGTAAAAGATGCAGAAATCAAAGATGACGAGTTATTGAGACTTATCGATCAAGTTACAGAGGAATGTGACATTTGTACCCGTTACCGAAAAGCCAGAGCCAGACCTGTCGTATCGTTATCGCTTTCCAAAGAATTTAATGGTTGCCTTGCAATGGATTTAAAGTTCATCACCATTAACGATAAAAAGTACATTGTTTTTCATATGATCGATTTATTTACTCGCTACTCTGCGGCGTCCGTCATCAAATCCAAACACAAGGAGGTGATAGTTGACGAAATCTTGAAACACTGGGTTGCTATTTTCGGTTCACCACAATCAATCTTTGCTGACAATGGAGGAGAGTTTAACAATGAACTGCTTCGTGATGTAGCAGAACTTTTAGATGTATCGATAGCTAGCTTCTACAGCTGCTGAATCACCATGGTCAAATGGGGTAGTCGAGAGACATAATGCCACTCTAGGAAACATGATCCACAAAATTGTTGCTGACACTCAGTGCTCCATACAGAATGCACTTGTTTGGGCTGTAAGTGCGAAAAATGCTTTGTCCAACAACTTGGGATACAGTCCTAATCAGTTAGTCTTCGGCCGTAACCCAAATCTTCCGTCCACGTTAACATCTCAGTTACCAGCCCTTCGAACGAAAACGTCAAGTGAACTTGTTGCTGAACATTTGAATGCTCTTCACTCTGCTAGAAGGGCATTTATCCAAGCTGAATCCAGTAAAAGAATCAAAACAGCGTTATCACGTCAAACACGAACAACAACGAGCAAGGAGTTTAATAATGGAGATACAGTCTATTACAAACGAAATTCAGACAAGGATTGGCATGGTCCAGGTACCATTATCGGAATTGACGGAAAAGTTGTTGTTGTGCGTCACGGAGGAAATGTTTTACGAGTAAGTCCATGCCATTTGACCAAAGCAAATAAGGAAAAGTCGGGATCATCACCAAAGGAAATACTTATCGTACCAGATGAAGATGAACAACCACATGTACCCATTCCTGAGCTATTCGACATCGATATTGTTAGTAATGAAACAGTTATGATTCCAGTTGAAAACCCGATCGCAGAGCCTAAGCTTCCTAAACCTGACAAAAAGATATCAGAGATCCAAACAGTTGAAACAACACAACCGGTGGGAGATAAGAAAAAGACTGATCGTAGAAATAAAAGTAAATCTCAACAAATTCGGCTTCCTCGTATTGGACAGCAGATTTTGTTCATTGACCCAGATACCAATAAGGAAGAAAAAAGTTTATCGCTGTTAATCGAGCTGGAAAAGCTAATGGCAAGAATAAACATTGGTTTAATGTTAAAAATTTAGTGTCGGGTGTTATTAAGTGCGTTGATTTTGAAAATATTGAATGGCAGCCAGTTGAAGGAGAAGTCCTTTACAGTTCCAGTAACAACCCTCAAGTATTAGCAGCTAAACAAAAGGAACTAGAGAAATGGATCGAGTACAATGTCTATGAGGAGGTTGACAATGAAGGTCAAGAGACAGTATCGACCAGATGGGTTATTACCGAGAAATCTGACAAGGACACCAACACCGTAAAAGCAAGGTTAGTCGCTCGTGGTTTTGAGGAAATCACTACTGAAATTCGTACCGACTCCCCAACTATCTGTAAGGAAAACCTTCGTCTCGTATCAACAATTGCCGTGAGCAATTCGTGGAAAATACACTCTATGGACATTAAAGCTGCTTTTCTGCAAGGGTGTCCAATTAATCGCGAAGTTTTCATTCAACCGCCAAGAGAGGCGAATACCTCAAAACTTTGGAAATTAAAACGTACTGTTTACGGTTTAAATGATGCCCCTCGCTCGTGGTATCTTAAAGCTGCTGAGGAACTAGTTAAAGCTGGTGCCACAAGAAGCAAATATGACCAAGCGTTATTCTTTTTGGAGAAACAAAGGAAAGCTTCAAGGTGTTTTATGTTGTCATGTTGACGATTTCTTCTACGCTGGAACACGCCTGTTCCATGAGAAAATTGTATCACATGTTCAGAAATCATTTGATTTAAGCAAAGAGTCGTTTTCAAACTTTCCAGTACTTAGGATTGGACATCAACCAGACAGGAGAGTTCGTAGCAATGCATCAGAATGACTACATTAAGACACTTCAACCTATTGAATTGAAAGATACATCAAAACGTAATCTTACTCAAGAGGAAAAGTTACAACTGAAAGCTTTAATTGGTCAGATACAATGGGTGTCAAAACAAACACGCCCTGATTTAGCTTTTGCGTCGTGTGATTTAAGTAATCGTGTTAAAGATGGTACAACAGATGACATACGATTAGCGAACAAGTATCTTCGAAAGCTTCAAAATTCAACTGCTCAGATCCACTTACCTAATATTGGTGATGTTACAAAGTCAACGTTGTATGCTTATAGTGACGCATCACACGCTAAATCTTCCGGGATTTAAGTCTCAAGGAGGTTTCATTATCCTGATTAAAGGTGAAAATGGACACTCTGCGCCAATCGTCTGGACTTCAAAGAAAGTAAAACGTGTTGTGAAAAGTCCACTTGCTGCTGAGACTCTTGCACTACAGGAAGCAGTGGAACATGCAGCATTAATTAAAGCACTACTCTGTGAGATTTATGATTCAGAACAATCAACATTTCCGACTGTTTGTATAACAGACAGTAAATCACTGAGAGACACTGTTCACACATCTACAGTTGTTGAAGATAAAGGTCTTATGATTGACCTTTGCTGTTTACGAGAAATGATTCAAGGCAAACTCATTACGATTGAATGGGTTCCTGCCTCAAAACAACTGGCAGATTGCTTAACAAAATCTACAGCATCTGCTGCCTTATTGATGAAGGTGTTGGCTGGTGAAGCTGGCCTTCCAAGTCAATAAGAAGACCCGCCAAATGTATATAGTGTAAATATTGTTGGTATTGAACATTAAACTTCTGTTGACATTATGTTATTGCTGCAGAAACACTTTTGAGATTGATTTGGTCTCAGATTCAAGATACACACACTTATGTTTCGTTACGTTATGTTACAACACTACGTACAACACTGGATCACAAATATGTCGATCAATACAAGATTCGTCCGGCCGGAATCTGTTAACATTGTTCTTCTAGTCGAATAACTAAATAAAGAAGTGATCCTGTTGGTTGATGTCCAACTATGATAAATGGTGAGTAACCAATTTTACATGAAATACCTTTTTCTGTAAAGAAATAACCAAGTCAAATGAAAAAATGGCAATTTATGGCATATTTCCAGTTCTACAGACCAGTCAAAAATTGATTTTCAGGAAACTGTTTTGACACATTGATGGCAGTATTAATAGGCATCTATGTACAAAAAATCAGTAAAAACTATGAGGAAATCTTGAGAAAATCCCAAAAAACTGCTTTTTCCTAGGACATCAAGATCTGGCGAAATGTGGGCTTAAAATTGATGCTTGAAATCGAAAATGAAACCACTGAAAACGAAAGTAAAATCGGCCAGCACTCAAATCCTGTAATCTTGAAAAAGGATTCTTAGTCTAAACTGATTGTATACATCTATGAACCCTTAGCGCTTTAAAGCAGACTGGTAACAAAAATACAAGTTAAACTTTTTTAATGCTAAAAATAGTTTGAACTCATCCACTGCAGAGACTCAAGAAAATGTTCCTTGCAAATTCTTTACCAGTCCCCTAAAAGTTTGACTAAGTGTTGATAGGTGTATTTAGTGGGAGAGTCTGGTATATTTAAAAAAAGCTGCTGGCTACGCTGACAAGGAGCGCCACCCTGCTTTGCAAAACATTGCAGACTGTTAAAATAAATCATTGAAAAACAGGGCTGACATAGCAGTTGATTGTTTCATTTGACAAAATGTCTGAATCTCTTCTTTGTAATGCATGTTACTTAATGCAAAACATCAGTTTAAAGCTAGAATAGCTAAGAACTAGCTTGATACTAAAAACGTTGATTAAAAATCAGTAAAAACAGTCTGGAAAATCCTCTAAATTACATGCTTAACTTGTGCTTACGACATGCAATTGTTCAGTTAAAATTTACGTCTGGGTGCAATTACACACTTACAAATCTTGCCCTGGTTGAGATTGCTTGAGCAAAACTGGGCAAATACATGGTCAAATGGGCTAAAGTTTTTAAAGCCATTTGGATTCTACAGTAAATTTTGAGTAAGATTTCAACAAAGCCATCAAAAGCAATAAAGTTTTTTTAAATGATTATATAACAAGTTAAGCATGCAAGTCGTTGGGGAGAATGCGGCAACTGCAGATGCACGCGCATTATTTTGTTGCTCTTCACTGTTTGGTCACTATAGGTAAACAAACCCGTTTTTGCCTGTGTGTTTCCTTTAGAGAAAGTTGGTTTTTTGAGCTTTTCTTAAGTTCAGTTAAACAAAATCATCTCAAATTTTAGTATGTTCTTTCTATTCATGATGTTATATCACCCTGAATTTTCTTTGCCAAAAAGAAATCATTATCAAAAGTTAGGCCAATGTAATTTGATGTTTTGTTTGGTGTATGCCAGGCCGCATGTTCAGAAACCTACCACAATCAAAGTTGTCATTATTTGTGATTTTTTTGAAAAGTTGTCATTATTTTCCCTTCATCCCGCATGAGAGAGAAAATTTTGTTTGTAAGATAAAAATTTTGAGCTTTTGACTGTTCAAATTAAAACAAACGGCCTGAGGCCTTTTAAACTGGATGGGGCAAACCACCCTCTAGTATTTATTTGCTAATAGGCCAGGCCCAATTGATAGTTTGGTTTGTGTTATAAACAAACATCCACTTTGCACACAGAAACGAAATCAAGAATAAGGCACAGCTTACTCCATTGTGAGCAAGTGGCAAAAAAATTCAGGTGTAGCCAAACTTAAAAACAAATATTAAGCATCTAAAAGTAGAACGTCGGGCTGTATTCCTTGTAATAATACACGGCGAACACCTTAATCTACAAATGTAGAAGTGATTTTGTGATTGTGGCGCGTTTCTTTGTGGATCCAGGCTTCAGGCTTTTTCTTTACATTCGCGGTTGGATTCCAGGATTAAACGATTGCTCTAAGAATAAAGGATTTCAAAAATTGAGGTTTTTGGTGAGAAAAATAAAAAAAGGTTCCAATTTTAGTAACCCATTGTACGGCTGACCCATTTTTTAAAGCTTCTAGGACGCCAACCAAACAATTAATTGGGCCTGGCCATACCTTGAGCAATCAATTTTATAATAAGGAGATTAAGATTGTATTGTTAAAGGCAGGAAGAAAAAGCTTTATCTCTTTTAACATAATAAAAACGGGAATCTGAAGAATGGATTAAAAAGATGAGAGGTCATGCTCATGAAATGGCTGCGTATATATAACATGCTTTATTTTCTTTCATCTTTTTCACAATATTGATATTTGTCTTGCTATTTTTGTTTTAGTGTTAAAGATACCTTGAATTTGGGTAACTTGCATCAGTGGAGGGAAACTTGCATAGCCCTCAAATGAATGACCTGGCTGGTCATTAAAATACAAAGTTAAATCAAAACAAACCTGATTTACAAGATTTAGGGATTGTAAAATGTATATCTCCTTATCATTACATGATTATTACATTACATGAGATTACCTGTCCAGCTCTCATCAAGAAACTCTGAATCTGAATTCCTGCCATCTTGAAACTTATGATCTCGCATGATTTTTTTAATCCAACCACACTGTTTTATTTACCCGCAATTCTGTTGGGGAGTAACTCACCAAAGTACTTGCACTGTAAATGTGAGATCCTAAAATGGTAGAATGGAGCTATGAGCAGAGCTGTGCAATTCTTGCACTGTTACATTTGTTTTGAAATTTTTCTGCTTTGGTTGGTTGGGCATTTGATGGCTATGTAAGTTTCCCTCCACTGATGCATGTTACCCGACTTTGCGGTATATATATGAAATCAAAATAAAATAAGACGATAGCTTTCTGCCTGGAGTCTAGGATTCATTTAAAGGCCTGATCTCCATAAAATTTGGTTTATGTTCTAGAATGAATGAATAACAGTGCTGCAAACAACGGCCGGTGACCGGTAATTACAGGTCATTCTGAGGCTCAGTTTTTCATTTTGTCCAGTTAAAATTTGAAGATTAGAGGCTTAGATAAATACTTAATAGCGCTTCTAATTAAAAGAGGAACAGTTTTTTAAATTAAAATAGGTCTTTAGCCAATCTAGGTCATCACATACTACAAAATTTTCTTAGATGGTTCCACCAGACCCCCAGCTCGTTACACTTGAAAAATTACCGGCCAACTGAAATTTCCCTATTTGCAGCACTGAATAATGAAAATTTGCCCGCATTGAATTCGGAAAATTGATCTTACGGTAAACTTGAAATCCAATTCCATCAGCCTTGTCCTGCCTTAGACAGTCTGGGAAATCCTCTTAATTGTGCACTTAACTTCCGAGATTTAAACGTGCAATTACATGGCTATCAAAATTGTAGAATTTTTTAAAGACGCTTTATAGGAAGCTTTACTGAAGCAGGGATTAAGGCTGGTCATTTTTCAAAAAAATTTTGCCAAAATCGATTTTTGCATTTCGTCATTTTACCCTACGCAAACGCACGTGGGACGTGATCAAATAATTGCGATTCGATTGTTGAAAGTAATCGAATCTTAATCGAACAGCCGATTCCTGGGTAATATTCGATTGATAGTTGACTATGTTCAATTGGTTCGATTGATTGTAAATTTCATTTGATTAATCTTCGATTACGATTATGTTCGATGAGTTTGATTGCGATTAAATTAAGTTGGATTACTCCGTTAGAGCTTTTTAACGTGGGCAGCCGAGGTATTACGAAAATTGCTATTTTTGATGAATTTTTGCCGTAATTGCTTTCGTTTTTAACATAAGGTCTTAGCAACGGGTACCCCTGGCATAGTTACGGGGCATTATTGAGAAAAAATCCTAACATAAAATTTCAAAAAGATTCACACTATCATATTCTGCATTAGAAAATACACCTGTTCTATGTTGGGTTTTTTTCTCAGTGTTTTGTAGTAGGTTTAATTATCGTCATACAAAGTAAATAAAACCCCCTGGAAATCTTTAGGTTTTGATAAGCAAAATACTTACATACTAAAATTGTTTACTTTTCAG
Organism: Clytia hemisphaerica; assembly: GCF_902728285.1. NCBI lineage: Eukaryota > Metazoa > Cnidaria > Hydrozoa > Leptothecata > Clytiidae > Clytia > Clytia hemisphaerica. The sequence continues at coordinate 234,981 of NW_027103595.1, read as the reverse complement.
GTATTCATCCAATCAGAATTCACGCTCAGAAGCTTTCAACCAATCAAAATTTAACCGTGACGCGGGAAATGATCCAATCAGAATCCCGAAGCTAAAGACTTACGGCCAATCAGAATTTGTTAGCGAGCGGTATTCATCCAATCAGATTTGCGTAACACAAAAGCGAAAGTGAAAGTAAAGGCAGAAATATATTAATTTTTCGACGTGATTTGCATATATTAGAACAGAAAGAAACGCCAATTTGTCAAAGATTTGTTTAAAACCACCTTATTTTTTGTTGAGTATTGCCTAAATTTATCGCAAAAATACACATTTCAACATTAATCCTAAAATCTCTTTTATTGTTAAGTATTCATGGGGCTCAACGCCGAAAGGAAAATAAGCGTGCGGAACCGCCCTCGTAGTTTAATCCCGGGATTAAAAAAACCTGGAGGAACCTTTTCCGTACATATAATGTAGATAAAGAATTTTAAAACACGGCATTTAAAGTGAAACAAGATGGCGGAGAAGTAGTGATTGGAGGTTTTTGTAATTTAGACAGCATGACAAAGGTTTGTTATATTTTAGCATAACAAAGACAAACTCAGGAGGTAAGGTAAATTGCGTTTTGACTGCTTTTAACCATGACCCACGGCATGGCCCGAACATGTTCGGGCCTGTTCGGACCATGCTCGGGCCACAAAAAAGTATTATTGAATCGGCCCGAACATTTTGTTCGGACCATGTTCGGGCCATGTATTTACAATTGATACGGATTTGCTCGGGCCATGTTAATTTTATTTACCTTTCCTGGTTTATCATCATCCATTGTTAAATATTTTCATTAGACAAATTCAAAGTTCCAAATACCAGTTTGATTCACAAAGTTGTATAACAGTACAAAAAACGATCCAGAAAAATTCTGCTTCGAATAGGAGAAGACCACGAGAAACACAAGTGTTACGCGTAAGCCAAATTGCGTATTACAAACAACCTCTAAATTGCCGAGTACAGGAGAAAAAAAATCGAAATTCAAAATGGCGGCCAAGCCCAAGATGATAACTATCAAAAATCTTTGTTTTTCATTCAGCTATTGCAGCTCAATAAATCAATGAAATAATTTGAAATAAAAAGTAAACAAACCTTGAACCTTTCATGAATCCAAATAAATAAAAGTATTCATCTAAAGTGAAGATTACATTTCAAAATAAAACGATTTCCAAACCAACCTAAAGTCAGTCTCTGCCAACTAAAAACTTCTCTGCGGGGTCACTGACAAGGAGTTACGACTTCAGACTTTAGATTCCAATTCTTGTATAGGCTGCAACTACACTGCCAAATGATATGTATTACAAAGACTTCCAATTGGGTCCATAAGTTAAGAAAATGAGATTATCTTATAGCACGGGGGTTCTGTTTTTAAAAACAAACTTCAAAATAAAATTGTTAATGAGCTTGTTACTTAACATATCACTTACTTACATAATTCATTTACGATATAACACCCCTTTCTTAAATAAATGGCCTCTTAAAGTCTTTTATGTTTGCTGCAAGAAGGAAGAAAAATTTGATTTGACCCCCAGTTTTTTCTCTCGTTTTCTAGCCATTTCCCGCGTGTTAGTGTAGACACAACTTTAATCCGGGGAAATGAAGCGTTTTCATTGGTCTAAAATCACGGATGGTCACGTGACCAGAATTTTTATCCAGGGAAATGCCGTGGCCGCAATGTTTTGCTTTAGTGAGATTGACCATTTTGTTGTTTAGATTTGAGCGGGCGAAATTTCTGTACAAACCAAAATATGGCTTCGTTGGAATACCGGTTGAAACACTTGTGGAGAAAAGGGAACGGGATAAAGAATAAAAAGAAGACCATATTATGTAAGATTCAAATCAGGCAAATCCTGGGTAATATTTGATTGCGATTTGATTGCGTTCGACTTATTTTTGTCAATTGCGTTCAATTGATTCAGCGTTCAATTGATTCAGCGTTCGATTCGTTCGATTGACACCGTCTGGTAGAAAGCTGAAAAAACCCACTTTTCCTAACCCCTTAGCGGCAATCTAAAAGATGTTCCATTTGCGTCGCCCGACCGACTCACCTTTCAAGTCGAAATTCAGCAATGCGGTAGGGCCAATACCCCCGAGAGCCGAAAATAAGGTCCGCTTTTAAGGTTCACACATGTGCGCGCACATTTAATTTGGCAAATCAAAGATGGCGGCAAGAGATTTTGTTGATTGCCGACTTGATTCTTCGGGATTTATTAGATTTTAAAAACCCGACAAAATTTACTACCGACCGACTGGATTTGAAGATGTTTTATGAGACGCGAACAGAACATATATTTTAGATAGTCGCCCGCCCTCTTGGCGTTGGGCTTGCGCAGGCAATAACGTGTTTGTTTACCTCTCAAACAATAGACCTTTTCGCCTTTCCGTCCGCCATCTTGAATTGTATGCAAAAATACAGGAACGAAAATGCAGTGGTTGGATTTAGTTGGAATGTATGCAAAACATATGCAAGTTTACACAAAGATTAAAAAGACAACAAAGTATCTTATAAATAAATATTATGATCATTAGAACAATATAAGATGGAATTTCTTAATCCAAAAGGAAATATTTACAGAACAACAAAAGCCTTTTAGAAATTTGTTCTTAAAGACATTGCATATTCTGTTTTCATGTCATTAAAAAATTCCACGAAGACGGAGTACAAACATCAAACTTTCAAAACACGCAAACTGAAAGCAGTAATTATGACGTCACACTTTATCAATGTTTTGATTTGATCATTTGGCGGCTCTATTCCCAGGAGAATAATTTGCCGTAAGCCGAATAAAGATTGTTTTTTACCTTCGCAGGTGATTTTTCAGTTTGAGTTTATGTCTAATGTTATTGATTTTTGAAGTGCTTGTTCTAACCAGACGATCTCAATCGAACGGAATCGACGATCGAACCAGTCGAACCAAATCGAACGCAATCGACCGATTGAAATTCGATTGTCGAACGCAATCGAATCTCAATCGAATATTACCGCGATTTTCAGATTCGATTGATATTCGATTGCGTTCGATTGATGTTCGATTGCGTTCGATTGCGTTCGATCGTCGATTCATTGAACCCCGGATTGTTCATCGCATAATTTCTACAGAAAATCAAAAGTATTCCATTCGGCTTGTGCGATGTTTGAGAGCTTGGATGTAGGGAAGCTGCAAGAATAAAGCCAGACGATCTCAATTGAACGGAATCGACGATCGAACCAGTCGAACAACAATCGAACCAATCGAATATTACCCAGAATTTTGACGTTCGATTGAGATTCGATTGCGTTCGACAATCGAATTTCAATCGGTCGATTGCGTTCGATTTGGTTTGATTGGTTCGATCGTTGATTCCGTTCGATTGAGATCGTCTGGTTCTAAGAGATGAGGAGCGAATATAATTATTTTTAGTTTTCAAAAGAGAAGCAAATTTAATCTTTCTTCTACAAGATTACACTTAAATATAATGCCAATTATACATGTAAGTTTTTAATTAATACTTTCTTTTTGCATATGTTTTGCATACTTTCTAAGGGAATTTCACCACGGCAATTCGGCCACCATAATTTTTGCATACAATTCAATATGGCGGATGGAAAGGCGAAAAGGTCTATCTAATACACAACTGTGGAGCGCACATTTTCCTGGGCAATTTCTGAGAAGTTTGAATTATGGGAAAGGTTTATTAAAGAGGATTGCCCAGAGCCGGACTGAAAAAAAATCAAACAAATATATATATGTAATGAAATTTATGATGGTCTTCATTTTTGATTGTTCAAACTAACAATTTACACCAATATTAACAAATGGCTTCATAAATGTATACAATGACTTTAATTTCATCTTAAGCGTCAAAATGGAAAAACAAGCATAAACAAATAAATAATACCATACATCCAACACACATCAACACTAGCAAAACCAACACAAACGCCTCTTCACTGGCCTTCCTATCTCGGGTACCATTTTGGATTTCTTTCTGGAGCATGCGCATTTATATTTTTCTACTGACATTAAGTTTCTCTCCTGTTCAACTGCGCTGGAAACACGGGCGGAGGCAGGCGGAGGATGATGATTTGAATGTTGACCAAAATACTTCTAAAAGTTTAATCAACATTAAAATCAATCTGACTCGTCACAAATCCCCTTGAATTTTGAAACTTAATTGACCAAATTTTTGGGTGTATACGTATGGCGGTATATGGTGGAAAAACTCAACTAGCCGTATTGTATAAGGGTTGCGAAGCGATCCAGACTCCACCTCAATTCGCAAGTTGCTAGCAAAATAAGGGACTCACTAAAAATCCCTCTTCTAATAAAGCCGCTATAGAGACAGGGTCGTAAGAGCCTTAATGACCCAAACACATTACATAATCCACGGCGGCACAACACCCGCCGCTGCCCCGCGCATCGCTCTTTTGTTTTCCTTCTAGTTATTCTAGTGTAATTGGTGCCTTAATAAAATCGAATGATATTCGTCGAACAATCGAATATTTTTATTCGATAAAAATAAAACAAAAACAAAAATGTACAAAGATGGCTTGTTGGTTCTTCGGCAGTTTTGATTTATTTCTTGACAAATTCGACAAAAATTTGATTACCTCCGTACTTCTTTATCATAGAATATCCACTTGGTTTTGCAAGGTAAGTTTCGTTCACTAAAAGAGCACTTCCTCCCGCCCACGCGACTTGCAAAAACCTCTCATTGATTGACCTTATTTGATACTTGCTGTTAAAAGTCAAGGGACGATGAAGATCCTTTCTGTCACCGTTCAAACTATTTTTTTTCCATTTAACAGCAAAATAAACATTAAAAACCGAAGAACCACTGCTTAGATTGCTTAGATGCGTGCCGCCCGTGCGGCAATTTGATCAACTTCAGATTCTAAGTCTGTGTTTCGGCTTCCGGTAATTTTGTCGCTGTTCACTGTTAGGGTACACCATTTTGAAACAGCATTTTCCGCAGTCCTAGCTACCAAACCGAGAAAGTTTTCGTGGCTTCAAGACAAACCATTCAAGGTCATTTTGATAAAATCATCGGTTTGAAGATGTGATTTATATAGCAAATTTTATGGCAAATTTTCGCTTGGGATAGAAGTTAAAGGTACGTGCACAATATAGCAAAACTGTTTCGCTCATAAATTCGCTTCGCAAAAATCAGAGTCAGAGCCCTTAATTTTTCCTGGGAGGGGGACAACGGGTAACATGGGCGTATGTAATTATACCCAAGTGCTATTTGACACACCTGTCTATCGAAATCCGGTTGTGGATAAAAATTCTATTCTTTACTTATTTTATAGGATTCGCGTTTTTAGTACATGACTCTTTTCTACGTCACTGCAGTAATCAATTTTTTAGTTGATCACTCTTTTGCGAAAATAGAGGTTATAAGTTTTACAAAAGCAAAAACAATGGAAAAGACTTCATAAATTTCCAAGCCAATAGAATGTTGACAGAAAATCGATTTTTTCAACGTTTTTCTTGTTTTTCTCGAAGTGAAACTGCACAGCTTTCAGCATTTTTCCCTTTAAATTGTACAGGCAATAGCAAAAAGCATGTAACAGATATGCACGAATCCTGGGAAATAGGCTAAACAGGTCACAAAATCCAGTGGGGTTGGGGATGTTTTGAAGCGCAATTTTTTTTCCATTGAATAAAAACAAAGTCAATAATTTTTCAGCGGGGCTGAAATTGTAGGGTATCTTTCCACCGAGGACGAAATTTTAGCCAGATACAGGGGTGTTATTTGCCTGTTGTACGCTCTTTCATATTTGCTTTGTATTGCGAGATTTAACCCGGGGGGGGGGGGCACTGACCTTGACGACCGACGGGGACGTGCCGCTGGAGTTTCAAAAGTCGATCCTGTCAGAAATGAAATTTGATGAAAAATAGACCCTGTCAGAAGAAAAATTCGATGAAAAACCTACCCTATCAGATTCTACTGTGAAAAACCTATACCCTGTCAGATTCTACCTTGAAAAACCTACCCTGTCAGATTCTATGTTAAAAACCTACTCTTTATACACGTTTTTCGCGTTTTTCGTAAAGTATAACGTGATATCAACATTTCCAGGTAAAAAAATACAGCATTGCATAAACATTAAACCTCAATACCTGGAAAACCGACGAAAAGAATCGACGACGAGAGTTATGATATTACAAAGTAAACATATCTTCAATATTATTCAAAATCATCACTCTCTACTTCCACAAAATGTGTTTCAAAGCTAGAAAGGTCATACAATGTTATAGATGTACAAGAACAAATAGAACGCTAAAGTTTCAAAAAACGTAAATAATGAACGTAGATAAATTTCAGATATCCGTTTCCAGGATTACCGTAGGATCACATAAGATTCCGATTCCCGCTCTAGCATTACTGGCGCTTTTCCGGGATCATTCTGCTAGTTTTGCCGGGCATACTGGCAGAAAAAAGTGAATTAATCCAAGCTGGCAAATCATAAAACGCAAAAAAGAAGTAATGTTTTGATTATTTTTATAATCGGCCAACTTGTTTCATTGTTTTCAACTAGTCGGAACTAACTACATCTGTTTTCAAGTGGCAAGTGGGATGTTATAGCAGGAATCGGAATCTTATTTGATCCTACAGTAAGGGTCTCAAAATCAAAACTGATGAAGGTCTAGGTTTGAAAGGATTATTTTGCAAGTATAAGTAAACGACGCTTTTACAAAGACGAGAGGATGTCAATGAGACAAATCGATTTTCAGATTCGATTGATATTCGATTGCGTTCGATTGATGTTCGATTGCGTTCGATTGCGTTCGATCGTCGATTCATTGAACCCCGGATTGTTCATCGCATAATTTCTACAGAAAATCAAAAACAGAAGAGTCGAGAGTATTGTTCTGTTCTACAGCTGTTCTAAGCCTACAGCGGAATGTCTCAACGATATGGGAAGAAACAAAACATAACAGTTGAAATAAAAAATCTGAATCAAAATCTACAATAAAGTCTTGCAACATCTAGTAAAATCTGTTTGCCCCTCGCAGGGGTCAACACTGAAAAAGGTACCCTGACCAGCGGCACGTCCCCGTACCTATTTTTGCCTAAGGGCCCCCCCCCGGGGATTTAACCTTGGGTTAGAGAACAAATTTCGACAGTATGTCACCAAAGAAACAGGGGTGAGTTTACTTCTTGTTGACGATTCATATGTTATATTTGAAATGATGAAAATAATTTTCGCAATTTATACAGTGAAACTAGTTTAAATACTTTGCAAACATCTTTTGGGTGTGAGAAAGACAATTTGTATCGAACGCCCAAAACTTGTCTATGTTTTTCACTCTCTTCTCGTTTTTTCTCAACATATCACGTTTCCAAAGAGCCTCACATGTTGTACACATTCGATTCTTACTCCCAATTTTGTATTTTTGTCGCCATTCGTGAAATTTGTTATACTCTTGATCATTTTGCGCCAACTTCTTCAAAAAATCTGCCAACATTTTCAAATTCTCGAAATCCAAGATATTGATATAACTTCCGGGTGGTGCAACCTCTGGATCTGACATTGTTGCTCTGTTCATAACGATAGGAACATTTCCACGACTTAAACCGTTCAAGTAAAATTTCTCGGTCACATAATCTTTGCAGTACGCATTTTCCAACGAAAGTGTGAACTTGTACCGTGATTGAAGTTGAATGCATTCTTTCGAATTGAGGGGACAATCTCCTTTTAATTCAGGGTTAACATTATTTTTACATCTTCCATACAAGTCAATATCGATGAATTGTTTCAGTGCTCGGATTAATTTGATACGATAAGAATCACAATGGTTGCTGATCAACGCTATGATCATTTTATCTTTTCCCTTAGCATAGTTTTTCTTCGGGTCTGGTCTTTTATCGGAAGGTAGCAATGGTTTAATCACTCGGTATGGTGCAAAGATTTCAGAATCACGACGATAGGTGCCAGTCCAGTTGAAAATCTCTTTGTAAGCTTCAAAAGAGATTTGATGATCAAAATAAAGAGGACTTTGGGAAGTCATCCAAATCCAAGTCTGTGTTGGTTTCGATTTCAACCTTCGAATCACTTTCAAGTGCGCGGCGGACGGTAGATCGTCCGCGTGGAACAGCACAGCGTCCGCTTTGGAAATATACTTTTTCTGGTCGTAAACAACTTGGCAATGGTTGAACGGACACAAAGAACCATCCAGTTCGGTAAGTGGTGCAAACCGTGGCACGTCATACCAATAAGGGTCTTCAAAAACTTCGGTGTATGATAAAATGATTTTCTTACGTTTCGACTTGATCAGTTGTCGAACTTTGTCCCAATCCTTTTTTCCGATCTTAGATGTGATGCTTTTTGAAACACTTAAATTACTTTTTTTCGTTGTTCGAAACCATGATGGAATTTCACTGGTACTCGGTCTTTTAGAATTCTTCTTCCGACTCGACTTCATTTTTTGCCTCTGTTGATTTTTAATTTTGCTTTTCTTGAGCTTAGTTCCTTTGACCAATTTATTTTTTTCCTTTGTTGAAACAGCTTCGCTTTTCACTCGATTCTCTGCGGTAAACCGAGAGGAGCCTTGATATTTGTAAGTAAAAACTAAAACAGCAATAAGAACGATAACTAACAAAAACTTCCATAAACTGTTATGCGCAGCCATCTTTCCTGACGATACCATTGCATCGAAAAATAAGTTTCTTACTCCAACTATATATACCTCTTGTTTTTTTGTAATCCTAACTTATTCTAAAGATTATAATCCTTTTAGAAACAAAGTCATTAGCTGATCGATTCTATAGTTCTTTAGTTTTGCATAGAGATTAAACCTAATTGCATAGTGATATTGATTAGGATTGATAATTCAATATTGGAAAGAGTAGAGTTGAGGAAAAAAATATGAGTAAGAAAGCTTAGCTACACAACTTGTAATACCCTTCTAGAGACGTTGAAAAGAAGTAGGTCAGGATGAGAGGAAATGAGAAGAAACGTTTCTTCTATATTGGAGGATGTGCATTGATGTTGATATTGACATATTTCTTCATTCACCGAAGTGTACCACCAGAGGTGCCAGAATACACACCTGGTGAAACTGTTAGTTGGAAGGAAAGTGGAAAGGAGCATGTGCAGTATATGAAACATCCAGTGCTGGCGAAAGTTTTCCGAAATCAAAAATCTGGCTTAATTGATTACAAGAATGAACGAAAGAAGATCATTTTGACTTTTGGGGAAGTGATGGGAGACATGTATTGGTGGGATGTTCCTCATGATTTTGACTTTACTGAGTATGACGGAACTCCTTGCAAATACAGACATTGTCAACTGGTTTACGATGCATATTCTTATATACCAATAGCTGATGCTGTTTTGTTCCACGGGCAAGATCTACCACCAGTTAAGGAGCTGAAGTCGTTTAACAAAATCCCACTGACACAACAATGGGTTTGGATGCCATCCGAAAGTCCTTTCTATTACAAGAAAAAGATGATATCCTTGAAGCCGTACCACAGTGTTTTCAACTGGACTGGTAGCTATAGAAGAGATTCTGACATCTGGACACCTCATTTCGTGGTGAGACCTCGAGCGAAGGATGACCCATCGATCGGGAAGGTTGATTATGCTAAAGATAAGGATAAGATGATTATAGCTATCATTAGCAATGATTGTAAATCATATCGCACTCAATTTATTAAAAAGCTGAAACAGTACATTCCGATTGATGTTTATGGACAATGCAAAAAAGAATTCGATCCCAGTCTCCCAGATTGCAGGTTTGGCTACGAAGATTGTAAAGAACTTCAATCACGGTACAAATTCACACTTTCGTTGGAAAATGCGTACTGCAAAGATTACGTGACCGAGAAATTCTATATGAACGGTTTAAGTCGTGGAAATGTTCCCATCGTTTTGAACAGAGCAACAATGTCAGATCCAGAGGTTGCACCACCCGGAAGTTATATCAATATCTTGGACTTCGAGAATTTGGAAGTTTTGGCAGATTATTTGAAGAAGTTGGCACAAAATGATAAAGAGTATAACAAATTTCACGAATGGCGGCAAAATTATAAACTTAGAAGTAAAAATCGAATGTGCACAACATGCGAGGCTCTTTGGAAACGCGAAGAAGAGCCACTAAGAAAAGCCATCCTCGCAAAAGTAGATGTTGAAAAGTTTTGGAATTATGAGGATAACTGTATATCATACGAGGAAGAACTCTTCCAAAAGTATTTAAGATAGGTCACGTGTTTATTTCCCAGAGGCCCGGCTGAAGCGGGGAGACTTCAGCCTCCCCACTTTTGAGCAAATAAAATTTTTTCTTAAATTCCTGGCGAATTTTATCTCATTTTGAGCTTCAGCCTCCCCACTTTTACCGTTGTTCCGCCGAGACTTTTCGCTTCTTTTCTGTACTTGAATTTTGAAGTTGCTGCTAAGTAGATGCTAACAGTCGATGGAAGATATCTATCATTATAATATTTACCGTTCTGCTGTACATTCAGCTATTTATATATTAAGTGTAGATTTTCAAAAAAATGTGATGAAACTATGTACAAGTAACTACAAAAATAGGACCTTTTATATTATGTATTATTTATGCTATATATGTTGTACAAACTATTGAAATGGAAAAATAATTTTGAGCGATATTTCAATTATCTAAGACGATTATGTGTAAGGAGGCGACTCTAAGGGTACACCTTTAAAAGACGTGTTTGAAAACTCCTCTTGTAGGTAACTCATCAGCAGAGGTTTGGCTCCAACTACAGTAATACTCCATATCAAGCTGGAGCAAAACTCTGATCCCCAAATCAAATATCTACTTTTGCCTTTGATCTAATTTCAAGTTGGCTGCACGTCTCCTCTAATATCCAGCGGCCACGCCTTCTTTTCGAGGATCAGATTTAGCGTATATTTTATCATCATCAACAAAGATTCCTTGAATAATTGCATTCAGTGTAGAATCTTTGATCTCGTGATTTTTAGCCTCTAATCCATCTCTGATAGCTTGTGAGAGTGGGTAATCTTTTTCGTTTCGAATATAGGTTGGATAAAAAGCGTGCTGGGGACGAGCGTCAAGGATGGCATCGGAAAGCGTATAGTTCAACCATAGTTTCTTAATGATAACCTATAGAAGTAAGTGATATGAATTATTGTCATTCAAATGCACCTGAGCACCATTAAGCATGTAATACTAAATTGAGCATTTTGCAGAAGTCTTGAAAACTCTTAAATTTCGTTGTTAAAGATCAAGCAATTCAAGTTCGAGTCTTTTTGTCGAAAATATAATTCCACAATTTTTTAGAGATAAAGATTTTTGCTATTTTTGCTAGAAAACTTATCAGAAATATCATGATAGTTTTCTCGTGTCGAAAGGGACAAAGGAGCGAAGGGGCGAGGGGGGCGATGAAAAGCTTCTTTACTTACCCACGCGGTAGAGAGAGTGATTCTTGTTCCACCTGATCCGCCCACCACCATTTTCACATTATTATCCTGGTCAGTAATCACTGAAGGGCAGGTTGATGAGAGAGGGCGCCGCCCTGCAAGAGGGGCGTTGACCATGGGTTTAGGATAATCGACTACCTCGTTTTTCTCGTTCTTCGTGTAAGAGGAGTTGGTGAAGTAGTCGGCTAACTCGTTATTGTAGATGATACCAGATTTCATAGAACGAAACTTTGCTCCGAACCTAAAAGCAGTATAAAACTCTAGACTAGTATAGTCGTTGAATGAAAACATGAAGAAAAACATCACACCGGAAAATCTTACTAGAGTGGTAAAATCGGGAAACCGTATCTAGAACGACATTCTCAAATTATTTTCCTTCTCTCTCGCGCGCTAATTCCCGTGTGAACGTTTTACCGATTATACCTAGCCAGTACCCGACTCCTAAATTTTGTTGCGCGCGGTAAATAACAGACTTGTTTACAAGTCTATATAAAACTCCAGTCAAATGATTACGTCGGTCGGTCTATATGGCTTTAACGTCCGCAAGTCAACATTTTAAAAACGAGACCGTCGTTTCTCTAATTTAATGTGGCCGATTAAATAATGCACTAATAACGGGAGGAAATAAATTACTTTGAACCATTGACTTTTCTATCGCACTAAAGATTATAGGAAAATGTTAGTTTATCCGCACTAAATTGGAGGGAAAGTAACGAAGAAGAATATTTTTCCATTCCAATTGTTCTTCCATCCTCAAATGTTTCCATCTCTTCATTTTCGATCAATTGCATGTGAAAGTGAACATTCTCGGTTTTAAAGACATATTTAGATTTTTAGATTAAGCAGATTTTTTGAAAGCCATAGTGTAATTAGAGGAAAATATGACCTTTACCGTATCAAACCGATTTTAGATACTTATTTCGTAAGAGAAATACATGCATCTTACAACCTCAGTTTCGATTGAGATATTTTTACCAAGTATGTAATTTTGAGCCTAATGCTTTAATGGAAAAAGTTTCAAGGAGGGGGGGGGGGGGTTAATTCTTACGCATAGTTGATTGTATCCGTAGCTGAAACAGCGTTTCCATCTTTGTCAAGAACAGAGACATGAGTTGTTCCTTGGTCTTCAGTGGTCACGAAGTATGGATCATAATAACTGTTGGGTTGTGTGGATGTCAAATTGATCATGTCACGATGGTTGGTCGCGTTGATGTCGGATAAAATATCTCTCGAATACTGTATAAGTTGAAATGATTGAAAGAAAAAAGTCGAAGAATCTGATTGGGTTCGATATTTTGTTGGCTTAGTTTACAGCGGCATTTGTTAATTTAAGATATACTGCGCAAACTAAATACGCACATTGATAATAGTTCTAATCACACGATGGGTTATTTTTTCTTATTTGGCACGCCCTCAAAGAGAGCATCCTATAGAGAGCAATTAATCGTTAATCACACTCTCCAATGCCGCGCCAATGTTTACAAATTGATTTTAATGTTTTTTCTTACATTTTTTTTGCATCGAACGTTTTAATTGCATTCGAAATTTATTTTGCGAGAAAGAAAATCAAAAACAACAATAAAAGAAAGACATAAAGAGAAGAGAAAAATATAAAACTCTCAGTGTAATTTCTGTAATTTACTTTCCTAACTGGGAAAAAGTAGTGAGAGCCATTGTGCGATTAGCTCGTAATCACATAATAACTCGTACTATTCGAAAATTGCACTCGTGATTTTTTTGTTTCGAATTTTCCTCGTCCTTTCGGACTCGGAAAATTAATAACAAAAAAATCACTCGTGCAATTATATTCGAATTGCACTCGTTATCATGTGATTACATATACAAACTATAAAAATTAATGGGATTTTTTATTTTATCGTCGAGAATGTAAAAGTGTCTACAAACACATTTTCAAAGCGAACCTTGTTGCTTTCTGACAAGGTGGAACTGTTCATCGATACTTACTACTTACCTTCATAAAATTATCTTTTTCGGAGTCTGGGACGAGGTTTGGATCACCAAGGTGGGGTCGCATAGCATAACTGAATTTGAAACTTTCAACAATTTTATGATACATCAATACTTTGTTGCTGATTTGTTCTTCATCAGATGGTGAGAGTTGCATACCTGAGGAAGAAAGATTTTCGGATAAATCAGCAGAAATCCTTTGTATCTTTCACTATATAGTAGTTTTCGAATTCGTACAGGGTAGCTTCTATTAAGGGTTTTGTCTTTTTGTGATATCTTTTGCTTACTCATCAATTTTAATTTACAAGCTTTTTCACATTGTATTGATACGGATGTGGAGTAAGATTGGTCAGAAAGATAGGAAAAGAAAAGCATTTTTTTGTATCAGCACAATATAACAATAGGGGGACACCGTCCTGATATGTAACGTATGTATGATATGAAACGGGAACACTTATGTAAAAATAAAACCTTTAAGAGTAGGAATTATGTGGGCTATGTTGGTATGGCTTGAAAAAAGACCAAAACGTTGTGGGGTGTGGTACAGATTCGTTGTAACATATTAAGATGTACCATTTATAGTTAATGAAAGCTGAAAAGAGGATGATCGCAAAGGAAAAGAGAATAAACAATCATTCTTTCGATTTGAATACCTTTAACCATGTTCAAAATGTGTGAAAGAACAGAACCACCACCGGGTAGTGGTGAAGTATGGAGTGTCAATTGATCAGTTAACTTGATCTTGATTGGTGTTTTCTCCAACACTGTGTAATTCTTCAAATCCTCTGCCGTCATGTTGCCACCTTTTGCATTTACGTCTTCCAAGAAAATTGTTGATAAGTTACCAGTGTTTAGAGCATCATAGTCCGCTTGAATTTGACGTAAACTTTCTGCATATTTGACATTCTTAACCATTGATCCAATAGACTTGAAGTTACCGTCAGCGTCAATAAAAAGCTCGCTATAAAATCAAAATTAAACGATCTGAAAGTTATATGCCCTGTCTGCTAGTGAGAATCCTTCCCTGCTAAACGCATTTTTTTAAAAGCTAAAATGTGACCAAAACCTATTTTAAATCAATTGTCATCTATTCTTACCTCAATCCAGGATCAGCTTTCACTTTTGCTCCTGTGCTACTACTGCTCTTCAGATACTTGCCCATGTGTTTACCAATGACAGTACCTTCTTCCGCAAGATCAATGGACGGTTGAATGAGTTCAGCCCAGGTTAATTTACCGTATTTTTCATGGGCTTTCTTCAAACCTCGAAGTTCTCCTGGAACACCAACTGCGGCACCACCTGTGAAGATGAAACACAAAATTTTGTGTCACTTTTCAAGAGGAGATATTAAAACAACTCAATCTTCAATCCAAACAATAGCGAGTTTAAGAATTTGCACTTTTGAGGATGGCGGAGTGACTGAAGCGATTTGGAAACCTGCAGTTCTGACCCGAAAAATCGAGGGCCGTAAAAATGGTGACTTACCGTCGTTCTCAGTCAGTCAGGATTTAGAGAAATTAGAAGCTTTCTGACACCGCCGCAAAAAAGGCACAGATTTATAAACTTGCTAATGTTCGAGGCAGAGGAGCGATTGTTTCAGATGCCGAATAAATCCCAGCGGGACAAAAAACGTTCGAGAACGAAGGCCAGTAGGGAAAAGCAGGCTCTTTGTTGACATAAGATCATCGGCTAGTTAGACACTAAGGAACGAGTGCCAACACAAATAATCCTGATAAGCAAAGAAAACGAAAAACAAATTTTATAACTTACCAACTTTCGCAGCGTCAGTATTTCCATCAAAAGAAGTGGTGGTGAGACTTGCAGGTCCAGTTTCTCGGTAATCGAGCATGATAGATTCATTTTTACTTTTATCGTAAATAATCATGAAGCCACCTCCGGCAATCCCAGTGGAATGAGAATTGACAACACCCGTACAGATGAGGGCGGCTATCGCTCCATCAACTGCGTGACCACCCTTCTTTAACATGTCACGCCCAATCTAGGTGAAATAACATTCATTATCAGTCAACTGTTTCCAGTACATTTTGCAAGTTAAATAATGAAGATATATGAAAATTCCGTTTTTACCTCGGAGCATTGTTTAGCGTCAGTAGCAACAGCGCCATATTTGAAGAAAGCGTCATTGGTTTGTGTCCCTTTCTCAGCGTCATCATCATCTTTTGTCAAACCAATTCCCAAACCAACTGCAAGAGCAATGACTACCACCAACAAAGCAACAATAACCACAGCTGCAAGCTTCCTGATAAAAAGAGAGAAAATTTCTTTAGAGATAGTTAATCACAGCTCTTCCCCTAATTTTGATCGAATTTGATGGGTCTTTTTTTTAAACCTAAAATATACCAGAACAAGATATATCGTTTCACAAATCGTCCTATGGCAGAGCCAAGCAAAGCGAAACTCTTTTGAAGAAACAGAATAAATTATATGGGCAGATCCAGAGAGATCTCCCCGATTTGTATTCTGAAGGAAATGGATTACTCTCCAGTTGCACATAATACAATAAATGCCATTCTGTTTGAAATGCAGAGAGGAAGAACTTGCGGATAATACATTTTAATCGTGAAAATCTAAGAATTATTTTAGAACGTTTTAAGCTAAAATATCTCAAGCTTTATAATTCACATAAAAGAAAGAAGTGCATCTTCAAGTCTTCAAGTTCCTTGACATGACAGTATTGTTTAAAAGAAACTTCATGGACCGCTATTCAGACTTCATTATGTCTTCTCGCTCGTTAAAAAATGTGGTTCGTATAAAACGTAAGGAGTGAATCGCGTGTCCTTAAAAATTAATGCCTGGTAGCACTTATCAGAATAACCGTTAAATTACTATTTGGTAATTAAGGAAAACCCAGACTAAAATCTAAAACATTTTAACCTGTTATTCATGTTGGAAACTTCCTTGTTCACACAAAGTTCTCTTGTTACTTCGATCGACAGTCAATCACTGAAAGTAAAACAAAACAAAAATATCAGTAAAAAGTTTGGTTGCATCGTCATGGTAACAAACTAAAACACGAAGGTTTACATAGTTTTCGTGGAACGTAAAAGATAATATTAAAAAGCCCTAGCTTTGTAAAAAAAGGGAACGAAGTTTCCATAAATACATAAAGGTAAACAAAATTTTTAAGAGTTTTATAAGGGCTTATAAGTACATCACGCCAATCTATAAAGAGCAATCCACAATAAAATCCTGATTTAGAATGACAAACATTCAAGCGAATAAGTCAAGAAAAAGTTGAAAATATGACACCACCTTTTGAATAGGCTGAATACCCAGCTAAGTAAGAAAACTTTTGTTCAGACAATAAATTTCGATCTCAGATCACGAAAAAGAGTTTTAATACTTTTGACATCTTGGTACAGGAATTTGAAAAACAAATGGAGTATTATTATACAAAACTTTTAACAACTCTTTATAGGTCTAATGACAAGTCAACTAAAAATACGAGGAAGAAATAGCTCACAGTCTAACCCGTTTGACACCTTCTTAACGACCGTCCGTCTAAGACATTCTATATAAAACAGTCTTTTGTGGTATAAAAAGGCTATATGAAATGTTCTATCTTTGCTCAGACATTCATTCCTCAAACTGAGCCCTAAAAACGCTATTTGGTTGAGGGCTGAGCACCAATTATATCAAAGGCTTATAGCTAAACACTTATTAGCATTAACTTCACGCTAAAAACTCCTTGTCAAAAGTTTAATGCTTGAATTGATAGCATTGGTCCTAAATATGTTTATCCCAGCGTGTAAACATTTCCACCAAACCAACCACGATTTCAACAGAGACGCAAAGTTCACCATCATCGAACTAATCAACGAGACAAATATAGAACGAATGAAAAGGATAATACTACAGAGAGAAAACTTCTGGATCAAAGAACTGAGAACCCTCACACCTCATGGATTGAACCAAGAACTCAATCTTCTCCAACCGAGCGCCTAAGTTCTGATTTACACGTTCATTTTAGACCAAATTTAACTTATCAGATGGCCCCATTTACACCAACCCATTTTCAAGCCGAAATCGCCTAAAATGACGTATTTGTCCAATTTGACGTCAAATAATTTTGTATAAAAGCACTTCTTTTCTATAGAAATATCATTCCCTTGAGAACGGACCGAGTCCGAAACATGTCGGGAAAAATCAAAATATAATAGCCGCATTCGTTTTCACCGTCCAACATAAATATGTTTAGTTGATAGAAGTAATAGTCTGCAAAATAGTTATATCCATGTTTCAATGTCTCGATCAGACCAGCTTAGACAGAAACTCAGCCACTTCTGCCATGGAAAACCGATCCCTGACCATTTCGAAATCTGTAATCTCAGTACTATTTGGGTCAACACAAACACCTGAAAGACTGCCCAGTTTACAAAGTGAAGACATAATCATGTTTTCAACAAAAAGACTTTCTCAATACAGGGCTTTATCACTAGTGAACAACGAAAGTCGCTATTATAGTTGAAATATTTAAAGTCGCTTATCAATCCAACATTTGTTTCCACAACTTTCTGCTAATGAGGCATTTTCAAGTACACAATTTTGAGTGCAATAACACAAATAATGGAAAAAAGGGATTAAAAATCGAAACCACCCATGGAGACCTAACTGCGAATACTTTTTTCTTAGATTGAATTAATCGCATCAAGTTCGATTAGATATTCTTCATGAATGGTTACTACTTAAAAGAGAAAACTTTTGTTCAATCAACCGACCTTCTTACCCATAACACTGTCACGTAACTGTACTTCATTGAAACTGGGGATAAGGAAGTCTTAACTGAAAGATATGCAGCTTTTCACGATTTTGTCTTTAAATGATGGAAGATTGAACGGAAAACACTTACTTTTTCAATCCAGTTTGATTCGAAACCAACTATGAACACATCTTCCAATCTGGCTGTTCCCGTTGTTTGGCACGAAGAAAGTTTCCCTCTTCCCTAAAAGCAGTGTTAACAACAAAAAGGATAAATAACACCATTTCATCTTCTTAAGCTTTTTTATAGCTCGCAGTGAGCTCTTTTCAACTTTAAAATTCGATTTTAGTCTTCTTTTTTGAAAGTATTTTGCTTTGAAATTATTTTGCCCTTTCTGTAGAATACTATAATGGAAGACGGGAAAATAGGGTATATGAAAGATCTCGGCGTTTTTAAGGAAAATCAGAAAATTATAGTCCTTAACAAAGCCTATTTTTGTGATTGGAAACCATCTACCTTTCATAAATTTAAGTTCTTTTTTATAACTTGGGGAATTTTAACCAGCAAGGCATGGTTAGCACAGTTTATTATACTGATTTTACGGGATAGAGGGAAATGCTCTGGTCTAGTGAAATGCAAAACAATATCTGTATTTCTGAAAAAAATTTGCATAAAAATTGCATCCTTAAAAGTTGTACTGATAACTCCATGAAGTAAGAGAGCCCGTTAAATACTTTCGACCAACAACACCGAATATTTATCAATAAACTAGTGATAGCAGAAGCAGTGAAATCAATTTTCCAGTATCAATGTCTTCAGTTGAAATCTATTAGAAGAATCTCTCAAAACGTAACGTAACCAAATCCGTGATCCAAGCCACAATAAACTTACAATATAATTAGACTACTTCGAGGGAACTAATTTTGGCGAATTTTACTAAAATAACCCCCAATTTTTGAAGAAATTTCATATAAAAATTCATTTTTACGCAAAAAACTCAAGATTTTATAATTTAAGACTTTAAGGATTTTGGTCGCCAAAATTAGTTTTCGTAAAAACTACAATCGTGGTCAAAACTGGTGTCCGATGACCCTTTTCCACCGGCAAGTCCCCCCTCTCCCCCCAAAATCAATGTTGGAGTTGAATTTTTGCACGTTCACAAGACTCACCATCAACATTGATATTGGGGGGAGGGGTGGACAAACAGTTCTGTCCAGGATTGTAGTTCCTTAAGGCACATAACAATTTCTATCAGTCAAACCTAGATTCAGTTTAGGGACTTAGCACAGTATAGCTTGACTACGGGGCTACTACACTTGCCGACAGACGGAGGTGTGCCGCTGAGCTTCGAAAAATGGACCCTAAAATTTGAGAAAAATAACCCTGAATGAGACTGAAATTACAAAATTTTCTTAACAATTTTCCACTTTTTCCCAAATTCCCCCCAAAAGGAGGACAGATCATTCTATTTTGGTGTTTTGCTACCCTATTTGGTAATCATGGCGGAAAATTTAGGGTCATAGAATTTATTCATAGATATAAAGTTATTTACATGTTCTTCTTTAAAAATGTTGACGTAATATTTATTTTTCTAAAACTTTAAGAGGGTGCTCTGCCCTTGATCTGACAGGTTAATATTGTCAGATGTCAATGTCTTGCAAAACGTAATCATTTACCCAGATGCTTAAAACACTTTTCCGCTAAAGATTCAACAGGCTTGTAACTCTATACAAAAACGTCGGTTTCAGGTCTCAAATTACAATTTTCCCATTTTAAAAGTTATCAAACATTCAAGCTAAGAGGTAATCCATGCGGCTTTCAATGAATGTGGTTGCCACTCAAAACATTAGGGCGGTCATATATATAAGTTGACTGGAGCAGACTTGCAAGTTGAATCACGTAATGCATTTTTAGAAATCAATGGAATCAGTGTACAATAAAAGTTCTGTCATGAAACTCCCCAGATTTTTTTCAAGGCTTTTCTCAAATGCTTTCCAACTTTTAATTTTCGTTTTTTGATTCTACAATTGTTTTCACATCGACCTTTCATTTGTCGACATAGCTTGAAACCGTTCTTGACTAAGTCTTCTATTTGTGTACATTTATTGAAAAGGGTAGTGCACTTCTTCCAACACTCGTGTATCCTCCAGTGACCAGCCCGCTTGACGTGAAATCTGGACACTTTGGAGCACACATTCAATTTTAACATAACCACCAACAGTAAAATAACAATTACCTTTAATCGCATTTTTTATACTTCTAGAATTAAAAGGCTTGTTATAAAGATCAATTACAAAATAGTCGAATGCACACCGTAATGGGGTCATCCCATCTATCGAGTCTCAATGGAAGCAATAGTGAGAAACTAGACCTAAGGCCCAAAAATCAAAATTTGAAATGAAGAAATACACCCAAGATAAAACCAAATTGGACCAAATTTTGAAGTCCCTAGGCTGCACCAAACTATATATAACAGACAGACGGACAGAAAGTCAGATTCTAGTTCTCGATTGAAGAAATGAAGATTCCAAATTATTAATTCAAAGATTTAAGTCTGTCAGTAAGTGAGATTTTCTTCTTTGATGGTCTTATAAATAATAATGAATGACCAAAACAAGTCTGGTAATGACAGAATGATTCCTTTGTTTGAACTAAATAGAAGAAAGCAATTATCTTATGACTAAGATTATGTTTTTCTTTTTGCGACCGTTACCTTCTTTGAAAAACAACGGAATATATCAATTGTGGTTAAATTTAAAACGTTTTTTAATTCCTTTCGACCTTAATTTGTTGGTTTGTTTGACTCTTTGTTGCGTTGGTACATACATTTAGAAACAACCGGGCAATCTTTATATTGTGTTCGTACCAAAATTTCATGGCCCACGAAGACGGTTATGGGTTGATCAAAAATCTTTTAAGGAGTTAAACAAGAGATTGCTTTATAATGTCAAAGAAGCTTTTTAATTCCTTTCGGCCTTAATTTGTTGGTTTTTTCAATATCTTAAGATAATCGCTTTTAATATGGATGATCTCTGTTTCTGGAATATCCGTCAGAATCCAGACAACAGGTAAGGTACGGCTCTTGTCTGCATGTCTTAAATCCCCCTAAACAAGCAACAAATCCAACGACTATTTCAAGCAACGATCTTTTTTAAATACAACCAAGAAAACCGTTAAGGTTTGTTACAAAACTTTATCTTAAAAAAAACGGAATCGAAGAAATAGCTGAAGAGATAAACAAAGTAAAATGCCAAAATTCATCAGGGATCATGCTTTATCATGTCGCGATACACCGAATATAGCATAACAAATTAATTAGAGTTAATCAAATAGAATGTAACACAGTGATACAATTAAATATTTCCTTTTTAAATCTGATAATTGAAGCTCAGCTATCAAAGACACTTTTCAATGAGAGGAATGGGTCTAAAGAACGTCTCTAAATAATCTGCAGCGGAGCGCATGAGATAACGGTTTTGCGTTCGTTGAAAAGACAAGAGCCCACACATGTAACCATAGAATGATCAACCCATTGAACCAAACAAATTTAACAACTTAGAAGTGAAAGATACGGGAGGATAAAAACCAAAGAATCAAAAATCACATCTCTAGAAGATCCATTACACAAAAAAACATTCCTCGTGCATCATGTCATGGTATAAACCTCTCCACTCAACTACTTACACAACTTCGCTATCACAGACAGGAAATTAGCATATTTACATACGACCTTTGACTTTTTTATGATTGCAACAATTTGATAAATCACCTTTTAATATTACATCAATCTTCTTTTCAGATAACTTTCAGATTGAATATTTTAAAAGCATACTTTTTCTTAGGCTTCTGCTCATCCTCTAGCGAAAAAAGCTTCTTATAGGAAGTATATCTATAGAGGTCTGCGAATCAGACTAACTTATTCTAAAATGGATAAAGCCTTTAAATTTGGAGTTGGAAATTAATCAAATCGTATCGGAAACAAATAACTTCAGTCGTCAAAAAATGTTGGGTCCTCTCTAAACGTGTCCGATACTCAAAAAATACAGGCGTCTCAATGGGTGCAAATTTTTTTAAATAGCATCAACTTATGCAAAAGTTCTTATAAATAAAGTGGAACTACTATTTAAAAATTAGTTGAGTGATTGTAAAAATTAAAAATAGACTGCTACAGTATGTGGCCCCCAAAACGTCGATCAAATTTAAAATTTCTCTCAAATCTAGAGGAAAAGAGGTTTTACAAAAAAATTTTCTGCATGAAAAACTTTAACATCTCTACTTTATTTCCCGAAAGTTCTTTTTCAAAATTTTCAATTTCAACAATATTTTTCAATCGCTTAAAGATAGTTAGCTTTTTTCTAATGGCCCCCAAAACGGAGGTTTGCAATTTTAGCGATTTCTCGAGATATCTTTAAGATATTAATACAAAATTTTGACCATAGTTTGGAAATGTGATTTAGAGGGTTTCGGGCATGTTTGATAAAATTTTTACAGTATATCCCTGAATGTAAAAACGCAGGTTTGGGGCCCCCAAAACAGGGGTGTAGTTAAAATCAAATTATTAAGCCCAGTGGTAATAGGGGGAAAAACTATGAACATATTTGTGTTTACCCTTAAATTTACGACCCGATAGATGAAAAATTTATGATTTTTATGAAATATTTCAAGATTTTCGATATTGCAAAGTCCAAACTGAAAATTTAGAAATTTTCAAAATGACAATTTAGATTTAACAATGCCTTAATCAAGTTTCTGAAAATCAATGTCTTTTGAAAATAGTTCCATTCATGTATGGAAAAAGCTGTGAAAATTTCAGAAGAAAAGCTAAACTGAAACTTAAAATATTAAGCTTTAAAGGTATTTTTCTCCTATTATTTTGAAAAAAAATGACAGAATTTCCCGTTTTTGCTGATTGAGCGAAAAATTTTATATATAATGTTAATTTTTTGTTATAAACTACGTATTAACTCAACCTGATAGGAATGGAATTCCAAGATTTTTTGCTGTTTCTCATATTTAGAATTTTCCGTTTTATCAATGCTGATTTTAGGGTCCCAAAATACTGGTTGACCTTTAAGATGCTATATCTTTTACCCATCCTCTAAAGTCACATATGTATCTGCATTTTCTGCAATTTTTATCTAATTTTGGTGTTAAAATATCTCCTTCAGACGCAAATATGTTATTTTGAATCCGTCTCAAACCATCAAAAACATGCTCATTTTTTAGAATAACCATTATTCTTTCAAAATAAACAAAAATCGTTTAATTCTGATAAATCTGCAAGTCAGAATCCTCATTTTAATGACAACCTCCGTTTTGGGGGCCGTCTCCGTTTTGGGGGCCATATACTGTACGCATCAATTTTCTAACACGTGCTAGGTAGTTAAAAATAGTATGATCCTTAATGATCAATGACCCCTTCAAAACAGATGAAGATAGCGTTTCTCTTATATAGGCGCTACAACGATCGCTGTTTTCACCCTCGCGGAGTTAAAAAAGCGCACAAAGTGAGTGTTACTGTGACGTCCAATTCAGATTTTTTTTAAATTTTTGGGTCCACCTAGCCTCTCCAAACTCAGCCTTGAGAGAAATAACTTTATATTTGTATTGTTTTTCTTATATTTAGGACCACCCATCATGGAGGTATAAAGAAAAACAGGAGTTTAATCTGTCGGTAATTGGTCGTTAAAGTAATTTCTTTTATAAAATGTATCAAAAGAAATTCTAAGCTTGCCCGATGAAACAAGACTCTATAATAGAACTAAAGTTTGCTCTGAACATTCTAACTATCAGCATTGAAGATATTAGCCTTCTAATAAACGAGAATTAAATAAAACTTGGCCCCACAGAACAAGTCTATGTTCCATTTCCATTTACTTCTCCTGTTTTTCTTTATACCTCCATGCACCCATAGAGCCAGAATCAAAAGTGAATCATAGCCTAATTATCACAGTCTTCTATTTCCTTTTAAACTTGTAAAAAAATAAAGCTACATACACTTTTTTTTTTATAAGAACAATTTTATAAGAACAATGAGGCTCAAAAATGCCAAAAAATAAGAACAATTTAAGAACAATCCTGAGCCTGGAGTTGCTGAGTTTTAGGTAAAATAAGGGCCAAATTAATGAAATTAGGGTTCAAACCCAAAAATACCCCCAAATTTGCCCTAAAAATAAGAACAGCATAAGAACAATTTGAGGCTCGAAGTGCCAAAAAAATAAGAACAGCCGAGCCTCAACAAAAATTTACTGGTTCTTATAAAAAAAAAAAAAGTGTAATAGGGCATGAACCATTCATAAAATAGAGCAAAACAAAAAATATGGTGGTAAAATTGACGTTCTTCTCTTGGACCCAAATGTCTTTGAAAATTCTGAAAAGAGCACCTATAGGCAATTTGACCCAAAATTAAATTTGCATTTCAACTGGAATTTGTTCTTATTGCCTATGCAAAAAAAACAGTTTTATTTCCGGCTGAAAAATTCATTTTCTTTCATATAGGAAATATCAGAATGAACATGAAATAAAAGTTTGGTTGCGAGCAAAGCGAGCAGAAATTGTTGGGAGTTTTAAATGGTAGGATAAAAGTTTCCTACTTCCGAAAAGTTTACTAGACTTCGCTCTGGACTATTTCCTTCAAATTCCAGATTATTTCCAGACAGTTTATGCAATTCCAGACTTTTAACCAATTAGCAACCCTGATTATAACAAGTTTATAAAAGGAGGAAAAAAGCTATCAAAAAGTGATTTTCATAATCGTTGTGGCTAAGATAATAACAGAATTTTTAGCAGCTTGATTTAATTGGTGCTGTCTGTAAACTTGCTATAAATAATTATTTGTGTAACAAAATTTTCAAGTTGTGTCAATAAGACCTTATTTAATTGGAAAAGGTAGCAAGCGTAAATATCATTTTACGGAATATTTGGTTGAATGCTGGGCGGAGCATATCTTTTTACAACTGATGTGAAAGGAAGCCTCTTTTGAATAAAAAAATAATCTCAGTTTATTTAAAAATAGTCGAAATTGGCCACGGCACTGTACTCACTGAAAGGGACTGTGGGCGGGGCAAGAAAGCTGAATGAAAAGAATCAAACATACCTTCAAGTCTTCACGGTAAAACCACTTAACAAGTCACTGGATGAAATGAAATCGATTGGTTTGCTAAGCCTGTAAATAATCCACATACTGCGATATCAGCTAAAAGACGAAAAATCTCCCCAGTCACGCCTATCGCATAAGATGGCTGTGAGGTTCTTACTGCCGAATAAAAAATTTATCGAGCTTCGCATAAATATTTGACATAGAAAGCTGATAACGTCTCTGTTGGTGTTAGGCTTAATCATTTAAGCAGTTTCGGAGCTCCAATTGAAGTGCTTACAATATTGAACCTGGGATTTTAATCAAAGACCTAAGTATGAATTCCCTAGTTTTTTTCTCTAATAGGGAGATAACAAATACTTTATCTTACCATTATCTGATAAAGGCATCAAGTCCGTTGCACTGACGTTGGTTACAAAATACAAATCATCGATTCCTTGCATGTTATCTGAAAGAGAAAATACTTAAACTCTTTTATCGAAAAGATGCAGAGTGAAAAAGAGAATCGAGAATCTTTTGGTCATTCGTCAAAAGTAATATAATTCACTCTGAATTTGCCATCAATTTTTTCCGAAACACTTATTTCTCCTTCTTTTTCAGCTCAAGTACTTATGAGTACTTATGGAGTACTTATGAGTACTTATGGATCACTGAAAAAAAATTAAATCTAGTCATATTCAAATCAAAGGTTTTATCTTAAAACAAAGTAAGTAAATTCTGCAACATAAAATTCCTTCCCTCCAAAGCTTGTTGATAAATACTGCTATTGACGATTTTTAATGTCCCTTCCCCAGATGAATATACTTGGGTTTGAAAAACTATAATAGAAATTCCGGGTGCACCAGAAAAAGTATACAGTTTGTCAAGAGATTGCGAGCTTATGATTACAGGTTTTTTAATTGATTTACTTATATTCTAAAGAGGAAGGCTTAACTGAAAATTTGGTATATAAAACTTTGGTTCACTCAATCAAAAGATGTTAAAAAAACTGAAAATTTTGACCTGCCCAAAATGACATCGTCTTAGAACTTAAATTTTTGTATTCTATTTTTTTATATCTTTGTCAAAATTTGATGGAAACCCATCGTTATGATAGCTAGTTAGACAAAATAAGGTGATAAGCTTGAAAATGTAACATAAATTCACGAGATTTCTTTCCAATATAAAAATTAAATATGTCCAATATCTTCTGTACAATAAAGGTCATCTTGCTTCCAAAAAAAATTATTAAAAAAGATTCTTAGCAAAAAAACTTATCAGCTTTTTCCTTCTTCATTCGGTTGAGTATTCGTGCTTTCATTTTCATTTTTGAATTCCATGTCTAGCCTCTCTTTCGCTCGAAAAACCTGAAGATGGAACAAAATTACTCGACTGTAGAACAGTGAACTTTTTAGAAATTGCAAAAATGATACATTCAAAGAAGTCGTAGAAGATGCCAACCAGCGCTTATGCCTCGTTTTAGTGTAAAGCTAACCCTGAGGCCCTCCCCTAAAAGCTAAATAAGTTATGAAAGTAAACACTCCCAGTATTCGCCTAAGAATCAAATTTGATATTCATATTGTTCAGTAATGAAATCTTTGTGCAAGCAAATCGGATAATGAGGGTACATTAAATTGTGAAAGGGGTAAATAGTAGAATGAGGCAGATGGGAAGCCTTTCCACAATTATGCCTATACCTTCGACTGCAGGTAGAATGATCCTCCAGCCTTTTTATCGTTGATTTTGAACAAGTAATCATAACTCTAAAAGAAGGAAAAACATTTTCAACCATAGGAAAATATCAAATAAGTTTCCGAAAGTTGGATACATCTGGGTAAATTTAAACGCGAATTAGGCCTGAAAGAAGTTTTTACAGCCAAACCGACAAAGGTTAGGAGCTTTGCCTACAACGTCAGTTTTTTGTCCATAAAAACTTTTGCCATGCCTTAGTCACAGGCCCCCTCTCAAAAAAGTTTCAAAATCCTATCTACTTTTGAAAGTTATTGCGTCACACGAAAGATTCTACGGATCCTAAGGATTTTCCCCTTTTCTTTTACTACCTTTTGTACTTCCTCTGGATTCAACTCCTTGATATTCAGAATTTGTTTGGCTTCCTAAATGAAAAGAAGAAAAATTATTATACATTTGGAAAAAATTCAGGTTTTAAAGTCGAGTTTCATTCATATCAGAAAATCCATTTTACACGACAAATCATTTACCCAGTCAAAGACAGACAATCGTTGCTTTTTTGGCAAATAGAACAACCATGAAGCCATGAAATAAATAAAGTCTCATTAAGTAGATAAAATTCTTAAAAAAATGTCATTTTTTTAAGAATTTGTCTTACATCAAGTGAGATGCCAGTCGCTGCATTGTTGGAGGCTGCTTTCTTTGTACCTTCAGTAGAAGCTCTGGCAGTTTGTCGAGCTCCAGCTAAAAAGTGATAAAGGTTTAACAGAAAATTAGAGTTATGTAAGATCCAAAAAGAAGAAACGGAGATTTACTTAGAATCTGGAACTCATTACTAGTCGTTAAAATTAACTAACGAAGAGGATGGCCAACTACTCAAGTTCTCATACCTGCAAACTCCTGTTTGAGTGCTTGTGCAAATGCTTTCCCCACAATTTGTCCACCAAGGACGATCATTTGAGCAATGAATTTTGCCTGAAAATTAAATATTTGGAACTTGATATAGCCAGATAGTAGGGGGGCAAACTCTTAGACCCGTGATATCTTTTATTCGACGCAACCAAACCTGTTACATTTCAAAGAATGAAGTATTCTCAGTAAATTAACGTCAAAACTTACTTTTTGACATCATTTCCGGTCGATTTACTCGAGTTACGTTGGGAAATCAATTTTTGTTCACTTAAAAGTCATCTACATCATTTTTGAGAGCTTTCGATCGGTATAAGTGGTTTCAGGTTTTATTGAATTTGAAATTTTGTCAATTTTTAGGGGTCAAGGAGTTATGCTTGTAATCAGTTTTTAAGTCCTAAAAAATTTTCCTAGGCTTTAGCACAAACCCCCCTCGCAAAAAACTCTTTAAAGACTTCATTCTTTGAAATGGATCAGGTTTTGTTGTGTCGCATAAAAGATGTCATGGGTCCTAAGGGTTAGCTCCCTACTAAGACATTCATTCATTGAAACTAAACTTGCCAGCATCAATATGGCAACAATAGTTTCTCCCCTCCCCGGGCAACGAGTGATTTTCAATATTCATTTGATGGCGAGGAAAAAAAAACTTTTTATGAGAAATGGGATCGATAAAACACTTACCATTCGGTTTAATTTGTGGGTCTCCTCAAAATGCCATTGTCTGTATTTTTTCTCACTTTTTAATTTCTATTTTTTCACTATAAATAACATTGAAAGAATCGTGTTTTATTAGAAATAGATTTTTCGATAGCCGTCAAAGGGTCAAAGAGTCGCTCTGTTTATCTTGTGAGAGTTAACGATCGGGGAACAATTTCGTTTGCAGAACTAATTTTCATTGTTATGAGCACCTTTGGTAAATCCGGATGGAAAGCTTTCAATTGGGATAGAAAACTAAGTAAGAAATCTCCCCTATTTCTACAGGTAGAGAAGTTGCAACACTGAACTCTTGTCGTTTACTCCTTACTTTATAATGAAACTTGATCAGCAATCTACAGTTAATTATCTGGTATGAACCTTAAGATTAGCATGATTACTATAAAATTTTTAGCTCTCAATGATAAATACGATTTGTCTTTCAACTCCATTTAACTGATTACAATTAAAATCTTGTACAACTTGATTATAAATAACTGCAACTGTTTATAACCTGAACACTGACTGTAAAAATTCAACAAGGTTTTGAAATAAAAAAATAAAAAAAGTTATTTACATAAATTAGTTTTAGTTAACGTATTATTTGTTGATAGATATAATTCATTTTTAAGATCAAATCCTACAGAAATTGGTCAGCAAAATCTCGCTATACCTATTCATTAAACACGAAAGGAGGAATTGGATTCGATAGAGAGAAATGGTATAGAAAAGACTCTCGAAACTTTTTTGATTGAACTATTACTTGATTGTTTCCCGATGCAGTGCACTTACTTATTAGTGAATTATGTTCTAGTTAAAATCCATTAACACCATTAATGTTCCTAACATTAAAATTCAGCAAGTAAATTTATGTATTGGTAACGAAAAAATGAATCGAGAAAGATAAATATTTTACTTATTGCTCCGGCCTAGGAGCCTTAAATTCTCTCTCGTCCGACGACGACGACGCTCAAGACATTTTTTGTTTGTTTATCTAATCCGATGATCTATTCCGATTTAATAAAAACGGATTACCTGATTCAAATAACACTGTGATTTGATTGGCCGAAAGTATTTAAGAAAAATATGGCTGCCGAAAGTGGACTAGTTGACTGTGTAGCAAATACTGGCAAATCTCAGTGAAAAATTGATCATTTTCATCATTATTCATGATGTTTTGGACATGATTTATGAGAAGTTTGATGCATACTG
Organism: Clytia hemisphaerica; assembly: GCF_902728285.1. NCBI lineage: Eukaryota > Metazoa > Cnidaria > Hydrozoa > Leptothecata > Clytiidae > Clytia > Clytia hemisphaerica. The sequence goes on along the minus strand of NW_027103595.1, from coordinate 205,290 downwards.
GCTCTTTAACAATGTGGAAAGACTTTGGAGAAATTTTGGCCATGAATCGTCATCTGATCGAGTGCTTAAAAAATCTTGCATATGGCTAACCATAAAAAAATTCTGTTGGTAACTTGACAATGAAACTTTCAAACACACATCCATTGGAATTTAAAAGAGAATACTAAAATTACTACATTACAGTGAAAATTTGAAAACGATCTGAGTAGTTTTTGTGGTGTTATGTTTATGGCTGAAAATGATCCTGTTTTGTATTCATCATTATTATTGTTGACTGGCGACCGTTCCTTTTGATTCTTCAAACCCGACACATATTTTTTACAAACATATCACTATAAGAATTCAATAAAGGATACTAAAACACAATTCCTGTGTAAATTTGAACAAGAATGGAGAAATTTTCACAGTTTTATGGCTGAAAATGATCGTTTTTGGACTTTTTGTCGTAATTTCATCGCGGCTGGCGACCATTCCTTTTGATTTTTCAAACCCGACACAGATTTTTTACAAACATATCGCTATGAGAATTCAGTAAAGGATACTAAAACACAATTCCTTTGAAAATTAGAACAAGATTGGAGAAACTTTCGCAGTGTTATGGCTGAAAATGATCGTTTTTGGACTTTGTTGTAATTTCATTGCAGCTTGCGACCGTTCCTTTTGATTTTTCAAACCCGACATAGATTTTTTACAAACATATCGCTATGAGAATTCAGTAAAGGATACGAAAACACAATTCCTTTTTAAATTTGAACAAGATTGGAGAAATTTTCAGTGTTATGGCTGAAAATGATCGTTTTTGGACTTTGTCGTAATTTCATTGCGACTGGCAACCGTTCCTTTTCATTTTTCAAAGCCGACACAGATTTTTTACAAACATATCGCTATGAGAATTCAGTAAAGGATACGAAAACACAATTCCTTTTTAAATTTGAACAAGATTGGAGAAATTTTCGCAGTGTTATGGCTGAAATGATCGTTTTTGGACTTTGTCGTAATTTCATCGCGGCTTGCGACCGTTCCTTTTGATTTTTCAAACCCGACACAGATTTTTTACAAACATATCACTATGATAATTCAGTAAAGTATACTAAAACACAATTCCTGTGTAAATTTGAACAAGATCGGAGAAATTTTCACAGTGTTATAACTGAAAATTATTTTTTGGACTTTGTCATACTTTAATCGTAGAAATTTTAGCGAGACTTATTTTAACGTATATTTAAATAGTTAAATTTTTAAAAGCGAGATTTATTTTAGCAAAAATAGGGAGAACTCGCTAAAACGCTAAAATTAGTCTCGCTAAAATTTCTACGAATAAAGTAATTTCATTGGCTGGGGCGACCATTCCTTTTGAAGATTTTTCAAACAGGAAAAAGGTTTTTTCCAAATATACCACTATTTATAACATACACACTAATGTACCATTTTATCCTACTCTTCCAAGTATTATCCCAACAGAAAAAATAATGCTTAGCTCAAAGCCGTGGCCTCTAATTTAGGCTATTTTTCTCCCCAAAATTTTATCCGGACCAATCAAATCAACGGCGCATCATGGCTTCGCTATTGGCAAGTTTAGAAAAAAATTAATTTACAGTATAAGAACTTGGAAATATTCACTTCTAAATATTTTTCTCCTTTAGCTCCAATCTTGAACTTTTTAGTTGAGGATGAGTGGGCGGGGGATGGGCTTGGTTATTTAAGCAAGAAAGTGCATGTGTAATCACTTAGAAGAGCTAAACTTCCAGCTGGTTTATTTATTCGTTAAGATTATTTCTCATACTTGCTCTGCAATAGATTTATTGCTTTGCTTTCTGATCTGTTCTGATGAGTAGTTTGTGGGCAACGTTCGAACACAACTAACTCAACAAGCTCATCTTTCACATCTTTTAATCTCTAAAGCCGGAGCTTCCAGCGCAGCTGGTTTATTTTCTCATTCTTTTAGCTGTGTGATTGGATAATTTCTCTTCGTCACCATCAGCAGATTCATAAGTCAAAGTGTTTTTGGTATTCTCTGGTAAGTGACATTGCAGGAAAATATTATCATCATCGTCATCTTGAGGTAACAAATCCTCTTGGACAATCTCTGTTTCAATGTGTTCCGTATCTTCAAACCCATTGCTTTCATTTCCAATGCCGATGTCTTGGCTTCCATTTTGGATGTCTTCAGTTAGGTTATCATTCTGATTGGTTGATACAACACTAACCATTGAATTCATTCTTTCAAACCACTCGCCATCAAAATTAAAAATATTCTCTGTTGATCCGCCAAGATCGTTTCTGGGTTCAATAGCAAACAACACATAGCGAACACCAGACAAAAGCTTTGAGACTGCGTGTAGCTCCTTTTGGTGGATCGTCACAGTACCTGGTGGTCTTTGTGGGGTGAAGAGACCAGTATCCTTAGCGTAAAAACAGAGTCGTCCACCTACATAAGATTTGTCACTATTCAATGTGTATTGCACCACAGCGCAAGAATACCCTCCATCAACATGCCATGGTAGACAACCTAAAGTTGGTGCTGTTCTACGAATCACTAATTTTAAAGGTATCGCAAGAGGGTGATAGCTTGTTAATTTTTGTTCTATTGTGTTTGATTTCAAAATTCTATTGATAATGCCAGGAAAAAAATATAATTTTGATGTCTTCAAGAATTGACTGGGATTTCCCTTGAACCTTTTGCAAAGAATGGACAAAATCGGCAACACCCATTAGCTTCTGACGTTGAATGTTATTCAATAAATAGTCTCCTGTGTGATGAAGAAGAACCTCCGATTGTTTTGAACCACGGCATTGAAGTCGTTTAGATTCAAGGAGGTCCAGTGGCACTTCACTTCCTCGAATGTCTCCAGTCAAGAGAAATGAAATCAAAGGCTCACTTGAATTGTAAGCTGCAAAGTTTGAAATCATACCACGCAATCTCAAAACGAGGTGCAGCACATCATTGTTTTTTAGCATATAGAACCCTAAAGGATGTTCATCCTTAAGCTGCTGTCCAGAGAAAATCAAGCGTTGTTGGTCAGGAGGAATACCTTCCTTATCCTGAACTTTTAATTTCAAATCATCAACAGTATTGTGAAAGTTTAAGCCTTCCAAGATAATCGTCTTTCCTGTCAGTGTTTTGATGAATATTTTCATTTTTATTATGACTGTTGATTAAAAAAGGAAACAGGGAAGCTTCAAGTGGGGTACAAAATTGGTGTTTGATGTTGCCTTAGAAGGCCAATTTAATTTGTTGTTTTACAGGCCAAGCTACTCAAAAAAGAGGGTCGGTCGGTCAGCGAAAAAATAAAAGAAAAGAAGAATTTCACCTATAAAATCTCCTGAAAAGGCAGCAAAAACTACTACATATCTTAACAAAAAATGCAAAATAGATATAAAAAGACACAAAAAGGTAAAATTCATAGATGAAATGAAAAATTGAACATAAAATTCTTAAAACCTTGGGAAAACTACCAAAACTTTGAAAATATGGCATTCTGTAAAGCAATGAAAATAAAATTGTACTACCAAAATCAATTTTATTTTTATTTCGATTTTTAGAGTTTCAGGATCGGTCTGGCCCGTAAAACAACTGATCAAATTGGTCTTGCCTTATGTAAATGATTTTCTTAGTTTTAATATGCAGATATTGATGAACGATTCTTATAGTAAGAGCTCAACTGTATTCTATAAATCAAAATTACTTTCTGTAGGAGCTAAATGGGTGAATTTAAATTTAACACGCTGTGTGTGACATTCAAAATAAAGTCTTATGCTTTAACAAATTAAAATATATACTATGCTTTAAATAGCCAAAGTTCAAAATATATAAAAACTTTAAAAATGTATCCTATCCAAATAAATAAAAACATAAACAAAAAATCATCAAAAAATCATCAATAATATAAAATAGCTGTTTGGCTAGGTAGGCCTTTCATAAAAATGTAAAAATATAAACTTGAAAGAATAAGAATGTAAATAAAAATGAAGTGGAAACTAATAAAACTGCTAAATCTAAAGAAAACTAAAATATAAGTCAACAAAATTACAAAGTGCAGTTGCAATCATCGACATTATATGTTTAAACCGCAATCCAGCTGATAATAGCAGACAAGTAAGGTGCAATATAAAGTTGGAAGAGTTAGGTTTTCCTGGCTCTTTTAGCAGCTCTAGTTGTGAATAGGGCTTGCACATTATTATCCTCACTATCGCTTTTCACTTCAATGACATTCTTGTTCTCGGCTGACATGAGATTGATTCCAGAATTCATATGATCCATTATCTTTTGGTTGAATTCTATAATATTCTCTTTAGCTCCACCCAAGCCATTTGCGATGTCAACAATGAACAAAACATAACGTACACCACTCAGAAGCTTTGACACACCATGCATCTCTTTATAATGAACAGATAATGTACCAGCTGGTCTCTGAGGCACAAACAAGCCAATGTCATCTGTGAAAAAACATAAACGACCTCCAGTATAGGATTTATCATCATTCAATGTGTACTGGACGACACAAGAAGAATAAACCCCATCAACATGCCAAGGAAGACAACCTAGAGTTGGGGCAGTTCTTCTTAATACAACTTTCATTTGGTCATCTTTTGATGAATAGTGATGGTGACTTTTTAAAAGCTTTTCAATATCATTAGATTGAGAAATCGCTTTGAGAATACCAGATGGTAGTACTATTTTAATATCCTGTAGGATGATTTCAGATTTTCCTTCAATCTTCTGGAGATTGTAATCATAATCTGCGACAGCAATCAGTCTGGCTCTTTGTTTCTCATTCAATAGCTTATTCCCTGTGTAGTTAAGCAAAATTTCAGAATTTGCTGACCCATTAGAATTGCCCCTTTTTTCTTTTAAGAGTTCTTCAGATACATCACAGCCATTAACATCTCCTTTCATCAAATATTCTATCAATGGATCATTAGTATCATAGCCTGAGAAATTTGAGAGCATACCGCGCAAACGAAGCACCAAATGCACTGTAGCTGTATCCTGGATCAAATAGTATGCTAACGGATAGCCATCTAACATCTGCTTACCACTGAAAATCAGACGTTGTTGGTCAGGTGGAATGCCTTCCTTATCTTGTATTTTTTCTCTTACAATTTCGGTAGTGTCATTGGATTCAAGGCCTTCAATGGTGATTATTTTACCTGTCAAAGTTGTTACATAAATCTTCATTTTGACTACTAAGTAAAAAAGAAAACAGTAAAGGGTGATATAAACACACAGATAAGAGATGTTAGCTGGGTAAAAAAAAATTAGCCAAACTGGGTCAAAATAGCAAAATCTTGATAATAGGGAAGGGAAGAGAAATTTTAAAAATGTTTACCTAGAGATCTAATAACAATATTACAATCAAATTGATATTTGGCATGGTTAGTTTATAATGGTATTAGAATTATATCAGAAATTAGTTTTGTGTTTCTCTGAGTTTTCATAACATTTAAATTTAGCATATGGTGGCTTAAAATTAAAGAGCAGCAAAATCAGGGGGGCGTCGCAGGCTCCCTCATTTGAAAATTCCAGGCGTGTGGTCAATCGCACTCCTAAACCATTAATTTTAGGAGTTTCTGGCGTGTGATAAGGTGTGTGATGCACTACTTTTAGCTGAAAACTCAAAATTTAAGGCGTGCGATTTATCACTCTCCTAAGAGGCTTTTAGGTGTGTGTGGAGGTGTGCACGTGCTATCGCACGTCTCAAACGATGCAACCTGGCGTCGATAGTAAAATCTCAGACATATATGAGTAGTAAAAGGATTTTTACGAATTTTTACATACCACCACCCAGACTCTTGGAAGAGGTATTTTACTACCCTGGTAGTAAAAGTTTTTGGGACAATTTGTCATGGAGACCACCTATTTTTCGGTTGCTTTTCGGCTTGATTTTACAGAAAAGTCATCCAAAAAATTAAAAGAATTACAAAAATAGCTAAAATTTGCTAATTTTACCAGTTTTAACTACCCAGATAGTAAAATTTTTTCAACATTTAACACATAGATACCACCCATTTTAGTATTTAACTACCCTGGGTAGTAAAATATTTTTTCACACCACCACCGTAGTAAACGCCATTATGTCTGAGATTTTTCTATCGACCCCCCCTGGCAAAATTATCAAATAAAACAAACTGGGTGCTAATTAGACCTAACATAGTGTGTTCGAGTTATATGATCGAGTTATATGGCTTCGAGTTAAGAAATCTTCGAGTTAAGGCCCGTAACTCGAAATAAAAATGAAGCATTTTTATTTCGAGTTAATTTTTTAACTCGGTTTTTTTATTGACCATTTTCGTCTCGAGTTAAATCAAGGAAAATAACTCGAAATCATTTATACAGCATTTTGATTTCAAGTTAAATAACTCGAAATGAAAATTTCGTCAAAATGATTTCGAGTTATATAACTCGAAATTAAAATGCCATCAAAATGATCTCGAGTTATATAACTCGAACTCAAAATGTTACAATATTGGTTTCGAGTTACGTAAATAGGGTTAGTTGTGTCTGTCAGTAAGGTACATGTCGGATGGCAAAATTGACTTTTTAAATAACAATTTCAGCCGTTTAAAACCATGGAAGCAAATGAATTTTTGCTGAGTAATCAAGCAATGTTGCGGATTTTTGGCCATTTTTTCAGCCATTTTAGGGGTTCTAAACGACGAAGTTTTACAATTGACCCCAGTTTCGTCATCTACTTTTCGTCATAAAATAGTCAGAATTGCCTTTCGAGAACTTTTTGAAAATCTTATTTATAGTAGAGGGCATTTTGTAAAATCGCTCGATTGTTTTGATCAAAACACTTGTTATACATACCCTTGAAAACCGTGTTTTTCAGCCAGAAACAGCTGTTTTGTCCAGTTTTTGCGCTTTTTGAAGCTCAATATCTCGAGTTAGGTACTGAAATCACCTATACTTGCAATATATCTCTAAATGTCTAATCCTAATTTTTTGAGAGCTTTCCAAAAATATACAACAGGTCTCCGTTTTCTCAAGCTGAGACCGTCATATTTGTCCGAAAATCACACCAAAGTGTCCGAAAAAAAATTGGAAACATCGTAGTTTCGATTTCTCTAAGGTTGAAGTTTCCAAAAATGTATAACAAGTGATTCTTGTATTACAGGAATTTGTATTAAAAAGTGGCGTCATCAAAAAATGCCCAAAACCTTATCAATCGACTATGCTTTCTGCATTCTGGTGGTTCTAGAACCGTTAAAGCCTAAGTACCCCCACTCAGGCAAAATGGATGCCGGGTATGTGCGAGCCATAATAAGGGTTCTTTTCAGACGCCCTCGAAAGTTCCTCAAAGAAGTACAAAAACCATTAACAAACAATTGAGTCTCTGTAAGGGTTCCAAATTTACCGAAATAAAAAAACCGACTCCCTCAAAGGGTCATAAATTCATGAATCTTAGACCAAAATTTATGAAAATTCTGGCTGAAATTTTGAAGGAGGAAATAGTCTCTCTTCTCTTAGGGTGAGAAAAAGTCCAAAAATGGGCAGAATCTTCGAAAGGCAGTCTCTCTAAGAGCCCAGGGGGTGTAGTCGGATTTTGGACTAACGGTATGTGCTGGCTAAAAATCGCAGTGGTTTTCCCGAAAAATACACCCTTACAGTGCATTTTTCATCGAATAACCTTACAGTGTAGTCTAGTTTTTGTCCATGAGGTGATTGACAAATAAAAAATAGACATGCTTGGTGTGATTATTCTATATATTTATTTGACTCTACTATTATAAGAAAGCTATAGCCCATCCACAATCTGTGGAAATCGACGACAAAAGAGCCTGTCATTATTAACTCGATGGAAAAATTTGCCTTTTTTCTTTCGAGTTAAAATACGTTATATAACTCAATGAAAAAATTTACCATTTTAATTTCGAGTTAAAAACAACATTTTAACTCGATGGAAAAAATCATTATTTTTCTCTCGAGTTAAAACGAGGAATATAACTCGATGAAATTATTTGGAATAAAAAATCCGAGTTATATAACTCGAGAGGAAAATGGTCAATAAAAAAACCGAGTTAAAAAATTAACTCGAAATAAAAATGCTTCATTTTTATTTCGAGTTACGGGCCTTAACTCGAAGATTTCATAACTCGAAGCCATATAACTCGATCATATAACTCGAAGATTATGTGCCTCCTAAAATTTCTCCGAATTATTTAAAATTTGAAAATAACTCGAAAATTTAAAGGAAGAAAAATAACTCGAAATCTTAAAAGAAGGAAAAAAAACAGAGTTAAAAATCTTGAAATAACTCGAAAAATTAATGGAAGAAAAAAAAAACCGAGTTAAAATCTGGAAATAACTCGAAAATTTAAAGGAAGAAAAAAAAACCGAGTTAAATTTCTTGAAATAACTCGAAAATTTAACGGAAGGAAAAACAACCGAGTTAAAATTCATGAAATAACTCGAAAATTTAATGGAAGGAAAAACAACCGAGTTATAAATTTGAGTGTGACGTCATAATTTTCTGAAAATGACATCATAACTCGGGTTTTCCGTAACTCGGAAAAATTACTCGGGAAAAATAACTCGGGTTTTCCGGGCCTCTTAAGAAATCTTACATCAAGGGAGATGCCAGTCGCTGCATTGTTGGAGGCTACTTTCTTTGCACCTTCAGTAGAAGCTCTGGCAGTTTGTCGTGCTCCAGCTAAAAAGTGATAAAAAGGTTATGTTGATAAGAGAAAATTCAACAGAAAATTAGGGTTATTGTAAGATCCAAAAAGAAGAAACGGAGATTTACTTAGAATCTGGAACTCATTACTAGTCGTTAAAATTAACTAACGAAGAGGATGGCCAACTACTCAAGTTCTCATACCTGCAAACTCCTGTTTGAGTGCTTGTGCAAATGCTTTCCCCACAATTTGTCCACCAAGGACGATCATTTGAGCAATGAATTTTGCCTGAAAATTAAATATTTGGAACTTGATATAGCCAGATAGTAGGGGGGCAAACTCTTAGACCCGTGATATCTTTTATTCGACGCAACCAAACCTGTTACATTTCAAAGAATGAAGTATTCTCAGTAAATTAACGTCAAAACTTACTTTTTGACATCATTTCCGGTCGATTTACTCGAGTTACGTTGGGAAATCAATTTTTGTTCACTTAAAAGTCATCTACATCATTTTTGAGAGCTTTCGATCGGTATAAGTGGTTTCAGGTTTTATTGAATTTGAAATTTTGTCAATTTTTAGGGGTCAAGGAGTTATGCTTGTAATCAGTTTTTAAGTCCTAAAAAATTTTCCTAGGCTTTAGCACAAACCCCCCTCGCAAAAAACTCTTTAAAGACTTCATTCTTTGAAATGGATCAGGTTTTGTTGTGTCGCATAAAAGATGTCATGGGTCCTAAGGGTTAGCTCCCTACTAAGACATTCATTCATTGAAACTAAACTTGCCAGCATCAATATGGCAACAATAGTTTCTCCCCTCCCCGGGCAACGAGTGATTTTCAATATTCATTTGATGGCGAGGAAAAAAAAACTTTTTATGAGAAATGGGATCGATAAAACACTTACCATTCGGTTTAATTTGTGGGTCTCCTCAAAATGCCATTGTCTGTATTTTTTCTCACTTTTTAATTTCTATTTTTTCACTATAAATAACATTGAAAGAATCGTGTTTTATTAGAAATAGATTTTTCGATAGCCGTCAAAGGGTCAAAGAGTCGCTCTGTTTATCTTGTGAGAGTTAACGATCGGGGAACAATTTCGTTTGCAGAACTAATTTTCATTGTTATGAGCACCTTTGGTAAATCCGGATGGAAAGCTTTCAATTGGGATAGAAAACTAAGTAAGAAATCTCCCCTATTTCTACAGGTAGAGAAGTTGCAACACTGAACTCTTGTCGTTTACTCCTTACTTTATAATGAAACTTGATCAGCAATCTACAGTTAATTATCTGGTATGAACCTTAAGATTAGCATGATTACTATAAAATTTTAGCTCTCAATGATAAATACGATTTGTCTTTCAACTCCATTTAACTGATTACAATTAAAATCTTGTACAACTTGATTATAAATAACTGCAACTGTTTATAACCTGAACACTGACTGTAAAAATTCAACAAGGTTTTGAAATAAAAAAATAAAAAAAGTTATTTACATAAATTAGTTTTAGTTAACGTATTATTTGTTGATAGATATAATTCATTTTTAAGATCAAATCCTACAGAAATTGGTCAGCAAAATCTCGCTATACCTATTCATTAAACACGAAAGGAGGAATTGGATTCGATAGAGAGAAATGGTATAGAAAAGACTCTCGAAACTTTTTTGATTGAACTATTACTTGATTGTTTCCCGATGCAGTGCACTTACTTATTAGTGAATTATGTTCTAGTTAAAATCCATTAACACCATTAATGTTCCTAACATTAAAATTCAGCAAGTAAATTTATGTATTGGTAACGAAAAAATGAATCGAGAAAGATAAATATTTTACTTATTTTCTCATTCTTTTAGCTGTGTGATTGGATAATTTCTCTTCGTCACCATCAGCAGATTCATAAGTCAAAGTGTTTTTGGTATTCTCTGGTAAGTGACATTGCAGGAAAATATTATCATCATCGTCATCTTGAGGTAACAAATCCTCTTGGACAATCTCTGTTTCAATGTGTTCCGTATCTTCAAACCCATTGCTTTCATTTCCAATGCCGATGTCTTGGCTTCCATTTTGGATGTCTTCAGAGAGGTTATCATTCTGATTGGTTGATACAACACTAACCATTGAATTCATTCTTTCAAACCACTCGCCATCAAAATTAAAAATATTCTCTGTTGATCCGCCAAGATCGTTTCTGGGTTCAATAGCAAACAACACATAGCGAACACCAGACAAAAGCTTTGAGACTGCGTGTAGCTCCTTTTGGTGGATCGTCACAGTACCTGGTGGTCTTTGTGGGGTGAAGAGACCAGTATCCTTAGCGTAAAAACAGAGTCGTCCACCTACATAAGATTTGTCACTATTCAATGTGTATTGCACCACAGCGCAAGAATACCCTCCATCAACATGCCATGGTAGACAACCTAAAGTTGGTGCTGTTCTACGAATCACTAATTTTAAAGGTATCGCAAGAGGGTGATAGCTTGTTAATTTTTGTTCTATTGTGTTTGATTTCAAAATTCTATTGATAATGCCAGGAAAAAATATAATTTTGATGTCTTCAAGAATTGACTGGGATTTCCCTTGAACCTTTTGCAAAGAATGGACAAAATCGGCAACACCCATTAGCTTCTGACGTTGAATGTTATTCAATAAATAGTCTCCTGTGTGATGAAGAAGAACCTCCGATTGTTTTGAACCACGGCATTGAAGTCGTTTAGATTCAAGGAGGTCCAGTGGCACTTCACTTCCTCGAATGTCTCCAGTCAAGAGAAATGAAATCAAAGGCTCACTTGAATTGTAAGCTGCAAAGTTTGAAATCATACCACGCAATCTCAAAACGAGGTGCAGCACATCATTGTTTTTTAGCATATAGAACCCTAAAGGATGTTCATCCTTAAGCTGCTGTCCAGAGAAAATCAAGCGTTGTTGGTCAGGAGGAATACCTTCCTTATCCTGAACTTTTAATTTCAAATCATCAACAGTATTGTGAAAGTTTAAGCCTTCCAAGATAATCGTCTTTCCTGTCAGTGTTTTGATGAATATTTTCATTTTTATTATGACTGTTGATTAAAAAAGGAAACAGGGAAGCTTCAAGTGGGGTACAAAATTGGTGTTTGATGTTGCCTTAGAAGGCCAATTTAATTTGTTGTTTTACAGGCCAAGCTACTCAAAAAAGAGGGTCGGTCGGTCAGCGAAAAAATAAAAAGAAAAGAAGAATTTCACCTATAAAATCTCCTGAAAAGGCAGCAAAAACTACTACATATCTTAACAAAAAATGCAAAATAGATATAAAAAGACACAAAAAGGTAAAATTCATAGATGAAATGAAAAATTGAACATAAAATTCTTAAAACCTTGGGAAAACTACCAAAACTTTGAAAATATGGCATTCTGTAAAGCAATGAAAATAAAATTGTACTACCAAAATCAATTTTATTTTTATTTCGATTTTTAGAGTTTCAGGATCGGTCTGGCCCGTAAAACAACTGATCAAATTGGTCTTGCCTTATGTAAATGATTTTCTTAGTTTTAATATGCAGATATTGATGAACGATTCTTATAGTAAGAGCTCAACTGTATTCTATAAATCAAAATTACTTTCTGTAGGAGCTAAATGGGTGAATTTAAATTTAACACGCTGTGTGTGACATTCAAAATAAAGTCTTATGCTTTAACAAAATTAAAATATATACTATGCTTTAAATAGCCAAAGTTCAAAATATATAAAAACTTTTAAAAATGTATCCTATCCAAATAAATAAAAACATAAACAAAAAATCATCAAAAAATCATCAATAATATAAAATAGCTGTTTGGCTAGGTAGGCCTTTCATAAAAATGTAAAAATATAAACTTGAAAGAATAAGAATGTAAATAAAAATGAAGTGGAAACTAATAAAACTGCTAAATCTAAAGAAAACTAAAATATAAGTCAACAAAGTGCAGTTGCAATCATCGACATTATATGTTTAAACCGCAATCCAGCTGATAATAGCAGACAAGTAAGGTGCAATATAAAGTTGGAAGAGTTAGGTTTTCCTGGCTCTTTTAGCAGCTCTAGTTGTGAATAGGGCTTGCACATTATTATCCTCACTATCGCTTTTCACTTCAATGACATTCTTGTTCTCGGCTGACATGAGATTGATTCCAGAATTCATATGATCCATTATCTTTTGGTTGAATTCTATAATATTCTCTTTAGCTCCACCCAAGCCATTTGCGATGTCAACAATGAACAAAACATAACGTACACCACTCAGAAGCTTTGACACGCCATGCATCTCTTTATAATGAACAGATAATGTACCAGCTGGTCTCTGAGGCACAAACAAGCCAATGTCATCTGTGAAAAAACATAAACGACCTCCAGTATAGGATTTATCATCATTCAATGTGTACTGGACGACACAAGAAGAATAAACCCCATCAACATGCCAAGGAAGACAACCTAGAGTTGGGGCAGTTCTTCTTAATACAACTTTCATTTGGTCATCTTTTGATGAATAGTGATGGTGACTTTTTAAAAGCTTTTCAATATCATTAGATTGAGAAATCGCTTTGAGAATACCAGATGGTAGTACTATTTTAATATCCTGTAGGATGATTTCAGATTTTCCTTCAATCTTCTGGAGATTGTAATCATAATCTGCGACAGCAATCAGTCTGGCTCTTTGTTTCTCATTCAATAGCTTATTCCCTGTGTAGTTAAGCAAAATTTCAGAATTTGCTGACCCATTAGAATTGCCCCTTTTTTCTTTTAAGAGTTCTTCAGATACATCACAGCCATTAACATCTCCTTTCATCAAATATTCTATCAATGGATCATTAGTATCATAGCCTGAGAAATTTGAGATCATACCGCGCAAACGAAGCACCAAATGCACTGTAGCTGTATCCTGGATCAAATAGTATGCTAACGGATAGCCATCTAACATCTGCTTACCACTGAAAATCAGACGTTGTTGGTCAGGTGGAATGCCTTCCTTATCTTGTATTTTTTCTCTTACAATTTCGGTAGTGTCATTGGATTCAAGGCCTTCAATGGTGATTATTTTACCTGTCAAAGTTGTTACATAAATCTTCATTTTGACTACTAAGTAAAAAAGAAAACAGTAAAGGGTGATATAAACACACAGATAAGAGATGTTAGCTGGGTAAAAAAAAATTAGCCAAACTGGGTCAAAATAGCAAAATCTTGATAATAGGGAAGGGAAGAGAAATTTTAAAAATGTTTACCTAGAGATCTAATAACAATATTACAATCAAATTGATATTTGGCATGGTTAGTTTATAATGGTATTAGAATTATATCAGAAATTAGTTTTGTGTTTCTCTGAGTTTTCATAACATTTAAATTTAGCATATGGTGGCTTAAAATTAAAGAGCAGCAAAATCAGGGGGGCGTCGCAGGCTCCCTCATTTGAAAATTCCAGGCGTGTGGTCAATCGCACTCCTAAACCATTAATTTTAGGAGTTTCTGGCGTGTGATAAGGTGTGTGATGCACTACTTTTAGCTGAAAACTCAAAATTTAAGGCGTGCGATTTATCACTCTCCTAAGAGGCTTTTAGGTGTGTGTGGAGGTGTGCACGTGCTATCGCACGTCTCAAACGATGCAACCTGGCGTCGATAGTAAAATCTCAGACATATATGAGTAGTAAAAGGATTTTTACGAATTTTTACATACCACCACCCAGACTCTTGGAAGAGGTATTTTACTACCCTGGTAGTAAAAGTTTTTGGGACAATTTGTCATGGAGACCACCTATTTTTCGGTTGCTTTTCGGCTTGATTTTACAGAAAAGTCATCCAAAAAATTAAAAGAATTACAAAAATAGCTAAGATTTGCTAATTTTACCAGTTTTAACTACCCAGGTAGTAAAATTTTTTCAACATTTAACACATAGATACCACCCATTTTAGTATTTAACTACCCTGGGTAGTAAAATATTTTTTCACACCACCACCGTAGTAAACGCCATTATGTCTGAGATTTTTCTATCGACCCCCCCTGGCAAAATTATCAAATAAAACAAACTGGGTGCTAATTAGACCTAACATAGTGTGCAGAGGGGTCTGACCCCCCTTCGCATTTATATTCCATCCCCCTATTTTAGATATTTTTCAAACCCGCAATAACTACAATGGTGGTTCACAAACCATTTTAATGGGACAAGCTGGAGTTTTTGTTTGATTTGGTTGGTCGTTAACCTGTAATAAAAGCATTTTTTTGCTTTTTTAAAGAACGCGTCACCTCTATTACTTTAAATGACCAATTGGTGAAGTATCTTATAAAAACTCCATCTCATCCCATTTTAATATCAAAAAATTCAAATTTATATGGTAAGAAAGGGTATGAAATGGCAAAGAATTTGCCAATAACATTGATATTTTGTTGGACTATACCAAATTCTTTGACCAATTTAAGATATAACATATATTTTTACCAAAAAGTTGTTATCCCCCTATTTTTATTTAATACCCCCCTAAAAATTCAAACCCCCCATTTTACTCTTAAAATCTCTCATCACCCCCTATAAAGTCTTTTTTGAAAAGCTGGATCCCCCTGCCTTAAAGACAATTTTTTGAAATTTTCATGCTCATATTGTGTGTCATCCCTTTTTTTTTGTGCATTTTTATCCTTTTTTCATTTCATTCAGTAAGTTGCACTAGGAAATCCAGCCTATCAGAAAAAACAACATCAGTCATCTATAGGATGTATTTGCAACAACAAGGATGAGAGTTACCTCAATCAATTCAAGATCCTGAGACAATTATTTAATTAAAACTTGAAAACTTAAAATTAAAAAAAAAAAGACTGATTGCTAAACGTGCAGCGGCAAGAATCAACCAACCAAACTTAGTCTTTTAATTCCCAAGACAGCGCTTTGGTTTGTTAGGCCTTGAATCTACGCTAAAGTAAAAAAATCTCGCACATGTAAATGGGTCAGTGTTTCAGGTCCAGCATAAATTCCAGGAAATTGTCTATACGGCGTTGTGTGAATCTAGGTGGGTGTCTTCTTAACCGTCAAACTTTTTCTTGGGAAGTTGTTCTTCAAATTAGTTTTCAAGGTTGGCTCAACCTAGTTGCAGGGGTGTATTGTCAGCTTTTTTTATGCTTATTGATAGCGCTAGATAATACCCTGGCATTGTCTACTTTTCGAACGTGTAAGATTACGTAATTCAAAAAAGTGGCATGAAACTGCCAGTAGCAGAATAACAAGTAATACTTTTATGGACCTACCTGGTTATGCATTTAACACATATATAATTGATATCTACGTGAGCATGACCGTTAAACAATCATTCAGAACATAAATAGTGACAATCTATTAAAATTAGTTGTTTGTTTTTTATAAAAAAACGTTTAGAAACCAAAATTTCATACTCTTGAAACATTCTTTCATATTCAAGACTTCGTGAGCAAAAAAAACATCTATCTCATCAAAAAATTTAGTAATTTGACCAAGAACTGATGTATGCTTATTAATAGTGATTCTTATAGATAAAGATGCGTTTTTTTGAGTTGAAAAATTCTTTTTTAACAAAAATCTGCTTTTCAGCCGTTTTTTGGCCCAAATTTGCCCAAAAACATTGTTTTTCGAAAATCAGGCTCCATCACATTCGAGGGTTTATAGTTATGCATCTTTGTGCAAAAAATCATAAAGAATGAAAGAGACAATCTTGAGAAAAGCTAAGTAATTGATGATGTGCTTATAAAAAAATATCGAATTTGGCCAGTTTCTCTATAAAAACACGCCAAACAACCAAAATTTCATGTCTAAACACACATATTCTTCAAAATTAAGCCCTCATGAGCAAAAAAAACATCTATCTCAAAAAAATTGAGTAATTTGACTAAGAACATTGATGTATGCTTATTAATAGTGATTCTTATAGACAAACATACGTTTTTTGAGCCAACAAATTTTTTTTGCAAAAATCTGCTTGAGCCATCTTTTACCTATGATGGTACCCTACTTTGGTGCAAAAAATCAGAAAAAGTTAATGATCTAATTTTTCACAAAGTCCAAAAAACCTGTTTTTTTTTCGAAAATCGGGCTCCGTTACATTTTGGCCACCACCATTTTGCACCTTTGTACCAAAAATCAAAAGATTCCTATGATTCAATCCTGAGAAAAGTTGGTAACAGACGAACGGACGAACACAGGTTAATTGATAGGACCTCCACCCCACTGGGGTAGGTCCAAAAAAGTGTCTTTGGTGACATAGCTCTACTTATCTATCGAGCACTGAAAAAAACTGCAGAAATCCTTACCGTAATTCAAAAACAAAACGTCAGATTTAATTTGTTTTTGGGTTTGAAACCATTGCATTGCAGTGTAACTTTGTAACGTCAGATTTTTTATGACGTATTGTTTTGAGAAGTTCCCCCTCTGAGAAGGGGAACTCTCATCAGCCAACACCAGGGTATTCTCTGGCGGCCATAAGTAACATAAATAAAGCCTGGGATACACAAGGACAAGGTTGAGGTTGTTTCAGTTAAAATTTTTTCATATTATATGGCTCAAACTTTATGAAATTTCGCGTCATAGTTAATGAAAATGTTAATTTAATTAAAAATGTGCTGGTTTATTTTTTCCTGGATCCCTTTAGAAGTTTTGCGGCGCAATTTTTTGCTTGAGAGACAAGTAAACGATATAGCGCTTTCACAGCATTAATCTTCGATACCAGGCCTGGCCATGAATAAAACAGTGCGTGTGCTATGATCGCACACCTAAAATCTTAACTTATATTATGGCGTGCAATAATAGCAAGCCTAAAACTTTTATGGCGTGCTATTAATATTTACTAATTAGGATAAGAAATTGATCAGATCTATATCTCAGAAGGGGTCTACTTGTTGTGGTATGGAGTCTCTCAGGCTAATGCTAACTAACAACTTATTCTCTTTATTATAACGATTGAACAATTTTCAGCTGGCACACAACGTTGTATCAACGTCCATCTAACGTTCATAAAGTCCATAGAACATTAGATGAACGTTAAATCAACGCTGGGACCGAATCACTGAGACAGGGATGTTATAAATATAATAACGAGTTCATGTAAAAATACTCTAGTCTCCAACCACTCTTTAACTAATTTATTATGCAAAGCTTGTGTAAACACAAAGTAAAATATTTTTCTTTCTTGTATACACAAAGAAAGATCAGACATAATCTGTATAAAAGGCTATGACGTCAAAAGTAAAAGAAAACCATCAAATAAAAGAGAAAAGAGAAGCCTTTCACGAATCTGTATGACAAAATCCTATGATGTCAAAAGTTAAAGAAAAACTATCAAATGAAAGAGAAGAGAGATTTGTGGAAAGTCTGGGGCACGAAAAAGGGATTCACAAGAGAGAAGCAAATATAAGCTATTTATAGTTTACCTGCTTTGTTGAAAATAATTTTTATTACGCGCGTGCTGTTATTTTCAAAGAGTGTTTTAGGCGTGCTTAAATTGCACGCCTTGGAGTTTTTTAACCTTTTTAGGCGTGTTATTTTCGCACTCGTAAATCATTTTACGCGTGTGCCAGCGCGTGCGGGTGCTTTCGCACGCCATTCATGGCCAGGCCAGGCCCATTTCGGTGGGACGCTAATGACTAACAGTCATTGTCTTGATGCTGGAGTTTAGCAATATCTAGCATGACATCCTGACTAGTGACTAGCATAAAAGCCCAGTGGAGGGCAAAGACAAAATGGGTCCCGGGTAGGTCCTGGCTTCTTCACAATGGTGAAAGAGACATAACTTCATACTTTTCAGATTCTAGTTTGTAAACTGATAACAGCTGGTCATAATTTGCTTACTAGCACCGTAAACCTCTGAAGGCCCTTGAATATTAACCATCTGAGGAAAACTCTACAGGGAGAATCTTGTTGTGTGTCGGAAAGTCAAAAATTATTTTTCAACACAATTAGGCAACTTTGTTGTCCTGCCCAGTCCTTTTAGACGAGCACGGTCCTTACAAATTTGAGATTGCATATTTGTCAGATTTTTATGTTTTAACCCATCCCTTTAGAGCTTCAGTGTGGTGGGCAGAAAAAAATCACAATCTGATCTCAGGCAGTCTGGGATTCCTCTTAATTGCATGCTTAACTTCCAAGATTTAAACTTGCAATTACATGGCTATCAAAATTGCAGAATTTTTAAGGGTGTAACTACATGCTTAGGCAAATACTTTTTTATTTATTAGTTTACGGATTATTTTTGCCAACATAAAATAAAAATAAAATGGAGATTTAAAAAACTTTTATTTACTTTTTCTCCTCCGACCTTCGAAAAAGTAGAAATAAATAAAAAACCTCTACTTAAACAGGAAAACAAAAGAACAGGAGAGAAAGAGAGGTTAAATGATCTGACACAGCTGCGTCCTATTCTGCCAATGTAAAGATACTTTGATCCTTCTCTTAATGTCAGGGAACTTCCCTATGGAATTTCCCTATCCACAAAAAACAAACTAAATTAAACAAGTCTTTGTGTACACAGTCGATTTTCTTCATCTTTTTTATTTTTTTGTAATTTTTGCTTTTATTTAACGTCCTTTATGTGATTGTTAAATTCAGAAAATTGGGATGGGGGAACCTAAGTGGGAACCCTAAGGGTGAACCCTAAATGGCCTTACATTTACACATATCAGTCTTTATGTTTACATTTCTATGTTTCATTTTATTTTTAGTGTTTTTTATCCATAGACCCTATCTATAACAACATCTTGCACTTTATTCTTTTGTCTTTAAATCTAAAAAATCGTTACTTTAGGAAATTTCATAAAATTTTATTTTATTATTTCCTACCATTTCAGATTTTTTAAAAAGAAAATTAAAAAAATTTATAACATCAATTTTCTTTTTATTTTTTTCCATCCTCCTTTTCAAAACTTTGCCTCGTAATGTCCGTAAACCAGAAAATTAAAAAGTAATTGCCTTATCACTAATTGAATGGGTGCTAATCTTGCAATTGCTTCCTTAACTAGTCTATCATTTAAAAAAACTTTATTTGCTTCCAATTGCTTCATTGAAATCAGAAATCCTTGGATTTATTGTAGAAAATGATTGTGTTAAAAACTTTTGTCCATTTGGCCATGCATGTGCGCTCCACCGTTGTGTATAACATTGTTTGGGAGGTAAACGAACACAGTTTTGCCTGCAAGAAGTTAGGGGAAGTGGGTTTTGAGCTTTTTACTTTTGATAGCAATCTTTGTTTGGCAAAAGATTTTCAGGGTGGTATAATATCATGAATAGAAAGAACATATATAATCTGGCCTGTATTTTCACTTATTGTGAAATCTTTTTGACAACAAATTGGTTTTGATAACTCCACCAAGTTTATCAATCATACTATCTGTCATAGCATGTCACAATAACTTTCACTGATAGCGCGCCCTTTTTAACTTTTATGTTTTCATTCAAAATGACAGACGCCGATTGGCAAATTAGAGATGGCCCGCTAACAAATAACGAGTGTGTAACTCCATCGTTTTGCCACCAATTTGGTCTTCTTTGTTCCAGACGTTAAACTTGTATATCAAGATTACGGGATTTCGAGTACGGGCCAATTTTACTTTCGTTTTGAGTGCAGGGTTTGAATTATAGCGACCCAAAAAGATATCTCAACTCAAAATATGAAGTTAAATTTTTTAAAGAAAACACCTATTTTGCGAAACTTTATTTATTTGTTTGTCTATTGCTTTATAAACTTTCAACCTTGCAACTTTATTTGTTTGTTTATCTATTGCTTTATCAGCTTGTTACTTCGCTACTTTATTCACTTGCTTAACCATTGCTTTATAAACTCACAACTTTGCTACTTTATTCGTTCGTTGATATTGCTTTATAAACTTGCAACTTTATTTACTCTATTGCTTTATCAACTCGTACTTTCTACTTTATTCGTTCGTTTATCCATTGCTTTATATACCGTGAGTGGTCCTAAATCTGACAGCCCTGCCTAAATCCGATGGGGTCTTTCAAAGATACAAACTAAAATAAAAACAAACCTTTCGCTGTGATGCAACGAAGATACCAAAGTGTCAACTAAACTGAGAAATTTGATACACTGAACCAATTGAACCACCAAATAACAATAATTGCTTTTATACAAAATTGTCCGAATTGTTAACGTTAAACACAAGCAACGGATTCAGAGTAATAGAGAGGTATATAATTATTTTTACAACTCACACGTTTTTGATCTCATTAATTGACATCTTGACATGATAGTCATATTGTTAGATGTTTTGTTTCAAGAGTTCTTGCAATAGTTTATTGTTCAACTTGGAGAGGTAATGTTTGTAAACAGAATTTTTTTTCATAACAGTTATTTGGGGGGTCGGATTTAGGCAGGGCTGTCGGATTTAGTACCACTAACGGTACTCGCTACCTCGCCGATTCATTCATTCATTTATCTATTGCTTTGTGAACTTGCTACTTCGCTTTGTCTACAATCTTGCACAACAGTCTCACTTCGCTCTTCTAGAGAAAAGCATTGAAGATATTTTCGCATTTTCTTCCAAACAACATCACAAAATACTAAAAATGCTTCGGAAACAGTGAAAAAAATTTCACCTGCGGCGCTCGTTTGATTTACCTCGCT
This sequence comes from Clytia hemisphaerica, assembly GCF_902728285.1. Classification (NCBI taxonomy): domain Eukaryota; kingdom Metazoa; phylum Cnidaria; class Hydrozoa; order Leptothecata; family Clytiidae; genus Clytia; species Clytia hemisphaerica. Next base: position 184,082 of record NW_027103595.1, on the reverse strand, counting down.
TCGCTCAGAATAATTGCGAGCTCCTAAAATTTATAATTCGGACCCTGAGTGGTTTTATTTTTTATTTCAAGCCAACATCTTAGCTCGCCCATAGTTACAGGGGTTTGTGCTAAAAACTAAACATAGAGAATTTTCCAAATCCCCCATTTCGATTAATGCAATGAAAAATACTACGGCTCGCATAGTTTATATTTGAAAAAAAAAGAAACGGAGATAATTTCTAAACTTGTTCACAAAATTCCTGTAATTAATTATCTCCGTAGTATGTAGCGACAGAAAGAACGGCCATCTGCAAAAATTCAAGGGCCGTTCGGGCCGTCAAACAAAGAAAATACATTTACATCAGCCCGTTTTTCGGTTTTCAAAACAAACGAAGCGATCAAACAGAAACATGGCGAGAAGTAATATTTGGCATGGAATGAAAAATTGATGTTTCTGAAAAACGTCAACAACCTTTAACCCACCCACCCATATACGTCAATTGACGTTCTTCTAACTTAAAATCGATTTGTGACTGACCCCTAACAATCGATAGGGCGGACAGGCCAAAATTTTCCCCTCAATTTTTAGAAACCAAACTAATTTTATTTGAAAGTCCTTACCTTTGTGAGAAAAATGAGGGGTCATTTATAAGAATTGGTTAAGTATTCCCAAAGTTATTCCATTTTCAAAACACAAAAAATCACCTTTTCAAAGAATCGCCTCCTTACACCACGCCAGCAAGAAATAATTTTCGGAAGCACCAAAATCGCGCCAAAAATGGCGGATGAAATCTAGTCTTCCGTGTGGCGGGGTGTGGGGAGTTTTGCCGCACGGTACGGTCTGAAAATCGGCCCGATGACTGTTAAACTTTAGCTTATCGCTAATGAGCTGGAATTGATAGCTAAAAAAAATTTCACCACTAGAAAGCTGAAATTCTCAGCTTTCAGATGGTGTATGCTGCTTACATGAAAAAATCCGCAATCTTGTTGAAAAATTGCAATTCCTTCTATTTTTTCAAAATTACAGACAGCCTTTAGGTTTTCAAATAAAGCAGCATGTGATAGATTGTAGCCTAATCTTACCCTGGGTTTACTAAAAAAACCGCGATTGAAAAGATGAACCAGCTCAATAGCGACAGCCATTTGTTTCAATGTGGGTCGAGAATTTTCTGGTGCCGTGGTCAGCGCTAAATCGCGTTTTCACCTTGACGTCGAAAAACATGAATATCTTTGGAAAGAAAATAGATACCTGGATGCAGTTTTTTTTACTTGTTTCCCTGATAATTCCTGATTGATTAAAAAAAAAGAATGAACAGATTTGGATGATTCAAAGGTAAGTACTAATGCATTGAAGTTCATTTTTGTAAATTCTTCCTCGTTCCGCGCAAAAAATCCTGACGAGTGCGCACCCTTACAATCGAATCCAATCGATAAGAACGTAAAGTCTTAGTATCGATTGGCTATCGATTGTTTATCGATTAAAATCGATTAATATCGATTGATTTCCCGTATCGATTTCATCAATTGGGTACGCCTGGTGGGAAGCATCAGTGTAGAAGAAACCACTTTCGTTTTTGTTGCAGGTAGGTTTCTATAAAAACTTCTCTCAGGGTAGCGACTCCAGAAGTCATGCAACTTTTGTTGACGTCAAACCAAATGTTTCATTTTTCCGTGAACTTTCAGTGAAGTCAAGTTTAAAAATATTTTGTATTAGGAAAAGCGAGTACTAGCTTACCTTTGTTGTTATTTCTCTTTTCAGAATACCACTTCACATCCAAGTCAAACCATATACTGTCAGCACGCAATTTCTCTTCATTTGACATTTAACAAAATGATAACGAAGCGTTACTCCCTTGAGACCCGACAACAGATTCAGTGCAGCCATCCGAAAATTGTTGCAGTGATTAAGAGCCGTTAATTATGCAAGCAAAACACGTAATATTTATTATGATTTAATTTTTCTGGCAGGGTATACAGGGTGTCCCTAATAAAAGTATCGAGTTTGAACATGCGATTGAGTAGAAAGTTTTAAGTGTGTATTCACAAAATTGTATTTTAAGCTCTCCCTCTTTTTTCTTTGTCATTACGTAACAATATGTGGCACTGATCTGTTTTGTCTCGGCAAAATGGAGCCCATACTATAGTCAACTTTATCTATATCAAACTAACCCGATATTGAAGTCTTTAATGAATATAAAAAGATCACCCTCCAGTCCGTTAAATCCAAGTCCGATGCACAATAAAAGTCATAATATTTGAGAAAAAAGGGAAATCCCCACGAAATTTTATAACCACACACGATCTGGAGCTGCTGGAACTTAGGTTGGAAGGGTGGAGTTTTAACGCTAGACTGAAGACCTTAGGATCTGAAGATCCAAAAGTTCAAGAATGATCTAATAGGGCTTTGAATCTAGGGTGGAAGTCTATAAACCCCTCCCGAATTTTTTAACAAATATGCAAAGACTCGAAACCCTTAAATTGACCAAAACCTACCTCAAACGAATAGAAACGCGGACAATCAGAAAAAGCGAAACGTCTGGAAGGGGGTAACCTAGCACTGGGAATGAGTATACCTTGTATTTTTTATAGTGTTGAACAGTGAAAAGAATGCGGCTATTATAATTTGCATTTATTTTAGCGTTATCAAGAAGAGATTAGAAATCTTGGTCAAGGATCTGCCCGAATACGACGAGGAGCTGCAAGAACTTCTCTCCGACAAAAAGACAAAGAGACCGGCGTATGTCGACTTATATGAACGCGTCGTGAAGCAATCGGTGAGCGCTTCAGATTCAAAGTCGAATGTAGAAAGCATGTGAACAAAGCAGCCAAAAACACTCTTTTTTATACGAAACATAACAGTAAACAGTTCGAAAACAAAAAATAACTTTTCCACAATGTACTTTTGCTCTTTGATCGGGTGACGCCGGGTGGACAACATTATTAAAAACGATTCTTAGTTTATTGTACTCTTATTTTTTATAAGCATAATGTTTACCATTAATTAATTCTTCTCTGCATATTTGTTTTAAAAGTGCGAGAAATGAAAGTTAGACAACTACTGTTTCCACTTAAACACCTTAAAACAGTGACCTTAAATGTAAAACGTAAGAATATGAACAATAGCGTGGCTCAGGTAAACTAATAAATTTCTAAAATTTTTAGTTATTATTTGCAAAGTGCCTAAAATTATAACTCAAAACAAGCTTATTACGATGTAGAAAATGAAGATCGGTTCACCCAATTCCCCGCCCAATTCCTTTTGGTCGAAATATGGACTCTGGCGAGATCTTTGAGAGACTTTTAAGGAATGAGAAAAGGTACCCTTATGCTCGCACATACCCGGCACCCATTTTGCCTAAGTACCCCCCCCCCGGGTCATTGCCTTTGACTAATGCGAGGGATCCAAAAATTATGGCTATTTTAAGGACATGCCATAAATTATCCGATGTTCAGATATTACCATACAAAATTTGAGGCTGTATATGAAAGTTTACTAAGTGTAATCTTGCTAGGAATACTTTATTGAAACGATAGGTTTTTGCATTTCTATTGTTTACCAGAATTATTTTTTGTATATTATTTACCTTGCGGAGAATGATGCACATCCTTCGACGATATTCTTTGTTTCGCAATATATCTTTTCTACGAATAATAATGTCTTTTTTTTCTTTCTTGTCTTTGAAGACTACAAGACGAAAATTTCATAAATTACAGCTTAGGAGGGGCCATTTAAAAAATGTAAAATACACATAGATTGATAAAGGCCGAAGGGCTAGATGCCATGCTTTGGTTGAAAAGTATGCCGAGATTAGGTATGAAATCCTACCTAGGTCATGTGAAATTACAATATATTTTCAGTCCTTGACCAATAAAAAGCTTCGCGGGTTTTAGCAGCAATATTTTTTGCGACATTCATATTTTTTTCTTGGAAGCGGTTAAAGCACGACATCTAGCCCTTCGGCCTTTACAGAAATCTGTGAAAATACCCCTACACTCAAGAGCTAAAAAGTAGTCGACTAGTTGAACTATTCGAATGTTAATAAAAATAGTTCGCGTTCTACCATAGAGACTCAGAGAAATGTCTCTCGTATGAAATGTTTACAAAGTTTCTTGCTAAAAATAAGCACAAGAATGAAATTAAACACTAGTCATACTTTTAGAAGTTGATGCTTTAAACACGGTCTTTCCAACCGTAGAATTCTGTTTGTACCCACAACTATCAGCCATGATTCAACTAAAAGCAAAAATTTGTATATTACACCCCTGTCTCAGTGCCCCGGTAGAACTTTTTCCCTTGCTTTTTCCCTCAGTGGGGATGAAAATTTCAATCAAAATGCCAATGGGGATAGAAAATCTATTGTTTCCAGCTCGAAAATTCCAGTGGGGATGGTTTTGGAGTGCAATTTTTTACATTCAGTTTTCAATGGGGATAAAATCATAGAGCAATTTCGCAGTGGGGTTGAGATTGTAGGATATTTTTCGCACCGGGGACGATTTTTGGCCTATTTTTCCACCGGGTTGGGGGGTCCACCGGGTCTGTGACACAGGGGTGTTATATTCAATGTTTGTACATTCATTATGATATTAGTCATACACAAACCAGATGGCAAATAATTATACACCCCTGTGTGACAGACCCGGTGGACAAACTGGAAAGCTTAATAAAAGTTTCATCCCCTTTAGCATGAAAGCCTTACAATTCCAGCCTCGCTTTCACTTTCATTTCGTCCCCATTCAAAATTCAATATCAGAAATTGCACTTCAAAACCATTCCAACTGAATTTTTAGTTTTGGACTGTTTATTTCTGTCGCATTTAGATTTCCGTAACAGACAAATATATAGATCGGAATCCCGTCTATCGCTTCACTGCGGAAATCTCGAAAAACTCGAATTCCTTGTTCAGCATTTTCTCTTTTGGATGTTGCAGGAAAAAAGAAAAAGGTTAGACAGTGTTTCCTGGCTAACAAATATAACGATCTCCGAGGGGTAAAGTCAAGTCAATTCACGTGTCCATTTTTTGAAATGTCAAAAATAATAAAAAGATGGAAAAATATTTCGAAGAAAACGTAAGTGTTTACGTAAAAAGCCAAGATTAACCTTTTTCACATGCACGTAAAGGCATTACGAAAATTTGATGTTCATTCATTCTCTTAAGTTACGTACATCTTCTTTGACAACGAGGAAAAACTCTACCAGAGGTGTTTTGTAATACTTTCAGTAGAATTTTACGTGCATGTGAAAAAAGCTGAAGCATGTAAAAAAATCAGGTGACCCTATTCTCAATCGATTTACCCCTCGTACGACGTAGACCACGTTTCTTGGTGTTAAAAATCAACATTTGGTACTTACCTAATCGCAAACAGCTATTCCATCAACCAACGAAAAACGTCTTTAAATAATTCGATTATAATGTTCAACACATTCTAACACACCCAAAAATTGATCTAGATATGACATTTTCTGCATTTTTTCAATCAGTACCAGTAGCGGCCTGGCTTAATTTTCTTGGTGGTGCAAACTATGAAATTGGCGCCCCTAGTATTTTTGTCCTTATTTGCGCCCTATACCAGTAAGTGAAAATATTAAACTGGTAAGAGCAGTGACTGGTTGAAAGTAACGCCCGGAATCTCTGAGTTAACAAAGTTTTATTTATACGAAGGTGGTGGTAATGATAATTTGATATCTATTTCCTTGTTATTTCCTGGTGTTACTGTACTCTCCATTAAAGATCAATGGTTGAAAGAGGCCCCAAAAATTCGAAAATTGGCAAGAATAAGGGTTCTTTGTAATTCTAGCGCAGCAGGCAAAAAAATTTGGTGCAAGAAAGGTCAAACACAATCCGTGCCATAATATTTTTGCACTTTTGGCTAATTTACCATTTTTCGAAAATTGAAGTTCGAGCGAGAATGTCAATTTCAGGCCCTCAACTTGATTTCATCGATTATTTCGATCTGGGAGAGATTTATTGGTTTCTAGGCTATATTTCGAGCCCTACTGGACCATTTCTAAACTTTTGGATCCTCAGATCCTAAGGTCCTTAAGTCTAGCGTTAAAACTCAGAGTTAAAACTCTACCCTTCGAACCTACTTTATAGCACTTACAAATCGATTGTGGTTTCAAAACACCCCGGTGAATTTCCCTTTTGTGCCAAGTATTTTGTCCCTGATTGCAGCTTATAAGATATTCTAAAAAGGAGAAATTTAACCCGCATTAGACCACAAAAACCACAGCGAGCAGTTTCGATAAATCTCTCATTTTGGGGGTGAGCATCCTCTTTAAGCCCTGGTGGATACACAACACTTCTCTTGCTTTGACTTTTCGCAATTCAATGTTGATAGTAGT